>NC_048595.1:108197114-108797114 GCF_003668045.3 Cricetulus griseus | reverse complement strand
CAGGGGCTTGCTTACAGTTTCAGAGAATTAGTGAAGGACCACAAGGGTGGAGAGCATGGTGACAGGCAGACAGGCATGGCACTGGCTGAAGCAAGAGTTCAATCTAGTCTGAAAGTTGCAGGCAGAGAGAACAAGACTGGGTCTTGTCTGGGCTTTTGAAACCTCAAAGCCTACTCTCACTGACCCACTGACCCACCTCCTTTAACAAGGCCATACATCCTAATCCTAAATAGTCTACCAGCTGGGAACCAAACACTCAACTATATGAACATATTGGGTGGGGAGGGCATTCTCATTTAAACCATTATAGTCTTTCTTCCTCAGTTAACCTAGTCAATATAATTCTGGACTGGCAAGCTCAGAAGCTAAATAATCCCTCATAGTGTGCCTGGAGGCCTGCCTCTTAGGGGATTCCTTCAGTTATGTTTGACCATTACTGTGTGCTTAAAATTGCTCTCTTAAGCTATTCATTCATGTATTTGACCATGTCTACAAGATAAAATAAGAAGACTAAGATGCTGAAAGATTAGTGACAGGGCACATATGGCCACAACTGCTACACTGAAGGAAGGTTTGAAGGACCCTGAGCTAAATACCAGAACTTGTGACTTTTACCGGAATGAACCATTGAGTCATTACATCCCTATTGTTGGAAGCTGTTCTGTCCGCAAGCCAGGAAGTCTCCGCCCTGAACATTCCATGATCCCATGGGCCCGGAGATTATGGTCGGCCACCTGGAGCAAGCTAATAAGAACTGTTCACCTCACCCTTGCATTCCCCGCATTCCCCCAGCCCCACCTGGTTGTGGTTTTTGCCTTTAAGAAGTCCTTAGACCTTTGTTCAGGGTCCCGACTCTTTGACTCTTGAGTGAGCTTGAGTCCGGACCCCAGCACGCTGGCTCAGTGATTGGGGACGCCCTGGGGGCCTGAGCCTCCAGGGGTCTTTTAGGTTCATTCAGAGTTCTTTCCCTAAGCACTGTGCCATGTCCTTTGCAAAAGCAGCCTTTATGAGTTCCAGGCCAGCTATGGCTACACAGTAAGGCTCTTATCTCAAAACAAAACAGAATAACAACCAAAAAAAATTACCTTAAAAATAAAACAATGTCTAGAGGAAAATCAGAGAACTGAATTGGGCAGGGGAAGCGCAAGATGGCTCAGTGTGCAAAGCACTTGTGCAAGCCTGGTGACCTGAGTTCGATGCTTGGGACCCATATAAAAAAAGAACTGATTCTACAATTGTCCTCTAACCTTCATAAGCACATTGGGGTGTGCACGCTCACAAATAAATACATTTTAAAATGCCCATGGACTTCAGTGTGGGCTGTGGCCCTGGGTGAAAGTTGCCTCCTATCATTATAGATTATATCATAGGGTCAGACATGGTGGCTGTCTTAGTGCTCTATTGCCATGAGTAGACACCGTGATCATGGCAACTCATTTCACTGGGGCTTACCTACAGTTTCAGAGGTTTAGTCCATTGTCACCATGGCAGGAAGCATTACAATCATGGGAAGGGATATGGTGGCATTCGGGCAAACTTGGTACTGGAGAAGTAGCAGAGAGTTCCACATCTGGATCCACAGGCAGCAGGAATAGAGAGACACTGGAACTGGCTTGGGCTTTTGAATTCACAAAGCCCTGTGAAATACTTCCCTCTAGAAGGCCACACCTCCTCTCAAGTAGTGCTTCTCCCTAATGAGCAAGCATTCAAATATATGAGTCTGTAGGGACTATTCTTACTCAAATCACCAGAATGGGGCATGCCTGTGACCCAAGCACTGGAGGTCATCTTCAGATATCTCCAGCATTTTAGGTTATCCTGGGCTACATGAAACTTGAATCAAAATTGAAAACAAAAGTCAAATACATACAGGGCTAAGGATATTGTATTGGCCTGAATGCATACTTGCTTTAAGAGCCAGGGAAGGTAGGGAGAAAGGCAATTCCATCTTTGAGACTGTTCTCTTCTACCATTTAAGAGCAGCCAATAGTTGAAGAATAATTTTGTTCATCTTTGTAAGGAACCTGAGGGCTCTAACAGGCCTGAGCATGGCAAACATGGCACCTATAGGGTTTGCCTTTTACTCTTCTTCCCCCTTGCTAAACTGTTAGATTACGTTCCTAAAGCTAGTTCCCAAAGTCCATTTCCTTGTTTGTTCATCAACTGGTTCCTGAGATAAACCACCAAGGTCCAGCAATCAAAAGTCATTATTTGTCTAACATGTCCAATCAGAATTTACCAACTCATCCCAGCACAGACTCCCTGCTTTCCCCTTAAAAACCCATTCCAGGGGCTGAAGAGATGGCTCAGAGGTTAAGAGCACCAACTGCTCTTCCAGAGGTCCTGAGTTCAATTCCCAGCAAGCACATGGTGGCTCACAACCATCCATTATGAGATCTTGTGCCCTCTTCTGATGTGCAGATATATATGGAAGCAGAATGTTGTATACATAATAAATAAATAAAATCTTAAAAAAAAAAGCCCATTCCAGCAAACAAACAAAAAACCCCAAAAAACAAAAAACACCTGCTTACATGCTTGCTGCTTGTCTTTGCAGACCACCCCCTCCTCCCAACCACTATCCCCTACTTCCCCATCTTGGATAAATCTCCTTTGTGCTGAGAATTTGGTATCTGGGTATGTCCTATACCAATTCCAAGAGTGCCAATCTCCCTTACAGAACCAGTGTGAGCCCTTGTTTTGTAACAATAAGACCCTCAACAGTAACTTGGAGGTTTGGTGGGGACATTTGTTTTGGGTAGTACTGAAGAATGAACCTAGGGCCTTGTATGTTAGACAAGAATCCCACTGTTGACCATATTATCAACTCTATTTAATGTTTTGTTGTTTTAAGAGAGGGTATTGCTAATTCTAAATCAGTTATATCATCTAGGAAGGCCTTGATCTTCTGACTCAACCTCCAGAATGCATAGGATTACAGGCATAAGCTACCAGCCTTGACAGGATCAAAACCAAAGCCTTCTATGATTTCATGTTTTCAAATAAATACCAAAATTCAAGTAAATACCAAAATACAGGCTCACCTGGGTGTGGTGGTCTATGCCTGTAATACCCACTTGGGGGTGCATAACAAGACCCTATCTCAAAAATTACAAAAAACAAAACAGCAACAGCAAAAACCACCACCACCATCTAAAATCCACTGTTTAAATATCTTGGGCAATCTGCATTCCCCCACACAGGTTTTGGGGTGGGAGGCAGAGTGTAGGGGATGCTGTTTATTTGATTTCAATGCTACGTAAGTACTCTACAACTGAGCTATGTTGGAGATAACCAAAAGTCATCAAAATGTTTACTTTCAGGAAAAAATAACCAAGCATTGTGGCACATGCCAGCAATCCTAGCACTTGGAGGGCAGGGGCAGAAGAAGCATGAGTTTGAGGCCAGCCTGGCTATAGGAGTCTCTGTTTATAAATAAACAAACAAACAAATAAGACAAAAAGTGTAAAAAAATTTTGTTACTCAAAAAAAAAAATCTGAAAACCAAAATACAAGGGGAAAGAAATTGTTAGTAAAATAAAAAATAAAACTGAAAATATCCAGGCATGATGCCTGCCTGTAATCCAGAAACCAGGAAGTGAAGGGAGGAGGCCCATCTTTCCAAGCCAACTTGGACAATGAGAACCTATTAAAAACAAAAAACAAACAACACACACACACCAACCAACAAAACCCCCAGGGACTGGGAAGATGGTGTAGTGGTTAAGGCTGCTTCTCTCTGAGGAGCAGATTCCATTTCCATCACCCACCTGGCAGCTCATAGACATCAGTAACTGTAGTCTCAGGATCATCTGACTCCCTTTTCTGGCTTCTGTGGGCAGCAGGCATGCAGGTGATGCACAGACATAGATATAGGCAAACCCATACACAAAACTAGGAATTTTTAAAAATGAAAAACAAATTCTGAAGATGATAGGAAAATATTTTGGGCCTGCTATCTTTTCTTCCGACACAAGAGACTGCCAAGAACACATCTACACCTCTCATTTGAGTCAGGCAGACCAACTCTAATCTGGGGAATTCTCTATAATTGAAGTACCTGTGTACGTACATACAAGCAGCTCCGGAAGACTGCCTGTAATATTTACAGCTACCTTTTCATTAGTGATGCACTTATGAACTGATAGACCCAACTTAAAAGAAAATGTAGAAAATTCAGTATGTGTATGGGAGAGGGGCTTAAGGCTTGGGATTATAGGTATGTACCACTGGGTCTGGCAAATAATTTAGTGGTCCTTAAATTTTTGTTTTTCAGTATGGGAAACTGAACCTAGAGCATCTTACATGATAGGCAAGAACTCGATGGGCGTTGGTGGTGCACGCCTTTAATCCCAGCACTTGGGAGGCAGAGGCAGGCGGATCTCTGTTGAGTTCGAGGCCAGCCTGGTCTCCAGAACGAGTGCCAGGATAGGCTCCAAAGCTACACAGAAAAACCTGTCTCTAGCACTGAACTATTATTATTCCCAGCCCCAACAATGCCTTTAACACACCCAGCCTACTGCAGGACACAGTTGTAATCCCAACACTTGAGGCACAGACAGGACCACAAACTCAAGGTGATCTGGTCTTAATAGGAAGACCTATCTCAAATGGAAATATCACAAGAGGCTGGTATATAACTTAATGGTACCAGGCCTGCTAGCATGCCCAAAGCCCAGGCTTCACTTTTCAACTCCACAGGCATGCAGGCACAAAAGATTGTCTTTTAGAGCTCAATGTAGTAATGCAGGATGAGGCAGGCATCACAGTGAACTGGACTACAGTAATGTGGGACCATTGCTTAAAACCAAACGAAAATAATTTTTTTTGATTAATGATGATACATTAATGATACATGATGAAGTAGACTTCCAAAGCGCCTCTGAAGTCTGAGATGGAAACTTGGGGGAGACTGTTTTGGGAGACTGAGCTGGAGCAGGTAACCCACAGCATCTGCCTGGGGTCATATGAGGGAGTCTCAACTGAAGGGTTCCCCAGCAGATCTTGATTGACATGGGAGGGCCCAGTGTAGAATGAATAATAGAAACCCAGAGACAGACATTAGGGTTAATGCTGAAAACCAGAGGGCTGCCACAAGTGAGTACCTCTCTCTACCAATGCTCAGACGGAAGGGGTGATGGTCATCTGATTGCATCTCCAAACTGTACTGCTCCTCAGACTGCCCAGACTGCAACAAGCTCCTGTCTCCTTAAATTTCTCTCTCCACCCTGCCTTACCACTCCTATCTCCCCCTTCCCAACCCCCAGTGCTGGGATTAAAGGCATGTGATCCCAAGTGCTGGGCTGCTGTTTCTCTTTTAGACTGATTCATTCTCATGTAACCTAGAGTGGATTTGAATTCAGAGTATCTCCTGGGGGGATTGGGACAGTGTAATATCTCCTTTCACCTTTAAGTGAGTTTCAGGGATCAAATTAAAGCTCTCCTGGCAAGCTCCTTTACCCTCTGAGCCATTTCCCCAATCCCTTTAATTTAATAAAGGAAAGTAGTACTTCCTCACTGAAAACTGTAGGGGCATGTGAGAGAGCTGAGCTCGGTGGTTAAATGCACTTGCTCTTCTGAGTTCACTTCCCAGCACTCATAGCCCACAACCATCGGCAACCTGAGATCCAGAGATCCAATTCCTCTAGCCTCCAAGGGCATTGCACTCACAAGCACACAATTAAAAATTGAGAGTCAAGTAGTAACAGTTCATATATAAATAAATTCTAAATCCAGTGTGGGAGCTTGCCTGTAATCCCAGCTCCTCAGGAGGCCCAGGCAAAAAGATTACAAGTTTAAACCCTGCTTGGACCATCAGACAAGCTCAAGGCCAGCCTGGAAAACTCAAAAAACTATCTCAAAATAAAGATGAAAAACTATGCATCCTAGAGCTAGGGATAGTCAATTGGTAGTGAGCTTGCTTGCTTAGGATTCACAAAGCCCCCTATCTGATCCCTAGCACCGCAGGGGGGTGGTGCATGCCAGTAATCCACTGAGCTCTAGGAGATCCTGTCTTATTTTCCTGTATTTATAACCAGCTTTTGTTCACATCCATCTAGTTCTAAGATGGGAAATTCTTGCTCTCAAAGGTATGTAAACTTTATAGTCACATTTAAATTTAAATGACAAAGACAGTAAAACTGAAAGTCCAATCATAAAGTCACACATTCAGTCAGCAGTCATACACAAAAAGCCAAGACTAGCATAAAAGGGGGAGGCCAAATTATTATTGATTTAAAATTTGATTACAACCAATTTTGTTGGCATTTAAAATGAGGCTTTTTAAAATCTCAATAATGGCTATGTAAGGATATCCAGAATCAAGTTTGGTAAAAATAGGAAATTTTCTAGTTATTACAGATTAAAAGGCAGATCAATTTAGAGAAACACAGACAAGTTCCATGTTTACAGTGATTGTGCCAAATTTAACCTTCAGTAGTATATAAGTAAACTGTTTCACATTGAGATTTTGAACTTGAGATTTGACAGCTGTCCTTAAAAAAAATTCAGTACCTGTGCAAACAGTCTTCCATGTGCCTTAAGCACCCACTTAAAATAGCTCCACTATATATATACAAAACACCCACCACATCTGCAGGGCAAAATACATACTTTCATAACAAAACTATAATGTACCTCTCATGTATGAACAATATACACATAATACATGGTATACAGTATTTACAAAATATAAAATATAATACAAGCTGCTTGTATGTGACTTAATCTCCTGTCATATGCTGCAACATGGCATGTTTCCACTGTTGTATCCATTTCCTTTTAGAGTCCAAGGAGTTGGGGAAAATCTATATTTAACATACACATTGAAAACTAAAATCTAAGTCTGAACTTTGAGGAGTGTTTTCAAGTGCACTGCCATCAGCTCCCTGCTATGGCTGGGATTTTCAGCAGTGCTTCCCATCCAGTGACTTGGAGGCTTTGGAAGAACACTAGGGGAAGGCGGGTCGCTAAACTTTGCTCCCGCATAATTTTCCTTTTGGCTCACTTCTGTCAGAAATGTGGATTTCTTCAAATGGTTGCTTTTAATGTTCTCAGTATTTTTAAAAGGCTTTTTTTCCTGCTTCTTCTGCATTCTATCGGGGGAAGCAGAGTCATTTTCACTCCTTTTTGCAGAGGTGATCTTGGTTAGTGGCAAGTTGTATTTGCTTTTCTGTCTGTTTATCTTTGGTTGTTCACACAAGTGTATACCATGTACAAGCTGGCTGTGGGGAAGGGCAATTTTCTCCGATTTTCCCATCTTGGATTTTAAAGCCTACAAAAGAACACAAAAGTGAATACAGTTTAAGTTATCTTTGTATCATTCATATATATGGTTTTTGAGACAGGGTTTCTCTGTGTAGCTTTGGAGCCTATCCTGGCACTCGCTCTGGAGACCAGGCTGGCCTTGAACTCAGAGATCCGCCTGCCTCTGTCTTCCGAGTGCTGGGATTAAAGGCGTGCGCCACCAACACCCAGCGTTTGTATCATATATTTTACATATTTTCTTTTATTCCTCTAAAATTTAATCCAGTTTTGACTACGTATGTGCTGGTTCTGCTTGCTAGTAGGTTTCCAATACACACACCTCATGCTGCTACTGAAAACATGAAATCATTGCTGTTACCGGTATACATATAAAGTAAAACATCCAACTTAAAAAATTCAAGTAATCATGTCAATCTTTTCTAATTATAAGCAATGTTAACAAGCAAGTGTTAACTCTGTGGGTTAGAAAAATGTTCCTGTCTGCCTTTTAGATTCACTAGCTTCATGAAAAATCGTTTTAAACCCTAGCCAAGAGGCCTGATAGGCACAATGCAGCAGGAAGTCTAGGCCAGTCTGGGGCTACTTGGTTGATCGTGTAAACATGTAAACTCCACTGCCCAATAAACAGAACAAAAACTTTTGCTCAGTGTAGTAACTTTCCTAACCAAAAGTGGAACCTACAGACATTTAGGTCAAATGAAAACGTCTATCATTAGATCCTTGCCACTCTAATGCCTGCATGACAGCAAAAGACAGACAGACAGACACACACACACACACACCCCCCGAAAGCTAAAGTACGAGGGTCACCGGAGTCCTAAGGGTAGGGTGGTTTAAGAATAAAATCTTGTGGGGTGTTGGTGGCGTATGCCTTTAATCCCAGCACTCCAGAAGCAAAGACAGGTGGATCTCTGAGAGTTCGAGCCAGGTCTGTAGAGCTCTTGTAAGAGCTAGTTCCAGGACAGCCTCTAAAGCCAGAGAAACCCTATCTTGAAAAAAACAAAAACAAACAAAAAAACAATACAGAGAAACCCTGTCTCGGAAAACCAAAACAAATAAATAGAATCTTTTAGATTCCAATACTTAAATCTTAGCAGCCAGGCGGAGGTGGTGGTGCACACCTTTAATCCCAGTACTCGGAGGGCAGGAGCAGGCGGATCTCTCTGAATTCAAGGCCAGCCTGGTCTACAGAGCTACAGAGAAACCGGGTCTCGAAAACCCAAAAAGAGGGAAAAGAAAAAAAGAAAAAAAAGAAAAAAAAAAAAAGGAAACTCTTCAAGTGTGGTGCAGTATACCTGTAATCGCTTATGGGGGGGGGGGGTGGACGACTAAATTATCTGTTATTCTCACCTGCAGAGCGAGTTTTACAGGATAATAGATTACGTAAATGAAAAACTGAAACTAAAATTAATAAATTTAAACTTAGAATCTAAAATCTTGATTCCTTTCCATGGGCAAACCTTGATCAAGTACAAATTTCAGTACGATGACCGTTTTTGTCATTATTAAAGAATAAACACTTCAAATTGTACTAAAAGGGTTTTTGTTTTTTTGCTAAAAGTACTCTCAAATCCCTCTAACCCCAGCGAAATCTTATCCGTACTATCCAAATCAATCAATGGCCGTAGTTAGTTCATTTGATAACTTCTACAACTCGTTTTGGGCACCGCTCACAGCATCGGGGTTGGGAAACACTGGAGTCGGGCATGTGACACACGCTCCTGCCAACTTCTAGAAGCCCCGGTCCGACTCTATGGGTCAGGGCCGCGCGTGGGTCTGGCCCGGGTGCCCCAGTGGGCACCGAGCCTGCATCCGCCCCCAGCCCCCACTCAGCACCGCCTTCATGAGAGCCCCAGAGCGCCGCACGTAGCGGGCTGACGTCATCCCTCCGCGAGCCCGTGAGCCCCGAACGCCGAAACCCCCTGGAACGCCGCCAACCTTCTAAATGCGGGCTGTTGCTGGGCCGCAGCTGCCGCTCCCATTGGCTGGCTTCGGAGCCAATGGGCGGCGCCAGCGCAGCCTCCCTGCCCCCCCCCCCCGCTTCCGCCCCGGACTCCAGCGAGCCAGCGTCACGGAAACTTCCCTCCCGAGTAAACAGCCGCCCCGCCCCCACCGGCCCTACCTCCTTCGCGAGCGGGGGTTGTCTGTGTAGCAGGGCTGGGGCCGCTGGGCCCCGCTCCTCCTGCGCGGCGCTCGGTCCCGGAGCCGGGCTGCGGCCGCCCTCCAGGCTCGGCCGGTGCTGCTGGAACTGGTGGAAACGGCTGGGGAGCTGCCCGGCCGGGCTGGCCCGCACCTTCTTCTTCCGCCGCTTCTTGGGCGCCGCCCGCGGGGCATCCGCCGGGGCCAAGCTGCTGCCGGACGGCGCAGCAGTACGAGGCGCGGGGGCCAGGCACGGGCCGTCTCCCCCGAGGAAGTGCGGCAGGAAGAGGGTGGGTGGCAGCGCGCGCGGGTCCGGAAGGCGCGGCAAGGGCGGCGGGGCCGGGCTCACCACCGGCAGGGCCCCGAGGAAGCCGAGCGGCGCTAGGCGGCCGCCCAGGGCGAGCTCTCGCTGCGGAACGGAGACGACGGTCATGGCGCGGCGAGGCGCGGGACTCGGCAGACGATGGGAAGCAGGCGTCACGGGGCGGCGGCTGCTGCTGCTACTGCTGCTCCTGGAAGATTCGGAGCAGGGACTATGACTCGGGAGAGGCGGCGCAGCAACAAATAGCCCGGGCCGCTGCTGCGAGTGTTGTTACCGGAGGCCCCGCCCCGTGCCCGCCCACCTCCCTGCGGCCGCCCAGTCCGAACGCGCCTGCTAGTCCCCGCCCTTGGCTCCGCCTCCTCGCCCGGAGGCAAGACACAAACAAGCGGCTTGCTGCAGCCCGCACAAAGAGTGCACGGTGCGCAGGCGCGTCCAACGGGCTCTTCGGGAGAGTGTCCCGTGAACAATGAAGTTCGACCTCACCTCTCTTGAGGCTGTTGTTAGGGATGGGCGGAGGGAGGAGACGCTGGAGGAATTAGGAAGCTGCTGACCTCGAGAAAGGACAGCTGTGGGTCTGGGGTTTTTTGTTTTGTTTTGTTTTTCTTTTTCATTATTTTTATTACTTTTTGTTTTCAGTTCAACATAAAATTAGTATTTAAGAGATCTCGGGGTATACTAAGGATTTATTCCATAGCACTGGTGAAGATCTGCCTACCACCATTTAACCTAGGGTGAAGCATGGCTATGTGGTATCTCATTTATTGGGTTTGTGACACTGGTCATTAATCCTGGTGATGAAAATAAGAATTAAAGGGCTTACTGACCTGGCGTTGGTGGTGCACGCCTTTAATCCCAGCACTCAGGAGGCAGAGGCAGGAGGATCTCTGTGAGTCAAGGCCAATCTGGTCTATAGGGCTAGTTCCAGGATAGGCGCCAAAGCCACAGAGAAACCCTGTCTGGAAAAAACAAGAAAAATAAAAAAAACAACTAAAGGGCTTACTGATGGATTCCTAAATTTACAATATGTCCTTAGAATTTTTACTGTTTTTATAGGTAAAGACTTGGGTGGGGGGCGTTGAGATCTCACACTGCCCCTGATACTTGCGGCTGCAAACCCATTGACCTTTGTCCCAGTAAGGAGAAAACCAGCCCTGCTACAGTTTGCTAGCTAACAACTGGGTTAACAGAACTCTCCCCACAATTCAAACAAAAAAGAACTGTAGCCACCAGTGACCAAACAAGTGGGTTCTCAGAACTAATCCTATAAATCATCTGGTTTGAAACATACTCCTTTAATGATTAGGTTATTTTTTTTATCCTCATTTTACAGAAGGGGAATTAGGACATAAAAAGGCTTTAAAAAAATGATACAAATCATTAGAAAATTTCATAGAAATCCAAGTCTGGCAAGATCAGAGTTGAAGCTGGGGCCTGGTGGCATAGACCTGCCATCCTAGCTCTGGGAGAGGCCAAAAGTAGGAGGATGGAGAGTTCTAGTGTGGGAAATTTAATGACACTCAAAATAATAAAGAGGGAAACTGGATGGATCAGCAAGTAGGTAAAGTGCTTGCTCCATGAGCCTGGCAGCCTGAATCCTGGAAGTCACATAAAAATGAAAGAGAACCAAAACCACAAAGTTGTCCTGGGATCTGCAACCACAAATTATGGCATACCTGCCTTCCCTCCCTACCTCCACCCCCCCCCACCACACACAGAGAACAGAAGATGGGGATGGGCTAGGCAGGGAATAGTTCCACTATTGTCCTTGGCCCACAATAGGGAATGTCCTTGTTCTCAGGCCAGGAACGCTAGATGGGAGCTCTGTTTTCTCATTTCTTTCAAAGTAACCACTCCCACATGGAGGGTAAAAGATAGGATGTGACCAAAACTCCAGTTGAGACACTAATTCCTGACACTGAACAGATTTAAATACAAGTCCCTAGCTTTTCACTGTGAAAGGGTCTATCTATTCCCTGATTTCAGCCCTCCTTGTAGATGATTTTAAGGTTACCTCTTCTGAGGTGGCAATGTTGCAGTTTCCTTGATCTGGGCTCTTTGAAGCCCTTTAAGGGAAAGCTATTTCTCACTAGTCAAAAGGATAGAATCTACCTCTTAGTGTGGGTAAAAAGATGACATTCTATAACTTCCTTTTTATCTCTTTTTCTTTCAGATACTGGCCTAGACATGCAGACATGCTTTCCTGGACACTTGGGTTGGTTGGTTGGTCATGTGTTCTCCTCTGATGTCTCTAACCACCCCTACCTGTTCTCTGGCTGCTTACACAAAGGTGGTGTTTTCCTCTCCCTCTTCTCTGTTTTTGCCTTCCAGACAGCTGTGAGATTTACAGCATTCCCACTCTGAGGTCTTCAGACAACCCAGATCTCTAATAAACTTGTCCTTGATTGAGACTAAGAACCCTGAGAGAGAACTCCAGTTTCCATGTTAGCATATGATTCCTTAAAAGAGACCCTTCAAGCCGGGCGTGGTGGCGCACGCCTTTAATCCCAGCACTCGGGAGGCAGAGGCAGGTGGATCTCTGTGAGTTCGACACCAGCCTGGTCTACAAGAGCTAGTTCCAGGACAGCCTCCCCAAAGCCACAGGGAAACCCTGTCTTGAAAAAAAAAAAAAAAGAAAACAAAACAAAACAAAAAAAAGAGACCCTTCAAAGTTTCCAGTAACAATAAAAAAAATATTTTTATTTTATACAGTGTCTTGCTATATAGCCCTAATTGGCCTGGAATTCAAACCAGACTAGCCTTGAACTCATGGAGATCTGCCTGCCTCTGCCTCTCCAGTGCTGAGATAAAGGTGTGTGTCACCACTGCTGGGATTAAAGGTATATGTCACCACTGCCTGGCTCTTCCATGCCCTTTTATGTGGGCTGCCACTAGAAAGTGTGGCCCAGATATAGGATGGATCTTGCCACCTCAAATGATCAAAATCCTTCACTGACATGCCCAGCTGCTTGGGTTTTAGTTGTTCCCAGAAGTCAAGTAGACAGCATCTGTGATGGCTGTTCTTGGTTGTCAACTTGATTACATCTGGAATCACAAAAACCTTAATTTGAAGTAGGTAGATCCATTTCTACTCCAGATCTTTGAGGTAAGAAGATACACTTTAAATATTGTCCACACTTTCTGAAAGAATCTTATGTTCTTTGCCTGCTTTCCCTCTACTTGCTATCAAGTCCATTCCACCACTGGCATTAGTTCTTCAGATTCTAGCATATACTGAAGACCAGCTGACACCCTGCCTTGTCAACCTAGCAACTACTGGATTCTTGAACTTTCCATTCAAAGCTAGCCATTGTTGGATTATCTGGACTGTAAGTCAGGCTAATAAATCCCCTTTCTATATATAAAGAGATCCATCCCACAAATTCTGTTACTCTAGAGAACCATGACTGATACACAGCCCTAAGTATATTCTCAAAGTATTAGGAGGTAGGGCCTCTGGAAGGTGATTTGTTGTGCCCTCAGGCAGCAGATAGTGAGCCGAGAAAGATCCTCTGTGCTGAGTGAGATCCCAGCAAGTCCATAGTCTATGACTCTGAAGAAAGTCCTCACCAGAACTGACAAGGCTGACTCCTGGCCTTGGGCTTCCAGCCTCCAAAAGTCTGAAAGGCTAGTCAGTGTTAGCTATAAACAGCATGAGGTAGGTACCCTGTTGTACTAGCACAAAAGGCACCAGTATGTTGCTGAACCTTCCCTCCAGGCTTAGAACATTGCCTTGAACCTTTGATCTCTAGCAGTATAAGGGAAGTTAAAAAAAAAAAAATACTTAGAGAAGCTTTGGGGAATCAGGCTCCTCTTAGAAAAATGTATTTCTAGAAACACTACATTATTAACCCTGGTGTACTAGTTTACTATCGTAACAGGTTTATTTTGGCTCATGATTTGGAAAGGGCAATCATTGGGGCTGAACCTTGTGGTAGCTTTGCTGGCATAGTCTTTCTGTGACACAAGAGACTGGGAATTCACATGTGTGTGCCTGACTCTTTAGGTCTCTTGCCTTCTTTGTTTTTTGGGGGAAGGGTAGAGGGTAGCAGGGTCTCACTGTTGGGTCTTGGGTGGTCTAGAACCTGCTATGTAGATCAAGCTGGTCTCAAACATGCAGAGATCTGCCTCCTCTGCCTTTGAAGTGCTGGGATTAAAGATATGCACCACCACCACATCAAGCTCTTACCCTCCTACAGATCCAACAGGATTTAATCATTGGGGCTCCACACTAATGACCCAGTCACCTCTCAAAATTCTCAGGTTTTGGTTTGGTTTGGTTTCTTAAGACAGGGTCAAGGGTAGACCAGACTGGCCTCACACTCACCATGTAGCTAAGGCTAACCTTGTACTTATTGTTGAAGGGACCAGCTCCCCATTTCAGCAGCCATAACAGCCGAACACGTGCTTGTCTGACCTTGCCTTGGTCACTAGGAGGTCAAATGCTGCCTCGTGGCAAGGAACCAATCAGAAGTTAGCTGGTGGTGCTATGCTTTACAGCTCTGGGTGTGCTTTACAGACAAGCGCACAGCAATGACACACAGAGCATAGCAACCACCCTGGGAGGGCCTATGGGCCATAACAACCAGTTGACCGACCAACACAGGGAAAACCCTCCAAGCCTGGAGGCACACCAAGCCTGAGCCTGTGTGTACCCCTAGACACTCCCCTTACACAGCCCTATAAGATCTCTATGCAGACACTTTCGAGTTGTCTTTCCTAGCCATCCTCCACGGTGGATGGATGAAAGACCCAAGCTAACATGGGGTTAGCTCGTTAAACAACTATAATAAAGCCTGGCGCAGTTTGCATCAAGCTTTCGACTCCGCCTGGTGATTGGGGTGACCGTGGTCCTGGGCTGAGATCCTGGGGGCGGGGCCTGAGCTTCTGGGGGGGGGTCTTACACTGTATTTTAGGGTCTTATTGTATCTCAGGCTTGCTAGGAATGCAGTATGTAGCCCAGGCTGGCCTCAAACTGGTAGCAATCTCCTCCTTCCTGACTTATAGACTTGAGCCACTATACTTAACTTTGGGGCCCCACTTCTTTGTTTTGTTTGTTTGGGTTTTTTTTGTTTGTTTTTCCGAGACAGGGTTTCTCTGTCTGGAGAAACCCTTTGGAGGAGGGACAGCTTTGGAGGCTGTCCTGGAACTAGCTCTTTAGACCAGGCTGGTCTGGAACTCACAGAGATCCACCTCCCTCTGCCTCCCGAGTGCTGGGATTAAAGGCGTGCACCACCAACGCCCGGCTAGATATAAATTCTTTTTTTTTTTTTTCCTGAGACAGGGTTTCTCTGTGTAGCTTTGGAGCTTATCCTGGCACTCACTCTGGAGACCAGGCTGGCCTCGAACTCACAGAGATCTCCTGCCTCTGCCTCCCGAGCGCTGGGATTAAAGGTGTGCGCCACCAACACCTGGCTTAGGGCCCCACTGTAGCCAGATTAAGCACTGTAGCCAGATTAAGCCTCTACCCACATAAAATTTCACAATTGGTATTCAGTTACAACACATAAAAGTGAGGGAACACACTCATACTGTATCACTTGGTTAAGAAAAATTGGCTGGAGTCAAGTAAGGCCTGTGCTCAGCTCATTGTCCTCCTTCTGAACCAATTTGAGGCAAATAAGCTAGAAATGCCTATAAAGTTAAAGGGAGAAGAGGATGAAAGGGCTGGTTCCTGCAGTAAGCAATCATCTCCAGAGACAGAGCATCCAGACTGTGGGAAAACACAGCCATTCAGGGTGGTTTCCTTTTTCCTTTAAAGCCAAATGAACTGAAATTTTTGTTTTTGTTTTTTAAGAAAGGTACTAATGTAGCTCAGGCTGTCTTTGAAATTTCTGATTTTCTGCCTCCACCTCCCTAATGCTGGGATTATAGATGTGTGCTTAACATTCCTTGCTTAAGTGGGGCAGTGGTGGCCCACACCTTAATCCCAGATTCAGGAGGCAGAGGCAGGGGAATCTCTGTGAGTTCAAGACCAGCCTGGTCTACAAGAGCTAGTTTCAGGACAGGCTCCATCCAAAGCCACAGAGAAACCCTGTCTTGGGGAAAAAAAATCCTTGCTTAATATTTTTATGTTTTCTTTTGCAAAAACAGAAGAATCTTAAAATAATAAAGTTGCTTTTTTTGTCTATGACCTCTTTATAGATTGTATTACCCTTACTCAGTGAAAGGCTTAATGGCTACAGTCATATTTTCTGATTTTACCTGATATCTTCAGAAAAATGAGATCCAATTATTTCCAAGAAGTTTAAAATAAATTAAGTGAGCAGAGTGTAGTGAAACACACCCGTAATCACAGCAACTAGGGAGCTGAAGCAGGAGGATTATCATGAGCTTAAATCTAGCCTGTGCCAGCTGGGGGTTGGTGGTGCATACCTTAATCCCAGCATTCTGTGGGCAATGGCAGGTGGATCTCTGAATTCCAAGCCAGCCTGGTCTACATGGTGAGTTCCAGGACAGGCTCTAAAGCAATACAGAGAATCCCTATCTCGAAAAAAACCAAAACCAAACAAACAAAAAGTTAGCCTGTGCTACATAATGAGTTCCAGGCCTGCCTGGACAACTTAGTGAGCTCCAGTACCTAATTAAAAGAGGGTCTAAATTCGGTGTTGGTGGCACATGCCTTTAATGCCAGCACTGGGGGGGGGGCAGAGGCAGGCAGATCTCTGTGAGTTTGAGACCAGCCTGGTCTACAAGAGCTAGTTCCAGGACAGCTTCCAAAGCCACAGAGAAACCAGGTCTTGAAAAGCAAAAAAAAAAAAAAAAAAAAAAAAAAAAAAAAAAAAGCCGGGTGGTGGTGGTGCATGCCTTTAATCCCAGCAGTTGGGAGGCAGAGGCAGGCGGATCTCTGTGAGTTTGAGACCAGCCTGGTCTACAAGAGCTAGTTCCAGGACAGCCTCCAAAGCTACAGAGAAAAACCAAAAAAGAAAGAAAGGAAAAGAAAAATGAAAGGGTCTGGAGCTGTAGTTTAGTAATAGAGTACCTGCCTAGCATAAATGAAGTCATGGGTATTCTTCAGCATTGTGTAACCTGGGCATAACTTCAATTCCAGCATTTGGGAAGTGGAGGCAGAGGGCTCAGGAGTGAGTTCAAGGGCAGCCTGGGTTTCATAAGAAACTGTCTCAAAGCACTGTAAGTTCAAAGAGCAAATATGCCTGTTATTCTACTGCCAGGATGTAATTTAGGGATAAGAAGGTCAGGAGTTCAAGGCCAGCCTGGACTAGACAGCAAGTTTGCAGACAGCTTAGACTATATGAGACTCTGTCTCAAACAAACAAAACTATGGCTAAGGATTTAAGTAGTAAAGTGATTGCTTGGCCTGTGTGAAGACCTGGATTCAATCTCTAATATTACAGAAAAAACAAAAGAAAGCAAGTTAACTAAGGAAAATGGATTAAAAACATCCTGCCAATCTTATTTTTCAGAAATTAGAATATTCAATTCAGTATTTTTCTCCTAATTACATAAAATCTGTAAGGAAAATAACTAAGAAAACATAAATAGGGCCAGTGAGATGGCTCATTGGTCAAAGATGCTTCTTGCTTGATGTTGCAACTCTTAACAACTTGAGTTTAATACTTGGAACAGCATAGAAAAGTAGAAAGAAAGAACCCATAGCCACAAAGTTGCCCTATGACCTCCATGGTTTCAGCATGAACCCCCACACACCAAAAACAATAAATAAAATAAAAATAAATGAATAAAATTTCTAAGTTATATCATAAAAAAACTAAACACAAGAGCTGGGTATGATGGCACATACCTGTAATCCTAGCCACTCAGGGGATAAAGGTGGAAGAATCAGGATTTCTAAGTCATTTTTGTCTTCATAATGAATTCAAGCCCAGTCTTGGATATATAAGACCCTGTCTCAAACAACAACAAAAACCTACTGAACATGGAAAGCCCAACCAAGTGGTTTATAGAGCTACAGACCAACTGAAACCTCTTTCACGAGACTCACAGAATAAGCTGCTCATGTTGGCATTCTGCCAGGTCATATTTCAGTATTTGATAATGACTCATTGCTATAAATGCAGTATCAAAAATGATGTAATTATCATTTTTAGTTACGGGAGAGAATAACTAAAGTTTAGCCTAACTTGTAAGATAGCATGCTACAGATATTCTTTTTTGTTTGTTTGTTTGTTTTTCAAGACAGGGTTTCCCTGTGTGGCTTTGGAGGCTGTCCTGGAACTAGCTCTTGTAGACCAGGCTGGTCTCAAACTCACAGAGCTCCACCTGCCTCTGCCTCCTGAGTCTAGGATTAAAGGTGTGTGTCACCACTGACCTGCTTTTAACAGTTATTCTTTTTGTTGTTGTTGTTTTGTTTTTTGAGACAGGTTTCTCTGTGGCTTTGGAGGCTGTCCTGGAACTAGCTCTTGTAGACCAAGTTGGTCTCAGACTCACAGAGATCTGCCTGCCTCTGCCTCCCGAGTGCTGGGACTACAGGCGTGTGCCACCACCACATGTGGTTATATTAATATTTTCTTCTTTGATATGGAATCTCACTATTAATAGATATAAATTTATTACCTACCTACCTATGTATTTTTGAAACAGACTCTAACTCAGGCTGTCCTGGATCACTTAATCCTCTTGCCTCAGCCTTCCAAGTTCTGGGATTATAGGCACACCATCATACCTGACTATATTTTCTTTACTTCTTCTGTCCTTTAATTATAATGATCTCTGAGTTACAATGCCCTGGTTCTCTAAGCCTAGTCAAATTGTTAATCCTTTTGTGACTCCCACTAGCTTAATGATTCATGCTTTATGTACAAAGTCTACAACCAGAGTCTCAGCCTCTGTCTGTCTCTCATTTTTTTTTAAAGATAGGTTTCCTTAGGTAACCCAGCTGGTGAATTCACTATATAACCCAGGCTGGCCTCAAACTCATGATCCTCCTGCCTCAGCCCCCCACCCCCCAATTGCTGTATGCTCAACCATGCCCATCTGGGTCATGAGATTTTTGAGGACTGAACATTAACAAAAGGAAATTTTTAAGACATGAAAACAGAGAAGAAAAAATTCCAGGACCACCTTTGTGTTAGCTCTTTGTCACTGACAAAATTATGCTTAATTATCCTGTAAGGAAGAAAGGTTCATTTGGCTGGTGGTTTCAGTCCCTGATCATTTGCTTTGGACCTGTGTTACCACAAAGCACCAGAGCAAGAGGACATGACAGCAGAAGCAAGAGAGAGAGGAAGAGGCCCCATGGTCCAGTACCCTCTTAAGAGCATGCCCCATAGCCTATCTTCTTTTCACTGGGGCTCTATCCCTAGAGGTTCCACTTCTCAATGACACCACAGGCTGAGGACCAACACACAGGTCTCTGGGGGACAGTCAGGACCCTAACCATAATGCCCTCTAATGAATTATCCTAGAGTATCAAGAATGTAGTGAATCTCCTGGCAGAAAGTTCACACATTGTTCAGCACACTAGTTGAAAATATTCCTACACCAAGAAACGTGATCAGAAAAGAGATGATCATTTAAACCCCTCCAGAACTTTTAATCCCAGCACTCAGGAGGCAGATCTTTGTGAGTTGAGGCCAGCCTGGTCTTCAGAGTGAGTTCCAGCATAGAGAAACCTGTTTCAAGAAAGAGAGAGAGAGAGAGAGAGAGAGAGAGAGAGAGAGAGAGAGAAGAAAGAAAGAAAAGAAAGAAAGAAAGAAAGAAAGAAAGAAAGAAAGAAAGAAAGAAAGAAAGAAAGAAAAGAAAGAAACCCACCAGAGAGAAACAGGTCATACAGGGAGCATTAGAACCTGAGTCGCATCTGATCATCAGAACTGGAAGTTGGAAGACAATGTACAAATGGCTTCAACATTCCAAAGGGAGGTAAATACCAATACAGAAGCCTGTTTCTCTCAAACTATCAAACACAGGGACAGAATCTAACTTTTTCAAACACATAAAAACCTAAGAAATTTGTTCTCATTCAGTTGTTCTTATGAGGCTACTCTTTTCAGAGACCAACCCAGAAAGAGAAAGGACAATGTTCCACTCGGGAAATGGAGTGAAAAGGTTTATGGGTAAGAGAGAGGGGTGGTCTTAGTGTGACAGCTGTGCAGGTGGCCTAAAGAGCAACTAGGCCAGGCTGCATCAGAATTGATGGTTGCTAGGATGGGGGTTCAAAGAAAAAGATTAAACTGATAGAATCTGCGGTATGTTTGAAGGAACTCTTCTGTCAGAGAGTTCTGGGATAAAGAAATGAAGGATAAATGAAAAACAAAATCAGGGAAAGGAGCAGGGAAATTATTACGATTTAAGACAGGGTCTCACATAGCCCAGATTGGCCTCAAACTTACTGTGTAGCTGAGGGTCCCCTTGAGTTCTTGATCTTCCCCGCTGCCACCTCCCTAGTGCCAGGATTATAGGCATGCTATGCTACACCAGTACACATGCTTTATTCACTACTGGGGATCAAACCCAGAACCTCATACATGCTAGGCCAACAGTCTACCCACTGATCTACATCTCCAGTCACACTTAATTTGAAAGAAAATCAGAAGTACAAGAAACAGATGTCAAGATATTTCAAATTTATGACACACCCACACTAGGAAGAGTGGGAAGGGAATATGGGCATATATGTACATATATGTCTGTGAGTACGGTTCTGGGTACAGGCAGGTCAAAGAAGCCACATCTTCAGCTGAAGGGGTGGCTGAGCAGTAGAGTGTGCTTTTAGTATTGGCAAGGCTCTGGAGTTGATCCTTACTGCCAAAGGAACAGCAAAAACAAAAATAAATATACAAATTACATATTCTCCAAGCAGATGTGTCATCACTTTAGTCCCCACTGGTAGAAAAAATATGGCATTTTATTTAAAAATATGTTCCATTGGAGAGATGGCTCAACAGTTAAGAGCCCTGGCTGCTCTGCCGAGGACCTGGGTTTCATTCCCAGCACCTACATGGCAGCTCACAGCCATCCTTAACTCCAATTCAGGGAATCTGACCCCCTCTTCTGGCCTCCATTGGCACCAGACATGCCCATGGTGCACAGACATACATATTGGCAAAACCCCCATATGCATTTAAAAAAAAAGTTCAATTCCTAACACCCATATCAAGTAGCTCACAAGTACCTGTGACTCAAGTTCTAGGAGCATTTAACATTGTTGGCTTCCTTAGGCATCCACTTCAGGCATCCACCTCAGGCATATCCATACATAAACACATATAAATAATTAAAAATAATAAAAATAAATCTTAAAATAAATTAAAAATATATTCCAAGAGCTTGACCTAGAAGCCAACATCTGTAATCTCAATATTTGAGAGGAAAACCAAGAATTCAAGGCCATCCTTAGCTATCCAGTGCTAGGGTTACATTCTACTCCTGAACCTCAGCCCATTACATAGTGTTCATGGCTACATTACTTCCAATAGTAAAAAAGCAGAAACACCCAATGTCTACCAAAGAATGAATGGACAAACATGATGTAGTATATTCAACATAGCTAACCATATTTGACTACAGAAAGAAATGGAATGTTATAGGCTATAACAGTGAATCCTAGGAAGACTGGCCTGAAATGTGTTATGCGGCCCAGGCTGCCTTAGCCAGGCAGCAATTCTGTCTTGGTCTCTTGAGTCCTGGGATTAAAGGTATGTGCACCATGCCTGCTTCATTCATAATTTTAACATCAAGATTTTTCCTTTAAATTCCACATCTTCCCTCAGCACTGCTTTCCTGATTTAGGTAAAAAGCTGTGAATCTCTTGCTTTTATTTAAAACCTATTTACGGTAATAACAGAGCTCCTCTGGCTGAAAGTGTTTTGGAGCCTGACCTGATGCTCCTGTGCTTTCATGCATAATCTCACTTGCTTATGTCATAGATGGCAAAGCAAAGCAGTAACTGGGACCTTTGTCTCGATGATAAGCAACAAATATGTTAGATCAGAAACTGAAAAACTTACTCTACCAGGAAGCCAATAGAGGGAAATAAAAGAAAAGACAAAACTAGTTCTAGAGAGATGTAGTGATATTTTTTGTAATCAAATAAAGCTTGTCTGAAGATCAGAATGCAGAGTTAAGCCATAGTTAACCACACGCCTAGTTAAGAGCTAAACCACTAGTTAGCAGTAAAGGACCAGCAGTGGTGGCCACACCTTTAATCCCAGCACTCAGGAGACAGAGGCAGCTGGATCTCTGTGAATTCAAGGATACCCAGGTCTACATGACAGTGAATCAGACTAAAAGAGAAACAGAGCTCACACCTTTGATCCCAGCACTTGGGATGACACACCTTTAATCCCAGCACTAGAGAGGAATGTAAGGCAGGAGCTCAGTGCAGTCTCAGGGAGTCTGAGATTTGGTGGAGAGCATTGCAGTCTGCAGTTATACTGAGTAGAGGACCCCCCCCCTTTGGTCTGAGCCTTGGTAGAGGCAAGAACACTCTAGTGGGTGGCTGCTTTGCTTTTTCTGATCTTCAACTTGAACCCTAATATTTGTCTCTGGGTTTTTATTAAGACCAACTAGAATTCATGCTACAGAGAGATGGCTTGGTGGATAAAGTACCAAATATTGAGGACATGAGTTTAGGTTCTCTGGAACTCATCTAAATGCCAGGGTGGGTGTGGAGGCCTGACAGTAATTCCAGACCCCAGAAGGCAGAGAAGCATATGAACATCTGTACTGACAGGCTCTGGGTTCAGTGGAGAAACTCTGCCTCAAAGCATAAAGTAGAGAGTGGCTGAGGAAGACTCCTGACAGCAACTTGAGGCCTAAGCACGCATGCATACTCACATACCACAGATAAACATACACACACACACACACACACACACACACACACACACACACACACACCATATACATGCAAACATGCATATACACAAACCACACACACATGTGCAAAAATTAACAATAATCAAGTTTTGTTTTGTAGAAAAAAAAAGACAAATTATTGCACTAAAAAGGTGTGTCTTGTTGGGTATGGTGGTACAAACTCATAATCCTAGCATTTGGCATGCTGAAAAGGGAGCATTGTTCATAAATTCAAGGCTAGTCTGGGTTACACAGGGAGTTCTAGGATATATAGTGAGACTTTTTAGAAAAAGACAGAAAATAAATGTCTTTAAAAGAATTTGGGAGGGGGCATGGTTAGAGAGATGGTTTTAGTGGGTTAGAGTACTTGCTGTTCTTGCAGAGGACCTGTGTGTAGGTTCGGTTCCCAGCACCCACATGGTAGCTCACAGCCATCTGTAATTCCAGTTCCAGAGGATCCAATGCCCTCTTCTGAACTCTGTGGGCACCAAACACATATATGGTGCACATATATACATTCAGGCAGACACTCACATACATAAAGTAAATAAATCTTTTAAAAATTTAAAGCATTTGGGGATCGTTATCATAAGTAAAGTGGAGATAGAGTGGTAGTAAGGTGGTAAGCGGGTAGTCTTCAAAACAAAACGAAACAAAATGAAACTTCACATGTATCTTCTGTTTCCAGCTTTTGGGGAACCTGCCTTATATGAATAGGTTAATAAAGGAGGTGGTAGAGGAAAAGCACATGCATGTATTTCTTACACATCCTTCCTTCCGTCCTTCCTCCCTCTTTCTCTTTCTTTTCTTTTTTCTTTTTCTTTTTTGAGACAGGTTCTCACTGAGTAGCTCTGGCTAGTCTAGCCTGAAACTTGCTTTGTAGACAAGTCTGTCCTTGAATTCACAGAGATCTGCCTGCCTCTGTATTCTGAGTGCTGGGATTAAAAGCACACACTTTTACAAATTTTCAGTTTTATGAATGTTCACTCACTAAAATCTCCTGTATACTAAACAGTATAACATACTTGAGATTTGGCATTCATGGCCCTAAGACACTTTTTAAAATTTTTATTTTTGTATTTTACTCCTGACATGGGTTCTGGAATCAAACTGAAGACCTCTGGAAGAGTAGCAAGTGCTCTTAACTACTGAGCCATCCCATCTCTCCAGCATTGGTCTATGTAGAGCAGTGATGCAATCCCTATCCCAGTCAGTATCGAATGCATTAGCTATGTCTATTAGCATTCATGAGAAAGCAAGGACAAGGCTGTGTCTATTTACTGAGACACTTCCAAGGCTGAGGACTGGCTCCTTTAGGACACTGGGCGGGTTGACCTTACTTACCTGTTTTCTTTGTTCATTGCAAACTCTGGCTCTGAGGCAGATTTATTGACTTTTAACTTTGTGTGTGTGGTGGGGAGCCTGGTAGCAGGACCTCTCACAAAATAGGCAGGTTCTGTACCACTCAGCAGCAGTGCCCCATCTCTCCCCTTCTGTAGCCTGTCTTCTCTGCTTGCTGATAATATGTGATGCGATTTTGTTGCTGGCTCAACCCCAGACTCCCCTCGTAATCTCTGGAAAGAATTAAGACACAGAATGTGCTGGGGGAGACAGGCAAAGGTCATTGAAAAGCAAACACAGTACACTTTCAAAGATAGCAATGACAATGGCCAAAGAGACCAGACTGACCTAGCAACCACATTAGACAGGATCTATGCCAGCTTCTCTGTTAGTGAAAACAAAACCCAAGTGATTGCTGCATCTGTTTGGACTGACTGGCACTGGCTTTTCAGAAAGGGTCTCAGTGAACCCTCCCATATACTACTGTTTTACCAGAGGCCTCCTGCTGTGCAACCAATTTATGAGGTTCAGGAGAGCATCATGGAGCCTGGAGCAAGCAGTTATCTATTCAGCAGCTTGGGAGATCATGGCAGTCTGAAGGCCACTTTTCCTCCCATAGCCAGAAGGTGATTCAGGCCTGATTTTCTGATTCTTCATTAACAAGCTTTATTTCGAAGACTGCTGACCATGGAGATATCCTGCCCCGACATCCTCCAAGATTCTCACATCTGACTAGCTTCCTAGCCATTTTTTTTTCCTTTCCTCTTTGCTAGAATATCAAATCTTCTCCCTGTGGTGATATTTTATTTATGATCTAACAAATAAAGCTTGCCTGAAGATCAGAGTACAAAGCTAGTCACACTAGTTAGCGATAGAGGCCAGGCAGTGGTGGAGCACACCTTTAATCCAAGCACTTGGGAGACAGAGGCAGAGGGATCTCTGTGAGTTCAAGGTCACCCTGAGCTACACAAGATTGAATCTGTGTAAAAGAGAAACAGAGCTCACACAAAGGTGATCTCAGCACTTGGGATCCCATCCCTTTAATTTCAGCACTAGAGAGGAATATAAAGTGGTAGGAGTCAGGAGCTTAGGGCAGTCTGAGTGAGTCTGGAGATACAAACTGAGGACAGGATCGCCCTTTGGTCTGAACATTGGTAGAGATAAGAACTCTCTAGTGGCTGGCTGCTTTGCTTCTCTGATCTTCAGCTTTAAACCCAGCATCTGTCTCTGGGTTTTTATTATTAAGACCAACTAGAATTCATGTTACATCTCCCTTTCACCCAAGACCACCCTCCCATCAGGAATTTACCTCTTACCCAGCACCAGGTGGCTGCTGTTCTGTGCCTTACTGAGTGCAGGTTAAGCAGAAACCGGAAGTTGAATGAGAAACAGGGACTCTAATCTAGTTTTAAGAGTCTGGGGTCAAGCAGGGGTGCCAAAAAGTCTGAAGAGGGCGTGGTTACAAGCAGTTGTGTGCCACTGGAAACTGAATTCAGGTCGTTTGGAGCTGTAGCAAGGGCTTGTCCCCAACCCCTTGTTTTGTTTCATTTGGGGGTCGGGGGCGGAGCGGGGATTAATTTTAGATTTTTGAGACAGGGTCTCTGGCTATCCTGGAACTTGCTATGTAGACCTGGCTGTCCCTGAACCCTCCAAGATCCCCCTGCCTCTGCCTCCTGAGTTTTGTATTAAATGTGCGTGACCCCTTGCCTGGCTTTTGTGCCCCAGCTGGCCTGGAGTTCAGTCTGTAAAACAGACTTTGCTTTGATCTTCCCACCTCCGCCTCAGGTGCTGAGCTTACAGGCGAATGCCTGGCTGTGCTGTATCATTAAAGTGGTCTTCTCTCACACACACCTGGGAGGGGAGATTCCCTAAACCAGATCTGGAATCATTGCTTTAGGCCAATGTACTTTTGAGCACAACTGTTTATTTTTGTTCCAGTATTTTCAAATAATGAATGTTTTTGAATTAAGCATAAATTCTAAAACTAAAACTAAAAAAAGAAAAAAAATCCCCCTCTGATGGGGGATGTCCTTCTGTATATATGTTTCTCTTATTGATTAATGAATAAAACACTGATTGGTCAGTAGCCAGGCAGGAAGTATAGGCGGGGCTACCAGAGGAGGTGAATTCTGGAGAGAGGAAGGCAGAGAGAAGCAGCCAGATAGATGCCATATAGCTACCGGGAAGATAGGACGTGCTGGGTGTTCTCTGGTAAGATAAGGTCATGTAGAAATACATAGATTAATAGCTGGGCGTTGGTGGCACATGCCTTTAATACCAGCACTCGGTAGGCAGAGACAGGCAGATCTCTGTGAGTTCGAGGCCAGCCTGGTCTCCAGAGCGAGTGCCAGGATAGGCTCCAAAGCTACACAGAAAAACCCTGTCTCAGAAAAAAAAAGAAAGAAAGAAATGCTAGATTAATAGTTATGGGTTAATAATTAAGAGAGACCTGGCCAGTAAGAAGCCTGAGCCATCAGTCAAACAGTTTATAATTAATATAAGTCTCTCTGTGTGTTTATTTGGGGCTAATCGGCTGAGACCAGCCTAGTCTACAAGAGCTAGTTCCAGGACAGCCACCCAAGCCACAAAGAAACCCTGTCTCGAACCATGCCCCCCCCCCAAAAAAAAGAATTCAAAGTAACAGCCAGGACTATTACATAGAGAAACCTTGTCTTGAAAAACCAAAATAATAATAATAATAATAATAATAATAATAATAAATAAGTAAAATAAAGAAATAAAAATCCAAAGTAATAACAATAGTAATTTCTAGTGCTCAGCAGTAGAGTGTTTGTCTTACCCTGTGCAAAGACTAAGGTTTAATTCCCAGCAATGCTAAAAAGCAAAGATTAAATAACAGGGACTGGGGAATTGGCTCCGTGGGTAAAGACTTGCTGAGCAAGTGTGGAGACATGAGCTGGGATCCCCAGAACTCAGGTAAAGCTGTTGAGGCAGTATAATCACAAGGTTCCTTTGGAGATGGGGGTGAAGGCAGGAGAATCCTCGGAAGCTCGTGGGCCAGATAGTCTGGCATATTCAGCAGCAACAACAAGAGAACCTGTCTAAAGGTAAAAGTTAAGGCCTGACACCCAGCAATGTCCTCTGACCTCTGCATAGCTTCTGTAGCACACACATGCATGCACACAAAGAAAAATAATATAATCTTTATGCTTTAGCAATGGTGCTGTACACCTGTGGTTCCAGCATGTGGGAGGCTGAGCCAGAAATCTCAAGTTCAAGGCCAGCCTGAGCTACATAGTGAAACCCAATCTCAAACAAAATAACAAAACACAGATCCCAAAGAATTTACATTTTTTTCATCTGTACCATTGTTTATGACAATGTAGCTATGATTGCCTTTCTGTGGAAGAGATACTGAAAGGATAAGAGGTAGGTAACCTTTTTGCCCAATGCCTCTAAGTAGTACTACTTGTTCCAAGTCTTTCAGATCCTCCACTCTAGGACAGTCAGGATCCTTGGCTCCACTCTAGGACAGTGAGGGTCCTTGGCTCCACTCCAGGACAGTCAGGGTCCTTGCTGCTCTTACAGGCCTTAAGTTTGGTCTCTAGCATCTGTTTTGGGCAGGTTACAACTGCCTCTAACTCCAGTTCCAGAGTATCTGACAGCCTTTTCTGGTCTCTGAAGGGACTGTACATATCCACACACAGATTCACACATAATTAAAAATAAAATAAATCCTTAAAACAATAACAATAAAATGCTCCTTCCCAAAATACAACAAAATTGTATTGACTCCTTGAAACGCCTAGAACTATACCTAGGTGTGAACTATCCTTTCACTAAGCTCCTCTTTCTATTTATGTTCAAACATTTATTTTACTCATTTATTTTGTGTGTGCATATGTGTATGTGTGTGGGTGTGGGGGGACTGAACTCAGGTCATCAGGTTTAGTATCAGGTACCCTTACCTGCTAAGCCATCTCACCCTGCTTTTTTCTTCTTTTTTTTCTTTTACTTTTTCTTTCCTCCTCCCCCTCTTCTTCTCCTTCTCCTCCCTCCTCATTCCTCCTCTTCAAGTTGCCCAGGTTGGCCTCAAGATCCCTTTGTAGCAGCTGATAATGTTGAATTCCTGATCTTCCTCTGGAACGCTGGGATTATAGGCATGTGCTAAAATGCCTAGCTAAACTTTCTTCCTAATAAATCTCAACTCTGCTTAAAAAGAAAGATGGGAGGAACGAAGGGAGGGAGGGAGGAAAAAAGGAGGGAGGGAGAGGAGAGGGAGGGAGGGAGGGAGGGAGGGAGGGAGGAAGCAAGCAAGCAAGCAAGCAAACTACACCAAAAATGGGATCTACTTTTATCAAATTGAAATGATATATTTGAAATTTAAAGTCAAAGTGAGGCTCAAAGTAGCAGGAGTAGTGACTTTTAGTTAATCAGGAAGCTCCTAGTGCACATTGATGAAAGAAAATCCACTGAGAGAGAACTAGGTCACTCAACGCTTGTCTCTAGTGTGAGTTAATACAAACCAGAAGTCAGACTACAGCATTGCTGGGGGTGCCTGCCCCTTACACGAGGCCAGACATTTCCTGAATTGCAACACTTCTTGGCCAGCACCTGCCCTTTCCCTTCCTGACAAAGTCCAGTGTTACTCACTTCTGCTTAGCCTTTGCCAGCCAGTTGGATTCCTTTACTGCTGGGGAGTGGCTGTTTTTAATACTAAAGTAGGCAGGCAGCTGCCAGGCCATAGCAATGAAGGTTGCTGACAAGATAAAGGCGGAGCTGAACTTGTATGTGAACCACACTGTCACACTTGGTCATCACTTGCATCAGTAACACTGAATCTGGGGTGTGACTGAGACTGAGCAGTGACGGGAATGCTCTGTTGGCATGATTTCCATGGACCCTTGAAACTCCGTGAGTGGACTGAGGTGAGCCTAGCTGAGTCACCACCCCTACTCAGCATGTTCTGTAATCATTATTCATGATGGTGAGCAGTTGTCGAATATTCCAGTCTTACACTGTGTTGCTAAGCTTGAGCTGTTGTTGATTGTCCTGGCTGAAATGCTTTTAGAACAAGCAGTGACAAGCCAACCCCAAGTCCTCCTAAGAATGGGTCCTACCTAAGTAGGACGAGGGAGGATGCTGCCAGCCATTCTCAGGCCTCTTCTACCCTAAGGCTCTCCCTAACCCACCTGCTTCATGCATTGCCCACCAATTTTTAAGACTCAGGTCTCATTCTATAGTCCAGAATGGCCTCAAATTATGGCAATCCTCTCAGCCCCTCAAATTATATAGGATGAACCACCCTATCTGGTTCCCATGAAGTAGCTGGACCTCGTTGTGCCTTCCAGAAGCCCTACCTGTGAGAATCCCTCCAGACCTCATACCCTGGCTCTTCCTAGTGAACCCTTGAAGTGTGTGGTTTTCTAGGGTGTCTGTTTTGCTGTAGGTAGTCAATTAAAGTATCTTTCCTAAGAGCTGGACATGGTGTCTCACTCAGCATCTCAGCTTGTCCTTCTTTCCCATTACCACTTGCCATCCTTTCCTTTGGGCTTCCATCACATTTTACGGGGGCTTTAGAGTCACCTTATGGGACACCCCTCTCTTGGAAGCTTATTTGTCTGTGATTTATATTTGCTTTTTGTCTGTTGGCTTTGAGACAGGCTCTCAATATGTGGTCTGATAAGTACACCGTGATGGCCTCAGACTCATGTCAATTCTTTTGCCTCTGCCTCTCAAATACTAGGATTACAAGTTTACACATGGCACCCAGCTATATTCACTTTTTTTTTATTTTAACTTAAATTTATTTGGGAGATTTGTTTTGTTTTGAGACAGAATCTCATGTAGTCCAGGTTGGCTTTGAATTCTTTACCCTTCTATCTCCATTTTCCAAGTGCTAGTATTACAGGCATGCACTGCCATGTCTGGACTGTCTTTTTATTATAACCACATTAAAAAGTTATTACAAGTCAGGCAGTGGAGGACCACACCTTTGATCCCAATACATGGGAGGCAGAGACAGACTGATCTCTGTGAGTTTGAGGCTAGCCTGGTCTACAGAGTGAGTTCTAGGACAGCCAGGGCTCTGTCTTGAAACTCTGTCTTAAAAAACCAAAAACAGCAAGTACAAAAAACCCATTTGTTTGTTTGTTTGTTTGTGTTTGGGCTTGAATACCAAGGAACCTGTGGGGAGGTCTGGGAGCAACTTGGAGGAGTCAGTTCTCTTTCAAATATTCGGGTCCCAGGGATCAAACTCAGACTCCCCAGCAACTGCTTTTTACCTATTGAACCATCTTGTCAGCCCTTAACCCTCCCCTTTAATGATTGGGCATGGTGATGCTCACCTTTATTCTCAACACCTGGGAGGCAGAGGCAGATGGATCTCTGGGAGTTCAAGGCCAGCCTGGTCTATATAGAGTTCCAGGTTCAACATTACACATTACATAGTATGATGGCTAGTTTATGACAACTTGACACAGCTAGAGTTACCTGAAAGGAGGGAACCTCAATTGAGAAAATGCCTCTATTAGATCAGGCTATAAGGTATTTTCTTAATTCATGATTAATGGGGGAGAGCCCAGTTCAAGGTGGTGCCATCCCTGGGCTGGTGGTCCTGGGTTCTATAAGAAAGCGGGGTGAGCAATCCATGAGGAGCAAGCCAGTAAGCAGCTCCCCTTCATGACCTCTGCACCAGCTCCTGCCTTCAGGTTCCTGCTCTGTTTGAGTTCCTTTAATGATAAATAGCAACATGGAAGTGTAAGCCAAATAAACCCTTTTGTCAAAGCAATAGAAACCCTAAGACACTCAGTGAGATCCTGTCTCAAAAAACAAAATCCTTTAATGATTCACCGTTGACTGTAGAACCTCCACCACCACTGCCATCATGTCCCATCACTGTGGTGTCCCTGTCTTCTCTTCCCAATGCTGGTATTCTCTTACCAATGTCCTCAGAGCTTCAAGCTTTTTTATTTATTTTTTTGTCTTTTGTAGACAGGGTTTCTCTGTCTAGTCTTGTCTGTCCTGGAACTCATTCTGTAGACCAAGGCTGGCCTTGAACTCACAGACTGCCTCTGCACCCGCCCCCCCCCAAGTGCTGGGATTAAAGTCTGTGCCAGCATGGCCAGGCTGCCTGAAGCTTCTCTTATTTTCTGTTTTTGCTAGCCTGGGTATTGGGAAAGTTATGCAAGCTTCTACACTTCATGTTCCTCGAATGTCAAGTCAAAAGAATAACAACCAGATATCTCTGTCAGCTGCATGTGATGACATGCACATGTCTGACAAGTATCAGCCACTGCTACCACTCAAGGATATTCCTGAATCAAGAATAATTTTAATTACTTAAATAATATTTGAAGGGGTGTGGTGGTTTGAATGCGAACGGCCCCTGTAGGCTATATTTGAATGCTTAGTCCCCAGTTAGTGGAACTGTTTGGGAAGGATTAGGAGGTGTGACTTTGTTGGAGGAGGTTTGAGTATTCGAACGCCCACACCAGCCCAGTGTCTTTCTCTGCATGCATATAGATCAGCTTGTAAGCTCTCAAACCCATGCCTGCCTGCTGCCATGCTTCCTGCCATGATGATCATGGACTAACTTTCTGAAACTGCCTTCTTTTGTAAGAGCGGCCTTGGTCATGTTATTTCTTCATTGTACTTAGAACAGTAACTAAGACAGAGGGCTAGAGAGATGGCTCAGAGGTTAAGAGCACTGACTGCTCTTGCAGGGGACCTGGGTTCAGTTCCCAGCACCCACATGGTTTCTCACAACCACCTGTAACTCGAGTTCCCAGGTACTGGACCCCTGTTCTGAGCTGTGTGTGCACCAGGAATGCATAAGATGCACATACTTACATGCAGGCAAAACATACACAAACATTTTTTAAAAAAAATTGTGAGACACAGGCTTACAGTCCTTACAGCTCTCAAACTTATAGCAATCCTCCTGCCTCAGACTCCAGAGGGTAAAATTACAGATGTGAACTACCACACCTGACTTAAATATACTTTTGTTTTCTCAGTACTAGGGATCAAACCTAGGGCCTTGTACATGCTAGACAAATACTCTATCACTGAATCAGACCTGCAGCCTACCATCGGATACATGTTAAAGATGCCAAAAATACACACTAGGGAAAAGAAAGAGCCTTCAACAAATGCTGCTGGGGAAACTGGGTATCCATATATAGAAGAAAAATGAAATTATACCCATATCTATTACTCTGTACAAAGATCAACTTGAAATGGTTAGAAGACTTCAATGTGAAACCTCACCAGAAGCACTGAAACTTCTAGAAGAAAACATAAGCATACCTTCAAGATGAAGGTTCGGGAAAGGAATTTATAAATAGGACTTAGTTTACTCAGGAATTAAGGACAATAATTGACAAATGGGACCTCATAAAACTGAAAAGCTCCTGTATAGCAAAAGAAACAGTCAAGAGAAGAGGAAGCCCACAGAGTGGAAGAGAATCTTCATCAGCTGTATGAAGCTGACAGAGGGTTCATATCTAGAATATGCAAAGAACTCAAACCACAAGGAATCAAGGAAACAACCCAATTCAAAAATGGGCCAGGTATCTGACAGAGAACTCTCAAAAGAAGAATTAAAAATGGATAAGAGATACCTTAAGAGGGCTCAATGCCCTTAGCAATTAAGGAAATGCAAATTAAAACTACTTTGAGATTACATTTCATTTGTCAAAATAGCTAAAATCAAGAAAACAACCAACAACAAATGCTGGAGGGCATGCAGGGAAATAGGAGCCCTCATTCACTGTTGGTGGGATTTCAGACTTGTGCAGCCACTGTGGACATCAGTGTAGTACATTCTCAAAGAGCTAAGAATGGAACTACTACATGGCCAGCTGTACCACTCTGTGGTGTTTGCCCAAAGAATTTGACATCCTAATCCACAGATACTTGCTCGGCCATGCTCAGTGCTGCTGTAGTCACAATAGCTAGGAAATGGAAACAGCTTTGATGTCCATTCTAACAGAGCCCAGACCTTATTAGACCTTCACACCTTAACATAATTGACTCCATAATAGAACTGCCATTCATGCTGTAAAATGTAGACAGCACCACCTGCCAAAAATGAAAACAAAGACCTAATCCATCCAAATCCATAGTCTGGGAAAATTAAAATGTACTAACCTTGCCTTTTGGCTTTATAGTTCTGCTTCTGGCAAACTGTTCTTGTTAACTGAAGTATGTCAACCCAGAACATGGATTTGTGCTTAAAAATCTCACTCAGAGAAAGGCTCAGGACTACAATGGGATCCCAAGCACCCAGTGTAGTTGCTGGTCAGCTAATAGAGATTTTCTATTGGCTTATACTTGGGTCTGAGCAGTCACCTCTGGTGAATACCCTACACCATCCATCCATAGATGAATAGAAAATGAAAATGTGGCTCATATACACAATGGAATGACCTTCAGCTGTAAAGAAAAATAAAATCATGACATTTTCAGGTAAATGGATGAAACTAGAAAATATGCTAGTGAGGTAATCCAGACCCAGAAAGACAAACACCACATTTGTGGGTCTTTCCTCTGAGGCTTTGGATGTGAGTTCAAAACCTGAAGTAACCACAGAAGCCAGGAAAACAAAAAAAGAGCACAGAGCACACTTTCAAGAGGGGGCAGTAGAGCACACGTGCTTTGAATGGGAAAATGGAGACTTCAGTGGGGGGTGAGGAGAGGGACAGAGAAGAGGAATAAATAACGTTAAGGATATTTTTAAGGCCAAAGGGAAACATTACCAAACTCAGGTCCTCTGGAAGAGCAATCAATGCTCTCTACACCTCTGGGACATCTCTCCAGCCGAAATATATACTTTAAATGGAGTTACTCCACAGCAGTGGTTAATACTCCCATAATACTCCCTTAGAGAGCTATAGACTAACAAAAACCCCAGTGTCAGGCATGGGAAGCTTCCCTTCATGTTGTTAGTCAGGGGAATCCAAGAGACTCAAAACAATCCAGGCTGTGGCTGTTGCCCTTGGATGCCTGCCCAAACTTGAGACCCTCTTGCTGAAGATACACATATTTCAGACACAGGGCTTGGAGGAATAGAACTGGAACTGACCTAGAAGTTCCCTTCCCGAGGAAAGTATCTGAAGATGTTATGCAAGCTGCCGAGGAAGAGGAACAGTCCATACTCCTACCTAGCTGTAAAGCCTATGAACCACAATAGTGGCTGGCTCAGCAAGATGTCAACCAGTGGCAACCACTGGTTGCAGAGGGAAGAAGATTCAGTTTTGTGCATGAGTGAGCTCCCTAATGGATTATCCAATCCAAGTTGTCATTCTTGAACACATGTACATTCAAATAACACTAAATGAACTCAGTAAGTCATGCATGCGTAATGATAATAAAAGAAGAGATACGAGTTTAAGAAGGAGTTGGGGTCACAGGAGGAGTTGGAGGGGAAAAAGGCTAAATATTGGGAATATAGTACTCTATGAAATTCTCAAAAGATTACAAATTGAAAATAAAACCCTAAAAGTAAAAACAAAAAGCTCTCCTTATTTTCAAAATTTTGTTTGTTTCTTGAGAGATCAGTTGACTGATTTGTTTGGAAAAAGCATCTTTCTATGTAGCCCAGTCTCTCTGTTCTGCCTCCCAGTGTTCTTCGATATTTTGTTTGCATTCTGACACACCAGAGACTACCAATAAAGGTTACCTTGAATTAGAGTGGAGAGCTAGCTACTAGCTGACAGACTTAGCCTTGGAGGTTTTGGAGAACTTCAGACATATAGAGAGACACGAGAAGTAGTAGGGAGGGGCTTAGAAAGATGCTTGGCCCTTTTAGATGGAGAAAGGAGAGAGAGAGGAGGTCACTCGTCATTTCTCCAATGCCTCTCTGATCAAGAGTTCTTACTGATATCTGTCTGAAGAGTTTTATTGATAAATGAATAATTAGATAAATATTTCATCCTAGTGTTAGGATTATAAGTGTGTGTCACCATGCCAGGAGCTCAGAATATGTTTTTAATTTGTCTGCTGTGTCTTAAAGTTAGAAACAACCTTCTAGTTGCTCCTCCATATACCTAGTACAGTGCCTGGCACTTTCTCAAAGTCCAAATAAATATTCAAAAATTAAAAGATTATGTGGTCGTGTGGTACCTGTCTTGTCTGGATTCTATTCTTGGGAAAACAGAGGAACTGGAGCAGTCAAATGACTCAACCATAAAGGCACTTGCCTGAAGACCAGAGTTTGATCCCTGAGACTCATTTGGTGCAAGTTCTCTGACCTTCACACGAACACTGGGGCACATGTGTGTGCATACTTGAATGTACATGTATGCTCACACACAAATGTGAAAAAATGTTTTAAAAGAAAAATGAAGTAGAGGATCCATATGTAGATTCTCAAATCAAATAAGGTTCGGTCTCTGGCAAGCACTGTTAGGGGAACTGATTGGAAACATGTTTAAGGATAATTATAGAAAATGAGAGCTGATATGAACAAAGTACAATAGTACACATGAATGAAAATGTTATCTAAAACTAATCTTGTATGCTTATAAAATGAGTTTATATAAAAAGGGGGTGACTGTCATTGAAGGAGCACCTGGTCCCAGAACATTTTATTATTTTATTTTTGAGTCAGGGTCTTTTGTACCCAGGTTGGCTCAGAATAGCTGAGGAATACCTTGAACTCCTGAACCTCCTACCTCTCTCTCCCAAGTCTGTTAGATTAGCCTGTATGCAGGTCTGTGGGGGCATTGACTAATGACTGATGTGGGAGGGTCCAGTCCACTGGGAGCAGTGCCATTTCTGGGCATGTGGTTCTGGGACATCGTGGTGGTTTGAATAAGAATGGCCCCTATAGCCCAGCTGTGGTGGCACAAGCATGTAGGAGGCAGAGGCAGGAAGATCTCTATGAGTTTGAGGCCAGCCTGGTCTACAAAGTGAGTTGCAGGACAACCAAGGCTACATAGAGAAACCTGTTTCAAAAATACCAGCTAACAAAAAGAATTAGCACAGATATATAATTTGTGTATACATGTATTGAAAGACCCTCAGACCGAGGAGTCTCCACAAATCGGACGATCCCCCCAAAAACACTCAATGTCCAGTCCAGCTGATGCAAAAACAAGAGGTAAGTTTATTATGGGACGTTTGCGCAAACGGGCCTCCCAGTCCGACAGACAAAGGAAAGCCTTGTTCCTCTAAAGCAGGCTTCTTTTATAGGAGAAAAACCATAGGCTTTTAGGGGTTTGGGTACGTGACCAGAGTCACAGATCCTTTGGAGATCTCTTATTGAAGGAACCAGCTTCCTTTTGGCAGCCATAACAGCCGAACACGTGCTTGCCATAAACCTGCCTTGGTCACGTAGAGGTCAGATGCCTGTCTCGTGACAAGGAACCTTAGTCACTTAGAGGTCAGATGCCTGTCTTGTGACAAGGAACCAATCAGAAGTTACCTGGTGGCGCTATGCTTTACGACCCTGGGTGTGCTTTACGGACAAGCGCACGACAATAACGTAGAGAGCATAGCAACCACCCTGGGAGGGCCTATGAGCCATAACAACCAGTTGACCAATCAACACAGGGCAAGTCCTCCAAGCCTGGAAGCACACCAATCGTAAGCCTGTGCGTACCCCTAGACACTCCCCTTACGCTGCCCTATAAGATCTTTTGGGAGCCCGTAGGAGCCGTCTTTTCTAGCCGTCCGCCATGGCGGGTGAGTGAAAGACCCGAGCTAACATAGGGTTAGCTCGTTAAATTACAATAAAGCCTCATGCAGTTTGCAGCAAGCTCTCGAATCCGCCTGGTGATTGGGGTGACCGCGAACGTGGCCTGGGACCCCGAATACTTGAGTTTTCGGGGGTCTAACATTATCTTTGGGGCTTGATGGTCTCCTGACTCAGTGGGATAGTCTGTTCTTATCTTCATGACCCTAGGGCAGGGTGGCCCTCTAGGAATTCTTGGTATTTAGTTAGGTTGTCTTGTGGCCTTGTAAGGGAGTTATTTCTGCCAGCTAAGAAATTCCAGGGGCTCGGGTCATTGTGACCTTGGTTAGGTTTCTAAGTCAGGTCTCCCTGTTCTTAGGGTGAGAGGTTTGTTTTTCTTCTAAGTTATTTCTTTGTTAATTCTAAAGTCCTTCAGTATATATACGTGTATGTACACACACACACACATTTTTCGAGATAGGGTTTCTCTGTGTAACAGCTCTGGATGTCCTGGAACTCACTCTGTAGAACAGACTGACCTCGAACTCACAGAAATCCACCTACCTCCACCTCTCAAGTGCTGGGATTAAAGGGGTGCACCATCCCCTCCCCCATTTGCTTCCCCCTTCCTCACTCAAATATTTGAGTGCTTAGTCATCAGGGAGTGTCACTACTTGAGAAGGATTAGGGGTGTGGCCTTGTTTGAGTTGATGTAGCCTTGTTGAGGAAGTGTGTCACTGGGGGGGTGGGCTTTGAGATTTCAAAAGCAGATGCCAGACCCAGTGTCTCTCTCTTCCCGCTGTCTGTGGGTATGAACAGAGAACTCTCAGCTGCCTTCCAGCACTATGTCTTCCTGCTTGCTTCCATGTTTCCTGCCATGATGATAATAAACTAACCTCTGAAACTGTAAGCAAGCCCCAATTAAAATGCTTTCTTTCATAAGAGGTGTTGTAGTCATGGTGTCTCTTCACAGCAATAGAACACTGACTAAGACAGACATAAGAAAGAAGGTTGAGCAAACCACGAGGAGCAATCCAGTAGGCAGCACTCTTCATAGCCTCTGATCCAGTTCCTGCTTCAAGGTTCCTGCTCTGACTTCTCTTTATAATGAACTACAACTGAAATAAACCCTTTCCTCTCAGGTTGCTTTTATTCATAGTGTTTATCATAGCAATAGAATCCTAATTAGGACACCAAGCAAGCACTCTACCAACTTAGCTATATTCACAGAGCACACAGACATACACACAGACACATAGAAGCTAGGCAATGGTGGTACACACCTTTAATACCAGTAGCCACACTAGAAGCTGGGTGGTGGTGGTGCATGCCTGTAACCCCAGCACTAGAGAGGAATATAAGACAGGAAGGAACTCAGGGTCTCAGTCTGTCGCCAGGCTGAGGACAGGACCACCCCAGCCTTGGTAGAAGTGAGAGTTCTCTGGTGACTTGGCTGCTTTGCTTTTCTGATCTTCAGTTTGAACTCCAATATCTGTTTCTGTTTTTTTATCACTCCTACATAAACTTGTTACTGCCCAGCCCCATCTTTACACAGTCCAGGATTCCATCCAAGGAACAGTCCCAACCACAATTAAGATGTGTTTCCCCATATATTAACATAATTAAGAAATCCCCCACAGGCATGTTAGGTGTCTCATCTTTCAGGCAATTCTAGATCCTATCAAGGTGCCAGTCAACACCAACCATCATAGGACTTTGAGACCAGCCTGAGCTATGTCAGACACTGTCTCAATAAAATCCCCACCTCCTCACCATAAACAAATGTGTGTGTCTGTGTGTGTGTGTTTCATTTGTGAGTTCATTAGTGAGACTGGTGGTTTGAGCCTGTAAATTCCAAATAGTCTCATGTAGCTCAGGCTGACCTTCGACACCATGTGTAGCTGAGGATAACCTGAATGCCTGATGTTCCTGCTAAGATTATGGGTCAGCACTCCTAATTTTCAAATTTTATTTTGTTTTCCAAATGAATCATCTCAATGCTGTTATTAAATACCCTATTATTCCTCTACTCCTTTCAAATATTTTGATTTTACATTCTCAGTGTCGATAAATGGGAGTTGGATTTTGTTTTTGTTTTCTGGTTTTTTTGGAACAGGGTTTCTCTATGTAGCTTTGAAGCCTGTCCTGGAACTCACTCTGTAGGTCAGACTGTCCTGGAATTCACAGAGATTCACCTGCCTTGAGTGTTGGGATTAAAGGTGTGTGTTGCCACCACCGTTAGGCTATAAATGGGATTTAAAAAAAAAAAATTTAGAGACAGTTTTGCTTGAACTTATTGTGCAGTCCAGGTTGGCTTGAAACTTGTGGCAAACCTCCTGCCTCAACCTCCTAAGTTGTGCTTTAAGTGTTGGGCTTAAAGTAAATGGAAAATGTCAAGGTTGTATATAGACATGAAAATGAAACCTGGGAAGGAGGAAATGCATGATGGGGGGGTGGGACAGGGCACTTTCCAGCAGAGGTGGGGTGGAACAGGACGGATGGGGGATGGGACTTCCTAAACAGAGCTGGACTTTCCAGTGTTACGAAAATAAACTGGTAGAGAAGTGCTCCACTTGTGGTCACTGTCAGTTTTCTTTCTAAATAATTTTCTTTCTACTCTCATCAGTAAGGAAAGTTTAGGTGAAACTACAGAATGAAGATCAGGGAATGTAACCCAGGCCTTGGCCTTCTAGAAATCTGGCAGTTTTCTTGTTTTATCCTCAAATGTGCTGGGACTGCAGGCTCCCACAACTGCTAGTCAACAGAATTCAGCCAACAAGAGGCTGTGCCAGTTCAAGCTAATGCCTTATGAAAGTCTAGGGCTTTGAACTTTTGAACAACTGGAAAACTTGGGCCAATCCACAAAACAACTTATTGTCCAGCTGAAGTGACCTGCTGAAGAGAGTCCGAGCTGTGAACCATGTGACTGGCCCCTAGCAAGCCCCCAGAGAAAGAGCAGGAGAGCCAGACTACAGTTATAAGCATATAGAACTCTGACCAAAGGACTGCTCTACTTCCAGACTTCAGTGTCCACCAGCCATCAATTTTTGGAAGTAATTTCTTATGCATCAGTAGCACCTCTTTAAGGGATTTTATCGGCAAGTAAGGCCAATAAATGACAAATGGAACCTTGTGAAATTTAAGTGCTTCTATACAGCAAAGGAAACCATTATCAAGTAGATAAACAGCCCACAGAGGGGGAGAGAACTTGTACATCTGACCAAGGATTAATATCCAAAATATACAAAAAGAAAAACCCCAAAACCACAAAACAATGATTAAGAAATCAAAGAACCAGGCTGGAGAGTTAGCTCAGTGGTTAAGAGCACTTACTGTTGTTGCAGCAGACCCAGCACCCACAGGGCTGCTCATAGCCATCTGTAAGTCCAGTTTCAAGGGGATCCAATGCCTTCCTCTGACCTCTGAGGGCAGCCAAAGTACTAATATACATAAAATAATAAAATAAATAAAGCTTAAAAATAACAAAGAACCTAATAAAATGAGTTAAAAAGCTTAACAGAGCTTCTAAAAAATGCAAATGTTCAATAAATAGTTTTTTTAAAGATTTTATTTATTTATTATGTATACAACATTCTGCTTCCATGTATATCTGCACACCAGAAGAGGGCACCAGATCTCATTACAGATGGTTGTGAGCCACCATGTAGTTGCTGTGAATTGAACTCAGGACCTCTGGAAGAGCAGTCAGTGCTCTTAACCTCTGAGCCATCTCTCCAGCCCCCTCAATAAATATTTTTAAAGTGTCAACAGCATTAGCCCTCACAGAAATGCAAAATAAACTTTGAAATTTCATCTCACCTAAGCATGTCTGAAAATGTCAAAAGAAAACGTAAGGATGTTTTAAGAAAATACCTCAAGCTGAGTGCACATCTGTGATCCTGGCACTCAGGAGATGGAGGAGGAAGGAGAATCAAGAGTGCAGGACCAGCTTTGGATACAATAGCAAGTATGAAGGCCAGCATGGGCTCTATAAGACCCCGCCAAAATAGACAGACAGATAGGCAGGTAGGAGTGGATGGATGGATGGATGGATGGATGGATGTATAGATAGACAAGTAGGTAGATAAGAGTGTGGTGACACATGTCTATAATTCTAACACTTGAGAGGTGGAGGCAAGAGGATCAGGAGTTCAAGGTGAACCTGACTGCATGAGACCCTATCTCACAAGAACAACTAATAGTAATTATTAATAAATAAATAATTATTTTCTTTCTCGGAGTCTGTTTTTGTGTGTGTGTGATAAATGCAAGAACTCGGCAGTACTCACAGATCTGAAGCATTAGCCTTGTTTCTATGGTTACAGTATTAGGCTTGCCGTTCAAGGGTCCAGTTCACAGCCCCACCCCTGCTTGACCCACTCCCCATGATGCAGGCTCAGTCCCGCACAGGAGAGGTCCAGGGGCCCACAGCTCAACTCCCAACTCACAATTAGGCACCATTAACATGGTCCTTAAAGAGTCCTAGTTTATAGGTTGACATAGCAGCTTCAGATTCCACTCAGGGGAACAGAGCAGCTACTAACTGGCCATCTTGAACAGTACAAATACTTCCAGTTTTAGAGGACATTGCTGGTGAGTCATCAAGTTAAAAAAGGAAATCAGTATCGGTAATAAATCCTTTTAGAAGTGCTCCATGTTCTTTTAAAAACTAATTGTTTCTAAATGGTTACTTTGACTAACAGCAAAAGAACAGATTTCTGATGTGATAGAGATTGCTGTTGTGAAGTTGGCACAGGTGATTCTTTTTCTTTAAAAAAAAAATACTTATTGCCTAGTGGTGGTGGTGGTGCAAGCCTTTAATCCCAGCACTTGGAAGGCAGAGGCAGGTGGATCTGTATGAGTTTGAGGCCAGCATGGTCTACAGAGTGAGTTCTAGGACAGCTAACGCTACACAGAGAAACCCGTCTTGAAAAACCAACAACAGCCAAATTGCATATATATGAATATGTGCATGTCAGGGGAGGCTGGAAGAAAGGGTTAGATTTCCTCTGACCATCTGATGTGGGTGCTGGGAATTGAACCGGGGTCCTCAGAAGAGCAGCCATTGCTCTTAACCACTGAGCCATCACAGCAGTTAACCCTATTCCAGCACAGATTTCTTGTGAAAGGTACTTCAAGGGGTTTACAATTTTCAATAAATTTAGTGTGTGTATGTGTGTGTGTGTGTGTGTTTCTTTTCTTTACCTTTTTTTCTTTTTGTGACAAGGTCTCATATTGTAACACTGGCTAGTGTGGAAGTTTCTATAGACTAGGCTGTCCCTAAACTCACTGAGATCTGTCTGGTTTTGTTTTTGTTTGGTTTCATTTGCTTGCTTGTTTTTGAGACAGAATATCACTATATAGCAGTGAGTAGCCCGCAACTCACTATGAGGCTAGGCTGGCCTCCAACTCACAAAGATCCATGTGCTTCTGCTTCTTGAGTGCTGGGAGTAAAGGCGTGCACCACCATGACTAGCCCTCTTTTTTATTAATTACATTTTATTTGTATGTGTATGGGTGTGGGAGAACACACACATGCCACAATGTGGAGGTCAGAGGATATGTGAGAATTGGTTCTTTCCTTCTATTAGGGTTCCTGGAACCAAAGCCACATTGTTGGCTTGCTAGTCCCATGTTCTTTCCTTTAAAAAAAAGTTATTTTTATTTCGTGTAAATGAGATTTTATCTGTGTGTGTGTGTGTGTGTGTGTGTACACCACTAATGTGCCCAGAGCCCAAGATGGCCAGAAGAGGGTGTCAGATCATCTGGAACTGGAAGTACAGTTGTGAGCTACCATGTGGGTGCTGGGGGCTGAATGTGGGTCCCCTGGAAGAGCAGCCAGTTCTCTTAAGCACTGAGCCACATCTCCACTCAAGCTCTACCATATTATTTTCATTGGTTAATTTTAAACATTATAAACACTTGCCAGTTTGGCGAGTTTGGTTGTTGTATGTAAGAGTGTATGGCATGAAGACCTCAATGTCATACTCTGGTCAATACAAGGTATGTGAAAATGGCCTGTCCTCTCTCTCAGGGTCCCCCTTCCCTGCCTTATTGTCCATACTTCCTGTCCCCAAGACCCCTACCTGCTTCCCCTCCAGTCTGTCACTCCTTCCCTTCGAGCTTCTACAGTTCAGCCCATGTCAGTTCTACCTATGGGCTTCTGCTGTAGCCTCATGAGAGATTTTCCTGTCTTTAGACTAGACTTCTCTTTCCCTTCTTCTAAATTTACCTTCCACCATAAGTCTGTAGAGATTGGCCACTCCCATTTCTTTTTTTTTTTAAGATTTTATTTATTTATTTATTTATTTATTATATATACAACATTCTGCTTCCATGTATATCTGCACACCAGAAGAGGGCACCAGATCTCATTACAGATGGTTGTGAGCCACCATGTGGTTGCTGGGAATTGAACTCAGGACCTCTGGAAGAACAGTCAGTGCTCTTAACCTCTGAGCCATCTCTCCAGCCCGGCCACTCCCATTTCTTAAAAGCTCTCAGTGAGTCATCATTCTCCACAGCAGTTGTCCTTAACATGTGGTCAGCAGACCACTAAGTGAAGTACAAACTGAAGAATGGACAAACAGAAGTATGGACATGCTTTCCTGGACACGGGGCCTCTCCAGCACTTCCTTACTTCTCCTGATCACACACATACCCTGCCTTCAGTCATGTGCATGTTTCTCTGTCTTAATGTCTGCTTCTGGTAAGCTGACAGAATTTAACCTTTTGCCTGCCATCAAGGTTTTCCTTTAAACCCTAATAAAATTGTCTTGGGGTGTTCTGCTGTTTTTTGTTTTTTTTTTTTCTTTTAAAAGATTTTATTTATTTATTATGTATACAGTCTTCTGCCTGCATGCCAGCAGAGGGCACCAGATCTCACTCAAGGTGGTTGTGAGCCACCATGTGGTTGCTGGGAATTGAACTCAGGACCACGGGAAGAAGAGTCAATGCTCTTAACCACTGAGCCATCTCTCCAGCCCCTGCTAACTGTTCTTAAATTCTGTTATTAATGTTAGGTTATTTAAAAGCAGCAGTAGAGAAACAGGAGATAGAAAGAGAGGCTTGTTCTGACCTTTGGTGGGACTGTGTTCATTCACAGCAGGGCAGTGTTTTGTCACTCACTTTGTGGATGGCTAAAATGCTTATAGAAGGAGATGAGATGTGGCCCCCTTGTAGGGGCAGAAATACCTTCGTTCCTTCCTCTAGAACTGCTTTGTCTGGCTGCATGGGAAGTTGGGAAGTGTAGTCTTTTAGCAGGAAACTATCAATTAACAACACTGAGAATCCTAAGAGACCCAAACGTCCCTCGAATTTCTGGTAACAATAAGATGGCTTGTAGGATAATCCTCTTGAAACATACAAATGGATTATAGTGGAAAGATAAAGATTCCATTTCTGCCCAAATACATATTGAGGTTATACTCTACCGCCATGCTTCTTTTGTTTTTGTTTTTGTTTTTGTTTTTTCTGAGACAGGGTATTGGGACCCAGCCCCCACGGGGTCTCTAAGAGTTGTTTTCCAGCATAACCACAGGCACCTCCTGTTTTCCTGACCTCACCCCACTAGCATCAATATCCTGTTGTGAACCCTTCACCTGGGGTTTTTTGTAAGTTTATATATAAGGCTGCTCCACGATAAAGGTGAGAGACATTCAGAAAAGGATCAGACGTCTTGTTGTTCATCTAAATCTCCAAGCTTTCGCCAGATACTCATACTCAGACTTGGTTGTGGTACAGGCAGCCACAACAGGGTTTCTCTGTATTGCTTTGGAACCTGTCCTGGAACTTGAACTTGCTCTGTAGACCAGGCTGGCTTCGAACTCACAGAGATCTGCCTGCCTCTGCCTCCCAAGAGCTGGGATTAAAGGCATGCACCACCAAATGCCATGTTTCTTAAACTGTGGGTCATGACATCATAAGACATCCTGTGACTGATGTAGTAGTAGTTGTGAAAAATTTGACAAAGCTTGGGTGTCTTAGTACTCTATTGTTGTGAGGAGATCATATGATCACAGCAGCTCTTATGAAAGAAAGCATTCTGTTGGTGCTCACTTACAGTTTCAGAGGTTTAGTCCATTATCACCATGGCGAGGAGCATGGCGACATGCAGGCAGACATGGTGCTGGTGAATAGCTGAGACTCACATCTGGATCCTCAGGCAGCAAGCAGCCAGAGAGAGAGAGAGAGAGCCACTCCTGGCTTGGGCTTCTGAAACATCAAAGCCCACCCCCAAAGGCACACTTCCCCCAACAAGGCCATGCCTCCTAATGCTTTCAAATGATGCCATTCCCCAAGTGTTCAAATATATGAATCTATGCTGGGCAAGCATGGGCGAGAAGATCCCAGCGAGTCAAAGGTTAAACTCTTCATAGGCTTTCTGTGCAGACTGTGGAAAGGCACAAGAAGCAGCACCCTTGCCCCTTGGTCACATTCACAGAGCTCTGGGAAAAACTCTCTTGAGAGTTTAAAGACAATGTCTGCAAAGGAAAGTTGAAGTTTGAAGATATGGCCAAAGATTGACTAAGCTCATTTTGACAGGGAGACGACAGGGGGACAAGAAAGGAAAGAAAAAAAAGACCCCAATGTTCTTGAGAGACTATCGTCTGCCCCCTTCCTGCTTTGTTCTGAACATCACCCAAAATGAAGAGTGACCACCCAGGCCTGTCTATTGGAGATACTGCATGAAAGCTGGATGAGATGTGTGAATCATCAGACAGAGATAAACAACCACCTGAGCAGACAGCTGCTGAACTAGAGGGGATGCTTGGAGAGGGCGTTGCTGCATGTATGCCAAGGGCAAGAGTGAAGCAGGAATGAGAAGGCCCCAGGTAGTGAAGACAAGGAAGAGGAAGTTGAAGATAATGAGAAAGATGGAGATGAAGAATAAATGGCTATCCTACATACTATCATGTGTGTGAGTGTGTATGCCATGAGCTCAGACAATTGTTTTGTCAAGAATGTGAAATTCAAGTCTAGTTCAACATTAGCTTCAATATAGAAACTGCACAGATTTTTATATAGCTAATAAGATTCTTTGTAGAGAAAATACTTGTAAAAATACACTTTGAGCTGGACTGTGGTGTCCCATCGTTTTTTTAATCCCAGATTTTGGGAGGCAGAGGCAGGTAGATCTCCCAGTTGTAGCCAAGCCTGGTCTACAGAGGGAGTTCCAGTACAGTCAGAGGTATGGGGAGAAACTCTGTCTCAAAAACAAACAACAAAGGTTGGAGAGATGGCTCAGAGGTTAAGAGCACGGACTGCTCTTCCAGAGGTCCTGAGTTCAATTCCCAGCAACCACATGATGGCTTACAACCATCTGTAATGAGATCTGGTACCCTCTTCTGGTGTGCAACCATGCATGCAGATAACTGTATACATAATAAATAAATAAAATCTTAAAAAAAGAAATATCTTAAAAAAACAAACAACAAAATGTACTTTGTAGCTTTTTGAGGGGCTACTATGCACAGTTGGATTTAAAGCTTTTGATGTTGAATGTTCCTAAATATTTAGTGGTTTCTTTAATTTCTTATGTATGGTAGCATAGCAAACTTTATAGGAATTCATATTGGGTTTTTAAAAATAAGAATAAAATTATGACTCTTAAAAAAATACAGCAACCAATTCCAAAAAAAACACTGAAGATGCTTTCTGTCCTGCAGACTCAAATACTCATTGGAGAGTTGCTCCTTTGTGTAAAAATAAATAGGCACATCATCTTATTGTTGTGCAAATTTTCCTTTGTTTTTAGAAAAATGCTAAAATTGTATGCATACTAAACAATATAAAAATATATTTCTTGGGGCTGGCTAGATGACTTAGTGGGTAAAATGCTTGCTGTGCAACCATGAGGAAATGAGTTTGGGTAACCAACAGCTATTATAAAACTCCAGACATAGTCATGCAAGCCTCTAATCCCAGCATTGGGAAGCACAGAGGAAGAGCCCTGAGGCTCCTCAGCCAGCTAGTCTAGTCATCCCATGAGCTCCTGGTTCAATGAGATAGTGTCTTACTTAGAGTTTCTATTGCTGTGATCAAACACATGACCAAAAGCTACCTGGGGAACTGGGCAGTTGTGGTGCACGCCTTTAATCCCAGCACTCAGAAGACAGAGGCAGGCGGATCTCTGTGAGTTCAAGACTAGCCTGGTCTACAAAGAGGAAGCTTTGTAGACAGGACAGCTTCCAAAGCCATAGAGAAACCACGTCTTGAAAAACCAAACCAAACCAAAACGACAACAACAACAACAACAAACAATAACAACAACAACAACAAAAAGGCTACCTGGGAAGGAAAGGGGAAAGGGTTTATTTGACCCATATCTGTGAGTCACAAGTCCATTAAGGGAAGATGGGACAGAATTCAAGGCAGAGTAGGAACCTGGAGGTAGGAACTGAAGTAGAGGCCATGGAGGAGTGCTGCTTATTGGCTTGCTCCTCAGCCTGCTTCCTTATGGCACTCAGGACCACTAGTCCAGGGATGGCACATCCCCAGTGGACTGGGCCCTCCTCCATCAATCAAGAAATGTGCCACAGACTAATCTAGTGGAGGCATTTTCTCAACTGAGTTTCCTTCTTCCAAAGTGATTCTCACTTGTGTCAGGTTTTACAAAGAGCAATGTGGGGAGTGATGGGGAACTGTAGCCAAGTTATTACGCTCTTTATTAACCTTGGAGGTGCTTCCACTGTTTTGACCAGAAGCAGATCTTTTTAAAAAATATGTATTTATTTATGTGTTTGCATGTTTTGCCTGCATGTATGTATGTGTACCACATGACCATGGAAGCCAGAAAAAAGTACTGGCTCCCTAGAACTGGAGTTACAGATGATTATGAGCCACCATGTGGATGCTGGGAATTGAACTCTGGTCCTCTGCAATACCAACCAGTGCTCTTAACCACTGAGCCATCTCTCCAGTCCCAGAAGGAGATCCTAACTTAAATCCTGAGCCTATGATGAGGACAACCCAGGCAGCAAAAGGCTGGGACTATGCCAGATTTCACCTGCTCTTATTTTGTGTTAACCCAGTTTGCCAGTATCTAGTTACGAAGCTCTGCTTCTGTACTATGTTCATTGCTGAGCAGACTACATTTGAAAGCCAGCCACTGAGGATGAGACAGGCTACAGGAGTTTTACTATGGCTAGCTGGTGTGTGTGTGCATGTGTGTGCATGTGTGTGCATGTGTGTGCATGAGAGAGAGAGAGAGAGAGAGAGAGAGAGAGAGAGAGAGAGAGAGAGTGTGTGTGTGTGTGTGTGTGTGTGTGTGTGTTGACTTGTCATACTGTCTTCCTGAAATAGTCATGGGTCCAGGTAATGTAGGATCAGAATTCTTTAGTCTCTTTTTGTTTTATTTCTCTTTGTCTTGTTTTTCAAACAGTTTCTCATTATGTAGCCTAGAACTGGATAGTTTAGAACTCACTATGTAGACCAGACTGGCCTTGAACTTTCTGTTATTCTCCTGTCTTTGCCTCTCAAGTGTGGGATTACAGGTGTGAACTACTCCACTAAGTATGAGATTACAGGCATGAGACACGAGCTTCTTTTACCAATTGTAGGACATTGAGGAAGCATGTTTCTGTTTTACACAACACACAAAACAAACAAATATGAGTTTCTAGACTCAAATAGCAGTACAGAGTCTCATGTAGTTCAGGCTAGCCTGGATGACTTTGAAGTCCTGATTTTCCTGTTTCCACTTCCCAAGCATTGGGATTACAGGCATGTGCCACCATTTGTGGTTCAAAACAGGCTTTTCATTTTTGATTTTTGGATATGCATGGTACTCCTTGCCCCTGAGAGGGAACATGGATTCTCAGAATAATTACAAAGGTCACAGCCTATTAATGACATCTGTTTTCTTGGAATGGGAAATCCCATGGCTCCATTCTGACAGCTAACCATAGTAAAACTCCTGTAGCCTGTAGGATTGTTATGTATTATTGATTAATTGACATCAGTCTTATCAAACATGGGTAGTTCACACCTGCAATCCCAGCATTTGAGTAATAGAGACAGGAGGATTATAAATTTGAGGTCAGTCTGGATTACATAAGAAGATCTTATCTCAAAACAAAACAATTTAAAAATAAATGATATAACAACCTTATACATGACATGAGCATATACATGCTTTATAACAGAGCATTAAAATATGTGAAGATAGCTTGGTATGGTGGCACATGCCTATAATTCTAGCTCTTAGGAAGTAGAAACAGCAGAACCAGAAGTTCAAGGTTCAAGATCATCCTCTGGCCAGTGAGAGGGTGTTTGCTGGCAAGCCCAAAGGACCTGAGTTGGAGTTGTACATTGTGGAAGAGAGAACCAATTCCTGAAAGGTATCCTATGACTTACAAAACATGTGTTGTGGCTTGGGTGCACACCACATACATGCACACATATATGTCACATAAATAAATAACAGACAAATGAGTAAACAAATGTAAAAACACTTTAAGGATCACCCTCAGGCCAGCTGGGATATAAGATCCTATCTCAAACACTCTAACAAAAACACACCCAAAGTACATGAAAAACAAGGTTAAAAAAAAGAGAAGCAGAACTAAAACTGTTTGGAGATTTTAAGATTGTCCCTCAACGAGTGCGGGAATAAACACATAAAAGATCAATATGAAGTAGACATATGAATAGCATACTTATCCACTTGGCCTGATAAGTCATTTAGATAACCAGGGTCTCATATAACCCAGGATAGCTTTAAACCTGTTATGTAGCCAAGGATGACCTTGAACTTCGGATCTTTCCACCTCTACCTTCTTAGTGCTGGGATTACAGGTGTGACCATTAAATTAGCTCTATATTAATCAAGATCTGTTTAATATCACTGGTCCATATATAATATTTTAAATACTAAATTATCAAAACTAATACTTCAGAATAAGTAAATTTAACAAAAGGTGCAAAATTTCTATACTGAAGGGTACAATATTTACAGGTAAAACTTACAGATCAGGCATGGGCCTGGTGTGGGAGACACCAAAGAGGCTCCCACCAGCAGCCACAAGGCGCTGACAGGAGAGATAACCAGAGAGGATCCTGCTTGATGCCATGTGGCATGTATATGCAGGGCAGAAGACACGGGAGAGCCGCGGGCGAGGTGGGTGCCACTACGATGAGCAAGTATGTGGTAGAGCCATGTGAGAGAAATGGAACGGTTGGTGCATTTATGAAGAGGCAGAACTAGCCTCGAGGGTGGTGAAGAACAGCCTAATGTGAGTACCCTGTGCTGCCACCTGAGCCCATGGTGATGTCCTGGCCTGTGCTGCTGGCAAGAGCCATGTCTGGGTCCATTGCCCTGCAGGATCAGGGGTCTGGGTAGATGTCTGGCCCGTGTTACCACCAAAGGTCATGCTGATGTCCCTGGTCTGGGTTACTACCTGGGGCTATGTTGATGTCCAAGAGCTGCACCAAGCTGTCCCTGCCCCTCACCACTGGCACTCCACTCGGGAGAGCTGGCCCCGACCGAGGACGTGAGAGTGAGTGGGAAAGCTGGACAAGCTCCTCTCTGGCAGCCGCACTCAGGACAACGTCCTTAGCATCGCCTTGGCAGCATGGTAGAGCCAGCCCTGGCGGCAGGAGCTCCGGAGAGTGCGTGGGCTGACTAACTCAGCTACCACCTGGACCCAGATTCAGGGCTTTGAGTTGGTCCATCCCAGCATCCACCCCATCTAAAAACTGCCAGAGTGTGTGAAGGGGAGGTCCTGCAAAACAAACTGAGGGTCCAGGATCTCCATGACATACAGTAATAACAGGCTATATGAGAGGACAACCCCCCCCCACCCTCCGCACTCCTCCTCCCGGTGTGCAACAGAAGCCAGAGGCCTTGAACCAGACCGATGACTCATTGTAACAAACGTTTGCAAGTAAAGCTGTTTGGACAAAAGGGTATACTGTGTGACACACTGTGGCTACCATGGTGAGATTTTTTTTTTGTTTGTTTTCTAACTTTCTTGTTTTCTTTTTGGGGAGGTTGCAAGGGTGGAGGGCAGATATGGGGATGAGTGGGATTGGGGTGCATGATGTGAAATTCACAAAGAATCAATAAAAGTTCAAAACAAAGCAAACCCCCCCAAAAATGGATAGACCCAAATAAATGTATTTGGGGTTAGAAGATTCCATGTTATGAAGACATCAGCCCTTCTGACATTGACTAACAAAGATATCAAAATCAAAATCCTGGTAATGTTACTGAAATAGTAACAGATAAGCAAAGGACCCCGAATACTGCATGGCCTTGAAAATGGGTAAAGTCAGAAGACTTGACTGTCTAACGTCATGAACATGCAAACAAGAAAATAAAACAAACCATCAAACAAAAACAAAAAAGAACTGGCCCAGTGACATGGCTAAGTTGGTAAAAGCACTTGCCTCTGAGCCCTACAACCTAAGTTCCAGTCCCACAACACGCTGATGGAAGGAAAGAACCGACTCCTACAAGTTGTCTTCTGACCTCCAGACGGGCCCTGTGGCATGTGCACTGACCACACATTTTAAAAAGAGATTTGCTTTTAAATGTGCATAACTGTGTGGGTACGTACATGTGAGTGCAGGCCAGAAGCATTGGCTTCCCTGGAATGGAGTTACAGCCACTGGGAGCCTTACACTGGGGATGCCGGGAACCAAACTCTGGTCCTTTACAAGAGCAGTTTGTGTTCAACCTCTTAACTGTTCGACCTCTCCTCGGTCCCAAATAACTGGTTTGGTGTTGTTTTGTCTTCTTTTTAATAAGAACTATACAAAGATCCAGTCATCTAGTCAACATAATGTTGAGAGAAGTAGAACAATGGAACAAAATAGAATCTAGTCTTGTAGGTTAACAAGAGTTAACAATACACTGGACACCTCAAAACAATGAGTAAAGGATATTTCCTTTGTTCTCAGCTCAAAGAAACAAATAGTGTCTGAGACAATGGCTAAACCAACTCTCCCGTTCTGATCACTGTACCTGGTGGCCATGCGTCACACTGCACTCTGCAAACACTAAATTATTATGTTACCTAAAAATAAAAACTTGCTTGAAAGGGAAAGAATTCTGAAACATGCCCACATGCATACAGTTAATCGGCTTTTCAACAAAGGTGACTGGAGAATTCAATGGAGAAAAATGACAGGCCAAACGTGATTGAACATGCAGCTATGTCTATGAAGAACTGTCATTGCTCATTACATTGTCAGTTCATGCTTAAAAGTCACAAGTGTGAGCCCCTGACATCTATGCTCTGGGAAATAAGTTTCGGTACAATGGTTGTATTCCGGTTTCTCAGGTTCACAAGGGTAGTACTGACTACATAAAATCTATTAAGATGCCATAATGACACTGAGGTTACTAAAGCATTACTGAGAAAATTTGATAATGTTGTTTAACATTTTAATTTTAGATGACATAATAAAAAGTCTTCTGTTCTTATTCAAAGCTGGAGAAATTTCCCGTTCTATTTATTTATTTAGACAGGTCTGAAGTAGCCCAGGCTGGCCTTGAATTCCTATGTAGCAAGGATGACCTTGAATTTCTGATTTTCCTTCCTCTAACTCCTGAGTGCTGGGGTTTCTAGCATGTACCACTGTACCTGCTGTGTTGGGATCAAACCCAAGGCCTCTTGGGTACCAGGAAATATTCTACCAACAGGGTCTGATACATCCTCAGCAAGTCTCAGATATTAAAAGCAGAAATACAGGATCTCCTTACGAAGACTGAACAAAACTGTAAGTAACTAAGTTTCTCATTGTGTGAGACACCATCTAACTCCTGGCTGCTGCCAGTATAGAAACTGTTTCCTATTGCCTGTGTGTGAGACAACACTATCTAATTCCTGGCTGCTGCAGGTGTAGAAACTGTTTCTGATGGCCTGCCTATTCCAGAGAAAGACTCTTCTTACTGCCTTTCACTGAAGACTTGGAGCAGCAGGAAGGAAAGAGTACAGTTTTATTACAGAATATACAGTAAAAAGGCCAACTCCCCAGGGAAAGAAAAGGAACTTGATGATAATGCATAAGCACAAAGACTACAATATCAGAGAATCAGGTGGGAAAAATTTTAGGGATCCCTTCCTTTAAAGTTGTAAAGAGAGTTGGGTGGTGTTGCTGCACCCCTTTAATCCCAGAACTCGGGAGGCAGAAGCAGGTGGATCTCTGCAAATTGAAGGCCAGCCTGGTCTACAGAATGAGTTCCAGGACAGCCAGGGCTGTTATACAGAGAAACCCTGTCTTGAAAAAAAAATTAACAACAAAAATGTTATAAAGAGAAATCCTAAGAGTCAACCATTATTTTTAAAATGTCTTAATCTAGCCCAGCGGTGGTGACTCAGGCCTCTAATCCCAGCACCTGGGAGGCAGAGGCAGGTGGATCTCTGTGAGTTCGAGGCCAGCCTGGTCTACAAAGCTTCACAGAGAAACTCTGTCTTTAAAAATCAAAATAAATAAATAAGTCATCCATCACCATACCTGTTTTTTTTTAAAGTCTTAATCTCTTCTCTCATTTGAGAATACCACAAGTACATACTTAATAATGTTATCAAAGCTCATGTAGTTTAATGAAAAGATTTCTATGTAAGTCATTTTATTAATTAAATTTATTTACAGACAGGGTCTGTAGCTCCAGGCTGGCCTTGAATTTCCTCCATAGCAGAGGATGACCTTGAACTTCTGATCCTTGGCTTCTACCTCAGGAGTGCTGACATTATAGCCATGCATCTCCTAACCTGGTTTTGTTCAGGGCTAGGTATGGAACCCAGGGCTTGTTGCAAGGTAGGCAAGCACTCTGCTAAGAGTTATGTCCCTAACCACTCTCATTCTGTTTATGGCCAACAGTACATACTTGCAAAATTGTTAGCTTGGATAGAAAGGGAGATACCACCTCCTTGAAAAAAAAAATGCAATATCACAAATAGCTGAACAGCTTGAAAGAGATATCGTGTCTATTTAAATGGTTTTGTTTGTTTGGAGAAAAGGTTTAATGTAGCCCAGGATGGTCTCAAATTCCCTTTGTAGCCAAGGATGGCCTTGAACACCTGATCCTCCTGCCTCTGTCTCCCAAGTGCTGGAATCAAAGATGTGCGCCACCAAGCCTGGTTTACTCAGTGCTATGGACAGAACCTGAGGCCTCATGCCTGCTGAGCAGGCACTCTATCAGCTAAGGTACCTCCTCAGCCCTATAATGTATTTTTAAGGTACCTTTTAAATACCAGAAGAATAAAGTTTGCTGTGTGTCCTCCATGTACCTGGGACCTGCTCTTATTACTGTGACTAATGGAGGGGAATCAAGAGAAGGTTGTTCTAACTAAAATGTAAATTTGGGATGCAGAGATGCTGGGTGGCTAAGAGCATGAGCTTCTCTTGCCAAGAACCTGAGCTTGGTTCCCATCACATGGCAGCTTACCACAGCCCATACCTTCAAAGGTACCAGGGAGGCATGTGATACACAGACATACATGCAGGCCAAAACTCATACCAATCAAAATAAATGTAAACGTACTAAGTTTTGAAATCTTTCCCTAGGCATGGGGATGTGGCTCAGCTGGTTTGCCCCTGGGTAGCATAGGATGGGGCCCAGCCTATAATTCCAGAACTTTAGAAGTAGAGGCAGAAAGCTCAGTAGTTAAGGTCATCTTCAGGTACATGGAGAGCTTAAGGCTAGCCTGTGCTACAAAAGACCATGTCTCAATTAAAAAAAAAAAAAAATCCTGATCATTGTCCAGGGTCTAGCCAAAAGAAATGTAGCTATCACTGCTCATCAAGGAAACTTCTTGCAGCAGACACAGACCATTACAGAAAAAAAAAAAAAAAAAAAAAGCAACCAATAGAATGTAGAGTGGAGCACAGTCCAACTGGTACATCTACAACACAACTCCTGCTCAGGGATCACTGCAGAAGAGGGGAAAACATTGTAAAAGTCAGAGCAAGCGGAAATTTGCTGTGGGACTGTGTAACCGAGTAATGTCAGAAGCTACACTCTTGAAGTATTGCCAACATGACTGCCTGCTAGGGAGCAGAACAAGGACAACAACAGAAATGCTAACATGGGATGAGGGGGGTGGAGCCCAGGAGGCATTCGCAAAAAACTACAGGCAGCTAAGGCATACCCAGAGAGGGAGAAGCCAAATGGTCAGCCCTAAAACCATGCATGCAAGTGACATCATTCAGACTGAGTAGATTGTATTCATGTATTTAAGTGTGTGTTTGTGTGAGTGTGTTCATATGTATGTGTATAAAAACAGTTAAAGAAAAAGAGGCTACAAATCTGAAAGACAGCAATGGGTTGGTGCCTGAGAGGGTGTGGAAGCAGAAAGGGAAGGGGAAAATGATATAATTATAGTCTCAAAAAATAAAATTTTATTAAAAAGTCTTTTTCTACTGTATATTATGTTTTGAGAGTTTATTTTTGCTTTGCTTTTAATTTTTTTATTATTTAAACTTTTTAAATTAAAAATATCTTATTTTACATACCAATCCCAGTTCCCTCTGCCTGTCATCCTCCCATACCCCCCCATTGTTTTTAATTTTTAAAAAGGTGTGTGTGTGTGTGCGCGCATAATGGGTGGGGTGCCTGTCACATTGCTTGTATGCAGGTCAAAGGACAATTTGGGGGAGTAGGGTATCTCCTTTCATTATGTGACTGTAGGGGTTAAACCCAAGTTGTCAGGTTTAGTGACGAGGAGCCTTTACACTGGAGCCATCTTGGCAGCCCTGTTTTGTTTTCTGAGACCAGATCTTGTTATGCAGCCCTGGCTGGCCTGTAGCTCACACTGATCCTCCTGCTCCATCATCTCAGCTTATCCACTACCATGCCTGGCTAATGCAAGCCTTTTAAGGACCAGGCAGCTCCATGCTTGCAAGCCCCAGAACCAGGTTGTGACTGGATATGGCTTGACACTCCTGAAGGAGTTCCTATTTGCAAAAAGGCCTGGAGATATCATGGGTGGGGTTAAGTGTAGAGGCATTTCCCTTTTCATCATTCCAATAATTCAGGAATGTTCCCCCTCTGAGACAAGCCTCCGCAGAGATGTGTTCTCTCCTTTATGGTGTCAGAAATGTAGAGACTGTCTCTCTGCCCTGTCTCTGGAGTTTACTTCCCAGTCTATGCAGCCAGGAACACCTTCCACTATAGAGGTAACTGGAAGGCTCAAATTACAGAAGTGATTAGGTTAGAATCTTTTCAGTTGCGTAACAGGCCTGAAGACACATTTGAACACACTGCCACAGGCTCCTTTCTTAGCCTCGGCACTGCACCTTACTAACCACCCCTTAGGAATGTCTGCTTCTGCAATTGGATCACCCCAACCATTTTGCATTAACTCTTAGCTTGCTGTCTATAGTGAATACACCAAGGATGAAACTAACTGCATTACCCTTTGATACTTCACCAATAGATACTCACTCCTCCATTTTGATGGACTTTAGGTGAATAATAGATTTGAACTACAAATATAGACCCGGGTTTCCCCAACAAATGGTGTAAAATGATGGTGTTATAACAGAAAAACCAAGGAAAGGGTAAAAATCATTGCAACACTACAACTGTAAGCTCTCAACACTACGTCATATTCTCTCATCGAGCTCAGGATGACCCAGTCTTGGCCTTCGTGCCAAGTCCTTGGTGCCTTTCTGTAACTTCCTTCATATTCACAGTCTACAGGCAGAAAAACTGACTGTGCAACACAGAACAGCATAAAGCAAACTAAGCAGGAAGCACCTGCCAGGGTGCTGGCTGCTCTTGCTAAGACTGAGTGAAGTGATGCTTTTCTAATTGAATCCACACAGAATCACCTGCAGAAGTTAGCAAGGAACAAGATGAAGATGACTTAGTCTGTCCAGGTATCAGGAATTTCAAACACCATGCACTCATTCTCATGGACAGCCAAGACTGCACCCCAAACAAAAACTTCTCACATGAACCCACATCGGAACAACTACAATGATATATTTTGAAATCTATATCTTACCTCATCCCAAAATGATATGATGTGGTTAAAAAAAAAATTACTTGTTGCAGCAAGAATCCCACCTAGGGCAGAGTTATTGTCTGTCAAGCTGGCCACAGCCCATCAGGGGCTGAGGAAGTCAGTGTAGAAGCAAATTCAGGTACCTTTTATTGTTCTGGTTTCGGTTTGTCAGACAACAGGGGCAGATTTTAGGGGGAAATAATACTTAGAAAACAGCTGATTGGTTGGGGTACTGTTTCTAGGTAGCTGATTGGACCAAGAACTGTTTCCAGGCAGTTGATTGGTCCAGTGGCTGTTTCCAGGCTGTCTAGCCAGTAGATTGCTTGGTCTCCAAGGGTTACTCAATCCACAATGTGCTAACAGGTCTCTAAAGCTTGTGTTTTGGAATTATAATTTTCCCTATTACAAAAGCTTATTCAAGAAAATGCTAGTACTCTAAGAATGCCTCATAGGAACACTGTCTGATATATTTTTTTAAATGCATCCTCCCTAAGGAATATGAATTGTCTCTGAAGCAGAAGCCTCCTAATGAGTTTTTCACAACTCAAGGAGTGGCTGGAGCAATTCCATAGAAAACTGGGGGCTTTGAACAGGCAGCCGTAAGCCACAGAGTGTAGGTCAACTGTTTTCTAGCTTTTCTTTCTGCTTCTTAAGTACATGAAGACATGAAGCCATTCTTACTCTAATATTGGAAGGAAACATTGTATGGAAATGAAGATCGGATGTGGGGGTATAAAACTGTAATCCCAGCATGTAGGAAGCAGAGACAGGAAGATAAGAAACCCACGGCCAGTATCTGGCATGTAGCCAAATTTAAGCTGGAGTGCATGAAACCTTGTCTCAAAAAAACAAAAGTCAGGGCTGAAGGAGATAGTCCAGTAGGCAAGGGCTTGCTATGTAAGCATGGGAACATGAGTGTTTAATCAGTGAAGAGATCAATTACAAACACTAGTATAGAGATAGTTTACCCAATTCTTAGTTTGGAAAAACATTTCCCATTGTGGATATTGGTTACTAACCTCCTACATAAGAAAGCTACAGGATTTGGGTGGGAGGCTGAGGCTGAAGGATTGGGATTTCTGAGTGCTCGGCTATATAAAGGGAGTTTGAAACCAGTTTGGCCTACATGAGCCCTTGTCTCAAGATAAATAAATAAGCAAAATTTCAGGTCCATATCAGACCTATTGAATTCTATTTTATATTTAATGAGATTACCAGGTGAGTTTGTTTTTTTAAGTTTCAGAGGCAAAACTAAAAACTTGGGCCCTGAAAGATTATTTTTCCCCTTCAAGTCTTATACACTCCGGAGCCCGGGGCAGCCTTGAACTCCAGTTTTTCTTGCTTCAACCTCTGGAGTACTGAGGTTACTGCAGAAGTTTTCACTATATGTGATATAATGCTTGTGCTGGTGGGGATTATGGTAATAGGACACCATGGTTGAGGCTGGAGCTGGAGGATCTCCAGTTCCAGGCCAGACTGGGATATATAGTAAATCTAAGTCTCAAAAACACTCAAGTTAGTAAATGTATAAGTTTTCAGGTAGTCAGGTGATAGAGTGTATGCCTACAATGCACAAGTGCTGAGTTCAGGCCCCAGAACCACATACAATGCGGTGTGGTGGAGCAAGCCTATAATTCCAGCACTCAGAGGTAGAATATGGAGGATCACCCTTGGGTACTCAAGGTGTTTGAGGCCACCCAGGCCTATATGAGACTTGGTCTCAAACAAACACAGAGCTCCCAAACCATAAACCAGCAAATTGAAAAATGAATTCTGGTTGAGGGTCAATAAATTTGTTGTTATTTTTAAAGTTGTATGTGGTGGTACACACTTATAATCCCAACACTTGAGAGGTGGAGGCGGGAGGGTAAGGAGTCCAAGGCTGGCCCAAACTACAGACTCAGGGCCAACCTGGCATACCTGAGACTGTCTCAAAAATAAACCTGACCTGGGCCTTATGAAGAATGCCTGTAATCCTGTTTCTTAGGAGGCTGAGGCAGGAGGATCAGGAGTTCCAGGTTAGCTTGGTGACAAAGCCAGGTCCTTTCTCAAAAGAAAAGAAAACACCCGAAACACTCAAGTGGCAGAGCTTGGGTTGGATGAAGGTTTCCTAGCAGTTTCTGGTTTTGCACATCTTTCCTGGCCTGCGCAGCCTGCTCCTCAAAAAGTCCAAATGGTCTCACACCTACTACACAAAGCTGTGCACACCACCTCATATCTGATAATCTCAAGACAGTAATTCATGTAAAATATGTGTTATTCTCAAATGAAAAACAGCATCCCATATCATTGAAAACAGTTGAACTTTTTTTTTTTTTTTTTGATGATAATTCCTATCTCTGCAAGCCTTGACAGAAGTGCTTAGAAAGCTCCCTCCCCTAACAATCATAATTATTTTGCAATGAAGCTACTGAGATGAGCTGGATAGCAGAGTACTGGAATAGTCATGGCTACTTAATTGAGGTAGGTTAGGCTGACCTGTTTTACTCTGAACTTGATGAGGTCAAATCCAGCATTCGGTTTGGAAGTGAATTTAAGAACCTGACTTGCTGACCTCCTCTCTTTTGATTTCCAGAGCCGTGAGAAATTGGATTCTCTAGGTTGTAGCGCCATCTGGTGGAGTCATGTGGGAAATACTCTGTTTTCATGGTAGGGGAATTAAGGAGAATTATAGTTTTCTATTTTCATGTGATTATATCCAACTTCTCAGTATTCGGTGTATATAGTTTGGTTCTGTTTGTGATACTTAAGGCAATAGCCAGGCTGGAGGTGGCACTAGTTTGTTCTCCAGCACTGCATAACCCAGGTAGAGGCAAGAAGAGGATAAGAAGTTCAAGGGCATCTTCAAGGTACATAGATAATTTGATGTCAGTCTGAGATACATAATATCCTGTGTTTAAGAAGAAAGCAATAGGGGCTGGAGAAATGGCTCAGGGGTTAAGAGCATTGACTGTTCTTCCAGAGGTCCTGAGTTTAATTCCCAGCAGCCACATGGTGGCTCACAACCACCTTGAATGAGATCTGGTGCCCTCTACTGGCACGCAGGCAAAGACTGTATCCATAATAAATAAAACTTTTTTTTTTAAAAGTAACAGAAGAAGAAGAAGAAGAAATAGAAGAAGAAGAAGAAGAAGAAGAAGAAGAAGAAGAAGAAGAAGAAGAAGAAGAAGAAAGCAATAACAGTATTGTTGAATTTATCAGATGTCAGGTCATTGGTACTAATTAAGTGTTGCCTTTGAGTTTTCCTGCTTAGGCTTTTCTGTTGTTGCTAAAGGTTTTATTTTTATTTATGTGTATTGTGTGTAGGTGAGCACCTTGCATGCATACGAGAAATAGAATTCTGGTCCTCTGGGAAACCAGCAGGTGAACTTAATTGCTGAGCATCTTTGTAGGCCCTTGTCTGCTCAGTGAGGGAAGCCATGGGATAGTCCTCTAGAATGAAGATTTTGATCAAAGTACCTTGTTGAAGAGTCTCTTGGGACATTCAGCAAGAGAAGGCTGGACCAGCAGGATTTTGAACCTCATAATAGATGCTCTCTTGACGGGTGTTGGTGGTGATTGCCTTTAATCCCAGCACAGGGGAGGCAGAGGCAGGTGGATCTCTGTGAGTTTAAGACCACCCTGGTCTACACAGCGAGTTCCAGGACAGCCTCCAAAGAATACAGAGAAACCCTGTCGAGAGAGAGAGAGAGAGAGAGAGAGAGAGAGAGAGAGAGAGAGAGAGAGACTTTTTCTCCTTGTGTGGATGGAGAATGAATGCCAGCTCTGAGACCCTCTTCCTGTCTTAAATACCTCTCTTGAGTCCTGGGGATTAAAGGTATGAGATCTGTTACTCTTTTAGACTGATTCAATCTCGTGTAGCTCTGGGTGGCCTTGAACTCAAGAGATATCCATCTGCCTTTGTCTCCTGAGTCCTGGGATTAAAAGTGTGTGTCACCTCTGCCTGACTTTGATAGTTTGTAGCTGGCTTTGCTTTCTGAATCCTCAGGCAATCTTTAATAAATCTTAAGTAACATCACCACAAACAAAGAAAAATACAAAGGTTATAGATATAATAAAATATATATTTTTGTTAAAGAAGGCTAAAGGGAAGGGATATGCTTTTAGGCTTTTAGATGAGAAAGGCTTTAATGGAGAAAACCTGTCCTAAAGATTGTTAAAATGGGTCAGGTGTGGTGGTGCATACATTTAATACTAGCACACAGGAGGCAGAGGAAGGCAGATCTCAGAGATCCAGGACAGGTCTACATAGTGAGACTCTGTCTGGGAAAAAAAAAGGCTAAGACAGATAAGACAAGACTAGAAGAAGGTTTAAGTATGTTGTATGTTGAGGGTTAAAACATAAAGCAAGGTGACATATATACAAATTGGCCATTTCACTCCTAAAGTTAAAACTCAAAACACTGAGATAAAACTAATGCCTGATTTCCTGTTTATAACAACAAGATTTTCTTGAACATTAATCTTTTAGTAACATTTTAAATACAAACAACTGGCTTAAAAAAAAAAAAGATTTGGGTTAGTGAGAAAGAGGAATCAGTGGGGAAAGGTGCTTACTACCAAGCCTAATGACTGAGTTTGATCCCTGGGATCTATAGAGAAGAACTGACTCCTGCAAGTTGTCCTCCAATCTCCACACATATTAACACACACACACACACACACACACACACACACACACACACACACACTAAAAGCAGTAAACGGTTTTAAAAGATATTTAAAAAAAACAAAAAATCTCACTGATTTTATTTTAATCTTTTAAAGTGAAACATTTAAAACATGTGAGGAGATTTTATTCAAATGCTAGTTCACATGTTTTCTCATTGGGTTAGGCCTTTCACTTTCTGGAAGCCACCCTCAGCAGTACCACCACTCTGTTAGGAACGATGGGCCTTGATATAAAACATTGTGTTGCAGAACTTGTTTTACTGGACTAGCAACTGAATATATTGGCAAAATTTAGCCTATTATTTATTTCCACTGGGTTTACTATCCTGGATCCTCTGGATCGGTTGAATGAACAGATGGTAATTTAAAAAAAAACAAAGAAACCAAACCACTAGCAAAGCTAAAGCCTTTGGCTTTTGTAGCCTAAGACATTTGCATTAGTTCTTCTAAATCTCTATCCCTTTTGGAAAACATTCATTATCTCCTTATAAAATAGTACTCAGTGTCTTATAAAGTTAATTTAAAATTATATGAGCTGTATCAAAGGGAATCCTACGCTATTACAAGGGACTTTTAAACATAACTAAAACATCAGTACTGGTCATAGTCTTTGCACAGTGAGCTCCCCAAGAGATGAAAAAGCATCCTCCCCAAACCAAAAAGATTTCTTAGTTGTGTCTTTGTGTGGTTTGGGTACCAAGGTAATTGTAGCCTCATAAAAAGAGTTTGACAATGTCCCAAATGGTAATGACTACACCAGTTTCTTGGTGAACTAATGAGACTTTTTACTGGGGTTACTAACAGGAGTGTGTGTGTGGGTTACTGACAAGGAGCAAGCGTAACTCAAAAGCAGCTGCTGCATGGCCAGAAAGCCTACCACATGTGGGTAATGGCTCAGAAAATCTATAACTCTGGAGCTTTCTATGTAGCTCACAGGCAACTCTATAACTATTTCTTTTTATCCCACTGTTTGGCTTGTGGAGACACTTTTCCACCTCTCAGTAATAGTTCACCCCTTTTTATACTGCTGGGTAGCAGCTCTCAGTAAGCTTCCAAGTTCTTCTTTTCCGATAACACTGTGCTTACCTCCGGAGGCTCAAGGGCCTCTCTCCTTCCTCCTTGGAGCAAATGTTTCTATTTGGAGGGAATGTTGCAGGTTCTGAAGAACCTGTCTTACCAGAGGGGGCGTCACAGAATGAATGAGATTGCCCACAATGTCAGGTCAAGAATGTGTAGGATTTTGGCCAATATTTAAAAAAAGAGAGACAGAGAGACAGAGAGACAAATCATGCTGTTGTGTTTGAACTCCTGTTCCCCCTTGCACAAGCTGGAAAATCCCTTCTGCCCTATTTTACCCACCCCTGCCTGTGCTGAAAAACCTCTGAACAAAGGAATGGCACCCAAGTGCCCACCCAGGAATCTAGTTTTTGACCATATTTGGGCACAGTCCCAGCTCCTGGTTGGCACATCATGACCCCATCACCTAAAACCTCCCTGCCTTAGTCTGGGCATGAGGCTTCTTTGGCTTCCGTTCTTTGGGACCAGTGAACCCACCCTGGAGGCCACAACCAATAAACTTACATTTATGTTTTTAATCTGGTCTGATCTGGCCTTTTGTGTTGGCAGAAACATATCTGCTTTTTAAATTAAACCACAGAAAGCAGAACAGAATTAGTGAAAATCTGTAAGTAATTACATCGGGGGAAGGACTTGGGGTGTGTGTTTAAGTACATTATTTCATTAAGGAGATAATTATTCCTTCCATCTCCTCAGCATGTCTTTAGGCAAATTAGCTGGGGGGGGTCACATGACTGACAGACTCAGTGGGATTAACTCTAAAGGGAGGGAATAGCACAAAGAGATTATAGATTTTGGACCAGATTATGACATGTCTCTATTCACCTAAGGCCAGAGGTAGAATTTAGATCCTATTCATTTGGACAAGAGTGTTCTAGCTTGATTTTTTGTTCCTGTAAATAAAACACCAGCTAAAAGCATCTTGGGGGAGGAAAGGGTTTATTTGGCTTACTGGTCCATCAAGAAAGAAAACAAGGGCAGGAACTCAGGCAGGAACCTGAAGGCAGGAACTGATCACAGCTGTTGGAGGGATGATGCTTAATGGCTGGCATCCCTGGCTAGATCTCCTGGACAGCCCAGCCAGTAGTTCTCAACCAGTGTATCACGAAGCCTGAAACCTCTATTCTCAAAAATATTTACATTGTGGTTCATAACAGTAGCAAAATTACAGTGATGAAGTGGCAATGAGAATAATTTTATGGTTGGAAGTCATCATCACAACATGAATTATATTAAAGGGTTGAAGTGTTAGGAAGATTCAGAATGGCACCGTCCACAGTGGGTTTGGTAGCCCCCATCAACTAGAAATCAAGAAAATGCCCAACAGACGTGGCTACAGGCCAATCAATTCCTTAATTGAGGTTTCCTCTTCCTAGGTGTATTATGTAGACAACTGAAGCTATTACAAGGAGGAAGCAGCTTGTCCCCAATGGGCCACAGCCACCACAAAGCCCTGAGAGCTCCACCTTTCCATATTGTGTTTTAAATCTCAAGGGGGAAACACAAGGCTTCCTGGTCTACACTGACCTAGTAGTAAGTAGCCAAGTGATCAATTCCCACCTGTGTCAATTACACATAACTAGTGAATCTTCGAGATAGACTTTCCAAAAACCCTAAAGCTTTACTATAGAGAAAACAAAAAAATTGAAAACAACAAAACAAACAAAACACATCAAAACCGCCTGCCCCAGAAATGGCAGTCTTAAGGGTTCTGGAATTAATTTTTGATGTTTCATGTGTCCTCAGGATCATGCCCCCTACCCCTTCCCGAAAAAGAATAACCTAGTCTCTGGTTTTCAGGGCTTTCTGATGCAGTCAAGGAGGATTCCCAGACCCAACAAACGAGTTGTGATTAGCAGAAAAGCACTTTCACCTGTAAAACATATCCTTTTGAAAGTGGCAGGTCAGTCCACAGGTGGAAGGAAACTTGGATTCTTTCTATTTTAGGAGTTTCTCTTGTTTAGATGGTAAAAAAGGACTCCTGTCACTTGCGTACGCACACTAGCAAAAAAGGCGTGGAGGGAGACAGAGGCCAGCGCTTGGGATCCAGGGGGCGGGGCTGGAGGGCGGGGCCAGGTGGAACCGCCCTTCTACTTCGAGGCGGCTTCCACTCGCTCACCTGGGCGGAGCTTCCTCTACGTCTGACCTCGGAAGGAAGGGGGCGGGCCCTTTGGGGCGGAAGTCGCAATGCATTGTGGGCTCGCCGGGAACCTCGGAGCCGAACCTGAATGAAAGTGGCGCGCCGCTGAGGAGCCGGGTGGGGCAGCTGGCGCTGCGGTTCGGGCCGCTTGCTCCAGAGCGGTCGGCTAGGTGGCGGTGTGCGGCGCCGACATGGCTTACAACAAGATCCCGCCGCGGTGGCTGAACTGTCCGCGGCGCGGCCAACCGGTGGCAGGTACCCAGGAGGGGGCTGCGGGCGGGTTCGAATCCCACTCCTCCTGCCGGGCCTGCAGACCGCCCGCCCGGCGGCGGCCAGTCCGGGCTCCCGCAAGGCTGCGGAGGAATGAGGATGGGAGCTTCAAATTTGTGAACCTCTCTCTGGTAGTTTTGAGACTGGGTCTCGCTGTCTTGGCGAGACTTGTTCTCCGAAAGAGGACAGGAGCGGAGTGAGTCTTGAGACCGAGGAAACCTTGAAGAGAAGCGAGGCTGGGGAGCGAGGGATTTTTGTTTCTTCTTTTAAATGGACTTCTGTGGCATGCTCTCATCCTGAGTTTGACAGAGCCTCACCCTCGAACTTCAGAACTTCTTTTTCTAGCTTCCAGAATACCTGGGATTATAGGTCCGTGCCACTGCATGGCCGACGGACAGTGACTTAAAAGTGTATAGTAGTTTGATAGATTTGGACCACACATGTATGTGTCTGTGTGGTGCTACAGGGAATACACATGACAAAGCTGAGACACAGTTCTCTTAATTTGCGGAGACATTGCAGATGGTAGCATGAAGGGATCAGATTCCACAGTTACCAGCATCAGGGTTAGATAGCAGTTTGGAACTTTTGTTGATTGGACCTAGGAGCCAAAAGCATTTCTTATCATAAAATAGAGGAAGGAATACACGAATTGTTTATATTGGGTTTACACTGTTCCAGAATAACCATCGGAACGTTGTTTGCAGATCTTCACAGCTAAGCCTCCGTTTCTGATTTCTCAGTCAAACTTTAACGTTTCCTTTCCCATTTCCTAGCATTTTTTTTGTTTTGTTTTGTTTTGGTGGGAAGGGAGTGTTTTCGAGGCAGGGTTTCTCTGTGGCTTTGGAAGCTGTCCTGGAACTAGCTCTTGTGGACCAGGCTGGTCTCGAACTCACAGAGATCCGCCTGCCTCTGCCTCCTGAATCTGGGATTAAAGGCGAGCGACACCACCGCCCTCCCTTCCTAACTATTTGAATACCTTCCAAAATACAATGAGTGATGGCTCTCCACTGAGGAGGTGGTGCCTATACTTGCGATTTTTCTCTGAGAAGCCCATACCCTTGCTTTCTAGTTGTCATTGTTCTGAGTGACTCTCTTAACTCTGAGCTAAAATCTATATTAAAATAGCTTTATTAAACTATAACTATGCTTCAAAACAAAGCACAAAGCAGGCAAGTTTTAGGATGGCACATATGTGGAAATTTCAGTATATATCCAGGAAGACAGTTTTGTTTTGGGTCAGGATGTGGTGGTAACAGTATCTTTTCTGGCTCCATCTGGTATTTGTAATTAAATTTAAAGTTTCCTGCTGCCCCCAACTCTTACTTTGTTTATGTTACCGTGCTTAAGTTGTGTGGAAAAGACAGCCAAACACTTGTACCCCATTTCGGGAAATTCCAGTCAACACCAATTATGTGATAACAAATAAATGGGAAAAGAGCTCTGGTGCTACGATTTGTCTCCAGTACAGTAACACCACGTCTACAGTGATGGTCAAGTGAGATGACTAGCTTTAAGCATAAGCTTTCAGGCTCGAGAGTGTCTCAGTGCTGCTGCTCTTCCAGAGGACACAAGTTCAGTTCCCAGTGCCCACAAAGTGGCTCACAACTGCTTTTTAACTCCAGTTCCAGGGCATCTGGTACCTCTTTGGGCTTCTTCCAGTACCTGCGTACATATGGCATATACTCATATAACTACACACACACATACACTTAAAGAAAAATAAACCTTTAAAAGAGTGAGTCTAAACATGAAGCCCAAATGCATGTAAAACTCATGCTCTTGTTGTATTTTTCCGATTAGTTTCCATAAAACATCTTCACTTTAATATACAGTTTTTTCCCCCTCATATAACCTACCATGTAGCTGCTTATAGACTCAACATGTAGACACAGGAAAAATAATATGACAGCTTCTGCATAATAATTTCTCTACACTGTTGTGTAAGACTTCTGCAGTCCTTTCTTTCCCAGACAACTATTGGTCTGCTTTCTGTCGTCATTAGTGACATGCATTTTCTAATAAATGGCAAACATCATGTACTCATTATGTGTGTATGTTGTATAGGTTGGCTTTGAACTATGGCCTATGTAGTTTGAGGATGACCTTTAACTCTGATCCTCCTGCTTCTGTTTTCCAAATGTTGGGAACAGATAAGCCTTCCCTTTCCTATGCCCTATTGCCAGTTTTTAAAGAGAGTTTGCCTTGTTAGAATAGTTACTTAACATTTGTCAACTCCATTGTGTTTGTGTGGTGCTACAGACTTTCAGTGCAAGTACTAGGGAGGCAGAGGCAGGTGAATCTTGTGAATTTGAGGCTGCTTAGTCTGGATAGTGAGTTGGAACTCACTGTCTTACTCACTGCTCAGGGATGCATAAGATCCTACCTCAAAAAATAGGAACAGTGAAAGTTTAAAATTTTAACTAATTTGCAACTTTTTGTGTTTTGAGACAGGGTTTCTCTTGTATCCCCCTGCTGGCCTTTGATTCACAGAGATCTGCCTGCCTCTGCCTCCCAAGTGCTGGGATTAAAGATTTACTGTTTTTTTTGGCTGGGTGTTGTGGTGCACACCTTTAATCCCAGCACTTGGGAGGCAGAAACAGGTGGATCTCTGTGAGTTCGAGGCCAGCCTGGTCAGGACAGGCTCCAAAGCAATACAGAGAAACCCTGTTTCAAAAAACAAAACAAAACAAAACAAAAAACCAAAACCAAAAACAAAAGAACAACAACAAAAAGACTTATTATTTTGTTTTTAAATGATAGAGAGATTTTATGTGTACATAATATTAAACACATATTTTGCAATATTACCTGTGGAAGTGTTAGAAGCAGAGATACTATGATTACTTGTTCATGTTGATTATATTTTGTAAGGGTTTCTTAAAATTTTATGTGAGGCTGGGTGGCAGTGGTGGTGCATGCCTTTAATCCCAGCACTCAGGAGGCAGAGGCAGGCAGATCTCTGAGTTTGAGACCAGCCTGGTCTACAAGAGCTAGTTCCAGGACAGCCTCCAAAGCCACAGAGAAACCTTGCCTCAAAAACTCCCCCCCCCAAAAAAAATTTATGTGAAATCTTCAGTTAATAAAGTAATTTAAACAATTGGTTAAAAGAAAGTGATTTGAAAGATTTTTAAATAGAGACTATGGCAGATGTGTTGATCCCAGCATTTTCAAGGCTAAGGAAGGAGGGTTGGTATGAGTTTAAGGCCAGCCTGGGATACACAGTATCCTAGTAAGACAGTTGGAAAAAAAAAAAATATCGGTAGCATGCACCTATAATTCTAGCATTTAGGAGGCTGAGGTAGGGATGTCAAAAGTTTGAGGCCATTCTGTGTTATATAGGGAGACCCTGTCTCAAAAATAAAAAAAAAATAAAAAAAAATTAAAAAGCTCTATCCCTTGAATAAAAAAGATAATTAAAGCAAGTTGTGGTGTGAAAAATTTTTAAAAAGTAACTCTTTTTATTCTCACCATACTTATATATGTATTTCCAGATGTAATGATAGTCCTATTGTCTTCGATCAAGGTAATCATTCTATTCTGAGTCTTTTAAGAAACACGTACAAGCCGGGTGGTGTTGGCGAACGCCTTTAAGTCCCAGCACTTGGGAGGCAGAGGCAGGCAGATCTCTGTGAGTTCAAGACCAGCCTGATCTACAAGAGCTACTTCCAGGACAGCCTCCAAAGCCACAGGGAAACCCTGTTTTGAACCCCCCCTCCCCCCAAAAAAAAAAAAGAAACACAGTCATGGTGGCACCTGATTTTAATCCTAGCACTTAAGAGGCAGAGGCAGGTCGATCTCCATGAGTTAAAGACAGGTGGATCTCATGAGTTTGAGGCCAGCCTGGTGTACAGAGTGAGTTCCAGTATAGCTAGAGCTATACAGAGAAACCCTGTCTCACCCTCCCACCCCCCACACAAATAAAGGAACAGTTATTTACTTAGTGATGTTGGGGGTTGAACTTAGAACTTCACACACACTAGGCAATTGCACCACTCACCTGTATCCCCATTCTTTATTTATTTGTGTGTCTTATACATTTGTCCCCCCTTTTCTCTCTCCCGTCTCTCTCCCGTCTCTCTCTCTCTCCTCTCTCTCTCTCTCTCTCTCTCTCTCTCTCTCTCTCTCTCTCTCTCTCTCTCTCTGAGTGTGTGTGTGTGTGTGTGTGTGTGTGTGTGTTACAAACATGCACGGAGGTCTGTACTAACACTCTTACTCCCTTGAGAAAGGGTCTCTTCTTGCAGACCTAGGAGCTAGGTTAGGAGCCAGCAAGTCCCAGTGACCCTTTTGTTTTTCACTTCTCCCTTGGTCACAGATATGGTGCAACCACACCTGGCTTTTTTGAAAATGTGAAAAATGTGAGTTCTAGGAATTTGAACTAAGATCTTTATTCTTGTGCAGCAAGCATTCTTATCAAATTGAATTTGTGATTATAATTTCTTTTTTGAGGCAAGATAGTGCCATGACCCAGGCTGTCCCATCTTGAAATCATCTTTTTAAGAATGATTAGTTAGTTAATTTATGTGTGTGCATGACATGTGTGTGGGGTATGTGTGTGCCATGGTGTCCAATAGAGGTCAAAGAACAACTTTGTTGAGTCAGTTCTTTCCTTCCATTTTATATGGGATCCAGGAATTGAACTCAGTTCTCTAGGGTTGCTCAGCAAATACCTTTACATGCAAAACCATCTCTCTAGCCCTAGATCTTCTTTTAAAAATATTTTTAAGGGGCTGGAGAGATGACTCAGTGTTTAAGAGGACCTGGGTTCAATTTCCAGCACCCACATGGCGCCTAACAACTGTCTGTGACTTCAAGATCTGACATATTTTCACAGACATAAATTCGGGCAAAATACTAATGCCCATAAAAAAATTTAAAAAATTATGTTTCATATTATGTTTCATTTATGTATGTAATGTATGTTGACTATATAACCCCGTCCTATTCTTCCTTCCCATTCCCTTCCCACTCCCTCTGAAACCCCTTTTCCTAACATTTTGGAGCCTTCTATTGCTGGAGTTGTTTATTTATTTACTTTTTTACATTATTTATTGTGTGTGTGTGTGTGTACACATACATGCAAATGCTTATACATGTGCAATGTAGAGGTCAGAGTACATACAACTTCTGAAAGTTGGTCTTGTAGGTTCAGGAATTGAATTTAGTTTAGTTAGGTTTGGTGGCAAGTGCCTTTACAATGAGCCACCTTGCCACCTCCTGAGGTTACATTTTATTTAATTAATTTTTATCATCCAGCCATCCAGTTAATTATTTGTTTATTTGTGTTTTGAGGCAGGCTTTTACTATGTATCCAAAGCTGGTATGGAACTTGCTGTATAGCTTAGGCTGCTCTCAGACTCACTATTTTCTGCCATATTCTCCTGAGAGCTGGGATTATAGACATGCTCCACCATATCTATCTCATTTTTCTGATTTCTTTCCATATTTTTTCATTTTATGATTATAAAAATAATTTCATTTACTGTATGATTTGTGAGTATATTTCTTTTACTGATACATACTGTACAAAATAATGTGCTTCCTTATGAAGGCCTAACATTAGACTTGTTAGTAATCCTCCTGCCTCTCATTTCTCAAGTTCTGGGATTATTGGCATCCACCACTTTGCTTATTATATGATGTTTTCTTTTGTAATAATGTACTTTGATCATGTTCATTGATCTGCTGCTCTGTCTTGTTTCCTTTCTCCCTCCTACTGTTCTTCTTCCTTATCTTATATAATCGAATTTCTACTTTTATGTCTTTTAAGAAAAATCTGGATTTTGCATATTATAGAAAACATCTGTTTAGCCTTTTGAGTCTGGCTTATTTTTCCTAACATGACTGACTCCAGTGCCACTCATTTTCTTTCACACTGTAATTTAGTTCCTTTTTAAAAGTTCTTTAGAAATATTTATTTTATGGGTATGAGTCTTTTGCATATATGTATGTGCATCATGTGTGTGCTTGTGCAGGTGGGGGTTAGAAGGGGACTTTGATCCTCTGGAACTGGAGTTATGGATGGTTGTGAGCCACCATGTGGGTGCTGGAAACTGAACCCATGTCCTCTTCAAGAGCAACATGTGCTCTTAACTGCTGATTTAAGAGCTAGCTAGCTCCCATGATTTAGTCTTTAAGGTGCAATAATAGTCCATTGTGTATATATACCACATTTTCTTTATGTAGTCACCTCTTGATGGCACCTAGGCTAATTCTGTAACTTAGGGTATCAAAAGTCATGAGTATACTGACTTTACTTCTTTCAGATATATTCTCAGGAGCTGGGCATTGGTGGCACAAGCTTATGATCCCAACACTTGGGAGGCAGAGAGAGGCAGGCGGATCTCTGTGAGTTTGAAGCCAGCCTGGTCAACAGACCAAGTTCTAGGACAGGTTCCAAAGCTACCAGAGAAACCGTGTCTTGAAAAAAAAAAAAAAAAACCAAAACCAAACAAACAAAATGTTAAGACAGATATAGTCTCAGGGTTGAGATAGCTGAATTTTATGGTAGGCCTATTTTTAGTTTTTTTTTTTTTTTTTTTTTTTTTTGAGGAACCACCACACTTAATTACTGTAGTGTCTATACTAATTTTCATTCTCACCAACAAGTGCATTGGGGGTCCTCCCACCCTTATTAACATTTGCTGCTTTTGTTTTTTTTAGTAAGATAGACATTCTGATTGTGCTGCTTATGGAATTTTGAGGAGTGTCTTAGTTTCTTTCCTCTGCTGTGGTAAGGTACTCTGACAAAAGCAGCTCAAGGAAGAAAGAACTTATTCTGGCTTTTAATTCCAGAGGGATCATGTCAGGGAAGATGACAGCAAGGAGGGAAGGTTTGATGGTAGGAGTATGGTTTGTTCTATTGTCTGGTCATGTTGCAGAGATTGATGAGTGCATGCGCTATTTAGCTCCATTTTTTTCACTTACACAGTTCAGGGGCTCAGCTAGGAAATGGTACCACCTGTTGAGCTTGGTTCTTCCTACTTCAGTAACCCACTACAGGTATGTCCAGAGGCCCATCTCTTAGATGATTCTAGATTCTGTCAAGTTGACAACACTAACCATTACAGGGAGTATTGGTGTTCTTTAAAATATTTAATTAAAAAAGACTTATTTTATTATTTCTAATTATATATATGTATGTTTGAATGTTTGTGTGTGTTTATGTGCATGTGAGTATGGGTGCCCACAGAGGCTAGAAGAGGGTGTTGAATACTGAAGGTAAAATTACAGGTGGTTGTGAGCTGCCCAACATGGGTGCTGGAATTTGAACACCTGTTATCTGCAAGAGCAGTAAGTACTCGTAACTACTGAGCTATCTCCCCTGCTTAGTTTAATTTTATTTTGAAAAAGGATCTCACTAGGTAGCTCTGGCTGGCCTGGAGCTGTCTATACTGACCAGGCTGATATTGAACTCAGAAAGGTCTGCCTGTCTCCTAAGTGCTGGGATTAAACATGTACCTACTATGCCTGGCTCAGCACTGGTGTTCTTTAAAGAAGAATGCAGTAGTGAATCTATCAGTATGTAGGCTTCTCTTTGTTCCAAGACTTTGCTTTTTTCTTGTTTCTTTTTTAATTGCAGAAAGGATTTTGCTCTGTCACTCAGAAAGGGCTTGGACTGTGTGTTCCCTCTGCCCCAGCCTTCCAAGTGCTGAGATTGCAAGTGTGTGGCACCATGCTGGCATGAGAGGAGTTACCACTTCTTCATTTTCATTGCTTATTCTAGGCTTAGATTGTTAGTAATTTCTTGTTTCAGTTGGAATAGTGTCTACACCCTCTCTTTGAGATTGGGTCTTACTATGTAGTACTGGGAAGCCTAGAAACTCTATATGTAAATTGGGCTGGCCTTGAACTTAGAAATCCCTTCTCTGTGCTTCCTGAGTGCTGGGATGAAAGGCATTTACCACCATGCCTGTCAAGATACAATTTTCTAGTTTTTGGACTTAATGGTAATAATTTAGTCTTTGAGAATTTTATGTATTTCTATAACAGTTGCCTCTCTCACTTTCTCCCTTCAACTCCTTATGTCCTACTTTCAACTTAACATGTTTTTTTTATTTTTTTAAATAACCAACTGAATCCAATTAATGTCATTCATATACAAATGGATGTGGCATCATCCACTGATGCATAGTCCACTCCTCTAAGAAAACTGACTCTCCTTTACTTAGCATGAATCAATTGCCAGTAGCTCTTCATCATGGGGAGGGGGTTTATGTGACCCATCTCCAAAGGTTTCTTTCTTTTTTGAGACAAGGTCTCAAAGCCCATGCTGGCTTCAGACTCACAGTGTAGCTGAGTATGAGGTGACCTTGAACTCATCCATTCCCTCTGATGGGGTTACAGTCATGTGCCAACACTCCTGGTTTTGTATGGTTATAAGCTAACAAACCAGGGTTTTGTGCATGTTAGGCAAATAGTCCATCAACTAAACTACAACCTCCCAAAAGGTTTCTGTAAGTTATAATTTCATTTGAGCTGGAAATGTATATTTGAGAATCATCAGTGTAAAGACTATTAGAGACATGTGGTTGATAATAATGTGCTGGAAAAAAAAAAAAACTTTGCCAGTTTCTTTGATACTCCCCAAATTCAGAAGTTCCTATCAGCATATGTTTATTTCTTGCCTATGTCACAGTCATAGTGCATTATGTATGTGCCAGGCAGTTTTCCTGGCTAACTCTTCTGTCATTGGTGACTCGAAGCTCTTTCCATCTTTTGATGCTACCTGTGACCTTTAAGGTTGCCATAGAAGAAGAGTGGGAATGGGTAATCTCTTTGATAGTTGATAATAGCTCATTGTCTCCCATTCCATTGAACAGAAGAATCCATTTGCCTGGTCCTTACTAAACTGCAAGAAAACCTGAGAAGTAGAGTCCTTTGATGTGCCCTGGGAAAAGAAAATAGATGTAATTTGGCAAAGAGTTAGCATTATTTATACTTCAGTAGTGGGGAAGACTGCGTAATTTAGAGTAGAGGAGATCCAGGGTAGAACCCATAGAAACCTGGCATTTAGAAGTTGGGTAGAGGATAAAAGAGGGATCTAAGGAATGAAGGAGGAAGAACTAGAAGGTGTTAGGTGAGTTTGAGGCAGTAAGAGTCTGATACCCATTTGTAATCCCAGTCATCAACAGACTGAGGCTGGAGGAACACAACTTCTGTGCCAGAGTATGCTACATAGTGAAACCTCTTCTCACTAAAACTAAAACTGAGTGAGTGAGTGAGTGGTGTGTGTGTGTGTGTGTGTGTGTGTGTGTGTGTGTGTGTGTGTGTGTGTGTGTGTTAGAAACTCAAGTCTTGTGTTGCTGGTTCTTAAATGCTGCTGAGACATTAAGGTTCTGTCGTCGTTGACAACTTTGAGAAGTGTTTCTTCTGTCTCCCAAGATGTAATCACCTTTGGAAGGAGAGGGATTTAAAGGAATGGGGGGACAATTATAATTAGACTGCATGAGAACTCAAAATTAATGTGAATTAGGTGTAGTCATGGACAGGTGGAGTCATTACAATTTTGTTTACATGTACAAATAAGTTTTTGTATTCATTTTCTTTTTGGAGTTAGGGTTTCATTATTTAGCCCAGGTTGTCATAAAATTTGGTATTCAATATTTAGAATTTACAGAGATCTGCCTGCCTTAGCCTGTTGAGTGCTAGGATTAAAGGAGTGCACCACCATGGCTGGTGGGCTGGAGATGTGGCTCAGTAGTAGAGCACTTGCCCAGCATATAAAAGGGAAGAAAAAAAAAAGAAAAGAAAAAAGAAATAAAAGAAAAAAATGAGGAATGAAAATGAAGCATAGTCTGGGAGAGTTTGTTTGGGTCTTGTTCTTATCTGGTCATGTCTGTTCAGGGGTCTAAATGTGTCATGTTTCAATGCCATTTCTTTCCCTAGTTTTGGAAAATACTCTGCCAGGATGGTACTGAATGTTTCCAGAGCCTTTAGTCTACATCTGAGTTCCTGGTTTTACAGCACAGATTCCTAGCTTTGGTGTCTTCTGTTGTTTGTTTTGAATGTTGTGGTCATGATCATTCATTTCTTCTTTATTATCTGGATGCAATAATTCCTTAGTCTTGTCTTCATTCATTGATATTTTTTCTTCCACTTGGCCTGTTGTGTTGCTCTCCATTGTACTTTTTATTTGCTCCATTGAATCTTTGAGCTTTGGGTGCTGGAGAAATGTCTCTTATTGCTCTTATAAAGGACTCAGGTTCAGTTCACAGCACCAACATATTCAGTTCACAGCTGTCTGTAACCTTAGTTCCAGGGAATCTACTGTCTTCTGGTTTCCACAGGCACTAGGCATACATGTGATCTACATAAATACACTTAGGCAAGACACTACACACGTAAAATAAAAATAAATAAATCATTAAAAACAAACAAGTGTAAATCACCACAGTTGGTTCTCTCAACAATAGCCAAAATGTTGAATTCTTGCTTGCCATTCCAGTCATTTCAGTAGTTTTGGCTTCAGTTTGGAAGAGTTACTAACTTTTGGAGGAATTGTGCTGTCCTGCCTTTTTCATGTTTCTTGGGTTTCTAAGTTGCCCATGCTGTGATAAGTGCACCTATAGGTGGCTAGCACTTCTGGCATCAGCTGGAGGTCTTAGCAACTTTGAGGGTTCAGTCCAAAGTACTGTTCAGATAGGAGGGAAACTGCTATGACAGCAATAACATCAAAACAAACCAGATATAAAAATACAGTAAAAATCAACAAGACAGTATACACCACTGATAAATATAAAAATATGAAGATAAAAATTGTTAATGGTGCTGGTGAAATAAGCTGGTAAAGGTGCTTGCTGTCAAGCCTAGTGCTTGAGTTCAGTCTCCAAGATCTACATGGTGAAAAGAGAAGACAACAACTCCAGCAGATTGTCATCTGACCTCCACATGTAACAAAATTAAAATGATAACTGTTTCCAATTAAAATTTTTAATTAATATATTTAATAGTAGCCAGGTGTGGTGGCACACATTTGTGATTCTAGCACTCTGCATGGGGAGGCAGGGGCTCAAACCCAGCCTGGGCTACATTGTGAACTCTAAGCCACCCCTGTTATAGAGCCTCAAAATAAATAAATTAATAAATAAATAAATAAATAAATAAATAAATGGGACTAATTACAAAAGAATGAAGGGCCAGTAGAATGGCTCAGTAAGTAGGATACTTGCCACCAAGCTTTATAACCTGGGTGTGATCCCTGGAGCCCATAACAGAGAAGAAGGGAACTTTCCTGAGTGTTGTGTGGTGTTCATAAACACACTTAATAAGTAGATGTTTTAAAAAAAACACTGAAAAAATGAGATAAAGGGGTGTGGTAGAGAAATGGGAAGGAAAGTTAAAGGAAAAGCAAGGTGCTGGAAAGGTGGCTTAGCAGCAAGAATATGTACTGCTCTTGCAGTTTGGTTCCCAGCATCCATGTGGTGGCTAATAACTGTCCATAGCTCTAGTTGTAGTGGATCTAACACCCTCTTCTGGCCTCTGAAGGTACTGGGCACAAATGTGGTACACATATACACACTCAGGTAAACATAGAAGAAAAATAAATACATCTTAATAAAAATATGGCAAGACAAAAGTAAATATGTTGTGGAAACAAGTAATACTAACAGACACTATTAGGTTCTGGACCATCAGAGTGGTTTAGAGTTAAAGCACTTGCTCTGTAGGCCTGATAAGTTTGATCCCTAGAGCTCACAATGGAAGGAGAGAATTGACTCCACTGTTGTCTTCTTACTTCCATACACGTGTAGTGACACGTGCATCAGCATTCATAGTATTACCCCCCCCCGTCCGTCCGTCCGTCTGTCTGTCTCTTTCCCTCCCCCCCACAAATGATAATGAAAAATTTTGAAAAGAAAAATAGATACTATCAGACCTTGTAGCACTCCCTCTCCCCAACTACTAGAAGAGTGATACCATTATTAGCTGAGATGCGGAAAAAACAGTAAGAAGAGTTTGAATATTGAGAGATCGAATTTGGACTTCAATTCGGAGATGTCTGTTACATTTAGACAGTAAGACAGGTAGTTTGATAACCTAGAATTAAAAAAAAAGGTTTTAAATTTTAGTTAATCTTTTTTTTTTTTTTTCCCTTTTTTGAGACAGTCTTTCTATGTAGTCCTGGCTGTCCTGGAACTCCCTATGTAGACCAGGCTGGCCTTGAGCTCACAGAGATCCACCTGCCTCTGCCTCCTATGTACTGGGATTAAAGGAGTGCCCCACCACAATAATTAATGTTTTTGATACAGGGTCTCTTGTAGCTCCCACTGGCCTTGAGTCTACTAAATATCCAGGTCTCCCTACCTCTGCTTTCAGGCTGAGATTATCGGAATGTTCTCCTATGCATGTCCACCTGGAGAGAGGTTTAGAATGGAGATAAACATTTACTCATCCAGAACTGGGTATGGAAGTACATATCTGTAATCCCAGCTCTCAGGACGTTGAGACAGGATGATCAGGATATATAAACTCAAGGTTAGTCTGCACTGTGTGTAGTGAGTTCCAGATTAGCCAGGGATACAAGGGTGGAAAAAGCACATCTTTAGCTATTAGCCCTATGAGAGTAAATGGGACATCAAAGGAGTGAATGCAGATGGAAGAGAAGTATAAGATAAGGATACCAAACAGATAAGGTAGAGCCAGGCAGAAGAACCTAAGGCAATGCTGTGCAGGTACAAGACAAAACAAGAGGTGTAGGGAAAATGTCCTGAAAGTCAATTGAAGAAAATTATCTAAGAATTCATTTTTGAGCTAGAGAGATGGCCCAGTTGCTAAAGTATTTTCTTGCAGGCATGAGGATCTAATTTGGATTCCTAGTGCCCATGTGAAAAGACTTGTGTATGCTCATAATCCTAGCATCAGGGAAGCAGAGATGGGCAGATCCCTGGGGCTCTCTATGTAGCTCAATTTCATAGCCAGTGTTCCCAGTGAGAGAGAGTTTAAAAAATTAAGGTGGATGTCTCCTGAGGAACACCAGAGTTGACCTCTGGCCTCCACATTCATATATATTCATATATATATATATATATATATATATATTATATGTATATATATATGCATATACATGTCATTTACACACACACACACACACACACTCTGCACTTATGCATGCAAGAAAAGTTCCTTTTTCAAAGAATTAATCAGTTGTCTTCCCACCCCGCCATGTACTGAAGATTGAACCTATGGCCTTGTGTATTCTAGGTGATACTCTACCAATGAGTTTTATCTGCATTCTTTATTATTTTGGCTTTGGATTGTCTCTGTAGCCCAGGAAGACCTTGGTGTTTTGATTCTTCTGCCTCATTTTTCTGAAAAGCTGGGATTATTGGCATTTGCCAGCAGGCTTGGCTGGTTGTTTCATATATTTCTGAGAGTTCAAGTAAGTTGAGGAATGAGACTTTTGACCATTGAATTTAGCCACATGGAGGAATGCTCAACGTTTTTGAGTTTTATAGAAAACAAAAATGAAAAAAAATGTTACTCTTAGGTAAATGGCCTTTTTTTTTTTTTTTTTTTTTTTTTTTTGAGACAGGGTTTTGAACTCACAGAGATCCACTTACCTCTGTCTCCCAAGTGCTGGGAGTAAAGGCTTGCACCCCCCCCCCCCATGAAGGACATTTTAGTTAGCTATCCTTCTTTTTCATATTATGTGTGAATATATGAATTAGTTTAAGTAGTACATTATTTATATTTCTATTACTGTGACAAAATTCCTGGGGTAATCAGCTTATAATAAAGAAAGGTTTCAGCCTCACTGTTAAGAGTGTTTGCTGCTCTTACAGAGGACCCAGGTTTGGTTCCCAGCATCCACTTGGTGTAGATTACACTTCAGTTCTAGGGGATCTGATTTTTCTTTTGGTCACCTAGGGAACCAAGCACTCATGTGGTGCACATATATACATGTAGACAACACACATAAAAATGAATACTTAAAAAAGAATAAAGGCTGTCTGGGCCTGGGGGTGCACACTTGTAATCAATTCCACCTATTCAGGAGGTTGATCACAAGCTCAAGGCTAGCCTGAGTAACATAATAACCGTATCTCAAAATTAGAAACAAAACCAAAAGGGTTGGGGATGTAGCTCAGTGTTAGAGCACTTCACTAGTATGCACAGAGCCCTAAATATAGGCCATATTACCACAAAAGGGGGAGGGGGAGATGATTGTGTCTTGTTTTGGAGCTATGTTCTTGCTATAAAGCCAGGTTGGCCTAGAACTTGTGATGGTCCTTCCTCTGTGTCCTCAGTGCTGGCATTACCGGCCTGCACTACCATTCCAAGTGAGGAAAGAATCTGGTTTTTTTTTTGTTGTTGTTGTTCATAATTTGAGAAGTTTCAGTCTGTGTTTACATGACGCTGCTCCTTTGGGCCTTGGGACCTCTGATAAGTCAGAAGAACATCTTGACAGAGAGGGTATGGTGAAACAAACTGTTCTCTTCTTGGTGGCCAGAAAGTAAGGTATATCCTTTACGAATATGCTTCTCCCAGGGATTTCCTCCAAATAGACAACTCCTGCTAGTGTTTCTGCTATCTCCTAGTAACCCATTAAATAGTCATCTACGAATGAGTGAATCTGTTCAGTGAGGTCAGAGTCCTCATGATCCAATCACCTCTCAGATGTGTCTGTGAATACTGCCACATTAGGGAATAAACCTTCAACACTGTGTTTGAGAGAGATTTAAGAACTAAAAATCAACTGTAATGTAATCTCAGCACTTGGTAACAGAGGCAGAAGATCCATTGCTAGTTCAAGGCCCCCTTATCTATGTAGTGACAGCCTGGGCTACATCATGAAACTGTCTTTTTCTTTTTTCTTTTTGTTTTTTTTGAGACAGGGTTTCTCTGTGTAGCTTTGGAGCCTGTTCTGGAACTCACTCTGTAGACCAGGCTGGCCTGGACCTCACAGAGATCTGCCTGCCTCTGTCTCCCGAGTGCTGGGATTAAAGGTGTGTGCTACTACCACCCGTCATGAGCCTATCTTAAAGTGATTTCTCTGGGTTTATACTGAAAAAATAAAAAGGCACCAAACACAGTCTTTAGTTAGTGATTTTGGTTAATACCATTTTAAAACTATAACAAATCCTCCATGATCTTTTTCCTGAGATGTGGGTAAGGTTCAAAGATGGAAATACTTAACAACCCTCACATATCGCCAGGGCTGGGGAAATCCTTCAGTTAGTAGATTACTTGCCTAGCATGCACAAAGCCCTGATTTTGATCCCTAGCATTACATAAAATCAGTTCTGTTGGAGGAATACCTATGATCCCAGTACTCTGAAAATTGAGGTAGGAGAATCATGAGTTCAAGGTTATCCCCAACTACATACCAAATTTGAGGCTAACCTTGATAGTCCCTACTTCAAATAACAGCAAAAAGAAAACCCCCAAATACCAAAGCCATGAAATTAGGAACTTGAAATAAATTGAGTTAAATTGGATGTGTAGGTACATGTATAACTCCAGCTTTTGGGAGATTGAGATAGTCTGTGAGATACTTTTCTTGGGTAGATGTGAACATCTATTCCTACTTATCCCAGATAACGACAATAGACAAGAAGTAAGGATTTTACCAAAGACCAACTTGGTGAGCTAATGAGTTTTGTTTGGCTTATTGCTTATAGGTGTAGATGACTCTAGTGGTTTAAAGTTTAGATTCCTAAGACAGGATTTCTTCATTTATGTTTTATTTATGTATATGTGTGTGAGTCTGTATAAGTTTATGTGCACCATGTGTGTGCAGGCGTCTGGAGGCCAGAAGAAGGAATCAGATCTTTGGGAACTGGAGTCTCATGTGGCTGTGAACCACCACATGGGTGCTGGGAATTGAACCCAGGTCTTCTGCAAGAGCAGTAAGTGCTCTTAACAGCTGAGCCATCTCTGTATTCCCACGTTTAGATTCTTTATGGAAGTTTCATTCATTGGTGATTTTCCTTTGTTCATATCATCTAATTCTAGAATTAATTCAAATTAATTAATCTGTGTTTCAGAGTTTCAAAGTAGTGTTCTTTAAAAATATTGCTTAGAGTGAAAGTACATTTTGGGTTTCATATTAAGGTATTAACAAAGTGAGGGTGGGATGTGCCTGCTTACCACCAGGAAGCCCTGAGTTCCGTACTCAGCACTACATAAAGCCAGGTCAGTGGTACAAGAGAATCAGAAATTCAAGGTCGTGTTCAACTACACAGTGAGTCTAAAGCCAGCCTGGCATATGTGAGACTGTGTTTTAATAAAAAAAACAAAGACAAAGCAAAATGTTGTTTTAAGAAGGCAGGTTTGATATAGCAAGTTACAAAATTTTAGTCCTGTCTTTAAATAATGAAAATTATTCACTTTAATGTTTAGGAAGATTCTTACCTTTGAAGACGATGCTGGGGCCAAGATATGATAGTCAAGTTGCTGAAGAAAACCGGTTCCATCCCAGTATGCTCTCAAATTATCTAAAGAGTCTGAAGGTAAGAAGCAAAACTCTTTGCTACTGATGTAGTATTCCCCTCCTCACTTTATTCTTCAAAGGCTTTTCAGTGAGGGATGTGTGTGTACACATGGGTATAGAGGCCAGAAGGCAACCTTGTGTATGGTTCCTCAGGTGCTGTTTACTGTTTTTGACATAAGATTTCTCATTGGTAGATTCCTTTAATACATGTATTTATTTTCAGAAGCTTCTACAGTAGTAGGTTTCCATATGACTTTTGAAATGGCCTTTAGTGTTAGTTTTCCTTCCCGGTATTCCCTCCCTTACCCCCACCCCCCACCCCTTCCTATTTAATCCTCCTAGTTTTCCCTTTTTTCTCCCTAATACTATATTCTATTTCCTCTAACTTGGGAGATCCTCTCCTTCTCAGATCCTCTCTTCCTCACTGGTCCCTTACTAGGTATCTAATCTCTGTGGCTCTTCAGATTGTAGCACACATTGAAAGCTTAAAACTAATATTCACATATAAAACTAATATCCACATATAGTTATCTCAGGATGAATTATTCTAGCTCCATCCATTTACCTGCAAATTTCAGTTCTTTAATAGTTGAATAATATTCCATTGTGTAAATGTATCACATTTTCATTATCTATCAGTTGATGAACATCTAGGCTGTTTCCAATATCTGGCTGTTATAAATAGCAGCACTGAACATGGATGAGTAAGTATCTCTGTAGTAGATATAGAGTTCTTTGGTTATATGCTCAAGTATAGCTGGATCTTAAAGTAGATTGATTCCCAGCTTCCTGATACACTGATTTCTGTAGTGACTGTTTCAGTTTGCACTCTCCCCAGCAATGAATTAGTATTCCCCTTTCCCAGCATCCTTGCCAGCATATGCTGTCATTGTTTTATTGATCTTGGCCATTCTGACTTATATAATATAAAATCTCAGAGTCGTTTTAATTTGCATTTCCCTGATGTCTAAGGATATTGAACATTTCTTTGTTTTTCAGCCATTTGTATTTCACCTTTTGAGAATTTTATGATTACTTCTGTACCCTACTTTTTAATTAGTTTATTTTCTTGATGTTCAGGGTTTTTTAGTTTTTTAAAATATATTAACCTTCTTTCAGACGTGTAATTGGTACAGATCTTTTCTCATTCCATAACTCACTACTCTGTCCAAATGACAGTGTCCTTTGCCATACAAAGCTTTTCAGTTTCATGAGATCCTATTTATTAGCTGTTCTTAGTGCCTGTTGTATTGGTGTCTGTTCAGAAGTCCTTTCCCATGCCAGTGAGTTCAGGTCTGTTCCCCACTTTCTCTTTTATCAGATTCAGAGTATCAGTCAGGTTTTATGTTAAGATCTTGATCCACCGGCTGTTGGTGGCGCACGCCGTTAATCCCAGCACTCAGGAGGCAGAGGCAGGCAGATCTCTGTGAGTTTGAGGCCAACCTGGTCTCCAGAGCAAGTGCCAGGATAGGCTCAGGCTCCAAAGCTACACAGACAAACCCTGTCTCGAAAAACAAAAGCAAAAACAAAAACAAAAACAAAAAACAACAACAACAACAACAAAAATATCTTGATCCATTTGGACTTGAGTTTTGTACAGGGTCATTAGATGTATCTATCTGCATTTTTCTACATGTGGCCATGAAGTTTGACCAAAATCATTTGTTGAAGATGCTTTGTTTTCTCCCGTAGGTGTTTTTGTCTTCTTTGTCAAAAATCAGTTGTCCAAAGGTGTGTGGAAATATGTCTGGGTCTTTAATTCCATTGATTAACATGTTTGTTTTTATGCCAATACCATGCTGTTTTTATTACAATAATTCTATAGTACAATCTGAGATAGACAAAGGTGATAACTCCAGTAATGCTTTTTAAATATTCAGTTATTCAGGATGGTGTAAGTTATCCTCTGTGTGTGTGTGTGTGTGTGTGTGTGTGTGTGTGTGTGTGTGTATTTTCATTATGAAACTGATGGTTGTTTTCTCAATTCTGTGAAGAATTGTGTTGGAATTTTGAGTGTATTGAATCTGTAGATTGCTTTTGGTATGATGGCCATTTTTGCAATATTAATTTTACTGACCCATGGACATGGGGAGATCTTTCCATCTTCTGTGTCTTCCTCCATTTCTTTCTTCAGTGTCTCAAAATTTTAATTATACAAGTCTTTTCACTTGCTTGGTTAGAGTTATCCCAAGATAGATTTTTTTTTTTTTTTTTTGAAGGGGATGGGTACTGTGAAAGGTAATATTTCCCTGGTTTCTTTCTTAGTATGTAAAGTAGAGTGCAAGGAGTCAGAACTAGTTTGAAAATGGATGGCTTATTAGGAAAGTACTCACGTGACAGAGCCAGTCCTGTTCAGCCAGATGGGAGAGGGAAAAGAGAGCCGCAAGAGTGCATCCCTGATATTTAAAGCCTTGCTAGTCACTCTGACCACGCCCAAGTGTGCCTGGTCAGCGTCACCTGTGCCAGCCCCCAAGTGGGCGTGGTCAGCATTTCCCCCTACAAGTATGTCTGTCATTTGTATATGGGAAGGGTACTGATTTTTTTTTTTTTTTTGGTGTGTGTGTGAGTTAATTTTGTATCCTGCTACTTTTGTGAAAGTGTCAGCTGTGAAGGTTTCCTGGTAGAACCTTTAGGGTCTTTTATATATAAAACCATATCTTTTGCATATAAGGATACTTTGAATCGTCCCTTTCCTATGTATAGCCCCTTCAGTTGTCTAATTTTTTAGTTAAGGCTTAAAGTACTATATGGAATAGGCATAGAGAGAGTGAACATCCTTGTCTTTCTTGTTTCTGATTTTAGTGGAAATGTTTTGAGTTTGTCTGCATTTACGTTGATCTTGGCTATTTGGCTTGCTTGTCCTTTGTATCACTAGTCCATCCTGGATTTCTATCCTGAAGGAATGTTGGATATTGTCAAAAGCCTTTTCTGCACTGATGAGATGATCATGTAGTTTTGTCTTTCTGTCTGTTTATGTGGTGGATTTACACTCATAGATAATGTAAAGCCTTTGGTAGGTAACTCAGTTCGGTTTCAATTTCATGGGTTTTATTTTCATGTCATCCTCTTAAATTTTGTATGACAGAATGTTGTGGAGGATATGTGAATTAACTATTTCTGGAACTCTGTTCAGGCATACATCTCTTTCTCTCTCTCTCTTTTTTTCTTCCTCTTTCTCCTCTGTTTTATTTTTGGACAGGGCCTTCATGTATTTCAGCTGTATAGCCGAGGATGACCTTGAAGTCCTGTTTCTCCTATGTCTACCTCCCGTGTACTAGGCGTGAGCCACTACACTAGGCTTCAGAGCTACATTTTAAAAATAACCATTTATATTATATATGCCTTTCATTTTTATTGAAAATGAAATTAGGATTTTAATTCATTTTCAAACCTTTATCTTGTTTCTTTCTGATATCCAGGAAGAGGAATATACGTTCAGAGGCCAGAGGTTGATGTCTGATGTTTTCCTCTGTCATTCTCCAACTTATTTTTTTGAGACAAGGTCCTTCACTGAACTGGAGCTTGCTGATTTGGCTAGACTAGCTGGACAACAAAGCCCCAAGGATCATCCTGTCTCCACTTCCCAGCTCGGGGATTACAGGTGTGTGTTACCACACCTGCCTTTTTATGTGGGTGCTGGGGATCCGAACTCAGGTTCTCATGCTTGCAGAGCAAGTACTTTGCCCACTGAGCCACCTCCTCAGCATGGGAATTGCATATAGGAATTGCAGAGAGTCTATTTTCATTTTTTTTTTTTTTCTACCCCATCTGTGTAGCTCTGGCTGTCTTAGAACTCCATCTGTAGACCAGGCTGGCCTCAAACTCAGAGTTCTGCCTTTCTCTGAGATTAGAGGTATGTGCCACCACACTGAGCTTCTGTTTTCATTTTTTTACTGTGCTTCTTTAGAAGGAATATAGTTCTAGGCATTAGTGTATTTTTAGAAAATAGAAGAATAAATTAAATAGAAAAGGAGCACACATTTTTGCATAAATGGCTTCTTACCTACTTTAAGGCTGAGATACAGTATATTGAATAGTTAGCTATAAGTAGTAGTTGTGGTGGCTGTTTTGGACCTGAGTGATGTGTCCCTGGGGCTAGAGCTGTACTCTTTCAGAAGAATGCTATCCTGCTTCTAAGCCTCAGGTTTCTGAGGACTAGAGGTAGATACAGAAAACAGTGGCAGTGTTTGCCTTTTTGAATTCACATTGTTGACAATGGAGTTTGTTTTGCTTATATTTTCTCTCCTCCTTAGTTTAGAATTATTTTTCAGTGCCTGCTTAGCTCTTATTTCTGGAATGCTTGAATTCTTAGTTTAGAAGGTACTTTTCACTGTCAGCTACTTGGTAGCAGTGATCATGCAATCCTGCTCAGTGGAGCGAATGAGCTCTAGTCTTGTCATCTACTCATCTTGTTTGGAATAAATGTAGTAACTAGGAAATCTGCCTTCTTTTATTAAAGGTTAAAATGAGCTTGTTGGTGGATCTGACAAATACTTCAAGGTTCTATGACAGAAATGACATAGAAAAAGAAGGAATCAAGTATATCAAACTTCAGTGTAAAGGGTAAGTTGTAAGTTATTAAAATTGAAAACTTTCATTGAGGTTTGTAATCTCTTTTCCAAGCAACTTCTGTTTGTGTTCTCAGACATGGTGAATGCCCTACGACTGAGAATACCGAGACATTCATTCGCCTGTGTGAGAGGTTTAATGAAAGAAGCCCACCTGAACTTATAGGTATGCTTGACTTCCTTAAGACAGTATCCCTGCTTTCTGTTGTGGGCATTCACAAACATACAGAAGTAGTAAGTAAAATAAGACTTCGTATACTCAGTAATTACCATTTGCTGATGTTTTTATCTTCCCACTCATTTATTTTAAGTGTTTGATTTTGTTATTTTTAATCAATTAATAGATGTGTGTATTATATGTATATGTTTATGTGAGTGTGTGTGTTTGTGTAGGTTAAGACAGGGTCTCCCACTAGCCTGGAGCACATCAATTTGGGTAGGGTTGCTGGCCAGTGAGCAGGAGTCTGCCTGTTTCTATCCCCTGGTGCTGTGATTAGAGATGTGTGCTGATCTCAGCTTTTTATATTGGTGCTGGGGATCTGAACTCAGGTCTCATGCTTGTGTGGCAAGATATTTTCTGACTGATCTTCCTTGACCTTTTTTTGTGTATTTAAAGGAAATCATAGATGTCATGCCATTTCATTAAGAATATTTCAGTATATCTAACTGTTAAGGGATTTTGGTTTTTTTATATAATCACCATGCAATTAGTATACCAAACAGAATAGTTACAAATTCCTTAATGTTACCTAAAAATCAGTCCACTTTCAGATTTTCTCACTTAATCTAAACTTTCTTTTTAAATTTTGTTGTTTTGGGAAAGGGTGTGGAATGACCACTGGTCTCTATATGTATATACACTCACACAGAAAAAGAAAATAAAAACCTAACAATTGGATATTTCCTGTCTACTATGAAGCACACAGAGTCATCTATACAATACTCCTGTCTGAAGTGCTAGAATGCATCTAGAAATGAATTTAATTATGTTTCTAGACTAAATTCATGGGTTCTATAATAGATAAACAGTTTATAGATAGAAAGTCCATAATCTGAACATCCAAAATTTAAAATACTTTTAAGTCACAAACTTTTTGAGTATAGTTAGGACACCACAAATAGCAGAATTCCACCCCATGAAACTTTGTTTAAAAGTTTTGTTAATAGTAGTTCTACAATTTTACTTTCCAGTTAGGTTTGTATGTAACAAATTAGTTTCATATTTAGACATGAATTCAATCCCTAATAAATTTTCCAAAATTGAAAAAAAAAAAATCCAAGACCTAAACCACCTTTGCTCAAGCACTTTTTATAAACTGTTATTAATACCATGGGAAAACAAGCAGAGGACTTTAGAATATAGAATACTTTTACAAGAAAATGACTTTTGTCTAAGAAACTTTTAATGGCTTGAAAAAAGAAACTAGAGAGACAAGATACAACAATAAAATTCCATATGTGAATGTTGTTAGATTGTGTTGGCCTGAGTATAACTATGATCTTCTATAATACCTTCCCAGATTTGGGAGGCAGAAACAGGGAGCTTCCTATGACTGAGGTTAGCCTGGTCTATATAGCAAATTCTAGGGCAGCCAAGTCTACATAAAGAGACCCTGTCTCAAAAGAAAACAACAACAACAAAAAATTGAATATAAGTATAGATCAGTTGTCAGGCTTGTCTAGAAAGCCTTTTTACCTACTGATCTGCTGAGCCATCTTACTGGCCTCCAGAGGATTTTGAGGAACTTCATTTGGCATTACCTTCTTGCTATCCCATGCTCTAGCTACAAATGGATTGATTGATAGTTTGTGCTATCTGCTTTTTGATTACTGTATTTACATTTGAACATATTCTTACTATCTGTACTTTCTTTGTATCTTTGTTTATGAGGATTGTTCATGTAAAAGATTTTATTTTTAATATTAATGAATATTATGCTATAAAGGTGGAAATATTTGATTTGGCTCAACTAATAGTCATTTTCAAAACTGTCATTTTAAGTAACAAAAACACTTTTGTAAAGAAATCTTACATGTAGAAACGAGATGAAAATGATATTTACCTTATTCAGTTTTTGAGATAGGCTCTTTTTAGCCCATGCTGGCTTGGAACTCAGGATCTTTCAGCTTCTACCTCCTGAGGGCTGTGTTCATGAGAATGTACCACAATGCTGGAAGTTGAACTCAGGGCCTAAATATTCTACCTTAGTTGTTATTCAAATATTTTTAACATTGTGTGTTTATGTGTGAATGTGAGTGTGTGTGTGAATGTCTGGGTGCACATCTGCATAGCAGGTATGTGGGGGTTCAGAGGGCAGTTTACAGGAGTTGGTTCTCTCCTTCTACCATGCAGATTCTGGGTATTAAACTCAGGTTGTGAGGCTTTATGGCAAGTACCTTTACCTTCTCACTTCATATATATATATATATATCATATATATATATATATATATATTTTAAATTAGGATGTAGCTTTATGTTCTAGGCTGGTCTCACCAAACTTTAGCTTCACTCTTCTAAATAATGGGATTTCTTGTGTGGGGTACCACACTTGGTTTCTGTGAGAGTTCATTCTGAGTCTGCAGGAGACTAGCAGCAATATTAGTTAGTAAAGCCATAGAACTCTTAATTTTTTCCTTTTATATTTTTGAGACAGTGTTTTTCTGTGCATCCTTGGCTGTCCTGGAACTTGTTCTGTAGACTAGGCTGCCTTCGAACTCAAGAGATCCGCCTGCTTCTGCCTCCGGAGTGCTGTGCAGTGGTCAGGCTTTAATTACTATTTCCAAACTCTCTGTTGTTTTTCGCTTTGAGACAGGGTCTTACTATGTAGCCCAGACTGGCATTACTCTTGGACTAATCTTTCTGCTTCAGGCTTTTCAATACTGGAATGAAAATAGGGATGAAAAAGCTTAAAACGGTTAAAATGATCCCTTCCACTTCTCTCCTTCCCTCCATCCCTCCCATAGCCTAGCTTTGCCTTAACTTGCTGTATAGCTGTAGGTGACCTTGAACTTCTGATCATCCTCCTTATATTTCCTAAGTGCTTTGATTCCAGGGTGTATCACCATGCCCAGGGAAATGATCTTGAATATATTGTGAAAGAGGGTTTAAGAAAAATAAATTTATTTTCTTCAGGTGTTTCTTTCTTGTAAAAATTCATTTTAAAATAGTATAAGCCCCATGTGAAGGTACACTCAGTTGGTTTATAAAGCACTTCAAAATAATACAGGTTTACTATATTGAGTCAGTCCATTATCTGCAGCTGTCTTAGTCAGTGTCCTATTACTGTGAAGAGACACCATGACCATTGACAACTCTTATAAAGGAAAGCATCTAATTGGGGCTGGCTTACAGTTTCAGAGATTTAGTCCATTGTCATGGCAGGGAGTGTAGTGGCATGCAGGCAGACGTGGTACTAGAGAGATAACTGAGAGTTCTGCATCTGGAATGGCAGGCAGCAGGAAGAGAGAGACACTGGGCCTGGCTTGACCTTCTGAAACCTCAAAGCCCATCCCCAGTGACACACTTCCTCCAACAAGGTCACTTCTATTGCAACAAGGCCATGTGTCCATATCCTTTCAAATAATGCCGCTCCCTATGAGCCTATGGGGACCAGTTTTATTCAAACCACTACAGCTGCCAATCACTTTAGTTGATTACAGTCAACTACTGTTAATCCCCAGATGATTTTATATCCCATATGGTTTTTTTGGTCTGAATTTTGACTTTCTTTCCCAATACAGTTTGACTATCTTTCATGTTGATCATAAGGAAGGCTGGGAAAACTGGATTATAAGGTGCCTTGTTTTTGTGTGTATCCTTCTGACCTGTGTGTTTAAAACTAAAATTCTTGAAAAATTTTAATGTCAAATTTTAGACGGTAGAGTTTTAGACCAATAAACCAGTGTATTATTTTAGAATTTTTGTCTAGTGCTGTAAGTTAGAGCCTAAACAACTTAAATTAATAAGCTATTAGTTAAAGGAGTATTTTGAATTTTTAGAATGTATAAATGTGTAGTGTAACTAAGTAATTAACTGAACTGTTTGGAAAGCAGGTTGTCATTTAAAACAGAATGTGGCATTTGGAGTGGTTCAGTTTAACCCAAGCTGCTTTCTCTTCTAGGTGTTCACTGCACCCATGGCTTCAACCGGACTGGTTTCCTCATATGTGCCTTTTTGGTGGAGAAAATGGATTGGAGGTATATAGATTTATTATAGTGGAAGAAGATGTATGTGACAATTCATGGTGCTTATGAAGCCTATAAAATGGTGTACTTACTTTTCCATGTTGTTCTTGTATTTTAGAATTAGCACAGGTTGGGTCTTCCAATGTTTGTGTTTGTATTCAGCTTTGGAGATGTCTGTTGTTTTCCTTTTTAAATTTATCTTTTATAGCTGTTAATTACTAGTAAAAACATACAATGCTATATGAAGGAAGCATTTTAGGATGGCATTACCCCATTTAAATAAATCTTATCTTTATTGAACATGTTACTTGTAAAGTATATTTTTAGATTTTGAGGGATTAGAACCTAGTAATCTGGAATTCTTATGAGGATAGGATATTGCTGACTGAATTTTCTTATTACTGCTCTAGGTTCATAGTTTATATTTCTAAAACCTTATACCCAGTTGGTCCTTTTTTTTTGTAATACAGTAAGGCAAAATATGGATCTGACTGTTTTCTATTCGTTTACACTCAGTGGTTTTCTACTTTGTGTATTTTTCAGCTTTGGCCATTCAGAATACTATATACAATAACATCAGACTCATATGCCAGACTCAGCCAATGCTTCCCTCCCTCTCAAGATGTGTAATCTTGGTGACTGGGTCTGGGTCCATTGGCAGTTTCTTAAAAATCAATGTGTTTGTTTACTTTGCTGTTCACTTTTTCTTGACTGCTCTTTTATCTATGAGACCTTGACCTTCAATGTTTTATTAAGATTTCTTTTCATTGGCTATCCATGTCTGTCATAAACACAGCAATGTACTTTAGACATTTATAATATACTATATATTAGAAAATACTAAATATTATAGTGGACTATATGTTGCAGTATACCATGTGCATGTGTTTTTAGAATCAGTTTGTCATTGAGTGAAAACTTTCCTGATAAAGAAAGATTTTAGTTTGTCTATTTTATATGCCTGTTATACTTTTTGTGGTATGTTGGGTATGAGTTGTTGATAAGTCCACATAAATGGACACTAGTGAGAAAATTGCATTGATTGTTTTCCATAGCATTGAAGCAGCAGTTGCTACATTTGCCCAAGCCAGACCACCAGGAATCTATAAGGGTGATTATTTGAAGGAACTTTTTCGTCGCTATGGTGATATAGAAGAAGCACCACCACCACCTGTATTGCCCGATTGGTGTTTTGAGGATGATGATGAAGATGATGAGGATGAAGATGGGAAAAAGGACTCAGAACCGGGGTCAAGTGCTTCCTTTGGTAAAAGGAGAAAAGAACGGTTAAAACTGGTAATGTTCACAAATACTGAATATTCTTTTAAAAGTGTAATTTAATTTTAATTACATTCATTTATTTTGTATATATGCATGCTTGAATGTATGTGCCTTTGTATGGGAATGGCACAATATGCCTTTGGAGGTCAGAAGGGAACTTGTGGGAGTCAGTGTTTTTTTCATACTATGTGTGGGTCCTGGGGTCAAAGTCAGGTTGCCAGGATAACTGCAGGAGCCCTTACCTGCTGAGCCATCCTGATGTCCCCAAATACCATACCATAGTACTCTGTTTTTGTTTAAACTTAGTGTGGGATGTTCTCTCTCTCTCTCTCTCTCTCTCTCTCTCTCTCTCTCTCTCTCTCTCTGTCTGTCTGTCTCTCTTTCTGTATATCGAAGAGCATAATAGTGGTCTCTGATTTTATGAAATTAATTTTGGTTCTATGTGAAACCCATTAAGTAAGTTCTGACATCATGAACCAGATGGAGACCTCAAGTCCAGGCTCATCTCAACTCCCAATCCTCCTGTCAGAGTGTTGAGTAATATTCTTAATGCTGAGATAGATTATAGGCATTCCCCACCATGTCTCACTTTTAAAGATTAGCCAGCCAATTGGTCTTTAAAGTTTTGTCTTACAAAATTATTTATTCGTTGGATAGAGGGACTTGCCTGTTGTGGTGAGAATGTGAGGTCAAGAGCCACTTGTGGGACTTATTCTTCTTCATCCATCTTGTGCTTTCTGGGATCAAACTCAGATTGTCAGCCTTGGAAACAAGTGCCTTTACCTGCTGAGCCATTTTGCAGCCTAGCAGTCTTTCTTTTTCTTCAGAGAAAAGCTGAAGTTAAGAAATTTCATCCTTGTTTTGTTTCTTATGTAAACCAAAGAACTCCTAGATGTTAGATTGGCATTAGCTAATAAACTACTAACTGCATTTAGTATTAACAATAGACTTAGTATATTACCTAATAACCATTGAGAATGTTTCTGCAAAATAGTCATACAGGTAATGTCACTGTCCCCTGCCATAGGTGGTGTTTCTTTTGTAGTATATACAACTTAAGAAGACCTCTGCTTCCATAGTCAACTTTTCTTAATCTTCCAGGATTAAAAGTTTTAATGAAGTATTAGGAATTGGGTTGTGGCTACAACTCAGTTGGTAGAATACTTGCCAAGCACTCATGAAGCATTGGGTTTGTTTCCTAGCACTGTATAAATGGTGCATAATAATACATGCTGATTCCAGCATTCAGGAGTTCAAGGCCATCCTCTGCTATGTAGTTGTAGGCAAGGATGGGATACATGACCCTGTGTTTAATTAAAAGTGGTAGAGTGGAGTTATCTTTCCTTCAGTGACAAGAGATCTGTTGAGAGCATAGTACTCTTTTACTTGTACACAGACATACTTGGTCTAGACCAAGAGAAAGTTACAGAAGTGTGGAGGAAATGAAGTGTTGATGAAATTAGTAATTAAGGTATATTGTGGTTGGCCAGTACACACTACAACTCATGTATTAGTTGACGGTGGTTCACAAGCAAGGAGGAAAAATGCCCTGATTGTTTTATATGAATTATGTAGCTGTTACTTTAGTTTTTTTTTTTTTTTTCTTTAAATTCTTAGTTGGAAAACCTTTGTGTTTACACATTTCCATCTTGAAGACTGTAAGGCCATCCACAAGTGTAAATTGCTTTAAAAGAGAAATATTTTCAAAAGTAACTTATTCTCAGGCTAGTGAGATGACTCAGTGTTTATACAGAGCATAAGGTCTGGAGTTCTGTTCCCAGAACTATATAAAAAAGCCAGGCAGACAAACATTCATGTACAATTTAAAAGTGGGACTTAGCAGATAAGGGCACTTACTATTATCATATACACTCAGGTTCAATTCCTAGCATCCACACGGCAAAGCTCATAACTGTAATTCTAGTTCAAGTGACTGATGTGTGGACATGCAGACAAGCACCCATACATATGACAAAAAATCTACTTCTCCCCCATTTCTCTTCAGAAGAAAGCAAGCCTCCTAGGGATACTCACTGAATAAGGTATAACAAAATACAATAAAACTAGGCACAGACCTACATATCAAGGCTGGATGAGGCAACCCAGTAGGAGGAAGAGGGTACCAAGAGCAGAGACATCTCCACTCCCCCTGTAGGAGACCACCACCACCACCACCACCACCATAACATATATGCAGAGTGCCTATCACAGACCCATGCAAGCTCCATAATTGCTGCTTCCATTTCTGGGAGCTCCTATGAACTCTAATTAGTTGATTCAGTGGACTTTATATAGGTATGTTCTTTGTATTCCTGACTCTTCTCCAAGACTTTTACCATGAAGAGGTGTTGGATGTTGTTGAAGGCTTTTTCTTCGTCTAATGAAATGATCATGTGGTTTGTTTTTTTTTCCCTTTCAGTTTATTATATGGTGGATTACATTGACTGATTTTTTTCATGTTGAACCATCCCTGAATCCCTGGGATGAAGCCTACTTTGTCATGTGCATAATCTTTTTGCTCTGTTCTTGTTTTTTTTTTTTTTTTTTTTTTTTTTTCCAGACAGGGTTTCTCTGTGTAGCTTTGGAGCCTATCCTGGCACTCGCTCTGGAGACCAGGCTGGCCTCGAACTCACAGAGATCTGCCTGCCTCTGCCTCCTGAGTGCTGGGATTCAAGGCATGCGCCACCAACGCCCGGCGGTTTTCAAGTATTTCATTGAGTATTTTTGCATCTATGTTTATAAAGGAAATTGGTTTGTAGTTCTCTTTGTTGATTTTTTGTGTGGTTTGGGTATCAGGTGCCTGTTGCCTCATAAAAGGAATTGGGCAATGTTCCTTCTATTTTTAGTTTTTAGAATAATTTGAGGGGTACTGGTGTTAACTCTTCCTTTAAAGTCTAGTAGAATTCTGCACTAAAACCATCAGGCCTGGACTCTTTTTTTAGTTTGGAGACTTTTAATGACTTTTTAGATTTTCTAATTTTGTGGGATACAGGTTTTTAAAGTATGCCCTTATGATTCTCTGGATTTCCTTGGTGTCTGTTGTTATGTCCCCTTTTTCATTTTTCTGATTGTTAATTTCGGATATTCATGTGCACATTCACCCACACCTGTGGAGGTTAGAGGACAACTTGGAGTTGGGTCTGTTCTTCCATCCCACCCTGAGTATCAGGCTCATATTTTTAGGCTCAGTAGAAAGGGCCTTTATACCCTGAGCCATCTTACATGGCTGGCTTGCTCTTTATGATACATTTTTTTTTATTTTTAAAGATTTGATTTATTTATTATGTATACAGTCTTCTGCCTGCAGGCCAGCAGAGGGCACTGGATCTCATTCAAGGTGGTTGTGAGCCACCATGTAGTTGCTGGGAATTGAACTCAGGACCTCTGGAATAACAGTCAGTGCTCTCAACCACTAAGCCATCTCTCCAGCCCTATGATACATTTTTGTAAGGAAATTGAAATAGGTAGATAACTTAGTTTACAGTCATGTCCCACCATGTCTTAACTTTTCAAATACAGTTTTTAAAAGCAACATTAATCTTGAGCATATATCCTTAATACATTTTTGAAAATAATATTAGATTTTAATAGTTACTGATTTGCTCAATGAGATATAACTTAAAGGTTTGTTTGTTTGTTTATTTTCCATGCCTGTACAGTGGAAAGAACTTTAAAAGTTACATCAAGGGACTTGTTAGAGTGCTTGCTTAGCATTTGTAATTTCTTTCCTTTCTTTTTTTTAAGCAGATTTGGGATTTTGTTTGTTTGCTTGTTTTTTTTTTTTAAGATTTATTTATTTATTACATATACAACATTCTGTCTACATGTACACCTGCAGGCCAGAAGAGTGTACCAGATCATTACAGATGGTTGTGAGCCATCACGTGGTTGCTGGTAATTGGAACTGAGGACCTTTGGAAGAGCAGCCAATGCTTTTTAACTGCTAAGCTATCTCTCCAGCCCCCAGATTTGGGATTTTATTAAAAACATTTTTAATATTGACTTTAAGCATGCTGGTTAAGAAAAGAGGGGCTTTCAGGTATAGGGCACAGCTGGGCATATTTAAGATAATAGTTTATAGGGATATTGACATCACTTGGGTATTCTTAGTCACTATTACAAGTTTTAGAGATTTGCTTTCAGAATGTATTTTCATTATTTAGTATTTAGTAATAGAAATGGCCTTAGTTTTAAAGTGTTGTTTAAATAGGCTGTCAATACATAGCCTAGCTGGCCTCAAACTTATTGTGTAGCCTAAGCTGTCCTTGAACTTGCAGGTTTCCTCCCTTGGCTTCCATAATGCTGGAATGATAGTCATGTATCACCAAAGCTGACATTAGAAGTGCATTTTCATTTTTAAGATTTATTATTTTATGAGTATTTTGCTTGTATGTATGCATGTGTACCACCTGTGTGTCTGGTGCCCATGGGTGTATAAAAAGTGTGTTGGATCATCTGGGACTGGGATTCCAGATAGTTGTGAGCTGCCATGTTCAGCTCAGAATTGAACCAGGGTTCTTCTACAAGAGCAGCAAGTGTTCTTAACCACTGAGCCTCTCTTCAGCCCCCTAGATGTGTTTTGAAACAGCAGTTTTGTTGTTCAGTCAAGGTAATGGTATTGGTCATCTTTTATCCTTAGGTCATGGGATCCCTACATTGTCATTATTTTAAGGCAGTCAGAGTTGAAGATTTATTAGATGACTATACATATTAATTCTGAGTTTCAGGCAGAATGTAGGAGTGCTATCTGCTGGAAAGACTTAGGACTCCTGTGGACCTGACAGTGATGTATATGTGGATGAACTCTGAATGTTTTTCTTCTTCTTCCCAAGTGGATTGCTTGCCAGATCTTGGCCAGAAGGTTGACCTTTCCAAATTGTAGACCTGGTTTTTTTTATTCTTTAATGACATTATCAGCTAGAGTTGTTGTGTAGATTTTACTTGAAAGTGATGCCAGAAGCTCTCTGATGGGCCTGAAACTAATTTAGTATACACTTAGACTAATGTTTTGGTTTTAAAAAGTGTAAAAAAAAAAAGTACATAAAATTCTATAGAATTTCCTGGAGTATACCTTTCCTTTTCTTTGACTTTCAGACAGGATCTGCTATATAGCCTACCGTGGCCTCAGAATCATAATCTTTTTACCTAAGCCCCCTGACTGGTGGGTTATATAGATGTTATTAGTACAGCAGGTAGAACATATCATTTCTGTTTAATATGAGTTTTCTTAGGTTTGTGAGAATAAACTAATTCGTTTATTTGTAAATACATTTGTCCTTTAATTATATATATGTGTGTGTATTTATTATTATCATTTTATCCTCTCTTTTCTTTAAAGGGTGCTATTTTCTTGGAAGGTATAACTGTTAAAGGTGTAACTCAAGTAACAACTCAACCAAAGTTAGGAGAGGTCCAGCAGAAATGTCATCAGTTCTGTGGCTGGGAAGGGTAAGGAATATTTTCAAATTTTAAGTAAAATTTATTCTTTGTGTAACACTTAAAATTGATAAAGACATTAACTTGGCTTTTTTTGTTTGTTTCTTAAAGTTAGTGTATACATTGAGTGCTTAAGAGGATGTCAGGCGTTTCTTAAGGTAATCTGTGACAGTTAAGTTGAACCAGGATCAGATGACTCACATTGTCCTCAAGAATACATTATTGTTGTCACCAGAGTTGTTTTCTTTGATCTCTTTGTTTCTGCTGTTGCTGGTTAATGTTTGACTGGTCTTACCAGTGGAGGAGAACAGAGGAAGACTCCCAGTGTCTTCTGCCTCCACTGTGCATGTGTAGGCTGAGTGCTCACAAATTCCCCACAGTGCATGATGTAAATAATAAAGCAGGTGTGTTTTATATATTTATACTTAAGGGAAGACTTGAATTTTAACTTAGTTACCTTAACAATACTGGACCCCAGGATCCTGCTGTTTCCACTTCTCCCTGCCCAGTATTGGGATTATAGCACATGCTGCTAGGCTTGGTTTTTTACATGGGTACTAGGGACCCCAGAGTAGGCCCTCATACATAGGAAGCATTTTAGCCACTGAGCTCTCTTTTCAGTCCTGCATAGCATTTTTAAATTAGCCCAGTATTTATATTATAGCAGTGACAGTTTAGTATCTTGTAAACTTGTATTCTAAAATGTCAAGAGAGTGATATATTTTGTTTTGTTTTGATACAGGGTCTCACTATGTAGCTCTGGCTATAGACCAGCTTGGCTTCAAACTCACAGAGATCCACCTGCCTCTACTCTGAGTGCTGAGATTAAAGTAATGCGCCACTATTCCTGGCTGAGAGTGATAGTCTTTGTTAGAGTTTTTGTGCCAGCTGGTTCTGTTCCATTTGAAATTAATCTCATGATAGGAAGAACATTGTGATCAACATGTGAACCATTTGAGATTGGCTTAACACAAAGATAGCATTATATGGGTTGTAGCCATGACAGAGTAATGTTTTTTCTTTAAGGTCTGGGTTCCCTGGAGCACAACCTGTTTCCATGGACAAGCAAAATATTAGACTTCTAGAGCAGAAGCCATATAAAGTAAGCTGGAAAGCAGATGGTACTCGGTAAGTTTAACTAATCAAAACAATTACACAGATAACTATAATGCTTAAAGAATATTACATTGTTAGGGAAAGCGTACAGTGCTCAGGGTGTGAGTTTCTGATTTGAACAGCAAAATAAATGTGTTTCAGAAAGTATATAGCTTTCATCTAAGCTATGTAAAGTTTTAGTTCATTCTTCTGAATTTTGGTTTCAGAATTCTATTAGTTTTTATGAAAAAGTTTATTCCTTTTAATTTTTTGAGACAAAATTTTACTTTGTAGCCTGGGCTAGCCTGGTGAACCTGTAGCAATCCTCTGCTCACCCAAGTGCTGGGATCATACTTGGCATATACTGAATGTATAGAAAGAGCATGCGATCCTCTTATCTCTGTCTCCTGCGTATGGGGATTATAGACATGTACCGCTGTGCCCACATTTGGGATCTCTTTTTATTGCCCTTATTTCATAATTTAGTTGCCAGTTGTATCTTCCCTTATTCCAGTTTTCTTATTTAAATGTACTTCAGTAAAACTTAATTTTGGGGTCAGGGATGTAGTTCAGTTCGTTCAGTGCCTGCCAAGCATGTTGTAGGCCCTGAGTTCAGTCTCTGGCACTGAATAAAACTGGGAAATAGTGGTTTAAGCCTATAATCCCAGCATTTGGGAGATGGTGACTAGAGGCTCAGAAGCTCAAGACCAGCATGAGGTACAGGAGGAGATCCTGCTACAAACAAACCAACTTACTTTATTTACAAAGTAGTAGGCCACCTTTTTCTTTTGGATCATAGTTTGTAAAACCTATAACTGAATACATTCTTCTTAAAAGTCTTGGCTGGGCTGGAACTTACTATGTAGACCAGGCTAACCTTGAACTTGTAGCCATTCTCCTACCTCTGTCTTTCCATTTCTGGGATTATGAATGTGACCCACTGCACATTCTTGATAAGATTCTTTTAAATTAAAAAATTACTTGATTTTATGTGTATGGTGTTATCTTGGTTAAGTTTCTGTTACTGTGATAAAACATCCATGACCAAAAGCAGCTTGCGGAGGAGTTTCTTTTTTTCTTTTTTGTAGAGTAGCATGAAAGGGAATCAGGACAGGAACTCATGCAGGGCAAGAACTGAAGTGGAATCTATTGAGGAGTGCTGCTCATTTGCTTGCTCCTCCTTATGGCTTTGGTGATATCTTGCTTGTACAAATAAAGCCTGTCTGAAGGTCAGAGAATGGAGCTTGCCACTAGCTAACCATAGACAGACTTTTCTGTGAACCAGGATAACCTGGGCAGTCTTGTTTTGGCAGTTTGCTGTCACTCTTTGGTGTCCTGTTTGTCCAGTTTGGACAACATACTGTCAGCAGTTGAGGCAAGGGCACTTTCTTGCCACAAAGAAAGTAAACTCCATGTGGAGTTTTCTTGATGCCCATCTTCCTCTCTGATGTAATTCATGTTGCCAGAAGCAGTTGTGTCTCATTGTAATGAAAAACCCTAATAAACAATTTGATGCCATATTCTGTAGGTCTTTGAGAGGTTTTGAAGAATACCTATCCATTTGAAGTATATCTCTTTATATCTAGAAAACCTAACTAACATAAGTTTTGACTATTATAGGTAACTGTCTATGATCTGTATTTAAAAGAGTGTATAAACTTGTCTGTCAGATATGCTAGGCCTGTAGGTCAAAGATGGATGCCCCAGTGTTGCTGAAGAACCTTGCTGGACTGTCCAGACAGCCAGCTGTTTCTGTCATTTCTCACATTGCACAATTCCCATTTACTCAGTTAATATTATTTCCTTCTCGGGCCTCTTAAGGAGTTGAAGACTAGATAATATAGTTGTAGTTTTCCTTGTTTACCAGAGTCATTAAAGAAACTCACTATAGATGTGTTAAGTCTAATAGGTTTGAAAGACATTAAAAGATAATTTGATAATGCAAATTAGAATAGAAAGTACATTAGGTACAAGACTTTGAACTCATCAAGAAAGAATAGATAATGGAGTTTTTCTCTGAATTTGTCTAATGCTAATGAATTAGACATTGTTGATGTACTTATTGCTTGTATATATTGTATATAGTTATTCTACTTATTGTATATGGTTTTTCTTATATTAGTTATAACTCTAAATTTTAGATAAAAAAGGGGGATATGTGGTGATATTTTGCTTGTACAGATAAAACCTGTCTGAAGGTCCGAGAATGGAGCTTATCACTAGCTAACCATATATGGCTTGCTCTGCCTTGTTGTATCATCTAGGACCACTTGCCCAGGAATGGCACTGCCCACAGTGAGCTGGACCCTTCAGCGTCCATTATTAACCAAGAAATGCCCCACAGGCTTGTGCACAGGAGAATTTGATGAAGGCATTTTTTCAATTATGATTCCTCTTAGATAACTCTAGCTATTTCAGATGGGCAAAAAAACTAACCAGAACATAATGTGCTTCTTTATGGAGACCGAGTCATAGTTTATGTTCTATATGTACCAAATTTTGGTTATTTATCACTCAGAGAATACAGGAGTTGTTTCCATGTCTTGGCTATTGTGAATAATGCCACTGTAAACATGGACATGCTTACTTTTTAACTTTTATGAATACCTTAGGAAGTGAAAACTTTTGGTGAGGAAACTATAAAGAAATAGCATTTATTTAGTTTTTATTATTTTTGGTGCATATGTATATATGCATGTTTATGTATATGTGGGTGTATTTGTATGGGTGGGTGTGGATTTATGTATGTCAATTCACACATCAAGGCCAGAGGTCAACCTTGATATGTTCCTCAGGAACACTGTGCATCTCCTCTGAAACAGGATCTCTCAGTGGCCTGCAGCTCACCAATTAGGCTTGAATGGCTGGCCTTTTTACATAGGTACTGGGGATTGAATTTAGGTCCATGCTTGCAAGGTGGGCACTTAACCAGCTCAGCCTTTTCCACAATCCCTCAAAAAAAAAAATTGTTTTAAGGTTTATTTTGAGATAGAGTCTTAATATGTAGCCTTGGCTGGCCCAGAACTTGCTATATAGACCAGGTTGGCATCAAATGCATAGATTCCTCCCTGCCTCTGAATCCTGAGTTCTTGTATTAAAGGTGTGTACTGCCACACCTGGCTTATTTATTTATTTATTTACTCATTCATTCATTCATTCATTCATTCTCTGTCTCTCTCTCTCTCTCTAGGGGTGGGGGTGGGGGTGGGGGTGGACTCTGAAGACACTATGCCCAGCGGAGAGTCAATACAGGGGAGGCAAGAAGGAAAGCCAGTTTAGTAGCTGGCCACACCCACCCACCCACCCACACCCCCCTTGCCTTTTGAAGAGACAACTCTGTATTGGACATTTCTGGTTTCCTTAATGCTTATCTGTGAGCACAAGGACCTACATTCCACCTACATATGGGTATGTGCAAGTAAGTATAGATTCAAACAGGGCCAGATGTGTTGGATTCCTGAAGCTGGAATCACAGGCTATTGTAAGTTGCTTGATGAGGGTTCTAGAAACTGGACTCGGTATCTATGCAAGAACAAAAGGTCTTTTAATCTTCAGATGGTTTTAAAATTGGGTGGTTTAGAGCAGATTTTTATCTTTATTGTATACTTCATTGTTGTTATTTGCTGTCATTTGTTCATGAGGTAGGATGGAGGAGTCTAGAATCTGATGCTGGGTCCTGTCCTTAGGTGTGTGGGGTTTTTGTTTTGTGTGTGTGTGTGTGTGTGAGAGAGAGAGAGAGAGAGAGAGAGAGAGAGAGAGAGAGAGAGAGAGAGAGAGAGAGAGAATGTTTATTTTTATGCTTTGTAGAAGTCTAAATTTTTTCTGGTTGAAGGAATTTTCTTGAAATAGAAGCATCTGTAATCTTGAAAATGATTTCTGTTGATAGAAGAAGACATTTGAGAATGCTTTGAAATTTAGCTGTTTACTGTAGGCATCTTAAGTTCTTCATCATTTGTAAATTAACTAAAGTTGAAACAAAAGTTACTTTTTTGTCTAATTACTTTTCCTTAGACAAAGTTTACCAAGATGTAGTAGGACACTTGTAGTATAAACAACATGTGAAGTAAGTAAAATTGGAATATTGGCAAATTGTCCAACTGCTGCTATTTAATATAGTCTTCTATTTACTATACAATTTGTTCTAAGATAAGAAATTGGCTAGAAAGAATTGATATTTCTTTGCAGTTAATTATAATTGCAATGGACTTTGCAATTATAATTAAATAGTACATGTTGTCTGTTTAATCACTTATTGCATGCAAATCATCCTATAATAGAATGAAGCTGATAGCTTGTCGTGAATTTCAGATCACATCTGTTTCATGACTAAAAATGTTATTTGAAGATCAGTGGAAAGCTAATTCTTGTATTTTGTTGTGTGTGTAGACTCAATATATCAAAATTAAAACACCTGTAGAATTGAGTATTTTAGTAATGTTCAATGAAAACTTGCATAGTTTTTGCAGAATATAAGGTATTTGTCAGTGACTGTTAATAGCAGCAATAAGAAATGGTTGGGTTGGAGAGATGAGAGATGGCTCATTAAACAAGCATGAAGACCTGAGTTTGGATCCTAGCACCCAGGTAAAAAGGTGGGTGTGGTTGAAAAACACCTGTAACTTCAGCTTGTGGAGTGGGGCCAGAGACAGGAGGACTGTAGGGCTTGCTGGTTGCTAGCCCAGCTCCAGGTTCAATGAGAGATCCTGCCTGTTTTAAGGGAGACAGAGTGATAAAGCAAGACACTCATATCCTCTTCTGGAACACGCACACATGCTTGCACGAATGCACGTGCAGGTATTAGACTGTGGTGTTAGTGTATTGTGTATGTTTTCTTGTGAAAATGAAGACCTTAATGTGAATTTTGAAGTTTTAGGAGTTTAAATGATGGATTTCTCTACCAGTGGCTGTTGCTTTACGGTGCTGAAATGTTGTGTGTGTAGGTAAACACAGTAGTCATAGGTTTGAATTTAAACTCATTTGTTGGATTATGTTGTTTTATCAGTTTTTTTTTTTTTGTGGAAATATCTGAAACAAGATTTTGAATTACCTTGGTTTCTTTTCCTGTATTTCCTTAATTTTAAATTGTATTTTATAGAATTTTAGCTTAAGTAGTGATTAGATTACCAAATTAGTTTATGGATTTTACCTAATTCTCAAGATAGCTAAATTACCTACTTTGTATATCTGTCACAAAGATAGTGAACTTCCTATAGTTGCACTGTTAATTAAACACTAGAAGTTTATAAAACATTATATTGGATACTTTAAAAACTCTTAGGAAAAGTATGATTTTATGAGATGAAGAGTTATTTCCCGTGGAGGTTAGGAACTCTGTTATCTACAGGAGATAAAACTTAGTACTTGTAATTTTGTTTGATCGCAGATATTGCTAGCTTTGGTTCATGAATGGAACTAAGTAAAGGAGATGAGGAGGAAAGAATTTAAAAAACATAAAATGTGTGGGGGCTGGGGTAGGGTGGTGGTATATGACTAATATCCTCCTAGTACTTGGGAGGCAGAGGCAGGCCTCCTGGCCAGCCTGGTCTACAGAGCGAGTTCCAAGACAGCCAAGGATGTTAATACAGAGAAAACCAAAACCAACCAAACAAAAAAAGTGCTAAAGTTTCAGTTTATTTTAAAAGTTGGGAAGAATCTAAAAGAGAACATGGGTATAGATTTTTTTTTTTTTTAACCAAAAGAGGTGATCAGGGATGGGTTTTATTGAACACGGAGCTAGTGAGAGACACAGAGGCCCAGTGTGCATACATCCCATGGGGAAGAAAGGAAGGTGGAAGCTGGGAAATCAGTTGGTTTTGTATTATTTTTAGAACAAAATGTGAGAAGGGTGTTGTTGAGTAATAGGCAGGTCTGACTAACTTCTGTCAGGAAAGTTTCAGAATTGTCTTTTGTGCAATGACTCTAAGCTTTGCATTTTCTTTTAAGATGTGTGCAAGTTTACTGGGATTAGAAGTGAATAGAAAGAAAGCAGTGGTTAGGTAATGGAGTCTTGTGAGGGAAAAGACCCACAGGGAAGGTTAACTCAGCTTAGCCTCATGCACTTGTCTCTGCAAAGGATGAGATGTAGGTGTCTTGCCTCTTGGTATGAGGTTATTCTATATAAATAGCTAGTATTATGCAACCCTTGGTATTGAGGATATGCTGGGGACATAACACTGGTGTTATGTCATAGGCACATTTAATTTCCACTCAGCTGAAGAGAGTTGGGGAAAAAGACAAACCCATAAAGCTAATATGGGATGGGGGGGACAAGTATACTTAGTAGCAGTTTCGATGGTACAAATCAGTTTTGACTAATTTATCTAAAAAAGTATGTTGGAAGCCTCTTGGGAGAAATAGTGATTTTATTTTTTAAGATTTATTTACTTATTTGATGCATGAGTGCTATATCTGCATGTACAGAAGAGGGCATCAGATCCCACTACAGATGGTTGTGAGCCACTATGTGTTTGATGGGAATTGAACTCAGGACCACTGGAAGAGCAGCTGGTGCTCTTAACTGCTTCCATCTCTCTAGCCCCAGAAGTAATCTTAAGCTATTGTCTTTTGACAACTTTATTTTCAGTCCTGTTCTCCCTCTCAGAAGTTCTAGCTCCTGGGTGGGGAATAATGGAATGCCACTAGCTTCAGCTCTTAATACTTTGATTTGTTTGATGGAGATATATTACTAGTTTAGTTCATGACTGGAACTAAGTAAAGGAGATGAGGAATAAAAAATGTGTACAATATGCTTAAAGTTTCAGTTCATTTTAAAAGTTGTGAAGAATCTAAAAAAGTTTGGGTAAAAGAGGACATGGTAGAGTTTTATAAAAGAGGTGATCAGGGATGGAGTTTTCATGTTAATGGTTGTTTTTATGTTTTAAAGTAGTGGAATACTATGCCTTTCTGTGGATGTGCTGAATTTATTTAGTCTATTTGTTCAGTGATAGATATTGAGCTTTCATTAGTACAAAATAGTGTGATGAACCTCCTTGTACATAGCCTTGCTTGAGCATTTATTGAGTGTCCTGTGCATATTTAAATAGACCTGGTCTATAAAGAATAAGTAAGAGACAGATCTTTGCTTTCAAAGCCTAACATAAATATTTTGAAATGTAAATTTATCAGAGTTGTGAATTGGTGATATGATAATCAGCATTATTGCAAATTAAGACTTTAATATGCAATTGCTTGCAACTTTGTCAGTCCTCTGTACTTCCTAATTTTTACTAATGCATATTTTGGGGATTTTACTTGACCATATAATCTCAGTGATGGAAAAGATAAACTGGATTGTTTCTAGGTCAGCTGGAAAGCTTACGTTTACGGTAAAACATTCAATCATTATGGCTTTTCTATATTACTGTGTTTACCTTTATAGAAGGAAAATTGCAAGTCTAGATTTGGTGATTCATGTTTGTGGTCCCAACTCTGGGCTGGGGAGGCTTCCTAGGGCTTTTCAGTGTGGGAATCTTAGCCTGAGCTCAGCCTGGGCTACATAGCGAGGTCTGTAAAAAACAAACAACAAAAAGCATGACAGGAAAAGAAAAGGTTTCAGTAAAAATTTTCATCTTAATGAGAGTACATATGGACATGAATAATTCTGAATACTAAATTTGCAATTGAGATAATTTCCTAGAGAGAAATTATATTACATTAGCGGTTCATGGTTGGTGAAAGTAGATCTGTAGTTAGGTACTGAGCCAGTATCTAGCAATGTGTGAGGTAGTTGTCTCTTTCAAAAATAATACTTTCATGGTCTTGGGTGTGATGTGAGAATACTTTTTACAGTCTTTAACCTTTTTTGATACTGATTCTCAGGCTATAAAACTGAGGCTGGCTTGGAACTCCAGAATCTCCTGCTCCTGCAATACCTCTGAGAGCTGGTACTACATATCACTACGCCTTACCTGTGATTTAAAATTGTCCAATATGTATGCATATCTTGACTTTCTAAGAGAATGATACAGTGTTTTCCTAATTTGTTTTTCTGTTAAATACCTTCGACCTTAAAGATGGTAGATTGTGTATTCTCTATAGCATATTTGTAGACATAGTCATAATTGCTTTTTATTTGACATTTTCTTTTGGAACATAGTCTAGAACATTTCTTATTTCTTTCAAGAAGCCTAATTTCTTCATATATACTTGGAATTACTACATTTAAGAAGCATATGAAAGAGACCCTTGAGTATTAGGTATTCCTATTGCTTTTAAGCTTGCTGGATTAGTATTTGGTTCTTCTCTCCAGAGACTAAAGCTGATTTTTTTCTTTGTGAAACTGAGTTTCTGCCCTTTTCATTTATTAGGGCTGTGGCTCTTTCTATATGTAAAAAGGTCGTGAACAATCTGTCTCAGAGTTAGCTGGAATAATTATTTTAGGAACAGCCAGGCATACCATGCTAGCCCTCAGATAGAAGCTCCTTGGATGTTCACTGCCGCTCTTTTTCTTATTGTTTTGTGTTCTTCTTGCACTTCAATCATTTTCCTATTTCTCTTTTCCTTTACTAAACACATACAGTAAATAAATTGTGTTAACTTCCATCTATTCATTTAATGTCTCCTCTCTCCTGATTTTAGTTTGCTTCCCCTCCATCTTTTATTTGTTGCTGATACACTATATTCTTTGGGTAGGTGGTTGGATGGGTCATTGTTTTGCTCCATTTTCAGTGTTATGTCTTGAATGTTCTTCCACATCCGTATCCCCTGGAAACCACTCTGTAACCAAAATTGACTTTAAACTTCTGATCATCTTGCTTCCTTCCATTTCCCATGTGCTCGGATTACAAGCCCCTGCCACCATTCTGGGTTTCTGTGGTAGGACTCTGTGTATGCCAGGCAAACACTCTACCAATTGAACTACACCCTTTACCTCTACCCTTTCTGACATCAAACACAAATAGCTTGGCTGAACTTTATTTGCTTTTGCCAGGATATTGCTATATAACCTAGAGAAACTGTCAACTCTTGATCCTCCTACTTTTACCTCCTGGACTTTATTTTTAACTCTATTTGAACACTGTTTTTATTTGTGTGCACATGTGTGTGTATGTGTTGTGTGTGGAGGGTTGGTTTTCTGTTTTGTGTTTTTAGACAGGATCTCTCACTGGGACATGAAGGTCACCCATAGCGCTAGCTTGGTTGGATAGTTAGCCCCAGGGTTTCACCTGTTTCTGCCTTCCTAACATTGGGATTACCAGTGTGTGTCTTAAAACACCTGTTTTCTTAAGGGGGTACTATATTAGTTACTTTTCCGTTGCTCTAATAAAGAGCAAAGCAACTTATGGAAGAAAGAGTTTATTTCATGGAATTAAGGTCCATGATGCAGAGCAGGAGGCATGTGTTTAGAGTAGCTCCTGAGAGTTTATATCTTGAACCTCAAGCAGGAGGCAGAGAGAGCAATAGGCATGCCACAGCATTCGAAACCTTGAAGCCCATGTCCCAGTGACACATCCCCTCCAACAAGGGCACACCTTCTCATCTTTGCTAAACAGTTCCATTAACTGGAGATCAAGTATTTAAATATGAGCTTATGGGTGGCCATTCTCATTCAGGTCACCATAGGTACTACAGATCAAATTCAGGTATTCATGCTTGCATAGCAAGCACTTTACTGAATGAGTTGTTTCCCCAGCTCCCCACCATTTTTTTTTTTTTTTTTTTTTTTTTTTTTTTTTAAAGAGAGACAGATTTCACTTTTTTTCACCCTTCCAAGACAGGGTCTTACTATTTATTTTGGCTCTCCTGGAACTGATCTGTAGACCAGACTGGCCTTGGACTCTACTGCCTGTCTCTGTCTCCCAATGGCTGGGATCAAAGATGTGCACCACTATGCCTGGCTGAATCATAGGATTATAAGCATGAGCTCCATGCCTGGGTTGGAGCTCCATTCTTGACCCGCAGACACTATATATTTAACTTGACTTATGAAGAATGGCTACTTTATTAAGCATATAAATTTCCCCATATCAATATGATTGGAGATAAAGGCCAATGAAAAATTGTAGCTGTATGTTTAGAATATTTTAATTTTGTAGTTATGAATGAGAAGAATTATACTTGTGCAATTGGTATGGTAGAATTTGGGTTTGGTGTTTTTTCACCTTTGATATAAAAAAGGTAATATCTTAATTTGTAAAATATATATGTTTGTATTGGTAAACTTTGAAATTCTTTGATAAAAACATCTAATAAAAAATTAGAGAAATATTTCTTCTTATACATCATATATGCACTCCTGACATCACATTATCTTCATAAAAATTAGATTTCCCTATTTTTATGTTTCCTATAGAAAGTAAAATAAAAAAATTGTGGTGTTCAAATGTACATGATCAAAAGAGGGACTGTAGTAATTGTTCTATGAAAACATTGTCAGTCTAGGGAAAACAAGTTCAGCTCTTCTAATGACTCTGTTCTTGATACCATATGTTAATACTACCTTTTTAATGTTTTATTACAGTTACATGATGTTGATTGATGGCACAAATGAAGTTTTTATGATTGACAGAGATAATTCGGTGTTTCATGTTTCAAATCTGGAATTTCCATTTCGTAAAGATCTACGAATGCATTTATCAAATACCCTTTTGGATGGAGTAAGTAATTTATTTATATGTATGTTTTAAAAAATTAAATAATGCAGTCTTTGTTAGTATGTCTAATTTAGAATCAAATACAATTTTTATTTGAATGTTGAATTTTATTTTTTATCTGTACTTATAGTGAATAAATTCCTTTTTAAAGATGAACCTAGATGAAGAATGGTAGTGCACTTGCATAATCCCAGCACTAGGGTGGCAGAAGCAGAAGGATTGCAAGCAAATTCAAGGCCATCAAGGGCTAACATAATAAGATCTTGTCTCAAAAACCAAACAAACCTCAAATATTTATGTTTGAGTCCAAAAGGCAGTTTTCAGATATTTTTAGTAGAGATCATGGTTCATGATATGGAAAATGAGTTAAATAAATGGTATTAATCATAAGTGAACAAAATCAAATCTTTGTTTTTGTTATTTACTTTTAGTAATTATAAAGTGGCTTTTCACTTTCTTCCCTGCAAATAACTTCCCCCTTCCCCTACTCAGTTCTTAGAAAAAAGTTTGGTTTTTCGAGACACAGCTTTGGAGCCTATCCTGGCACTCACTCTGGAGACTAGGCTGGCCTCAAACTCAAAGAGATCCGCCTGCCTCTGCCTCTCGAGTGCTGGGATTAAAGACATGCGCCACCAACGCCTGGCAAAAGGTTTTTTTTTTTTTAATTAAATTTTTTTTTTTTACTAATTTATTTTTTCATTCCATTCCCAGTTTCCCTTCCCTTATCTCCTCCTGCTCCCCCCTCCTCCAATCTGCTGCTCAGACAGGGTAAGGTCTGCCCTAGGAAGTCTACTAAGTCTGTCCGACCATCTTGTTGAGGAAGGACTAAGGCAGCTCTCCACCCCCACACTCCTAGAAAAGTATATTTTAAATAAAAATTAAAATAATGCAGAATACAATAAAAAGTGTGGTAAAAGCTGAGCATGGTGGCACATTCTTTTAATCTCATCACTTGGAAAGCTGTATGTCAATGCAAGTATATCAGTGCAAGGCCAGTCTGAGTTTTATATTAGGTTCTCGGCCAGCCTGGCTTCATAGTAAGATTGTCTCTTAAAATAAATAAATAAATAAATAAATAAATAAATAAATAAATAAATAAATCCCCTTTTGGTTGGAAGTATGAGTTTTTTGAATGCTAGATTCCATTGTTACCCCAACATCCCCCAACCCCTTCTTCTGTTCTTCCCCTCCTTCCTTTCCCAGGGTCTTGCTCTGTAACCTGGCTGTCCTCAAATCTGAGATCCTTCCTCTGTCTCCTAAGTGCTGAGATTACAGTGTGGACTACCATAGAAGGCTACTGATGTTGCTTTCTTGATTCACTTCCTTATTCCATTAATTTTTGGTTCTTCTCGTAATAGTTTTAGATTCTTTTAATCTTATGAGTTTAATACACATCTCAGGGCTGGAGAAGGCTGAGTGAATTTCTCCTGGATGTTCTGTTTGCTGCTAGATTTTGCTTCTTTCTTTGTAAATCAACTACACATAACAAAGTTAGACTAGACTGCTATGTTATTCACCATGTGTTATACACTGAGTGCTTGGTCTGGATGGCAGTAAGCTTTTTTTTTTCTCCTTCAGAAGAATTCTGTGAGGCTTATATTCAAGACCTTTCACTTTTGATTGCTATAGTTGTTCCTCATGGTTAATCTTCCTACCATAATCAGCACAGGGAAGTGAAGGATAAAGAGGGTGAAATACTTTTAAATTAAGAGTATTTGTTACAGATTGGGGTAGTTTATATTGACTAGTATTTGTTGAGTATCTCTTATGAGTGCAGGCAATGCTTAGAGCATATAAGCTGCCACTCTCTGGAAACTTTATTGGGGAGGATAGAGAAATATTGGTAATAATCAAGGGTACATTTAAGTAAAATAGTAGCCCTAAGATATATTTAAAACAAGTCCTGTGGTCATTTGGAGGAGAAATGAATCTCATTTAACGATGGAGTTTGGATTAAAGATGGAAGATGTGGGGACTAGAGAGATGGCTCATTGAGGAAGAGTGCTATGCAGGAATGAGGACCTGAGTTTGTATGCCAAATGTCCATGTGAAGCTAGTTGTGGCTGAGTGCTTATAACTATAGGGCTGTGGAGGGCAGGGACCGAAAGGCTGAGGCTTGCTTGCTGGTAGCTAACCTAGCAATAGGTTTAATGAGAGACCATATTTCAAGTGACTAAGTCTGAGAGTAAGACACTTGATGTCCTCTTCTGGCCTTCATAAGCATGGGCAGGAGCACCATATGTTTACACTTAAACCATACATGTATACTTACACATAATGAAATATGGATATTCGGAGATTTCTGTTATTCTGAGGCCAATCCATGTAGGAAATAATGCCTCAGAATGAGATGTGCAATTATCTGCAGATTTAACTTGGTAATACTATTTATTTTCACTTCAACAAACTTGGATAACTGAGAGAAGCATAATAGATTCTTGTGAAGTGGGTTTTTTTTTTTTTTTTTTTTTTCCCTTTTTCTTTCCAGACAGGGTTTATCTGTGTCCTGGAACCTACTCTTTAGACTAGGCTCGTCTTGAACTCACAGAGATCTGCCTACCTCTGCCTCCTGAGTTGGTATTAAAGGCCTGTGCCTCCACTGCCTGACAATTTTTTTTTTTTTTTTATAAGATTCTCTGTCACAATACATCTTGACCGAAGTTTCCTCTCTTTCCATTTTCCCAGCTTCCCTCTTTCCCAGGGGTTATGTCCCTCACCCCCATTTCCTTTTTCAGAAAAGGGCTGGCCTCCAAACAGAACAAAAAAAGATAAAGTAAAACAAGACAGAAGCCCTCATATCAAGGCTGAACAAGTCAACCCAGTAGGAGGAAAAGAGTTTCAGGAGCAGGCAAACAAGTCAGAGATGCATCCTGTTAGAAGTCCTACAAAACACTAAACTAACAGCCATACATATATGCAGAGGACCTGGTGCAGAACTATGTAGGCCTGTGCTTGCTGCTTTAGTCTGTGTGAGCCCATATGAGTCATACTTAGTTGATTCATAGCTCTGTGTTCTGGTATCCTCCATCCCCTCTGACTCCTACAGTCTTTCCTTATTCTTACCCAGGAGAGGGACCTGATAGAGACCTCCAATTTAGACTCTCTCTCCACATAATGTCTGGCTGTAGGTTTCTGTACCTGCTCCCATCTGCTGCTGGAGGAAGTCTCACTGATGACTGAGCAAGGCATTGATCTCTGCGTATAGTAGACTATCATTATGAGTTGTTTAATTCCCCCCCTTCCCCCAGGTCTCTGGGCTATCCAGTCTCTAGTTCCTGGCCGTGCAGGTAGTGTCAGCATGGGCTCCCTCTCCTGGTGTAGATCTCAAGTGAAACGGACATTGGTTGGCCACTCCCACAAGTTTTGTGACATCATTTCCCCAGCACAGGTTTTTTCTATTATTATTATTTTTTTAATTAGAAACTTGTTTTACATGCCAATCCCAGTTCTCTCTCCCTCCCCTCCTCCCCTGCCTCTTACTAACCCCCATCCCATCCCCTTTCTGCTTCTCAGGGAGGGCGAGGCCTTTCATGGGGGATCTTCAAAGTCCGTGTATTGGTATTTTCCCACGTTATCTGTCATATCATTTGGAACAGGGCTTGGGCCCTCCCCTGTGTGTGTAGGCTGAGAGAGTATCCCTTTATGTGGAATGGGCTTTCAAAGTCCATTATTAGGCTAGAGATAAATACTGATCTACTACCAGAGGCCCCATAGACTGTTAATGATAATTTTCCCGTCAGCCACTTAAATAGTACCTTGTAGAGCTCTGCAGGTTAGCTAGCATTCAAGAAGCTTCCAGCCCAGTGTAGCTTGATTTTTTTTTTTTTTCTCTCCTGTTATCAGAGTGTTTTGTGTATTTTGGGCTGTCATTAAGCAAACAGACAAAAAAACGCTTGCTTGCCGGGCGTTGGTGGCGCACGCCTTTAATCCCAGCACTCGGGAGGCAGAGGCAGGTCGATCTCTGAGTTCGAGGCCAGCCTGGTCTACAGCGCGAGTTCCAGGACAGCCTCCAAAACAATACAGAGAAACCATGTCTCGAAAAACAAACAAAACAAAACAAAAAACAAGTTGGATGCATCCATCTTTTTGTCTCCATGGGGCAAAAAAACCCCTAAGAAACAAACAAAAAAACTCACTTGCTCATTTATTTATTACACTTTGTTGATAATGCACTTTCTTTTTGCTTTTTAAATCACTGTTTAAAGGAAAGCATTTTTTTTCTCATTTTATCAGATAATTAATTTGTAAGGGGAATTCTTTGCTGTCCAACTTAAAAATTCACTTTTTATTTATTTTTTCCTTTTTCTTTGGTTTTTTGAGACAGGGTTTCTCTGTGTAGCTTTGGAGCCTATCCTGGCACTCGCTCTGGAGACCAGGCTGGCCTCGAACTCAAAGAGATCCGCCTGCCTCTGCCTCCCTAGTGCTGGGGTTAAAGGGGTGTGCCACTAACGCCCGGCTAAAAATTCACTTTTTCTAATCACAGTTTTTGAAAAGAACTATTAACTGAAATCTTGGCACTACCTTGTTATTATATCAGGTTTTCAGATGCAAATGTTTAAGTAAACACATTTCAGTTAACAGGTTAAAATAACAAATTTGAGACTAGGGCTGTAGCTCAGTTGGTAGAGTACTTGTGTATCATGAACAAGACCCTGCCTGATTCCATCCAAAGCACTGTGTTACTAGGGCCTGGTGGCACACACCTGTAATCATAATACTGACTTTGAGCCTCATTCTCCTGCCTCTGCCTCCCAAATGCTAGGATTACATGTGTTCCATTATGCCTCATGCAGTATTTCTTTTGATTTTTTTAATGACTGGGTGGATTTAAAGTGATCTTAGGATGGAAATTTAAAAAATGATATAGGAAGTTCAGTCTATAATAATACTAAAGTAATTAGTATATAACAAAAATTTAAGCAGTAGTGATTAAATGTATTTATCAAAATGATGTTGAATTTCAGACTTTGTTATTTACTCTTAAATATTGCTAGTAATCCAAACATAAAGCAAAATGTATTGTAGCCATTCAACTATAAAATCATACAACTTGTTGTGATGGTGCAAGTGTATAATTTAGCACTTTGAAGGCTGAGGCAGGAGGATTTCTGAGAGTTCCAGACTAGCCTCGGCTACCTTTTGAGCTGTAGGCTATCCAGGGGCTACATAGCAAGAACCTGCCTCCAAACAAATCCACACACCCTCAACTGTGAGATTACTTCAACATATATTATAAATACATAGTTAAGACTTTTGACATGCTGAAAACTTAGACTGATTTGATGTAAGTACAGGTGTGCTTTCTTTGAAGTCTCATCAAGGTATATATTGAAGTTTTATGTTCTTTTCTGTGTGTATTACATTCTAATCCAATTAAAGAAATTGCTATTAAAGTAAAAATTAATTTTTGTTTCTTTCAAGGAAATGATTATTGACAAAGTTAATGGACAGGCTGTTCCAAGATATTTGATATATGACATAATTAAATTCAATGTAAGTACCTCTTATAATTTATGAAATCATTTGAATTGTCACTGAGATAATGTGTATGTTTATATATATATTAATACTTTTTGTGGTTCTAGGGGATTCAGATATGCTAGGTGAGTGCTCTACCATTGAACTACACTTCCAGTAGTAAAATTACAAATGTTTTTAATAAACAAAAAGTAATTAAAATAAGATAAGGCGACATAGTCAGGGGAGAGGGGAAGGAGGATCAGGAATTTGATGACATCCTCATGAGATCCTGTCTTGAAAAATGGAAAATGATAGTCATTTAACTTAAACCATGCCGAAAATATTTTATGATTTTAGAATTAAAGAATTTAAGATTTGAAGATGTACAGTACTATTTAAAAAGCCACTTTTAGGTGGAATATATTTTACTTCAATGCAATGTTAAAATTTAGGATTACATCAATCCCAGTTACTAAAGGGCATTTTTTTTTCTGAATATTTTCAGTGCATTTAATTTAAAGTTTTGGCTGAATTTCTATAATTAAAACTAAATTTCAGATTTAAGAACTAAGTTAGAAAACATCAGGTTTCATTTTGTTCTTTCTTTTAAAGATTTATTTATTTATTTTCTGAGCATGAGTGCCTTGGTTTGGATGCTGGGGACCATGCTTTGGCAGTATGCATTTTATCTTCTGAGTCATCTCCCCAGTCCTGTAATTTTTTTTTTATAAGATATAAGCAGTTATAAATCCAAGAGAAAGCTTGTGTGCATTGCTTATCCTATTCTCAATTCTTTTTCCAGGATACCCCTGTGCTGTGAATTTAATGTTTATTGCTCCCATGATTATTTTTAAAACACTTTACCCACCTTCATGTATTTTCTGAATGCACATAGTATACTTTTGCAAGGTTTTTAGTGTTAGTTATATACTCTGTGATCTTTTTTATTTTAATTTTTCCATTATGTTCTTGAGACTTACTGGTTAGTGTGTGTAGAGTTAACCCATTCACTTGAATTTTTTCTAGTCATTGTGCTTTTTAATAGAATTGATCCTTTGTTTTGATTTGAAGCAGGGTTTCCTGTTTGCTTTTATTCTCAAGTTTTTTCTTGTATATATTTCTCTAGGACAATTCTCACTGTTGGAATGTATTCTCTCATGAGGGGTGTGTCTGTGTGTGTGTGTGTGTGTGTGTGTGTGTGTGTGTGTGTTTAATGTATGTGTGCTTGTCTGTGAAAGAACTAAAATCATCATTAGGTTTTATGTTTGGTTGTCCATCTTCTTCCTTCTAAATGCGTTAGATTATGTCTTTTGAATGTGAATCCTTTCTTTGGTCTGTGTGTGGCAAACAGTGTTGTTGCCCAGTCAGTGTCTATGGATGCAAACAAGTGGTTGTTTTAGAAGGCCTTCTCAAAAAGAGTACATTGGGTCTTGTTTAAGAAATTCATCCATATTTAAGTCTATAAATGGTTTAGTTTTGCTTTCCTCCTAAAGTTTATAATTGATCATTTAGTAATATTAATTGTATGCCTATTACTGTACCTCATGATTTAAGGTCACCTATTTTACAGAAATCTCCTGTTAGGATGTATTTATAATGGAAAGCATTATATGTTTTATTATTTAACCACTGTAGAACTTTCACTGCTTTATTAGTCTTAATTTATATTGCTAGGCCCCAGATAACCTGAGTCTGGATAATTTGTAATGTCAGTGAGTTAATTTGGCTCAAATTAGTGTGGTTAATAAGCCAAAGTCTTAATTAAAATCTTTTTTGTTCTTTCGTTTATTAATTCCCTCAGAATCAATTTAACTGATTATCTTGTATATGCTAGGTTCTGTAGTTACTGAATATAAAGAGATAAATAAAACTGATTTCTGAATTCTTCCCTTCATGCCATTTCTGTAATAGTTCATTGGAATTTGAGTGCAACAGAGGAAAATTATTTTAATGCATTTATTCTATTTGGTTTGCTTTATATTATACAGTTGTACCTTCATACAAGTTGTTAGTGTTAATGGCATATATTGTTTACATTTGCTAGGATATGTGCTTAGATTGAATTTAATATCAAAATCAACTTGCAGACTGTTTATAGACATGAATAGAAAAGTAAAAAAAATATGGGCCTGGTGGCTTACACCTTTAAACACACCACTTCAAAGGCAGAGCCAGTCTGGTCTTTATAGCAGGTTCCTGGCCAGCCAGAGCTACACTGTGAGACCCTGTCTTTTTTAAAAAAAAAAAAAAAAAAAAAAAAAAAAAAAAAAAGTAAAGAAACAGAAATAGCATGCAGTGCTCTAAGTAGCAAAAGAAGGTATGTAAGAAGTAGAGTGGAGCTGGAGGGATAGGAGCACTTCATCCTTCCCTGGCTGTTGTTAAGTCTTGAAGGATGGAGTCAGGAACATTAGATACTTGGTTGCCATACTTGGTGAGGAGTGGGCCATACAGTAGATTGGTGACAGAAAGGTTGATGACTTGACTGAGGTGTTTGAACTTAGATTTTAATGTAATAAGCAATCACTTAAGAGTTTCAGGTATGGTTTGGTGAGGTAGTATTTTTACTCCTTTGAAAGAACTCCATTGCCAATGTGAGTAGTGTTTGGAAATGAGGAGGCACTGGTGTAAAGCTCAACACTGAGCTTTGAGTGCATCTTGCCATCTGCTCTCAGTGTTTCTGCATCTGGCTGCCCAGTGCTTCCTGTACTATAGTCCTTGTGGATGTGAAGGTGATCTGTCTTCTGCCTATTCTTGCTTTGGTCATGTAATATATATTTCAGTAGAGAATTTAGACTGCTTAAGATCTTTCATTAAAAAAAAAAAGCTTGTTTGTACCTTGTTACTTTTACAGATATCTGAATATTCCTAATAGGGCTAATAAGCAAGCCTATCATTTTAAGTTTTTCACTGTAGAGAGGGTCCGACATAGACTATCTCCTTGCTTATTAACTTTTCCTCAGTAAATATCCTTTATGAGTAGTTGTGCCTTTTCGTAGAGAATGTCTTAGAAATTGTACCTAGCTCTTACTCAGTTTGTTTTCACTCCATGTTCTTAGTTGAGTAAAAGTTGTCAGCCTTCCAAAGCTGCCGCTCTTGTGAAACATTAGGTTGGGTAATAGAGATTGGAGCAGAGGAACAAGAAGGTAGTGATGGTGTCACAGTTTTTCAGGAGTTGTTAATTACTGTCAACCAGGGAATGTGTTTCTATGTTTATGTACACCATGAGGCTGGATAGGACATGAATATTATGTAAACTTACTAGTTTTCAGATTAAGGATATATCTGTATAGTAAGTGTCTTACTGATGCTATGAGGTCTGATCACAGTAGGTGACTATGATATTTATTTTGAGTATTTATACTTTATTAAATTTGGGTTTTAGTTTTACTAATGTAGTTAATATAGTAGTTATATTAATGTATTAATTTAGGCATGAATTCTGAGCCATCTTATAGTAGATATATGCCATTTTCTCTTGCTGCTGTATGTAATTACAGTTTAAAAATAGCTGTTGTTATTGGGATGACATGTGCTGTTCACTGGACATCTCCAAAGATTGCTGTTTGTATAGTGTATAGTATTGCAGCCTTGGTATTTATGCTGATAATGTAATTGTTAGTGTTCAAATAAAAAATGTTCTTTGATTCAGGCACAGCCAGTTGGAGATTGTGATTTTAATATTCGCCTGCAGTGTATTGAACGCGAAATCATAAGTCCACGACATGAAAAAATGAAGACTGGGCTCATTGACAAAACACAGGAACCATTTAGTGTTAGACCTAAACAATTTTTTGACATCAATATTTCAAGAAAGGTAAAGTATATATATACATACATATATTTTTTTTTTAGTTGGTAATTCGAGTTCCATTGCTCAGCTTGTGAGAGGTGAAGCTCAGGGTCTCATCTTCAGCAGTGTTCTCAGTGTGGACATAACACCATGGTGCTTCCTGTTTCTTAGAATAGTTTGTGATTAATGATCATTGGTCCATATTCTCATCAAAAAAATAAAAAATAAAAAAATAAATAAAATAAAAAAGCTATGGCTCACTTTGAGCCATTTAGAATGAACCCAGGAAGAAGAGAGGAGAAAAAAGGAAAGACAAGGAAAAAGAAAGGAGGGGAAGAGGAAGAAGAAGAGGAAGGGAGGACTTACCCTAGTTCTATTAACAGCTTCTTCATGTTTAATCTAATACAGCCAAGACAGTGAAGGTGTGATGAGCTGTTCAGTATTTGGATTCATACACATAGTTACAAATAACTTTCACAACTGTAACAAGAAGGGAGTTCTGTTACATTTGCAGTTTGAGGGCCAATTTAAAATGGAATTATTTGAATAGATTAAATATGGTTGACAATTTTAAAAGTATATAGCAAAAGTTTAGTTGAAATATCTCTACTCATTTTTGAATTAAGTCAGAAAAGTAACAGCTCCTTTTAGTTTTCAATGTATTTAGAATTCTGCTGGAAACAATATGGAAGTCATGATCTATCTGTGTTGCCTCTAGCTGCTATGGACAAGGAAACTTTTGCAGTGGTATTGATGGCTGTAGACTCATAACTGAGAATGAGAGACATTGAAGGCTTCTGTGACAACCCCCTCCAAAAAAAGGAGGGGGGAGAGGGAAGGAGAGATAGACAGAAAGAGATAGACAGAGAGAATGAGAAGGAGAATATGAGAATCCAAATAGGAAGCTATTGAGGAGAGTCCTTAAAAACTGTGATAAAGATGCTGAAGCATAGCTCTTCATAGTTGTTGGCTTCCTGAAGGAGGGAACTTGTGGGGAAGGACTCAGTTTCTTTAAGGGGCTGGCCACTGGGAGTTTGACCATGCTCCGATGAGTATATATGGGCCACACAAATTGGATTTAGTGTTTTATTTTTTTGGTGGGGATGGGAATGAAGGGTGGGAGGGTTGACCTGGGAGGATTGGGAAGTGAATGTGATGGGGGTGCACTGTGTGAAATTTCTAGATGATAAAAGTATTAGGTTGGGGGAAGAAAAGAATTCTATTATACTGTATAAACACATATATTATTCTTAGTCTTGTCATGTTTGATCAAGAGATGACTCTTTTTTGTGTGTGTGTATCAGCCCTGGCTAGATATCTGCTTGCCTCTGCCTCCTGAGTGCTGGGGTTAAAGGCGTGCACCACCACCTCCCAGCAAGAGATAATTCTTTATACGCTATTTTGTACTTCTTATTTTTATTATTTAATTTTCAGCCCGACCATCTATCTTGAGTCCTTTCACCCCAGGTGAGAGGTGTTACACTTGGCCTTTATTTTTCATTAAAGTTTTATTTTATTTTGTTTATTTTTGAGATTATATTTTAATTACATTTTTTTCTCCTTCTGAACCATCCAATGTATCCTTTCCCCTCTCCTTTAAATTTGTGAACTCTTTTTCATCAGTTGTTATTGAATGAAAATATGTATTTGTGTGTGTGTGTGTGTGTGTGTGTGTGTGTGTGTGTGTGTGTGTGTGTGTGTGTCTTCTCAGATATATATGCTCAAATATAACTTGGTGAGTCCATATAATGTAATTTACATGTATGTTTTCAGGGCTGACCATTTGGCACTAGACAACCAGTTGGTGTTTTCCCTGGGAAGGACCACCTCGCATACTCCCAGGTTTACTCAGTTGCCTGTAGTTCTTTGTGTAGGCTTGAGGCCATGTGCCTTCTCCCTCCCAGTATGCAGTTTGGCATGTTTGTTAATGTTTTCCTTGTTTGGCTCATGTTTAGGTGGTCATGTGGTATAGTTTCTAATGTTACTAGGAGACAGGGTCTCATAGAAAACTGCCTGATCCTTTGCAATGTTTCCTGAGCCTTAGGTTCCAGGATCTCAGCTGGGACTGGGCTCCACAACTCTGCCTATTAATTGGTTGTGGTTTTCTGTAGGTTTTGCTGTTGCAAGAGAAGTTTACTTGGTGAGGGGTAAAGGCTACACTTATCTGTGGGTATAAGGACAAATGCTTATAGATTATTAGGTTTTATGCTGGTTTAGTAAATTAGTGGTTGTAGAGATTTCACTAGCACTGATTAGCTGACTAGGTTTACAGTACCAGGCTTGGTATCCCTCTTGTTGAGTGGATCATAAGTCTAATTAAAGAGTTGTTTACTGACAAGATATGTGTGCCACACTAGAGCAACCTTAGGGTTATTGTACTATGCTGGTCATTGATATGGTTCATAGGTGTCATAACTGGGTAGGACTGTGGTTGCCTTTTTCCTTTGGAAGCTTGCATGGTGTCTTCTCGTACCATGAAAGCTAGTTCTCAGGGAGGCAACATTCAAGAGAGGCCCAACTCAGGGGTCTCTGACCATGTATTTAAAGTACATAGTGCCTCCAGCAAATGGGAACTTAACTTCCATCACTGGGAGGCAACCAATGGCAACAGCAATAGGCTGTTTTGGAGTCTCTTAGACAGTTCTGCACAACCTTTATTCTTTATAGTCTCACAGATTGCCATTGTATCTGTGTATTGCAATTGAAGTATGTATCTCATAGTCAGTTTGAGCTTTTTAGTGTTTTGGTAGGGTTCCTTACATACATTTTTGCATATGCATGTCTAATTTTTAATTCTTTGAACTTTGTGGGAATTTAATACAATGTATTTTGATCAAACTCACTCCCTTTCTCTAACTCCTCCCAGATCCATCCTTCCCTTCTTTACCACCCATCTTTGTTTGTTCTTTTTTATTCACTTGGGGGGCCCTTTCCCCAGCTCATGGTGGTGCTGCCCACCTCAGTTACTCCAATTACATGCTATCTCACAGAATGCGCAGAGGTTTGTTTCTACATAACTCTGGATCCTGCCTATTTGACAATCATAGAACTATATTTCCTTTTATCTTTTCAGTTGAGACTTACCAGGTTTTATAAATTTAATCATAATCACGTTAATGAAAGAAAGCCAGTGATGATAATGTAAAACCTGTGTATGAATATTAATGGCTAACTTCATTTTTAGAGAAGATAGTAATGTTGGTTTTATGGTGAGCACGAAAGATAATTTCTTTGTAATAGTTATTGCCTAGAGGAACATTTAGCATATAGACAAAGTGAATGAACTTAACTGGAGCAACAGTTAGACTTGGGGAATGAAAAACATTAAAAAATTAATATGCAGGTAAGCCCAAATTTTTGTTCTGTGGGGATTGTTAAAACTAAACTTTGGGTTTTAGGGGAACAGTGAGGTTTCATAAAATGTCACCAGATACTGTATTGTATCTCCCTCAGGCAGTCAACTGAAGCTGTGTGGGCTGTTTGTTCTTAAAAAAAGAAAAAAAAATATGTGTAGAATAAAACAGAATTGAAGGGTGGATGCAATTTATTCTTTTATTGTTTAAGTATTAAACAATATCATTTTCTATATGATATTGTTAGTGATGAATCAATAATGCTAATTTGTATTCCCAGAAGTACTGGAGATCCATTTTCTAATTCACTATAGTCTCACACTGCTATTTTAAAAAACATTTCTAAGTGTCTCCTTTCCATGCACTGGAACTTTACAGCTTCTGTTTTGTTTCTCATATATCTAATTCTAAGTACTGTCTTTTTCTATATAAGCATTTCTATTGATTTGGTTTCTGAATGATTCATAGACACATAACATATCCTTTGAGAGAAAGTCTTCAAATATTTGGTCAATGGAAGGTTGTATGCCTTTTGTATTTCAGATGGAAATCAAGAGATCAGATTATAGTCAGTAAACAAATTCAAGTTCTGTAAGTGAAAATTTATGAAACACTACTATGCTCTGATTCACACTATTTGATATGTCTACTGTTTTGTTTTTCTTCTAGTTGTCTTTGAATTTTATCTAGAGGGAAATATCTAGAAATTACCTGGAAAATAACTAGAAAATGTATTATAATGTCCTGCTTTAATTTTTTGTTACTATGATAAAATACCCTGAGAAAAGGAACTTAGGGGAGAAAGGGTGTATTCTGACTCACAATCCCAGGCAAGACTCTCAGCAGGGAAGTCAAGGTAGCAAGGAGCTTCAAATAGCCAGTCACATCATACCCACAGGCAAGAACAGAGAAAAATGAATGCTTTCATGCTTGCCAGAACTCAATTCTCTTCCCCCTTTTCTTTCAGTCTAGGGTTCAGCCCATGGAATGGTGCTACCCACCTCAATTAACCTAATTAAGAAAATCCATCTCAGGCATGTTTAGATAGTTCCTCATTAAGAAACTCTTCCTAGGATTCTAGATTGTGTCTAGTTGACAGTTTAGACTTAACCACCACAGTAGCTTAGGACAATTCATTGCATATTCCACAGCAAATTTTCTTTGAGGGTTTACCAATTAAATATTTACAAATAAAAATTTTGTGGTTTGAAATGCTTTAAATGTATCTTAGATAATTTAAGTAGAATTGTGTGTTTGAAGAAAGATTGACAAGGAGAAATAGCTTATTTACACCATCAATTTAAATATTCCTGTTAAAATTAAGGTATTAATTAGGTACACTGGCTGAGACATATATTATCATAGCATCCCCAATGTCCATTTTTTCTTTTTTTTTTTGTATTCTATCATTTTTAAATTTTTTATTTTAATTAAAAAGAAAATTCTTTTACATGTCAATCCCAGGTCCCTCTCCCTTCCTTCCTCCCCTGTGCCCCCCAACTAACATCCTACCTATCCTATACTTTTTCTGTTCCCCAGGGAGAGTGAGGCCTTCCATGAGGGGGGGGGTCTTCAAAGTCTGTCATATTCTTTGGTATAGGGCCTAGGCCAACCCCCTTGTATCTAGGCTCAGGGAGTATCCCTCCATGTGGGATGGGCTCCCAAGTCCATTCCTATACTAGGGATAAGTACTGATCCATTATAAGAGGCCCCATAGATTTCTGAGGTCTCCTCACTGACACCCACATTCAAGGAATCTGGATCAGTCCCATGATGGTTTCCCAGCTATCAGTCTGGGGACCAAGAGCTCTCCCTTGTTCAAGTCAGCTGTTTCTGTGGGTTTCACCAGCCTGGTATGGATCCCTTTGCTCATCAGTCCTCCTTCTCTGCAACTGGATTTCAGTTCCGTTCAGGGTTGGGAATCAGGAAATATTTATCTAAAAATGCTGAATGAAAATTTATTTTTATTTAGCTTTTAAAAATTTTTTATTAGTAGTGTGTATGATTCATATGTATGTGTTACACGTTTGATGCATATGTATTTGTGTGTGTGATGCTTGTGTATGAGAGATGCATGTGTGTATGTGTGTGTAGTCATGCACATGCTTGCCATGATGTGCCTATGGTGGTCACAGGTCAACTTCATGGGGTATGTTCTTGATTTTTGCCTTTATAAAAAAGATTTCTGGGATCCTAGTCCATTTATTGTAAAAGGTGATGTTACGCTAATTTGTTTCTCAGCCCTCTTATCAGGGTTTTCAATTCGATTCCATTGGTCTACCTGTCTATTTTTGTCCCAATACCAAGATGTTTTCAGGACTTTAGCTCTATAATAGAGCTTGAAGTCAGGGATGGTGATGCCTCCAGAAGTTCCTTTATTGTACAGGGTTGTTTTGGCTATCCTGAGTTTTTTGTTTTTTCATATAAAGTTGGTTATTGTTCTTTCAAGGTCTTCGAAGAATTGTGCCAGTATTTTGATGGGGATTACACTGAATCTGCAGATTGCTTTTGGCAAGATTGCCATTTTTACTATGTTGGTCCTACTTATCCAAGAATATGGGAGATCTTTCCATTTTCTGGTATCTTCTTTAATTTCTTTCTTTAAAGACTCTAAGTTCTTGCTATCCATACAGGTCTTTCATTTGTTTGGTTAGCATTACCCAAAGATATCTTATGTTTTTTGTGACTATTGTAAAGGGTGATGTTTCTCTGATTTCTTTCTCAGCACATTTATCATCTGTATATAGTAGGGCTACTGATTTTTTTGAGTTAATGTTGTATCCTGCCACTTTGCTGAAGGTGTTTATCAGCTGTAGGAGTTCCCTGGTTGAGTTTTTCGGGTCACTTATGTAGACTATCATATCATCTGCAAATTGTGAAAGTTTGACTTCTTCCTTTCCAATTTGTATCCCCTTGATCTCCTTTTGTTGTTTTATTGCTCTAGCTAGAACTTCAAGAATGATATTGAAGAGATATGGAGAGAGTGGGCAGCCTTGTCTTGTTCCTGATTTTAGAGGTATCAGGTTGAGTTTCTCTCCATTAATTTGAAGTTGGCTGTTGGCTTACTGTGTATTGCCTTTATCATGTTTAGTTATGTTCCTGTTATCCCTGATCTCTCCAATACCTTTATCATGAAGGGCTGTTGGATTTTGTCGAAGATCATATATATTCTTCTTCTTCTTCTTCTTCTTTTTTTTTTTTTTTTCAGTTTGTTTATGCGGTGGATTACATTGATGGATTTTTGTATGTTGAACCATCCCTGCATCCCTGGGATGAAGCCTACTTGATCATGGTGGATGATTTTTCTGATGTGTTCTTGGATTCGATTTACTAGTATTTTATTGAGTATTTTTGTGTCAATGTTTCTCTTTCTTAGTTGTGTCTTTGTGTGGTTTGGGTACCAAGGTAATTGTAGCCTCATAAAAAAGAGTTTGGCAATGACCCTTCTGCTTCTATTGTGTGGAACACTTTGAGGAGAATTGGTATTAGCTGTTCTTTGAATTTTTGGTAGAATTCTGCACTGAAACCATCTGGCCCTGGACTTTTTGGTTGGGAGACTTTTGATGACTGCTTCTATTTCATAAGGGGTTATAGTTGTACTTAAATTGCTTATCTGTTCTTGATTTAATTTTGGTAAGTGGTATTTTTCTAAAAAATTGTCCATTTCTTTTAAATTTTCCAATTTTCTGGAGTACAGGTTTTCAAATATGACCTGATGATTCTCTGGATTTCTTCAGCCTACAATCCACACCTCCAGAGAAGCTAGGAAATGAGGAGGACCTTAAGAGAGACATACATGGTCCCTGGGAGAAAGGGGAAAATGACAAGAGCTCTGGAGTGAATAGGGAATTGCGGGGGCTGGAGGGAGGGAGGAAAAAGAGAAGGGGTGAAGAGGAGGAGGGGTAGAATACTTCCCTCTCAATGAGTGATCAGGAAGACTGAGATGGAGGAAGAATAGAGGAGAGCAAGACAAGAGATAGTAGAGGGAGTCATTATAGGTTTAAAGAGAAATCTGGTACTATGGAAATATCCAGAGATCCACAAGGATTATCCCAACTAAGAATGTAAGCAGTAGTGGAGAGGCTACCTTAAATGCCCTTGCAGTATAAGAGATTGATGACTACCTTAAATGCCATCCTAGAGCCTTCATCCAGTAGTAATGGAAGCAGAAGCAGATACCCACAGCTAAGCACTGAGCCGAACTCCTAAAAATACTGTTTTAGAGAGGGAGGAGGGATGAGCAAAGGGGTCAAGACCATGCTGGAGAAACACACAGAAACAGCTGACCTGAGCAAGTGGGAGCAGTCGTAAAGCTGGGAAACTAGCATTGGACCGAATCAAGCCTTCTGAATGTGGGTGTCAGTTAGAGGACTGGGCAGTCTATGGCACCTCTGACAGTGGAACCAATATTTATCTCTGTGCACAAATGGACTTAGGGAGCCCATTCCCCATGGAGGTCTACTCTCCCAGCCTAGATACTTGGGGGAGGGCCTAGGCAGATGTGATAGACGTTGTTGATCCCCCATGGAAGGCCTCACTTTCTCTGGGGAGTGGATGGGGCAGTGGGGGGGGTATGAGAGGATGGGAAGGAGAGGGAACTTGGATTGATATGTAAAATAAGATTGTTTCTAAATTAAATAAAAACAAAAGGAGTTCTGTAATCCATTTTAGGTTGATCCACTGAGCGGTATCACCAATCCATACTTGGCTGTTGATCATCCAGGAAATTAAAGTTTAGTATTCTTTACATTAGGGTACCATGATAACTCATGAATAGGTTTTACTTAAAATATAGATAAGGAGAGAAAAATCCTTAGAGACATTTAGGTATGTAATGTCAGAAATAAGTGCCTTTCTGCTTTTCATTCACTCCGACACTTTTTGTGGAGATTTCCTGACTCTCTTCCTTTGTGAATGCCTCTTCATCCTGTTTGGTTTGACCTATCTTCTCCAGTCTGAAATTTTATCTGTCTGCCTCTATGTGTGTCTCTGTGTGTGTGTGTGTCTCTCTCTCTCTCTCTCTCTCTCTGTGTGTGTGTGTGTGTGTGTGTGTGTGTGTGTGTGTGTGTGTGTGTGTGTGTGTGACTTTTGAGCAGAAATGGCTCAAAAGACAGCTGTATCAATAAAGCCCACGCTGGCATCAGTGGCAGCTCATCAAATCTGGGAAACCTGGAACACACTGCACAGCTCACAGGCAGCTCAACAGGTTGGGGAGTGTTCTTTCCAAGTAAGTCAGTTTAAACCTCTTCCAAGCAGCTGGTCTGGTCTGAAGAGTCTTTTTTATTGCTTACTGTGGCAGGGAGCTGCCTATTGAATCTGGTTAGTTTCAGAGACTTCCTGAAGCTGATTTGAGTTGCTTTCCTTCCTGGTTAAGGAACTTCCTGCAGGCTGGAATGTTTTAACCTCAAAACCAAAACCAAAACCAAAAATGGTTACATAACACTTCCACTTATTCTTTCTTTCTAAATTAGATATTTAGTGTACCACTTTTTTCTCTTATGTGTGATCTGTCCAGTATTCTACCATGCTTTGTTCTTACTCATTTCTAAATGCTTTAAAATGTTTGTTTTGATTTCTTTTATTCATAATTTCTTAGAAGTTCATTATTTAGGTTCTGAAAATTGAACAACTTTCCATAGTATGGTATAGGGATTAGCAAAGTTATATATTTACTTTTGTCTTGTTTTAATCTTTTCTTATCATTAATTTATAAATATTTGGGCCAAGTCTAATCAGTCAATGTGTCTGCCTACCTAGTGCTAATAGTATGAATTTCATTTTTCCTCTCACATGAATATGTCATATCTACTTAAAAATTGTGAGATTAGTTTTGTTTTATGTCTAGAATGAATGTTAAGTAGATATTTGGCACATGGTACTTCAGAGGTTTTTTTTTCTTCTTGTTATTCATAAGAAGTCAAAGACTTTAATACGTAGTAAAATTACTTAGGTGAAGTATCCTTCTCATCTGTGTCACTTAAACCTGTGAGAGAATTGAAGAGAAATACATGAATTTTGATAGTCCTAAAATTTGACTACATTGCATAATAATGGTGCTGAGAATCTCAGTTTGCCAACTCTGCTTACTTGCTGATGGAGGGGAAACAAAACAAAACAAAAACCAGAGGGAAATTTCAAGAACATTATAGTAAAATTTGCCTTCTTTATATTAACTATTTAGTCCAGTAACAGTAAATGCGTTTTCATTACTGTACAGCCATTACCAGCTGTCTGTCTCCAGAACTTTTTCATCTTTCTGAATTGAAACTCATCTGGGTGTGGTAGAGTACTCCTGTAATCTTAGCACTGTGGCTCAATGGAAGTTTGAGGTCAGCCTAAGATTCTTGGGATCCTGTCTCAAAAAACTAAGATCAACATCAAAGGGAAACATCCCTGGAACTTAAATATTTAAGCTGCTATGTATCATCTTAACTGAGTCACTGAGTATAACAAAAGACTTTATATTAATATTAAAAGAAATAATCATGTTTAAATTATAACATCAATTGCTTTCACATTGGAGAAATTATAGATGTTGGAAAATGAGATGCCAAATCTCCACTTCAAAGATGAAGTCACAAATTAGGGCTCAAAATCACAAGAGTTTAACCTGGATTCCAGTGTTTCTACCTTTCCGCTGTTTCTCAGTTCTTACATATTGCAGAGAAATTTATAAATCTTAGCAAGAAGTTGAAATAATTTTGGAATTGCCATTATATTTCTAAAGAATTTATTTTTATTTTATAGCTCCTGGAAGGAAATTTTGCCAAAGAAGTCAGCCATGAAATGGATGGACTTATTTTTCAGCCTATTGGAGTAAGTTCATGTGATTGCATGGATGCATGCATGCATGGATGCATGCATGCATGCATGCATGCATGCATGCTTGTGTCTGTGTGTGTGCGAACATTTTCATCATTAGTTTTATGTTTTTAAAAGTTTTTATTTATTTATTATATATACAGTGTTCTGTTTGCATGTTTGCCTGCACACCAGAAAAGGGCATCAGATCTCATCTTAGATGGTTATGAGCCACTATGTAATTGCTAGGAATTGAACTCAGGATCTTTGGAAGAGCAGTCAGTGCTCTGAGCCACTTCTCCACCCTGTCATCATTAATTTTAAAGCAAATTAGTTTTTTAGTGTTTTCTTATAATTCAGATGAAATGAATATTAATTTATCTTTCTTTGGTAGAAGTCTGCCAATAACATTAAATAAACATTTATTTCCTCCTGAGGCTTGTTATATCATTTAAGGATTAGTGTCTCAAATCTATTTGATGTAGTTGAGAAAAATTCAAAGGTTTATTGAAGAAGAAAACGAAGAAAAGTTGCTGTTTTGAGTCCTTATTCCATGTGGACCTTTATTATGTTACTGGTCAGATCACACGTAGAATAAGCTGTGGTGTACTCTACTGCAAGCTTCCCTAGCCTCATCCTCACTGATGTGTTGGGTCTGATAGTTCTTTGGTGCTATACTGTCTAGTCACAGTAGAGTGACTAGGTTAGGCAGTGCTCTTATTCTCTACTCTCTAATTCAGTAACTGCAAGTAAATTTCCATTCTGGCCACCTCTTGATAACCAGTTCTTTATACAGCCATAGTTTTCAAAATGTGTCATGGAATTGACATATTCAGGAAATGATTAGAGATACAAGTACTGAATAGAAACTTGGGCTGTTATCAAGCAACTTGTGCTTTAACATGTATTGAAATTTTTCTGAATTTTGAAGAATTACTTATTCAGTAGAAGTTACACCCCATGTTAGAACATCATCCCATGTTGGAACACCTTCCCATTTGCTGCATTTTGTTTTCATTCACTGTGTCTTTAGCAATTAGGGTTTGAACTACTGAGAAGTTATAGAGGCATCAATTTAGGTAACTGGAGCAAAGAAAAGGAACTAGTAATCTTGAACACCAGGCATATAATGTTAGATTATATGTACCTTAAATATATAGTAAAACCTTTAATGAATATTTAGATATAATATGCTGTGTTTTCCATGCTCTCTTGTTAAATAGAGGAGGGAAAATCTTAACCTTCTGAGGTTGAAGGAGAATGAAGTGGAGTAAGCTATTTCAGAAATATTTTCAGAAATATTTAGAAATTTCAGAAGTATTTGTCTTGTTTTACAAGTTTGCTTTTTTGTGGGAATAGCTTTGAATTTGGTCTGCAGAAAATCAGTATAATATTAAGTCATCTTCTAACTGGCCTCTGTTCTTTTAAGTTCAGTTAGGCTAGTTTCTAAGCATTTATGAGTTCTGTTTGGGTAATAAACTATGTCTTTGCCCTCTTGATGCACTGCCATGTTGGATATTTGAAGCAGGATCTTATAGCTCAGTCTGGCCTAGTATTTGTCATCAGTCCTATTAGTACAGGTTTATTTTTGTTTCTTTTCTTCCAGTCTTTTGGACTGACGTTAGCTCTTTTCAAAGTGTTAACTTTAACACTTAATGCTTCTTTCTGTTTATGGTGAGATTATGCCACTCCCTCTTCTCCTCTTTCCTTTCTTTCTATTTTATTTTGTAAAGAAAGGTTTCTTGTAGTACAATCTGGCCTCAACTTGCCATGTTGTTAAAACCAGCCTTGAAGTAACTCCTAATCTTCTTGCCTCTTCCTCTCAAGTGCTGGGATTACATGCACTATGCCACCAAGTCTGGCAGCATTGCTACTTTTACACCGACAATGCTTTTCGCATTCTAGTTAGGTATTACTTATTTTTACTAGGGGTATGCAGTTGTGTATCTCCTTTCCCTGGCCCCCAAAGCAGGATGATTGTAAAAGAATTCCCAAGTGTGGGGAGACCGAAAGGAGGGGTCCCTAGGGATGAATGACAGGGCTTTAAATTTTCACTGATCACTGAAGTTCATTGTGGCTCAGCATCTTCCTTTTGTTCCTTCTCTCTAACCTTTGTGGTAGTTTTAGATTAAGTGTATATTAAGTTATAGTTCAGTAGCTTTTTAAAACTATATTGTCTTTCAATTCTAGTCTTGTTTTTCTAACCTTGTAAAATTATATTGTGGGAAAAGCCTCACTTGGGGAAACTGATTGAAAAGAGACCCTTATTGACTGATTAAAACACAATCATCAATGCATAATGACATTTTACTCAACAAAGGATTGCTTGTAAGACTAGCAGATGACTCAGTGGTAAAGAATACTTGCTGTTCTTCCAGAGGACCTGACTTTAGTTCCAAGAATTCACATCTGGTAGCTCTGGTACCTGGTTCTATCTTTAATGATGCTGGTGCCATCTGTTTAAAGCACTGCATAGGGATCTTTTTGGGCTGTCTGTTAGTTTCTGGAGAAGGATCCCTTGGACCACCATGGTCACCTCAAGACAGTCATGGGTGAGTACTTGCCAGTTGTCTTCAGGCAAGAGGGTAGCAGGATTGATGGTGATGAGTTTCTCAAACTGTACTTGAGGGTGGTTCAGGAGTAATGCTTGGTATTGGGTCACACAGGCATTTGACAGCCAGTGGTTTGGTGTTCATAGTAAGAAGGTCTCAACTACGTGGAATGCTGTGAGTATTCTTATACTGACCCAGAATTAGCTTTTTTCACTGTGACAGCTCTTAGACAGGTCAGCCATCATAGTCTGTCAATTCTAAAACAAAGATAGGTTGACTCATCTGTGCCAATGGAAGGCTGAAGAATGCATTATTCATGTCTAAGACTGTATATATCAGTTTCTCTGAAGAAATCAGACTCATAAGAGTTTATGGGCTTGGGACTGGGTGGATGGTGTTGACCCTCTTATTGTCTTCTTCAGATCTTGGATGGGTCTATAATCAGAGATCCCAGGTTTCTTCACAGGCAGGAGGGATATATTTCAGGGTGACTGGCAGGGCATCAGGATGCCTGTCTCTCTAAGCTGGGAAATAACAGACTGCAGGTTCCTTATTTTGTTTCTAGGGTCATTGGGTATTGTTTAATCTGGACAGGGATAGCTGGACTGGTTAGTTGAACAGTTTTAAGAAGTTGGTATTGAACCAGTCCCAGGGGGTATGGTTGCCCATACCCCTGGGAATCTTTGTTGTAAATCTGAGAGATAGTCCAATTGTATCTTTTGATTGAGGATAGGACTTTCATCTAGGAGATACTACTGACAGAAGACAAAACAACGGTATTTTGATAAGTAAGTCTAACAGCTTCTCATCATCAGAGAAGGTGATGATGGCTCTTAGTTTATATAAAAGATTTCATCTCAACAGTGGGTAGGGGCAATCAAGCATGACCAAGAACAAGTGGGTTGAGTCCCTTTTACTAAGTAGATAGAATGGATAATGGTCAAGGGGTAATAGGCAGTTTTTCCTGTTACTCTTGGACTGCAATCTTTTGATCAGTAAATTGGCAATCAGTCAAGTAGGGGCTTCTTAAGGACCAAATATGTCAACCTGGTGTCTACTAAAAAGTGATTTGCCTTCAACGTTAAGTATTACTCTAGGCTCCTGGGGGCTTAAAACATAGGGACATGGGCTCTGTCACTTTGCTACTTTTCTGAGTGTAGTACTTGTGTACCCACTCCCCTCCCCTAATTAGGGCATTCACTTTTTCCAGTGTCCTTTCTCCTTGCAGTAGGCACATGATCTTTGTCTAATGATGGCCTACATGTCTCCTGGCCTGCTTTTCACCTGTTAAGCCAAACAGGCTTGTTTGGGTTTTCTCTTAGGTCTGCCTTTATGACCTTAGTATCTTTTATCCTTTTGGCTCTCAAGTGGATTTCTGTTGTTAAATACCTTTGAGCTACCTCCAACAACCAGGACCTATTCATACTTTCAAGTCCCTCTAACTTTTATAATTTCTTCCTAATATCTGTGGCCAACTGGATGACAAAGGCAGTGTTGAACTTCCACCCGCTCTCAGTGCTTTTGGGTCAGTTGGGTGTATAGGAATGATAAGCCTCAAAGGTGCTCTGAGGTCCCCTGTATAGCTTCACTTACCTTTGACAGGTTTGTGGGCTTCCATGATGCTGCTTGGAGCTCAGCAAGGAAAGTCCAGCAGTAGGTGTGTAATGCCCCTTTACCTTGGTTAGTGTTAGGATCCCAATGGGATTGGTTGGATGGAAACATGCTCTTAATGTAATAAGTGTTATCAGTCAGATATCCCCCTTTTGATCCAGGACCTTTTTCTTAGCTACTAGTTTATGAAGTCCCTTTCTTTTGATGTGAACAAGGTGGCTGGTAACTTGGCAATCATCCCAGGTGAATAATTTTGAGAGAGCTAAGTGTCTGTAGTTACTCAGAAAGGGAGCTTCTAGGACTTCCAATTGTACAGGTCACTGGTCAAGAAGGGAAACATAGACCATAAATAGGAGTGGGGGCTTCTCGCTCTGATCCTTTGGCTCAAAATGAGTGAGTCTAGAGGGCTTGCTGGAGGGGAAGAAAAAGAACTGCCAGGTTCTGGGGTGTTCAGGGAGTTAGGAATTAGTTGAGACATCTTCTGGATGTAGGGAAGGGGATGTAGTTAGAGTCATTGCATGTATGTAGGGGGAAATACAATTTTGTTTCCCCCCCTTTAAACACAATTTACTTTCATTTCTAATTAACATTCTTTTTTATTCTTTAATTTTTTCTATACAATATTTTCTGATGATGCTTTTCTGCTTCCCCAACTCTCTACACACCCTACTTTCTTTCTCTTTAGAAAATAAATAGGCAAACCAAACAAATAAACAAAGACACCAGGAACTCACACATAAAACACAACAGAAAACCTCACAAAAACACCAAATCAAAATAATATGCAAGCAAAAGTCCAATAAGACAAATAATGCCCAAACAAAGCACTGAGACACAAAGTCTACAAAAATACTATTGAGTTTGTTTTGTGTTTACCATCTAGTGCTGGACATTAGGTCTACAATGAAGTGTGGTTGATATACCCAGTGAGACTCCATGGGAGAAAAATACTTTTTCCTTGGTAAGTGGGTATGAATTGCAGTCTCTGAAAGTTTATATGAGCATCATATATTAATATATCTGGAGACCACTGGTTTTTTGGAGCCATCTGTCCCCTCTGGCTCTTACAGTCTTTCTGCTTCCTCTTCCACCTGAACCTGTGGGGGAGGGGTTTGATGACAATATCCCATTTCTGACTGAGTGTTCCAAAATCTCTTAATCTTTCCACATTGCCCAGTTGTGGGGTCTCTGTGTTAGTTTCTGTCTACTGCAAGAGGAAACTTCTCTGATGATGGCTGAGTGAGATAACTGATCTGTGGGTATAACAGAATTGTTATGATAAAGCTTGAGGGGACCTTTGTGTGGGGGACCTTGGCAGATTCCATGGCAGGCAAGGGTGACCGAGGCAGAGGGACAAACATGCCAGGCAGATGGAGCTTAAATGAGACATTTTATTAGATAGGGGAGGGAGGGAGAAGGAAAGAGAAAAGAGGTAAAGAGACACAGAGATAGAGGACAGAAGAGAAGAGGGAGACAGGAAAAGTCCTGTCTGCCCCAGGGGAACAGCAGGAAAGAGAGTGGGAAAGAAAGAGTGAAAAGAGAAGCAGGAAGAGAACATAAGTGGGCAGAGGTCTTTTTTTCCAAGGGGTCCTTTTCACCTATGTGCAGACTAATACTCATGGAACCCTGGACTGACCAGAGTATTGCCTGAGTGCATTCTGCCAGGTGACAGGGGCAGGCCAGCATAATGCCTGAACCCTTACAAGAATGTCATTAGGAATAATTTTATTGCTATGCTTCTTAGCAGAACATTTGCTTCTCTTCTAGGCCTAAGGCCTATCCTGTATCAGGTTCTTGGCCACCTGAGCAGTAACAGGCATGCGTTCCATCTCATGGAGTGTGCCTTAAATCCAGTCACATAACAGTTGGTCATTCCCACAGCATATGTGCCACTATTGCACCAGTATATCTTATAGGCAGGCAACCAGTGTAGATCGCTTGGTCGATCTTTACCTTTCTCCTCTGGTACTGTGCAGAGTATCTTTCAGTACCATGAACACTAATCCTAGAGTGAAGCTTATAGTTAGGTACCAGCTTGACATCTCTTGTAGTTCTGGAAATCTATAACCATTCTCATGGTTTGAATTGGTATGTTGGCAGGACTGTGCTCTGCCTGGCTGGCTGTCAGGAAAAATCTATTTGCTTGACTTTTCCAGTTGGAAACCATTTCTTGGCTTGCCCAACTTTAAAGCTATTGCTTGCTTCTGTGGTGTACCACCAACTTCTTTCTCGAACTTTTTTTTTTTATATCTAAAGATACTTATAGGTATAAGTTTTATCCCTTTTATATAAAGATAAAAATGATAGTGTAGGTATAAGTGTTGGCACAGAGAAACTGCTTGAACTAGACTAGACTGTGGGCAGAGGGAAAGATTTATTGGGGATCAAACTGCCAAAGTCATCTTTTGGGGACCAAAGAGAAGAGCAAAATGGCAGAAAAGCAGATTTTATGTGACTGTAATCAGGGTGGGGATTTGAGCTAATAATGGCTGTCCAGAATTGATCTAAACTAGGTGCCCTTGCCTGAAGTAGTTGACCTTTGAGGGAAGGTTAAGGGAGGAGGTTCCTGGAGGACAAAACCACCATAAGAGACCTGCTTTTCTAATAAGCAGAGACCCAATTTTAGGATTGTTTACCTGACAACAATCTTGTTTACCTGGTCAAAGTTTAGGACACCAGCATGCTATTGGGGGTGGGGGTGCTCTAGATCTAACTTTCCAGCCTTTTCTTGATGAGTACCCTATTTGTTGTTGATTAGGGCTTTCAAAGGGGGTTCTGGAATGCTGGTCCAAAGCCAGGGATCAAGCTTACAGACTATGATAGGACACCTGAGGAAGTTCCATCTGACTCTTGGGTTATTTGACCAATTCTCTTTCAAAGAAACCTGAATAGACAGGTGCAATCACATTATTACTATCAGAAGGGTGTCTACCAGTGGGTTGAAGAGGGGTAGGAAAAGCTAGGGACTAAGGGAGATCAAAGTATAGCCTTAGAGTCGGCTGGAGGTTGCAGTTTGCCAGTTCACTTTCATATTGGCTGTCACTCCAGTTCTACAAGACCACCTGGGGCTAGAAGTTACAGGGCCAAAGTTGATTCCTGGATGGTGTCTGTCAGCTGAGTGGAAACCTGCTGGGACAGATACTGACTAGGGACAGAATATAAAGTTAAGGAGTTTTTGGGATCTTTATCTTGGGTCTACAATTGAAACTTTGAGGCCTGTCTTGTGGTCCTGATGGTAGGATGGAAAGGATCCTCAATACCAGGGGAAGGAAAGCTCCTGTCTTCAGCGATAGGCAATAGCTGGGGACGTGTATGTATGATATTGACTGACAAAAGTGCTTATCAGGCAAGTCCCAGGGTTGATTTGACCTCTGACAGGTATATCCAAATAGACACTCCCTAAAGCTTACATTAATTTTTTAAAGTTGACAAAAGTTTCAGATATATTAGCATGATATCTAATCTGCACTGATAGACTCATGCCTTTGAGTCATAGCTAAACAAAACCTGAAAAGCAATCAACGTAATAGAAGTATAAACATTCATTTGTAATAAGACAGAAATTTCTTGGCAGGAAAGAGAATAAAGGTGAAGAGCTTGAGGACCCATATGTAGTATCTTTACGTCTCATTTTTTACATTCCTTAAATCACTTTGTCAGACCTTTCTGACTTGTATTCGTACACTTTAAGCTACTTTCTTAGATATTTAAACCTACATAAACTTTACATTTTTCTCTTTTCCTTTCATGTAGAAACATCCAATCATTTACTATGAGACATAGGTGCTTGGTCATTGAGAACAGTACTTGGAAAGTGAGTTCTTTAAATATAGGAATAGTATAAAACAAAACTTTGCAATGAAATCTGTTTTGTGAATTTACCTTCCTCAGTATGAAGCCTGTCAGCAAGGTAGACCTGTGAGTTTTGCAGTTTTCAGCAGTAGACCTAGTGGCTTTAAGAAAAACAAGGCCTTATTTTTACATATGAAACCAATCCAGACTGACAGGTAATAGAACTTGTTTTAATCAGCCTCCCTCCCTCCCTCCCTCCCTCCCTCCCTCCCCCCTCCCTCCTCCCTCCCTCCCTCCCTCCCTCCCTCTTTCTTTCTTTCTTTTTTCTTTCTTTTTAACTTGAAGAGACTTGGACAGTCTGTCTTAGTTAGGGTTTCTGTTGCTGTGAAGAGACACCATGACAGTTCTTATAACGAAAAACATTTAATTGGGGCTGGCTTACAGTTTCAGAAATTTAGTTCAGTATCATTGTGGCAAGAAGCATGGCAGCATGCAGGCAGACATGGTTCTGGAGAAGGAGCTGAGAATTCTACATCTGGATCCAAAGGCAGTAGGAAGAGACATTCCCTCTAGGCCTGGCTTGAGCATATGAGACCTCAAAAGCACCCTTCCCCCTCAGTGACATACTTCCTACAACAATGCTACACCTACTCCAATTAGGTTGCACTTCCCATTAGTGCCATTCCCTATGAGCCTATGGAGTCATTTTCATCCAAACTGCCACACAATTTAAACTTAAAAAAAAATATATATGAGTCAGGCAGTGGTGGCATAAGTCTCTAAACCCATCACTCAGTAGGCAGAAGCAGAGGGATCTCTGAGTTCAATGCTAGCCTGGTCTAACAAAAGAGTTTCAGGACATCTGGGGCTACCCATAGAAACTTTATCCAAAAGTGGGGGAGGTGCTGGAGAGATGACTTAGCCATTGAGAGCACAGATGCTCACTCTGAGGACACAGGTCCAATTCCTAGCACACATATAGAGACTCACAACTGTCTATTCTGTAACTTCAGTTCTAGGAGATCTGGCACCCTCACACAGACATACATGCAGACAGAATTCTAATGAACATAAAAATGTTTTTAAAAAATTGTATCATTTACATGTAACATATACATCTTCTGTATCAAAAATTATTGTAATACCAAAACGTTTTTACAGTGAGAGGCTTTTTGATTATGAATGGCCAGATCTTATAGCTGCAACCTACAGAGAGGGGATGGCTAGGGTTGGCTTGCTGCTGCTAGCTGTCTGATAAAGCTAAGGCCCACCATCAAGGTCATCACAGAGATCTGAGAAAGATAAATTTGAGTAGGAAGTATAGACCAATTGGCCTCTGTATCAATTGGGAAGGAGAGAAACTTCCCTTTTATATGGACAGCCAACCTTGGCTCTTCCGTGGTAATCTTGATGGCTTTGTTGGGTTCAGAAGTCCAGGGCAGCATCATTTTTTGGCCACCAGATTCCTTCAGAGAAGGGATTTGGGAAACTGACATAGCTTGGTTGGGCAAGGAGAGGCAGTAGATTTCCAGTTTCCTAAGTTCCCATGATTTTGGCAAGGAGGGTTGATGGTGGGCATTATAGAGAATCTTAAAGGAGTCACAAACCTAAACTTTTATATATGAAAGGGTCAGTCAGCTCTACTTTAAACCTTTAGGTTGCATACCCACTCATCAATAGTTTTTTATATCAGGAGACAGAGGGCAGAAACGTATATAAGCAGTTAATCATCACCTTTAGTCATCAACCAATCCTAGCAAGAAAAGTGCACCAGTTAGTAATAATTGGATTGCTTTGTTCTTGTTCCCTGACCTTAAAGAGTTCCTCACTTAACTATGTCCTTTCTAAAACTTTAGATTGCCCTCTTAGGGTTTTTTTTTTTTTTTTTTTTCCCTCAAAGCTATTATCAAAACATCTGATCTAACCTGAAGTTATTATAAGGCTTTGTTTCAGCTAATGACACACAATGAAACCTGTGACTACATCTTTCAGCATTAAGATTAAAGGAGTTCAAGCCAGCCTGGCTCCTGGGACTCAATTGTTTTTCTTAATCATTAACTTGAGCTACCTTCTATGTAGCTCAGTAAGTGAATCTCATAGGCCCTAGCTATGTAACATTTTCTTGTATTTATCTTTATTCATCAAAACTCTGTATAAGCTAACATTATTATCATCATCAATTAGACAGTACAGCTTAGGGAGGAATCATCTTCACAATAATCCACAGGTAAAAATGCTCAGTAGAACGAAATGTATCCATGAAATAAACACACTACAGTACAGACAGTGGAGATCTCCCCATACCCATTCACACCATGCCAGATACCAGAGAAAGATAGCAGCAGCAAATATGTAAAGGCACAGCACAAGCAAAAGACATTCTGGGGTCTGTGATCTTGAGGCCTTGCCTATCTGAGATTCACCCGTCAGTGATTCACCTCCTGGTGGGCTGACACCCTGAAGTCAGTTGCCATCTGCTGCTCCTCTGACATGGCACTGAACCTTTACTACATATACAGAATGATAAAGCTTGTCCCTAGAAATGAGTTACATTTTCAGTTAGCAAGAACACAGGCATAGTTCTGAGCACATTAAAGACCTTGACCATTAACTTGCATGTGTTAATTATTTTTAATAGTTTACCACAAGTTGGTGGTTTTTATAAGATTAGGATTTTATAGTTTTTTTCCCTTTAAGTTTGAACCTTAAAATTTTGAATTGATGATTTAAGGGAAGATTCTTTGTTGTGAGATATCCACCAGAGAAGACTAATTGGACATGGGTTTAAGCCAATAGAAAGTCTGTTAGCTGGCAGGAGACTACACTGAGTGTTTGGCACACCTTTCTCAGGTGTGAGCTTTTAAAGCTTAAAACTACACTGGGTTGACACACTTTGGTAAGTAAGAAAGTTAGGTAGAAGTAGAACTGTAGAAGTCAAAAAGCAAGTTTAATACATTTAGACATTTAGAAAGACTTCCCCCAAACTGTGGACTTTGATGGATTAGGTCTTTGTTTTTGTTTTGTTAGGTATTCCTGCCTATGTGCTAGATTCCAGCATCTAAATGGTACTTCTACCATGGTGTCAATTGTGCTAAGGTCTGGTTGGGGGCCTGCTACACTTTGTCATAAAACTTTAAATCATAAATACAGTCCACAGAGAGACTGGGAACCTTATTTTCCTTATCCTCTCATAGTATACCTTTAAGAATATCAGTTTCTTTCTTTCTTTCTTTTTTTTTTTTTGTATAACAGGTGGGCCACAGTATTTCTTTTTATTTATTTAGTCTTACTCTATGACATTTTTTCTTTTTTTAAAAAGTGTATTTTGAGAAATTTGTATTTGAGTATTGTATTTGCATCATTTTCCATTCTTTTTCCTCCCTCCCATTCTTCCCATCCCCTCCTCCCAGTTCTTGTCAAGTTCATAGGCTCAAAAATATCAGTTTCTTACATAACTCAGTTTATCCATATAGCTAAAGCTTAACAATGCTAGCAAAGGTGAAGTGATGAGACATTTTTTACTAGCCTGAGTAGACTTTAGGAATTCATAAACTTTATTCATCAAACATATTATTCCTTATCCAGATATTGAACATGGCAAAGACGTAAGTGGTTAGACATGTTTCTAAGTTAGTTTCTGTAACCTGAGTAGACCATTATAACTTTAGGAATTTAAAAATCTTAATAATCAAACATGTTGTTTTTACATTCTATTTTCTATAAACCTTGTTCATGGTTTTGTTCTCATCTGTTATTTTTCACTCTCAGGACAAAAGTCATCATACAAAATCCATTCTAATCCCAAGTATCTTGGAGGCCTGCTATTATCTCATTAATGTAGGGAAAATAAAGCAAACCATCTTGCAGACCAGGTAATGCCTCCTTAGTCTATACGAGAAGATGCAATGATACCAGAGGGTATAGTAGGATTAGTTGCTTTATGGGTGCTTCCATAGTTAGTTTGTGCCAGGTGGTCACTTTAAGATGTCGATGAAGTCACATGGTGTGCCCTCTCTTTAACCTAACTAGACATAGCTGTAAGCCACATGGTTGCTTCCAGCCTGGTGCTGTCATCAGCCATGATGGTGGCAAGCCACATGGTTGCTACTTTATTAGCAAAGATAGCAGCAGGCCAGTTGATTGCTATTTAGTTCAAGGTAAGCCCATCTGCCATACACCATTTTCTTTTGCTAGAAAAATTCCTAGAAAATTAAACTAGAGTTTAATATGCTGTAACAAATTAAGATTACTTATATAGCTGGGTGGTAGTGGCACACACCTTTAACCCCAGCAAAGGCAAAGGCAAGAGTTTAAGGCTAGCCTGCTCTACAGAGTAAGTTCTAGGACAGCCAGAGCTGCATACACAGAGAATCCCTGTCTTGAAAAGCAAAACAAAATCAAAACAACAACTGAAAGATTACCTCTCTATATAGATTTGTTTATCATTTCTATTACAAGTTTTTAAGTGAAGCTGGTTTTTTTTGTTTTGTTTTGTTTTTCTTTTTTTTGAGACAGGGTTTCTCTGTGGCTTTGGAGCCTGTCCTGGAACTTGCTCTGTAGACCAGGCTGTCCTCGAACTCACAGATATCCACCTGCCTCTGTTTCCCAGTGCTGGGATTAAGCTAAGTTTTTTATTACAGATTTTACAGATTTCATTTTATGAACCACCCCCAGTGAACTTAAAAATCCTGAGATACAGAAAGTTTGCACAGGGGTCTTATAAACCTTGAGATAAATGTTATACTTTAGCAAAAGTTTTAGAAGTGTAAGAGAAGGCCTTATTTATAGAGTTAAAACCAAGAAGCAGGAGCATGAGGTAATCCCTGTTGGCAGTAGTTTATTTTTTAGCTGTTTTCAAGAACATAGTGTTATTTTCCTGGGCTGTTTTGTTTTGCTCTTCTTCCTGTCATAGAGTCAGAGGAAAAACAAAACAACAAAACAACAACAAAACAAAACAAAAACAAAAAACCCCCAACCAAACCAAACATAAAAACAAAACAAAACTACCCTACTGCTTTCTAGTAAACAGAAACCTGCCTTTAGGCTTGTTTACATGACGACAGTACTATGTACCTGGCCAAAGTCCTTTTGTTCTGGACAGTGTCACCATCACTGCCACTTGGGGAGGTTGGAGGCATTCTGGACCTAATGTGAGGTATGCAGAACTATGAGCTAGTCTTATTCCCCCATCTAAAGAGCCTTAATGTAATATAATGTTAAAAATGATGTCAAAGCTATCTGTGTAATATAAATTCCATGGATACTTGGCATGTTTAGGAACCCATTTTTAACCTTACCCTCATTATTTATTATAGTTTACCTGACATTGCTAATTATGTCATAATTAGACATTAGTCCTATTGTTGGGTATGATTTCTGATTCTGTTTTGGTAATATTTGTAAATTATCCTTGTTGGGCAATATAGTAAAATCAAGTTCTAAATGAGAAGTTTGGGCCTTTGATCAGACCAAGAACTTTTAATATAAAAACTGCCAATCTTCTTATTTTTTTATTCAGAAATATGTAGAACTTTTTGATGAACTTAGTTTTATTGAAAAGGGGTTGGGATTCACTTTTATGATAAGATAATGCCATAAGTTATTGGTGCTCTTTTTAAAATATTAAGTTGCATGCAAATCTTAACCTTTGGTTTTGAGTTGATTAATGTCTAAATATAATGTCAGATCCTATTCTTGGGAATTTCTTGTGTCTAGTGACCATTCCTCTAGTCTCTTGTCAGATGGCATTTCTCTGCTGTCAGTATTCTTGGAGTAAGAAAGGTAAAGGAAAGGTTAGAGAAATGGCTTAGAGGTTAAGAATGAGTGCTGCTCTCACAGTTAGTTCCCAGCACCACTGTCTGTAACTTCAGCTCCAGGACCTCCAGTGGCATCTTTTGGCATCTGAGGGCACTTCACTCACATTTACATATCCACACACAACCATACAAAATACATATAATTAAAATCTTCAAGGATATGTAAGGAAGGTAATGGGGTATAGTCCTACCTCTTTATAAGGTAAACTTCCCCAAACTCCAGGCTTAATTTCCTATGTTTGAGTTTTTGGACTGGAACTTCTACTCCATAGAATAGACATACTTTTTGCTGTTCTTCTCTTTTTGAGGCAAGGGCTGAGAGCTTGTTTTTAACCTGCAGTGTTTCCCCTGGTACCACATGTGTAATATATGCCTGTGTCTCTCTGTATGTCTGTCATCTATCTATATATCTATCATCTATCTGTAATCAGTCTATCCTATCTACTGTCCATCCTTCCATCCATCCACATTTGTGAAAAAAAAAATGCTTGTCTACAGTGTGTTTGGTGCTAGTTACTTAAAATGTGGCAAGGAATTATTTCTATTCTGTTGTATTACTGTGTTGAGTCACCTAATATGTAGATGTCAGTTCTGCTGTAAAAAAGATACTGCTGTAAATTTTGATGGAATATTAAAGGTATTGACACTGATGCTAAATAAACTAACATTTCTAATTAGGCTAAGGCTGCAAAAGTGAGCTTAGGAAAATGTTTAATTTTTGATATAATGTTACACTTTAAGAGCAGTTTTAACTTCATTTTACTTGTTTGTGCATGTGTATGTGCACCTGTGTGTGTGTGTGTGTGTGTGTGTGTGTGTGTGTGTGTGTACATATAGCACATATAATATACTTGTGAAGGTCAGAGGACAACTTGCAGGGTTCATTTTTCCTTCGACAATGGGGAGCCCTGGGATTAAACTAAGGTTATCAGAGTTGGAACCAGGTGCTTTTATCCCATTGAGCCATTTTGGCAGCTCAGTACTTTTAGAAATATGACTAAGTGCTGTCCAGAGAGTTGCTTATTACTTTTATAAGAAAAAGGTGAATCCAGGCTTTAATAGAAAAACAAAAGCTTAGAATATTTCTCCATTTATATAAAGAAATGTGCCAGTATCAGATTTTGAATAAAACACAGTAGTTATTAATCATCACAACAGTCCTGACTCAAAGCAGGCTAAATTCTGCAAAATTGTAGAAAGTTAGCTGCAAAAGTTAATTCCAGGATTATTTATTTAGTCAGCTAATTCTCAAACTAGTACAAAATCTTCAAAATGCTAGGTGTCTGCAAATTGCTTTGCTGCATGGAGTCAATAGGGGGAAGTCTTGAGTACTTCAGCAGCTCAGACTTAGTTCTGTGTGTAGCACACACAGCTCATGGTTGTTCTTTTGAGAGGTTGCTAGTGTTGTCTCTGCATTGCAGAATCAAGATCACTTTTTAGTTTCTTTTAAAAAACAAAACAACAAAAAAACCCAAAAAAACCTCCACCCTCTAGTGCAATGGTTCTCAACCTGTGGGTCAAGATTCCTTTTGGAGAATGGGGTTGAACGACCCCTTCACAGGGCTCGCATATCAGATATATTTATATTATGAATCATTAAAGTAGCAAATTACAATTCTGAAGTAGCAAAGAAAATAACTTTATGGCTGGGGGTCCCCACAACATGAGGAATTGTATTAAAGGGGATTAGAAAGGTTGAGAACCACTGGTCTGCTCTAGTGTTAGTCTATATGCCTACTGTTTCTTTTAGTATTTCTGTGGCGTCACCACAAGCTCCTGGCTCTCTTTTAGTCTTTTGCTATTCTTCTGTCTTATCAGCTCTTTATCTTTTACAACATTAAAATTCATTGTCTTGAGGCTTGTTGTTAGGACCTTTGTTCTTTCTGTTTGGTAAATTACATCTACAGTCATGGCTTTGGTTATCTCCCATCAGCCAGTGACTTCCATGTAAACTCTATATTTAGGTGTGTGTCTACTCAGACATTGCTTTCTGATTGGTGACTTGATACACTTTAAAGCTGAATTCTTTTGAGCAAGCATAGAAGCTATACAAAGTGGTCTTTTTATATGTCAGTGACTTAACCAGAAATACAGATGTCATCTCTGACCCTTTGTCTTCTTACCATCACAAGTCTTACTTTACCTTCAAACTGTGTCTTAAGTTATTCTCTGTGTCCATCACCACTGTCACAGCCACAGTTCTGTTTGTGTTAATTGTCTTTCATTTGGAGAACCACAGGGATATTCATTCTGGTCCTGGTATGTCTGTTCTTGTCTCTCCCTTCAGTCTTTATTTTATATTCACAGCAACCAACCTTTCTTTAATTGTTAGTGCTTTCTGATTGTCCTTACAGCAGAGTTAGTTTAATCTTTTCTTTTGGGAGTGGGGGTTTTGGGGTGGGACCCAGACCTCACATATAGTAAGCATTACTCTACCACTGTGATATAGTGCCAATCTTATCATTTTTGGTATTAGGGATAGAAGGTGGGGCTTTCTTTATGCCAAGAAAGTACTCTGCTATACAAGCTGTATTCTCACATGCCTTTTACTCTTTATTTTGAGACAGATTTCACTGAGTTGCCTGTCCAGTTGAAGTCTCTCTATAACCCAGACAAGCTTTGAACTTGTGATCCTCTTGCCTTAGCCTCCTAGATAGTTTTCTTTGCTCTCTTCACTAGATGCTACCTTTTTGTTTCCCCATGTGTTTTGTTAGTGATTTAAGAAGCTTTTTTTTTTTTTTTTAATTTAGAGGCTACTTTCTTGTATGATATACCAACAGTATGTCTTAATTTAGAAGCTGAATTGCTTTTAAAGGGCAGAATTTTATTTTTGGAGCTTAAGAAGGTCAAGATTAGTGTACTGACAGAATGGTGTCTGCTGAGGGCCCCTAGCCTGGTCCATAGAGGGGCATCTTCTGACAGTGCCCCTTGAGGTATGAGAAGGACCTGATTTCATTCACAAAGAGTACTAATGACATCATCTATCTAATTATCCTGTGTTTCAGCTCTCTCTCTCTCTCTCTCTCTCTCTCTCTCTCTCTCTGAGATCTCTCTCTCTCTGTGTGCGTTGCGTGCGTGCGTGCGTGTGGTGGGGGGAGGAGTCAGGCAAGGACAAGTGAGGTGTGCATATGGAGGCCAGTGGACAATTTTGGCCGTCTTTTTCCAAAAGTCTCATTTTCTAATGCCTTCCTATGTTATCATGTTTGGGTTAGGGTTTTACTTTAGGAATTGCAGAGGACACAAACAATCTGTCAATACCAGTTTGAAAATTTGAAATGTCAGGCTGGAGAGTGTCTCAGTGGTTAAGAATACATACTGCTCTTAAAGAAGATCTGAGATTGATTCCTAGCACCCATGTTAGGCTGTTCAGACCTGCCTGTAACTTCAGCTATTGGGGGATCTGATGTCCTCTTCTTGACTCCACAGGTACCTACACTTACATCATGTCCCCCCCCCCACACACATAATATTAAAAATAAAATAAAGCTTAAAAATTGGATGGCCAGTTACACTTGAGAAAACATTTGAATATTTTGAGAAAAATTTGTATTTTCTCTAAAAGAAGATGACTTCTTATTTTCACCGTAAACCTATTTTTCTGCCTAAGGTTTACAGTTCAGGCCTTTAAACTGAAATTGTTTTAAAAATCCATCTTCAGATTGAACCCCTTTGCTGGTACCAGTCTGTGTCATAAATCAAATAGGTCCTACTAGACTGCTAATTGTTATGGTTTTAGTTCTGTGCTTTATTTGCCATTTGAATCACTCCTTATTTTGTGGTTTGTTAATGAAGAATGACTGCTTTAAACAGTAACTTGACCTTTTAATATAAATAGTAGGTCTTTTACTTGATAGCTGTTAGATCATTTAATTTACAAAGTTGATGCTAACATTAAATCTTATTTATCAGATTTTTAAGGCTACTTTAATGGTAATTTAGGTAGTATATTATACTTTTTATTGTGATAATAATTAAATTGATAAATATTTAGTATTTTAAAAACTGTCTTCAATATTCCATCCATCCATCCATCCATCCATCCATCCATCCATCCATCCATCATCTATCCGTCCATCCATGTTGGGCAGGGTTTCACTATGTAGCCTTGGCTAGTCTGTATATTCCTCTAGACCAGGCCAGGATGTTATTGAACTCAAAGGGATCCTTCTGCCTCTGTCTTCCAATACTGGGATTAAAGGCATGTGCCACCAAACCTGACTTGGTTTTACTTTAGTCTTGTGGAAGTACTTAATATTTCTAGACAAGAATTTTGTGCAGCAAATTAAAAAGCAAAAGAATTACTGTGCCTTGGTGGCACACACCTTTAATCCCAGTACTCATTAGGCAGAGGCAGGCGGATCTCTCTGAGTTCAAGGCCACCCTGGTCTCTAGAGAGATCAGCCTGGTATACAAAGGGAGTTCAGGACAGCCTCCAAAGCAATACAGAGAAACCCTGTCTTGAAAAACCAAAAAGCAAACAAACAAACAAAAGAATATATAGAGTGGATTCACAGTTGAGGTAAGGATAGAAACTTTGCAAGTATTTTTGTTTACTTTTAGAAAATGTACTTGTGTAGTTATGAGATACAGCAGTTAGTAAAACACTTAATTGCTTCAATGTGGAGTCTAGAGTGTTTACTTTAAAGTAGTAGTGATAATGTGTTTTTCAAAGCTGGGCAGCTTGATTTTATGTCTCTGGCATTAATCAATTTACATGTAAATTTGGAGTCAGCTTTGGTTTTTATTGTTTCATTCTTGTAAAATATTAATGTTTTTATTTAAATTTTTACTACTGCTAGGTCTAATGACTGTTATAGATAGATTGTAAAGTGGAAGCTGGAATTAGTTTAAATGTCTTGTCTTGAAGTACATGAGGAATTACAGTGGTTTTTCTCTCTAGCAGGGTGGTGTTGCCATGGTGAGAGCTTCTGTTTCCATGACATTTGCTTGCATATTTTGATAGGTCTTCAGCTGAAGAAGGGCTCTGTTTCCTGGCAGACTGGAAAAGTGTCATCTCCCTACCCCCACCCTGGAACTATGCTGCTTTTTCAATTGAGAAATATAATCATTTTTGAGGAATTGTAATAGGAAAATATCAAGAAAGAAAATACATCTTGTTCATGAAAACATTTTTTTTTTGTTCAGTTTTCAGAGCATAGCAATTCTTAGCTGCTTGGTATAAGGAAGAAAAAAAAAGAAAAACACCATTTTTTTTTTAGTTTTCATAATTCATAAATAATATATGCCTCCCAGTGAATTTTGTTGACTAAATAAACAGTTACAGATGATTAATTTACAGCCAGCCTTAGCTGGATTTAGATATATATTATTCCTGTACTATTGTACAGTTAAAACAGTTGGTCATGATGACATGTTGGAGGCTGAGAAAGGGGAAGTAAACATAAATAATGACTTTAGAAAATGAAAGGATCAGTGATGTCTTTGAGGATGAAATTCAGAACATATAAAGTCAAATCTCATATAGATAACAGCTAAACACCTAAGGAATAGCTTCTTTTAAAAAATTGGTACTCTATTATTAATGTTGAAACCTTAATGGTAGATTTTTTTTTAAAGAAGAATTGACAGTGGTATATTTAGTTTCAACCTTTCACTAGATAATATATTCACAAAAGTGTAACAGTGAATCCAAAAGTGATATGTAGGACAGGCCTTTTTATACTTTTCCCTCTCTATTAGTTATTAATATTATTATTTTCTTAAGGTTTTAGATAGCGGCTCATTGTGTAGCCTAGGCTAGCCTCAAGCTCATTGACATCTTCTTGCCTCTGTTTCTTGGTACTGAAATTAAAGGCATGTGCCCTCATGCCCTCAGCTCCAGTTAGGTTATTACCTATGTTTGCATGGTTTCTTTATTCACACCTGGGCAGTTACTAGTACATTAATGCATTCATATTTCCACTCCACTTTCAAAGATCCTATTATTTTGCACTTTACTGTTTAGTATTTATCCAGATATTTTCTATTTTATCATATATTTTTCTAATAGTAAGATTTTTAGCATCTGTAGAGTCATAGTAGAATCATAATGAAAGGGCTTGTTGTCTACTCTGCTTGTCACTCATGCTTGAAACAGTTCCACAGATTAGGAGGTCTTTAAAAATAAACATTTTGCAGATAATGTATGATTTTTTTTTCTTTTCTTCTGGGACTGGTGATTGAACATATGGTATAGTGGCGTTGCTTCGCCAGTGAACTTGCAGTGGTGGCCACATCCTAGGGGCCACTACACCTATGGTCTTGTGCTTGTTAAGTCCCTGAGCTGTTCTCCAACTCAACATTGTACAAGTTTAAAAGAAGAAATTGGATTTTGTGTTTTATCTAATTAAATTAATTTATTTTGAGATAGAATCTTACTGTGTATCCTTGGCTGGCCTTGTGCTTGCTGGCTGTGTAGACTATGTTGACTCATGAACTCACTTGAGTTCTATCTGCCTCAGACTCCCAAGTAGTAGTTTATTTACTTATTTGGGACATTTCCCTGTATTTATTTTTATTTTATGTTTCTTTTTTTTTGGTACCTGTACAGGTTGTTTCCAGAGACATTGTTGAGCACTGTGTCATGGGTGCACTTTGAATACATTTGTTAGTCAGATTCTCTCATTTCTACCTTTTTTTCTTTTTAAATTTATAATCTTCAGCTTATATTTTACTTCCTCTGGGGAAGTCCAGTGTTCTTGACAATGCTGGGTCTTATGCCCTCATGTCATTAAATTGTTCAGTTTGTTTTAATGAACTTTTGTCTGGACTCCCCCATTATCTTTATGCTTCTGGCTAGAAGACGTTGGTATTGTGCCTGATTGATAAGTATTTGTTGAGGGTGAGGAGTGAATGAATGCATACTTCAGATCAAAATTTGGTTAATCTTACTTTCTGGATGGTAGGTAATGGTTTCTGTGGGGGTGGTACTTGCTGAGCTGGTGCCAGGGGATGCCGTAGAACCTCTAGAGCCTTCAGAGCAGCCTTGGGGAACTCTGCTTTGGTAATTCTTATACTTTATAATATTTTAAATTTGTACATTTGTAAACATATAGGACTTTAGAAGATATCAAAGAGATAACACCTTTATTTATATTTTAAATTCTTCATGACATTTTTGATTTACATAAATTACACATTATTTAAAAAAGATTTATTTTTATTTCATGCATATGGGTGTTTTGTCCCATTTTGTGTGTCTGGTATCTAAGGAGGCCTGGTGCCTAAGGAGGCCAGAAGACAGTGTTGGATGCCCTGGAACTGGAGTTAGAGGTGGCTGTAAACTATTATGTGGGTGTTGGGAACTGAAATTGGGTCTTTTGCAAGAGTAGCAAGTAGTCCTAACCTTTCTTAACCATCTCTTCATCCCCTAAATTGTATATTTTCAGGTGTATATCTTGCTGTTTTGATAATCATTGTAAAATGATCAACCCATTCCATATAATTAACATGAATCGTCTCTAATTTACTAATTTTGTGCCATTGTTTGGTCAATTTTCATGCCTTTCTCACCCCCTGGCAGCACCATCATGCCTTTCTCACCACCTGGCAACACCATCTTTCTTGCTACTTTCGTGAGTGCTTATTTTAGATTGCACATAGGAGATCACATACATTTTCTCTATGTTTTGCTTTTTCAGAATGTCTTCTAGCAGGACACCTTCTTTTTTAAAGCTGAATGATATTCCACTGTAAATATAATACCTTTATCTGCTCCCTTTAAAAAATTTATGCATTTATCAAAGACACTTAAGTGTTACCATACTTTGGGTATTGTGAGCAGTGCTGCAGGGATTGTGGAATCACAGGTTTGCTCAGTGATTCCACTTTCTGTACCTTTGGATGCACTCAGAAATGCAATTGTTGGCTCATTTGGTAGTTTCATTGTGGAGTTTTTCAGCAGGTGTTCAGTGCTTCCTTTTTTTGTCCAATTTCACAAGAATGTTTGCTCTTTTTTTGTCTTTTTGTTAATATCCATCAGAGTAGATGTGAGGTGAGTTCCCACTGAGGATTTGGTTTCCAGTCCCTGCTGATTGGAGATGGCTGTGTAGGTGCCTTCTTACATAACTTTGAGAAGGGTTTCCTCAGGTTCTTTCTCCCTATTTTATTTGGGTTATTTATATTTCATTTTTGAGTTACGTGACTACTATATATTCTGTATATAAAATACCTTATTAGACCCATTGTTTTCAAATATTTAGACCCCCTATTTGCTGGTAGGTTACCCTGTAATGTGTTTCCTATGCTGTACAAAATTTTCTTATTGTGGTGGAGTGGTATAGGATTTTCATGTTAATCTTTTTTGCTTGTGCTTTTAGTGCTGTATCTAAAAAATTATTTTCAGGATTTCTTGAGGTTTAATTGCGCACGCGCATGCGTGTGTGTGTGTGTGTGTGCGTGTGCGTGTGCGTGTGCGTGTGCGTGTGTGTATGTGTGTATGTGTGTGTGTGTGTGATGTGAATTTTTCTTTTGCCATTGGCCCATTTTACTATAGTAGTTAGTATGCATTTTAATGTAGGATAATATATCTGGGTTTGAATATTTACTCTGTCTAGATGCATTGCTTATTTTCTGTCTTATGTGATCCATGAAGACAGGAGATTATGATGAATTAACCTACTTTATAGAATATTCTAAGACTCATGTGATTTGATAGCACTGCGCATCATGGTTGGTTGGAAAAATGCACAATAACTGATAGTTATTAGAAATTATTACTACCTTTATTATTCCATATAAAGACAGTAGAGGAAGATGAAAACTAGAGGAGACAAAGGAGGGGGCTTGGCTGTTAGCTTCAGAAGCTTGAATCCTATTCAGTCAGTTAGCTAATCAGCAGCAATGAGAATCCGTTCCATTTGACAGGGTCTGTTGGCTCTAGGGATAGCAGCTGGGTAATTGATGAGTGTAGAGTGATAGAGACTCAAGAGTGGTCTGTATAGAAAGTGAACCTGACTAGGTAGGAGGTTCCTGTTCATCAAGATGGAAAGGCTAGTTTTTTGATTAAGTGATTCCATTTAGATTTAAAACCTTAGGGTGCTGCCTGGATTTAATACCTTAGGGTATTGGACTTGTGCTTGACATTCTCATATTTATAAAGGAGCACCTAAGTTTCCTTGAGAGTAATTAAGACTAGAAATGAACATTTGGGAGTAATTTTTGTGAGTAGATTTGGAGTCTTCTAGGAGCGGCTTACAGTGAGAACCAGTAGAAAAAAAGGGGGTGGGGTGAGGATAGATATCTAAAAGTAAAGGGTGGAATAACGGCAAGTGGTAAGAGGGTAAGAGGAGACAACATTGTGTGGAAAGCCTGAAAGATAGTATTTTCCAAGCATGGCTGTTTGTATTTGTTACTGGAGATAGTAGAGGCACACAGAACTTTGGTCTAAATACCCTAATTTTTTAGGGAAGCAAAACTTTAAACTTCCTTACCATTATTAAGTTAGTAGAGCCAAAGAGGAATTAAACATATTACTTTCTTTGCAGTTACTGTCACAGACTTTGTGTTGTGGTTTCTTTTGGCCTGTTCTGGGCAGTGTAGGGTCTATAGTGTTTCTGGCTTGTGCCACTAGATGGCAGTAACATACCTTTCTCATACCAGTGCTGTCCAGCATTACAAATATCTTGTCAGTTTTCCCACTGTCTAGTTTTTATACTTTCGTTTCCTTATAGCCACATTCAACTGCACTTTGAATAGAGGCTCTACTATGTTTTATTAAATATGTTCCTCTCATATTCTAATATTTTTAATATTTAAATTGATTGCATTGTTGTTTCTTTAGAGACTCTGGAAATCTCATATTGGGGTTGTATCCAAATAGAAATATTTTTCCAGTTTTCCTCTTTTAAACAGTTTACTTGTTAAAATAAGGTTTATTTGCTGGGCAGTGGTGTCACACGCCTTTAATCCCAGCACTCGGGAGGCAGAGACAGGTGGATCTCTGTGAGTTGGAGGCCAGCCTGGTCTACATAGTGAGTTCCAGGACACGTTTCAAAGCTGCATAGGAACTCTTGTCTCAAAAACCAAGAAAAAAAATCGGGTATACTTAGAGGTATCATATTTATTGGTTAACTAGAGCTTTGATGATTTTAATCTGAGTGCATGCTGGTGATTTCAGTGTAATTAAAATTCACCACTCCTTATTATGTGCTAGAATATATATATACTTATGTACTTCAGCAAGAGTTCATATTTCAGATGTGGTAAGTCATAAATATTTATTTTCAAAAGCCTTTTAATCCCTTTTATGTACTATCTTGGCCATATTTGGAGATTGTGAAAAACAAATTCTTTTTATTTACTTCTGTTTTTTAAAAAAAACAAACAAATAAACATGAATAAATAATCGTTTGTCTCTAAGAGAATTCCCTTGGCCAGGGGTGTGGATGGATTCAGGAGGGCTCAGCACAGGGGCTTGCTGTCTTACTTTTCAGCTCTGTCTTTTCTGCAGACACTCCTTTCTTCCTTACTTTTTGTTGCCTCATGACCCATTTTGTGAGATTTCTATCAAATAGCCTTAATTAGCAAAAATAACTATTTTTTTATCAGTCTTTTCAGAGATGAGTTGACAATTGGAAACATTTTCCAGTTTGAGCAGTAAGAAAACTCTGTGCAAAGCAAGTCTAAAGAGTATTCCAGTCGCTATTAAATTGTGTATATCACCTAAGTGAATCTGTTGTGGCGAATTTGGGGATGAGTTGCACTGACACATTGAAGCAGTAGATATTTGACTTTAAATTTATCCACTTTTAATCATAATACCTGGAGAAATACTCTATATTATGCTTTTTATTAAATTATTTTTTTAGACTTAAATATTTTATGTGTCTGGGTGTTTCGCTTGCATGTATATCTGTTCACCATGTGCTTGTCTGATGCACACAACAGTCGTAAGAGGACATCAATTACCTGGAACCAGAGTTTAGGATAGTTGTAACCACATGAATGCTGGGAACCAAACCCAGGTATATTGTAAGAACAACAAATGCTTTTAATCAGAACTGTCTCCCTAGCCCTGTTTATTTATTGCTCTTAAATAAGCTACATAGAAAAGAGGTTCCATGTGTTCCCCCGACCCTCAAAGTCAGGTTCACACCATGTAGCCCTTACTCATAGACATCCAACTACCTCTGCTGGGTTTAAAGATGTGTACCACCATACGTGGCCTGGAAAATGTTTCTTAGGAACTCCTTATAACAACAACAACAAAAAATTATACTAAATTGTCATCATATTGACTTGTGTTTGAAATTTGTGCTCCTGTGGCTAGGATGTTTTTACAGTTTATAAAATTGTTCTATGCATTTTTGTATATATGGAAAATAATACTTAAAATGGGTATGGGGATGCAGATCATTTGGTAGAGTGTTGGCTGCTAGGCAAAAGGGTCTGGACTCATCTCAGGAGGTAGAAGCAGGAGGATCAGAAATTCTAGGCCATCTTCAGATACATAGCAAGTTTGAGACCAGCGTGGGCACTGTCTCAACATTTAAAAATGAGAGAAAGAAAGGAAGGAAGGTAAGAGGGAGGGAGGGAAGGAGGGGGAGGGAGGAAGGAAAGAAGGAAATGAAATCACTTAGCTCCACGATCTGCTCCCATTCTACATAGTCACTGAATTCACATATTTGCTTCTTTTTGGTAAATCCTGTGTTCTACTCTTGTGTTTTTGATAAGATATACTTCTTTCTATAAGCCTTAAAGCTTTGAAATAGTCGTATGTCAATAATTAGGCCTTAAGCCATCCAAATAAAACACTGCTCTTCCTGTATTCTTGGAATACATGCACGTGCATGTGTGCAGGCATGTGGACGAGGGGAGGGGTTCCACAGACACCTAGAAGGTCCAATCGGAGGCTGACACAGACAGAGCCTTGGAAAGAGTCCTGGTCATCCTATAGTTCTTACTCTGGGAAGCAGGAGGCCACCCTAAGAGATGCAGACCATGTTGGGAGGGCATGAGTGAGTCTTTGGGAACTTCCCTCCAATGAAGTTTATCACCAGTGTAGGTTTTTTTTTTTTTTTTATAAGAATAACCAAATATGCTGTTAACATTGTAACAATAGAATATTAGCTGAGTAAAAGTTAAAAACTGCTCGAATATTTCAATAGATGATGTGTTGTTTGACTTGTTGGAATGTATATTAAAATTATATATTATAGATGTTAAATGCTTGTCAGGTATCAAATAATAGTTCCATGAATTCCCCATGAAGGATAAAGATTCTACAGTGTTACTGATTTATCTTTCCTTTTTTCTTTTGTGCTTACTCATGCTTTTGATGTTCAGTTTAAGATTCCCTTGCTAAATCTACAACCATGAAGATTTACTCTGTTTTCTTCTAAGATATTGTGGTTTTAGAGCAAGAGAAGTAGGTATCCTTTGCTGATCTTTCAGAGGACCAGCATTGAGATGATTTTGTGGCTCCCAACCAGGGAATCTGGTGTCTATTTTTGACTTCTGTAAATGCCTGTAGGCATTTATACACACGTATACATAAATTAAAATAAATAGAATTACATTTAGGGACTGGAGAGATTTTTCAGCAACTTAGAGCATTTGTTGCTTTTCAATAGGACCTGGGTTCATTTCATAGCACTTACATACTAGCTCACAACCATGTTAATTCTAGTTTTAGGGGGATCTGACACCCTCTTCTGAGCATGATGGGCACCAGGTATTCATGTGATGCATACACAGACATGCAGGCTAAATATTCATGTGCATAAATGAATTTAGAAAGTTAAAAATGATAAAAAATAAAATTACAATTTTAAAATTCTACTGTGTTTAAGATTCTTTTTTGAGTTTTGTCCATTTTCAGACATTTAAGTATATTTCTCTCTTGCCTTTCCTCCTTCTAAATCCTTTCACATTCCCCTCTCCCCTTTCAAATTCATGGCCTCTTTTTTTCACTAATTGTTACAACATGAAGACATGCGCACACACTTACTCCTAAATATAACCTGTTCAGTTCATATATTACTTGTGTATTTTCAGGGATGACCATTAGGGACTAGACAATTAATTGGTGTGTTCTTCTTTGAGGAAGGTCACCTGTACAGCTCCCAGCTTTCTTCAGGTTCTTATAGGTCTTTGTGTAGGGTTGAGGACTCATGGACTCTTTCCCCATTGAGTTAGCATGTCCATTGGTGTCATCCTTGTTTAGCTCACACTTGGGTGGTTATGTTATAGCTTTTGATGTTACTTGGAGACAATATCTCATGGCAAACTCCCTGAGCCTGTGGGGCTTAGAATCTTTCTGAACCCCTCTTTCTCAATGTTACATGAGCCTTGAGTGTGGAAGTGTTTTGTATATGTATCCACTGGGACTGGATTCCCCAACTCTGTATGTGATTGATTGTGGTTTTCTATAATGGTCTCTGTCAGTTGCAAAGTTCTTTCATGAGATCTAAACACTTACCTGTGGGTATAAGGATATATGTTTGTAGATTATCATTAGGGATTATGCTAGTTGGTAAATGCGTGGTTGTAGATTTTCTTCCAGTAACCTTGACTTCAAAAGCACTGAGTAGTTAACTGGGTTTCCAGTATCAAGCATGGTGTCCCTCTTGTTGAGCTGATCTTAAGTCCAATTAGAGAGCTGTTACCACTGAGGTATTTATGCTAACACTACTATGTCCTTAGGATTGTCATGCTGTGCTGGTCCTTGATGTGGTGGCTCATAGGTGGGTAGGACTGTTAGTTACTTCCTTCTTTTGGAAGCTTGCCTGGTGTCTTCTGGTACCATGAAAACTAGTCCTCATAAAGGGTATATTTAGGTCAGCTCCAGCTTGGGGTATCTGGGTCCTGTTTCTGAAGTACATGGTATCTTCTGCAATAGGGACTTAACCTTCTACAGTAGGTGGTAGTGGGGAGTAACCAAAGGCAACAGTAGGGCTATGTATGTTTTAGGAGTCACATGGACAGCTTTGGCCAACAACTCAAAAGAGAGCTTGTTATGTTTGGTATTGGAAGTTTCTTTAGGTGGTCTTTGGCTGTTGGGTGGATTATTGTCAGCCTAGATGAGAAAAGCTTAACTAAACCTATGCATACATACTTAGTTTTAACATACCTACATATATACACACCTATATCCCCCCACACACCCACACACCCCTTATAGGTTTTCCCCTACTTTAGTAGATAATTAATAGTATGATTCCTTGTGACTTTTTCAGACACCTTGTTATTTTACCCTGCCCCACCTTCTATATTTACTTCCTCCCTTCCCATTTCCTCTACTAGATCACTTGTGTTTTGCTATTCCCCTTTATTCGCCTCCCACCTTCTGTGTTTACCTCTCTCTCCCTCCCTAAGGAACACCCTTTATCCCATTTTCCTTCTTAGACATGTGTACCCTGCTACTCTCTCTATTGCTCTCCAACATCCCTATCCTTGCAGTGGTTCTCCTGGTTTCTGTAGTTGCTATAGGCCATGTACTCACATCTCAAAATTTCAAGCTAGGAGCCTCCAATAAGAGAGAAGATTTGATATCTTTTTTAGATCTGGATCATACTCACTCAGTACAATGTTTTCTAGTTCCATTCATGAATCTGCAAAGTTCATGATTTCAGTTTTTCCTTACAGTTGAATAGTAGTATTGCATAGTGTATATATACCACATTTTCATTATCCATTTGTTGGTTGTAGGACACTGAGATTGTTTGCATTTCCTACCTAGTTTGATTAGAGAAGCAATGAACATGGCTAAGCAAGTATGTGTGGAGTATGATGTAGAGACCTTTGGGAATATTCTTGGTTTTATGGTAGACTTGTTTTTAGCTTTTTTATAATTCTCCAAATGGATTTCCATTTTTAGATTCTTGATTTGGTTTCCTAATATGATGTGTGGTAGGGAATCTAGCTTCATTGTTTTGCTTGTGAAAATCATTATTGGAGTTAGCATCTGAAATGCCCTATGTTTAAACATCTCTAGTATCCTAAAAAAAAAAAAAAATGAAGGGGGATAAAAAGAAAGATAAAATGATGTTAAGAAAATAATATTAAGAAAGTGGGTGTGTTGGTGCATCATGTAATTCTAGCACTTGGGGAATTAGTGTCAATTCAAGGTCAACTCTGGCTACATAATGAGTTCTACAACAGTCCTATGTCACTCCTACCTCCATTCCCCCCTTTTTAAAAATGTTTATTGTTATTGTATGTATATAAATGTGTGTATGGGAGTTGCACAAAAGGGGTAATGGCTCATGATCTCAGCTTTTGGGAAGTGGGATAAGGCTCAGGAATTCAAGGTTATCCATAGCTGCATAGTGAATTTTGAGGCCATACTGACCTTCTTGATACCTTGTCTCAAAACAACAGCAGCAGCAGCAGCAACAACAATGACATTAGGATGGAGAGGTGACTCAGTAAAGTAATTGCTATAAATACATGAAGACTGGAGTTTAGTTTACTCATGCTTGTAATCCTAGCACTAGGAAGGCAAAAATAAGGGGAGGTTCCTTGAGCTTGATGAGTTCCAGCAGACTCAGAAGCAGTGAATCAAACAATAACGTGCATAGCCATTGATGAAAACACACCTGATGTTGACCCCTGGTTTCCACAAATGTGTACCCTGTACATGAACACAAAAACGCAAACCCCAAATTCAAAATCAAAAGAAAGCAAAAACAGTTAAGAGAATATTTGGTCTCTTTGGCAGAGAGTCCACTGACAGGGCTCTGCCCACACTGTGGACACTGTTGGGTTGACTGCCCTGCTCTGCCATAGCACATCAGTTTTCCCAGGTTCCTCTTCAATAAGAAAATCCCTCAGACCTTCTGGATCTGGCAGTGTAAGGCCAATGCAGTCCTGTGCAAATAGCTTAAGGTATAATGCTGTCCTGTATGATTCTGTCACCCCTTTATCATCAACAAAAAGGCTGGAATGTTAAGCCTCAAGAAATTCTTTTTCCCCAAATCTGGCATTTAGACAAAGCCAGCATTTCCTCAGGGACTAGAGAAGATAGTTCCTGTTGCTAAAACGAGTTCTTTTCCTTATTTCTGGCAAAAGGGCCATATGGCTCTTCTGTTAACCTGTGGCTAAGGTGCCTGTTTAACACATCAAATCAGACACACTGGCCAGCAGATCTCTCAACATGGCCAATATCTGTTACACAGTCATTCTGGCTGGCATATCCCACCTCCTACCCTCAAGCTCTCCAACTCCTAAGCTTCACTCCCATTTCTCCAGTCTCTGATCCCTATATAACCTCAGCCATTTTGACTGTGTGCCCTTTTGGTTCCTGCATACTCTCTTGGGCTCTTGGTCAGCAGCTCCTTTCTTAGCCCCCTTCAGTCTTCTCTCACTGTTCTCATCCCTCTCTCCTCTCATAGCCTGGTTCAGTCTGGACCCTTGCAGATGCCTCTGGCTATGCTCTCCATCATATCTACAATAAAAACCTTCTCCTCAACCTATACCTAGGAGAAGGCATGTCCCCCTTTTTTCCCTTACAGCAGTCTCAGCTCTCTCCTTAAACCATGTGGGTTACAGGGATCAAATTCAGGTTAGCAGGCTCATGGGCAAACACCTTTACCCCTGAACCATTGATTGGCCTGCTACTTATTTTCTGAACTTGATTTTCGTATCTTTTATTATTAACAGGGGATATATCAGTCTTACCTGCTCATTGATGATCTTTTGCCCTCCATACAAAATGGCAGACTCTTGTTTATGAAAGTTCAGAAAAAGAAATCTAACCTTGCTAAGAGGCTAGATGTCTGTCTTTAAGTTAACTACTATTAATATGAGTATAACTTTATTATTATTATTATTATTATTATTATTATTATTATTATTATTATCATTATTATTATTAGGTTTTTTGAGACAGGGGTTCTTTGTGTAGCTTTGGAGCCTATCCTGGCACTCACTCCAGGCTGGCCTCGAACTCACAGAGATCCGTCTGCCTCTACCTCCCGAGTGCTGGGATTAAAGGCATGTGCCACCAACGCCTGGAGAGTATAACTTTATAACTTGAGGAATTCATCATTATACAAAAATCCACACTAATCCAAAATATTTTCAAGATCTGTTGTTGTTTCCTTAGTTTAAAATAGGAGATACAGTGAAAAACCAAGAGCTCAGTAGGACTGAGTAGTTTCTCTGGGTGCTGCCTTAGTTTATATCACATGGTCATCTTAATCAAGATGGTGGTGAAGTTACATTGTATGTCATCAGTGAAGATGGACACAGGCCACATAATTCCCATTTAAGTTATCTTTGTTTTTGTAGATTTATTTTTTAATTCAAAGTGGAACCCAAGTTACATATACAGTTGAAACAAGAGTTAAGTCACATATATAGTATGTTGCAGCAAATTAAGATTACTTATGTATGGATTTTAAAATTATAAGCCTGTTATAAGTTTTAAGCTAAATATTGTTACAGATATTTTTAATCATACCTAAGGAACTTACAAATCCAGATACAGTTTATAGCATAAATTCTTTGAAGAGTTTTTTGAGAGCAGAGAACAAAGAAATCATAGAGATAAAAGATTTTTAAGAGTGGAAAATGGAAAAACCTTAGAGATAAGATACCTTTGGGAGTGTAGAACAGAGCAAGTTTAGATACAAGAGATTTTGGAATCATTTGTTTGCATGGTGGTAGATGATGTTACCATGTGAGAGAATTTGGAAATGTAGTGTGTAAATCTTTGGCCACTGATCTTTATTGAAGCCAAGCTGTTTGTAGTAAGATAGTGAGGCTTTAATAAAATCTCTGAGTCCATGGAGGAAATTAAGTTCAAGGAGAAAAGGAGATAGGGTCACAGAATGGGATTTCACAGGAGAAGGAGGATTCTTATAAGCTCTAAGGGGAAGCTGAAAGACAGTGCAGTAGCCCAGACTGTCTTTGAGAAGATGTGGGACTGTAGGCAGTTCCTAGAGGGAGGTAAGATGAAGTTCCAGGAAGGATCTGAGAACAAAGGGTGGAGGGGGATAAGTGTCAGTGGTGTTAAGAATGTCAATCCAGGGCACCCCCAAGGGGAATGAGAGACTTGCCAGAGAGATATCTCAAAGCCTAGGGGCGAGGTGTCCCTTTCCAGGTCACACAGGGCTCAGTAGGGTGAGAGGAGCTTTCTGACACAACAATGTGGCTTTTATAGTATCAGTAGACAAAGCAGGCAGCTTCAGGGTGACACTCAGTAGAAGAGGAGAGGAGAGAATAGCTGAAGAGGAGGTAAAGGCAGCTCCTATGGGGACCAGGAGAGGCTTTTGGGGAAAGGGAGGGTTCTGATGGAAGGAGATGGGTAAGTGTCTTTAAAAGGAGAGATGTGTTCGCATGGAGGGCATAAAGAAATGCCCCAGGAAGGTGTAGCAGGCTATGGTAAGTAGCCAGAGAGACACTTAACAGAGTAGATAAGAGGCAAATGGGTTTGAGCAGGTAGAGGAAAGAAGCAGCTAAAGAGTTGGACTGTTGAATTTGGAGTCTAATTTGATGGATAGCAGAAACCAGCAGAAACAAATGATCTATACATACCCTAGGAGAGTCAGATAAGCAGCTTCTTGTGGAGTGGCTCAATCCCTTGAAGGGAAAAATCATATATGCCAATCCTTGGGTTTCAGCACCAGTTGTACCCCCCCCCCAAAAAAAAAAGATACAATTGCTTCTAGGTATGGTTTATTATAGGTATTAGGGAGAATTCAGCCAGAGGCTTCTGGAAGAGTATCGAAAACTTTAAAGCTCTGGTTTTTAGAGTTTTCGCTCAGAGTTCAAAAAAAGGAGTACAAATAAGTGAAACAATTAAAATCTGAGGGGAGAAGGGAATTGACTCAACACAATTGCTCCTCTTCATGTTCCTTTATTCTTTTGCTCTCTTCCTCTCTTGCTGTTCTGTTTCTCTGTCTGTTTTTGGTCTCAATTTCTTGAGGTTACAAGTATATATACATTTGCGACAGTAATTCTTTTTACAATGCAATGTGAGGCTTGAGTTTCTCAGGGTCAGCAAGGCAGGTAAGATTTACACACAGAGCAATAAACTAAAACTGCTACAGAAACTTTTAGCATCAGTTGCTTAGGGCTGTAGGTCAGAGAGAGGGTCTAAGTTAAATTTGCACAAGATCAAAACCTGACACCTTCCAGGGCTCTAGCCTCAGTGGCAGCACAGGCCTTCAGGAGAGTTTAATTTTCCATGAGGATGAGCAAATGGGCTGATTACCTTTGTCTTTATCTTCTCCGGGGAAACAGGAGGGAGCAGTAAATCTCTGAGCTAAATCTTGAGTTAGTAAAACAAGAAGTTTGAGCATCTTTTAGTGCAGGGTTAGTTTAGGTTATCGCTCGCTTCTCTATCTGCCGGTGAGGTAAAGCTAGGGCATGCTTATTTTTCTTATCTATCTGTGCAGCTGTGAATCAACAGCTTTGGACATATAGTAATTCTCTGTCCTTGGATATCTGGGAATGTCTTAGATGGGATGCTTTTGCCTGGGCCCTCAACACTGACCAAATGCCTGTCAATAAAGGTAATTGCAGGAAAGCAGATCTCTGAAATTGCAATGGAGATGGGAACAAGGACCTGATAATGGGAAATAGGTCTTACACATAGCTAAGGAATTTAATCAGTAAACTAGAGCCTGTTAATGGAGAACAGATTTTTCACATAAGATCAGTAAACTCCCAAGTGCATGGGAGAAATTGTTCCTAGTAAGTGATCAGGTACTGCTAACCTGTCGGAAGTAAATCCCAGGTTTGTTACAGAAAGGAATAAGCTATAGGAAGAATCTACAGCTAGAAAGTCAATTCAGTCACAAGATTATAATGCCAAGTACAGCTTTTGTGTTGGTTTATCCATCAGAAGAATCCTTAATTCATTTGAGTTACCTCCTGATAATGATAGCTGTGTAATTACTGTGTGATGTTACAGCATATAGCAGAAGAGTCCAGACCTAACCAGGCCATGAGAGGTGTTGTGTGTGTGGCGGGGAGTGTGTGAGAGAGGAAGGGAAGAGAGGAAAAAGGGAGGCTACTAGGCCAGGAGGGAGCCAGGAGACCAAGAGGCCAAGAACCCATATAGCCAAAATGGCTGAGTTATATAGGGAAGAGAAGCTGTGAGGAAAAGGGAGGGATGATCAGGCTGAAGAGGTTGAGGTTAGGGGGTGGGGTATGCTAGCCAGATGACTCTGTAATAGGTATTGGTGATGTTGAGAGAGACTGGTAGCCAGTGTTTGCTTTGATACGTTAAACAGGCACCTCAGGCATAGGTTAATGGAGGGAGCCTTATGTCCCTTTTATTACAAGTAAGGAAGAATGATTCCTTCTAGCAATAAAAACTATCTTTTTAAGTTCTTGAGGAAATGCTGACTTTTGTCTAAAATGCCAGACTTTGGGAAAAGGAATTTCTTGAGACTCAACATCCTGAAAGTTTTCTCTGACCACCGTACATGAATCTTGGCATGTGAACACCCACCTGCATACATATAACAAACAAATAAATGCAATTAAAAAACCAAAGTGGCCGGGTGTCGGTGGCGCACGCCTTTAATCCCAGCACTCAGGAGGCAGAGGCAGGCGGATCGATGTGAGTTCAAGGCCAGCCTGGTCTCCAGAGTGAGTGCTAGGATAGGCTCCAAAGCTACACAGAGAAATCCTCTTTCGAAAAAGCAAAAACAACAACAACAAAACCCCAAAAAACAAAAAAACCAAAAAACCAAAGTGAAAATAAAAAAACGTTGCTTAATAAAAGGTAGTATTATGCTGAATGAATTGAGTCCTAAATTTTGTCTTCTAATTATTGCTTTTATTTTAATTCACTTTAGAAATATAAACCTGGTCGGTGTGATGATATTTTGAAATGGAAACCTCCCAGTCTGAACTCCGTGGATTTTCGACTTAAGATAACAAGAATGGGAGGAGAAGGGTAAGTGTGTACTCCCGGCCCAAATAGGATTTTTTTGAGACAAGAGTTTCTTTGTGTAACAGCTCTGGCTGTCCTGAAACTCACTTTGTAGACCAGGCTAGCCTCAAACTCACAGAGATCCACCTGCCTCTGCCTCCCAAGTTGCTGGGATTAAAGGTGTTTAGTTTTTGAAATCTGATCTTGTTTTGTAGCCCCAGCTAATCTTAAACTCAAGATCTTATTGCTTCTCAAGTCTTGGGATTATGAGCCTATCTTCATGAGGTTTCACCCCACCCTTTGTCCGATTTGCATGAAATCATATTTCATATAAGACTTTACTGTTTATAGGCTAGTTTATATTACTCTGAAAATGAAAGTAAACTATTCTGTATTTTACATATATATCTCATATATCATGTACCTTTTGCACATGCTTAAGACTGTTGACAAAGCTTTATTAAATTTTAAAGTTTTCAATATGAAATATTGATGTTACTAAAAAAAATCTCATCAATGGAATTCTGCATATGAGGTCATTGGTTTATAATCACAGGCACTGAATCAGTGGGGTTTTTCCTTTGAATGACTTGTCTATACTTTAGTAGGGGAAGTTTTTCATTATTTACCTAGATATTTCATAACATCCACTTTTCTTATTTACTGCCTATGATTACTGTTGACTGCTATTGGAAAGGATGCTTTAGTATGAATTGTGGTAGAATATTATTTTAAGGTGTGTGATTTTGTTTATGCTGCATTTGTTTAGCTCTGTGAAGCTGTGATTCTTTGCCTGTCTAAAACACCTGATGGTCTGATAAAGAGCCGGACGTCCAATAGCAAGGCAGAAGCAAGGATAAGTGGGGCTGGCAGGCAGAGAGTGTAAATAGAAGGAGAAACAAGGAAGGAAGAGCAAGAAAATGAGAGGAGGACTTTAGGGGCCAGCCACCCAGCCAGTCATGGAGTAAGAAGAAAAGTAAGATATGCAGAATTAAGAAAGTTTAAAGCCCAGAGGGAAAAGATAGATGAGTTAATTTGAAAATCTGGCTAGAAACCTGCCAAGCTAAGGTCAGAGGTTTATGACTAAGAATAAGCCTCCGACTATGATTTATTTGGGAGCTGGGTGGTGGGCCCCCAAAGAGTTAAAAAAGCCAAAAGATTAAAGAGTATGAATGTTAATTGTATTTCAAAACCTTGTTTTTTTTCCACTTTTTTCATAAATTTAAAAAACTTATTAAAGCAAATACAACAAAATAGGGAATGTTTAATTGAGGAAAAATAGAGGAAATAGAATAATGATAGCAAAGGGATAAATGAGGGCATGCAATTGAAATTTGTGTTGTCTGTCAAAGGTAAAGTACAGATGCACCTTTGTAGAAAATGGAGGCAAGGGGATATTATTGATTGCAAAAGTCCAGAGTCAAAGATCAAGAATTAGTCTTTTAAGAAAATACAAATATTCAAAAAGGGATGTTGTATAATGTAGTGAATCCTTAGTAAAGAAAGGTGCTTGGTTAATAGTGCACATTAATGCTGTTTTTAAAATTAAATTGTTTAATAGTTTATACTTTTTGTGACTTAATTTGCCACTGTACTCAATAGCAAAAATTACAGAATAATTTTCTCTGGCTCCAGAGTTTATATTAGGTCTCTTTATCTGTTACTAAATTACCTAATTACTAATAGGTAATTTTATTTTTCTGTGTGTGTATGTATGTATGTGTCTGTGTGTATGTGTACAGTTTTCAGAGGACAACTTGTAGAAGTCAGTTAACAAGCATTAGTGCAAGATTCTTTACCTGCTAAGCCATCTAGCTAGCCTCATATAGGTAATTTTAGACTATGGGAACAGGTTGTATATACAAACATACACCTGCATGATTGGGAGGCTGTTTATGAAAATATTTTTTCTAAGCGTTTGGTAAATATTGAGTCAAGTTTATTTTTTTCCTGATGTAATGTCTGGTGTATTAACATTCTGTCTACCTGTCAAGGCTGTACTCCTGTAAGCAAGTATGGAGACTTATGGAAGACTACCCTACTTCAGAAACATTGCATGAAGTGGTCGGGCCATTTTTCAAAAAACAGATGTTTATGATTGTTTGGAAACTTACATTTTGCTTTGCCTTCTCTCTAGCCAGGCTGTCCTAGAACTAATGGAGAGCCTCTCTCAGCCTCCTTAGTGCTGGGATTTTAGGTGTGTACTACTACTACATCTGGTCTTGGAAAGTAAGATTTTTTTTAAAGATGTATTTACTTTTTATTTTATGTGTATGTATGAGTGTCTAAATCTCTATATGTGTACTACATGTGATGGGGGAATGTCTTGTATGCTGTGAATATATGTTTCTCTTCCTAGTTGATGAATAATGCTGTTTGACCTATGGACAGGCAGTATCTAGTCAGGCAGGAAATATAGGCAGGGCTACCAGACTAGGAGAATTCTGGGAATAGGAACATAGAGGGTGAGTGGCGAGAGAGATGCTATGTAGCTGCCAAGGAAGAAAGGGGACTGGGCATCACTGGTAAGCCCAAGGACACGCGGAAATACATAGATTAATTGACATGGGTCAATAATTAAGAGAAAGCTAGCCAATAAGAAGCCTGAGCCATTGGCCAAACAGCTTATAATTAATACAAGCCTCTGTGTGTTTATTTGGGACTAAATGGCTGCAGGACTGGGCGGAACAGAAACTTCGTCTTCACCACGTGTGTGCCTGGTGACTGAGGAAGTCAGAAGAGCCTATCAAATTCCCTGTAACTTCAGTCATAGGTAGTTGTGAACTGCCATTTGGATTTTGGGAACTGAACCTGGGTCCTTGCACAAGCAGCAGGTCCTAAGAGTAGCAAGTGTTGTTAACTGCTCAGCCATCTCTCCTGAACACTGGCAAGTAAGATTTTAACAAGAAAGTAACATTTACTAAACTGCTCCATTACTAATATTTTCTTTTTCTCTAATATTGTGTTTGTAATAATTTGTTAGTAAATGTTAGCTATTGTATTTGGTTTTCATCCTTTGATTCAATTTTGAAAAATCTTAAGTTTTGGTTTTTATAGATTATAGGTCTAGCAAGTTACACTTAAAAGCCACTTGAGGATAAAGAGAATGTCCATCTCTCTAAGCTGCAAAACATGTAAACTGTTTTCCTGCAGTTATCCATTATAATTAGATGTAGTAAAATGTAACTGAATGCTTTATGTTATTTTTCAAATTTTTGTTTTAAAAATATATCCTTTTTAAAGCAAAAAAATGCATTACATTTTAAATATCAAAATGTCACTGTTTACTGTGACTTCTTAATGTATTTAAGGTACATCAGTGCAGGTATTTAGTTTATTTAAGACAGGTGTCAATTAAAAATGATGATGTGACTATTACATGGTAACTGTTAACATGAAATATTTGTTAGCCAAAATGTTTTTTTCCATGTAAAGAATATTACGTGATATATTTTAACTACATAAGTGAAGTTATGTCTAATATTACACAGCAGTTCACTTGCTACCAATATGCACATTTTAAAGGGAGAATAGCTTTGTTCAGGGGCTGGAGACGTGGCTCAGGGCATATGGACAACTTTTTTTTCCCCCTCATAAGATCTGGATTTGGTTATCAGCATCCACTTGGTGACTGACAACATTCTGTAACTACAGTTCTAAGAGATCCAGTTTTTTTTCCACTTTGTACACAAACATGTACCCGGTCTCTCTCTCTCTCTCTCTCTCTCTCTCTCTCTCTCTCTCTCTCTCTCTCTCTCTCTGTATTTAAATATTTTAAATACAAAATATTTAAAAAGTGGTGATGTCTGAAACGTAAGGAGCAGAAATGTATAGTGAAGTGAGACAGAAATATTAAAATACCATGAGATAATATCTTTTTAAAATTGATTCCAGATATTTCTAGGAAATTTAAAATGGAACAGTCTGTTTTGAAAGGTATAATACCAATTTTTGAAATTGTCTACAGTGAGTTATTTTAAATGAGATTTTTAGGTTTTCTTGGTATGACTGAGATTCATTTAGCTGGTATAATACAGTAATAATAGTTCTTGTTAGGTTCTAATTCAATAAGAAGAGAAAAATTCTATTCTGTTATGTTTATTATCACACTGGTACCAACCAAAAATCCAAACTTAGTTTTTCCAATTCTTATACATTTTTGAAAATTTGAGATATATTAATCTAATACCACTTTATCATGGCCTAAAATAAATTTTGTGTATCTTAACAATTTAAGTGTTAAATTTTATAAATGTTGCTTTTAAAAATTCATTGTTTTGAAAATACTGTGGTTTTCTATTAAGTGGTCTATATCCCAAATCCACAGTTAAATCATGGACTGCACTGGTAGTCTCCTTTTGGAAATTATAAACTCTTGAGTGCAATATCATTGACTTACAGTGAAGGGTATAGATTTATTTTATTGCATAGTAGTTATGAATGCATTTGAGAAATAGCCTGTTTCCATCCACAATGTAAATGACAAAATTTAATTCTTGAGTCACAAACTAGTTTTATTATCTGACCACTCTACGCTCTCTGTTTAGCTAGGAGAATATGGTGACATCTTTGTTCTTAACAATTAGTATCTGTTTAAAAGGAGTGGTAATTTTCAAGTGGTCTGGGTCTTTCTTTTGTCTTGTCCAGTATCCAGTTACTAGTAAATACTGTCAGTTTGAAAGTAGTTGTAGAATTTGACGTAAGGGTGATATATTTTAATAGGCCATATAGTATTAAGGTTTGGCTGTACATTCTCTGTTTTAAACATTCCATTCTGTCACTGTACTGTAAAATATAACATGGATTAAGTCTGTCTTCAGGAACATGGTTGTGGTTTCACTGAAGCTTTATTTCTAAAGCTAGATTTCAGGCCAGATATAGTCTTCGACTCCTCACTTTCAGTTTATATTGCATACTTGTGAAGTTGCAGGGTTCTTCATTACGAGGAATCTGGCCTCTGCTTATGAAGAGGCCTATATAACGAGATATCTTTTTTCAAGTAATACCGGCCAAGCACAAGCCAGAGAGTGCCCAGAGGCAGCAAGCCAGGGAGACCAGAGAGAAGGGGCCCTCCACATGTCTGCTACCCCTTAAGAATTGCCCCAGTCATCCTCGACTTCCCCTGACCACGCCCTCATGGGCATGGCCAGGCACACCTGTAGGGGCTCCTAGGAGGTGGGGCTACAGTGTCTTCCCTGCAATTCCCCTTTTAGTCTAAAAGAGGATTAAAACTTAATAATCGTAAAACATCCAAAATTAACAATGATAAAGGTGAAATATAAGAAGATACAATAATCTGCTATTGTATGTTTCTTACATAATATCTGTGCAGTAGAAGGTAAGAAACATGGACTCAATAGCAATAATACTTTACTTTCTGTACATAAATGCCCTCCTCACTGGGCATGATGACACACACCTTTAATCCCAGCACTCAGGAAACAGAAGCAGATAATCTCCATGAGTTAAAGGCCAGCCTGGTCTACATAGCGACTTCCAGGACAGTCAGGGGTATGTAGAGAAACCCTGTCTTAACCCCTCCCTACAGTGTCCTCACTGACTGTTGTAAATTTTTTTGCTTATATTTACTTAAGAATAGAGTTTTCAATTAATTTGGCTTTCTATGCTTGAAATAGAGTTACTATATTAAGTAAAAGCACAATGTTGGCAAAATATTCCGGATATTATAAAATGTCCTTGTATAAGGATTGTCAGTAAGGATATAGCTAATGATAAACTGTGTAGGGTTTATTTGCTCTTTATTCTCACTTGTTCTGAAATGAATGCCCAGCAGTTTTAATTTTATTATACTTTAAATTACTTGAAGATGTGGAATTTGAAGATTACGGTACTATATCAGTGGTATTATAGAGAATGTTTAGTGATTGCAGTGATTTCCATATAAGGGGTGTTGTGTGTATTTGTGTAAATATATAATATACCTTGATCATATCCAACCCAGATTCTTGTTTCTGCACTTTCTTGACCTTTGCCTACCCAATACCTCCTCCCTCCTTCCAATACTCTTCCTCCTCCTCCTCCTCCTTTTTTTTTTTTTTTTTGTAATTTCTTTTATAACTAATTGGCCACACCCTGGAAGAAAATGATTTCCCATCCACTAGCAACCATCCATTGCCAGTAGCTCCTCAGCCAGGGGTTGAGCCTAATGAGACCCTCTTGCATTCCTGTTGGAATGTTGATTGGTGCAAGTAACTATAACTGCTGTGAGTTCACAAGTGCAAACATGTTGTGTTCAAAAACCAGTATTTCTCAGCACTCCTCCCCATACTCTTATCATTCTTTATACCTCCCTCTTCTATGTTCTCTGAGTCTTGAGTTGTTGTTATAAATGTCCTATTTAGGGTTGAGCATTCACCTATTCTTAGCCCTTTGACCAGTTATGAATCTTGGCACTCACTGCACAAAGAAGCAGTAATCTTTGTAAATGTACATGTCCACTTAGCAAAACAGTAGTAGTAGTTTCCACACTAAGAGCTGTGACTTCCCTTCTAAGTTGTAGGCCTTTGACTAGGTTTATAGTGCCATGCGTGGATTCCTTCTTGTAGAACAGGCCTCAGATCCAGTCAGAAAGCAGTTGGCTTTCATGTCACTTTAGCACCAGTTGACACATCTTTCTGGACAGGTTGAAATTGTAACATTTAGCATCCTATAGTGAACTGGGTATCCTGTTACTGTTATCTTTTATACTAAAATAGGAAGGCTACTTTTTTGAGCTTTCAGAGGGCAGCAGGCTTAGCAGGAACTAGAGTCCCACTAGAAGCCTTGGCTACTGGGCTGGAGAGGTCCCCGTTTGAGATTAATAACCAGTTAGGGTGAGTTTCTTTGTATGTGGTTTCTTGGTTTGTAATTCATACCATTCGAAGTATGGATAGTACAACTTGGGCACTGTATGGTTCTGAGAAGTTAGCTTGAACTGTTGTACAAGTAATTTCTAGTTATGTAATCTCTGTCATGCAAATAGAGTTTACATAAATCAAAGTCATACAAATCAGGGCAGTCCTGTTTGATCCCAATTCAGTTCTGGCCCAAAGGGTCCTGGCATGGGGTTATGTTTCTGTGTTTTCAGATTGCAGCATTCTAAGGCTGGAAGTTTGGGATTCCTATGCTCAAGAAAATTTCTTAATGCAAACTAGCTCCGTCTTTGTTTTACTTTTATGAATGGATTTTCTTTTACAAACCCCAGCACTAGAGGTGTAGAAGCAGGAGGATCAGAAGTTAAAAGGGCAGTCTGGGCTACATGAGACTATAAACAGGCATTCTAGTCCAAGAAACAGGAACCCAATACTCCTTTTTGCCAGGAAATAGTTTATTGTACTGGCTGCTAAGATTAATGTCCAAAAACTAGAACTTTAAACTACTTGGCACAAGGTCTTAATGTGTGGTTCTGGCTAGCCTAGAGCTTTCTGGGTAGACTAGGCTGACCTTGAACTCACAGAGATCTGCCAGCCTTTGCTTTTGGACTAGTGTGATACAATGCCCAACATTTATTAAATTAAATTATTTATTAAATTAAAATTTATTTTATTTTAATTATTTTTAGATTTTGTTTTAAAGCTGTAAGTGTATTTAATTAAAAAAATCTTAGTATATATTTCTAGTCAGCTTACCATTTTCCAATTTAAATTTAAAAGCATTTGTATGTTCTAAGATGCATTTTCAGCTAGTTTCCTTCATTTCCCTTTTCTTACTCAGATTTGTTCTTTGGAATATTTGTCTTAGGTATAGATATGGCCTATAAATTTGAATTGTTGCCTATCTGTTCCTGGAAGGTTAATCTTATCTTTGATGGAATTCTTGAAGTTTCTTTTGTGTGCATGTTTTGTGTGGGTATATGCGTGCAGAAGTATGCATGTGTGCATATATGGAGGTCAAAGGACAATCTGAGGTGTCTTGCTCTTTAGGTACCTTCTGTCTTATGTTTAAACCAGGTCTTTTATTGACATGGAACTGTGTAACGCTAGTTCTAATAGATCTTAATAATAAAATCTGGGAATCAGATATTAAGGGTAAAGTTTAAAGATTAGAGAAGCAGAACAACCAGAGCTTTTACCTCTATGAAATCCTTAGATTGAAAAGAGCCCTAGTTCCTGCCTCATCCAGCTCATATCCCTCTCTCCACCCAGCCATCACACACAGACCTCTGGACCTCTATGGTTAGTTAGCTAGTGGCTAGCTTTGCCCTCTGATCTTTAGGCAAGCTTTGTTTGTTAGAGTAAAACAAGGTGTCACCACAGAACTACACCAAGTAGACTAAGTGGCCAGCAAGCTCCACCTTCAATTTTGCCATTACGTGGATTCTTGACATTTGAACTTAGGTCCTCATACTGTAAAAGCAAGTGCTTTACTGACATATCACCTGTGTTTATTTCCTTGCGGGTTACTGGTCAGTATTCCTGTTTTTTGATAGTTGCTGAGTCCTCTAAATGGTGATAGTCTATACTAGGAGAATGTAGAGAAGACAGTGGATTAGCATCCTAACTCTCTTTTTCATCTGATCTTTAGCCAACAGATGGCATAGGAAATGAAAACATAGTTATTTCAAAGCTTAGTTTACTCCTTTGGTCAAGTGGTCAGTCTTGTCTTTGAGATTTATGGTGATGTTTTCTCCTTTTCTCACTCTCTAACAGAGAGGTTTCAAATACTAGCGTTACTTGAATCTTGCATTCTTCCTATGTGCCCCCTAGTTCAAAGTAAAACCTTTGTGTATGTGTAGATGTCTTCCTTCTTATGATATAGACTATGAAGTACCCTATCAAAATCAGAAAGATATACTTTTTTTTTTCCTTTCACTTAAGAGTTAATCAAATGGGCCTGTCAGTTACCTGGACAGAGAGCCCCCTCCCCTCAAATTGTATCTTCAAGAGCCATGATGTGATATTTAAAGACATGCTACAGAGTTGGGAGAAATAGCTCTACAAATACTTATAGTAGACACATACTTATAGTAGCCCCTTTTCAATGCTGTATGCACAGATCTTCACTGCAAGCAAGCCCAATTGCTTTCTGAGTTTAGACTCAGAAAACATAGCCTTTCCTTTCCTTTCCCTCTTTTTTATACAGTGCCCCAAATCCTATGCCTGTTTGCCCTGACGTTGGTTAGTCTCACTCTCTACAGACTTGAAGAGGTACTTCCATTGCTGAACCTATCTGGGTCTTCCAATTATACCTCAAAAAGCATGCCTTTCTCTTTCTGTCTCCTTTCTCCTCCCTGCAACTGCTGTGATCTATAGCATACTTGCCCTGTTGTTTTTCCCTCAAAGTCCATTAAAATTGTTCTCAGTTTTCTTCTGAGTCCATTTTAAAAATCACTCTAGAAACTTAAGAATGCTGCTAACAAAATTTAATTTATACCAAAGTATAATGATCTTAACGTTTCAGGGAAATAAAAGGTTATCTTATAATACATCTCACTGATTTATCTTTTTATAAGAATCCAGATGTTACTGGGGAGAATTCAGGTTCCCTTTTGTGGGTTCTTAGTCTCATTAATAAAAGAATTTAAAAGCAGAACCAGTGAGGTGGCTCAGTGTATAAAGATGTTTGCAGCCAAGTGCATTTGGACCCAAGTTCTACCTTTGGGACGCCCTCCCCTCACGCTTCTCACATATATCCATTGGTAGAAGGGAAGAGCAGACTCCTAAAACTTGCCCTTGTTCTTAAGGAAGTTTGGGGACAGCAAGCCATGAAATCTGGAAGGTGGGAGAAGAGGAGTTTCTTTCTAGCAGTGGCTTTTCAGTTAAGGTTCATAAAAGCTGCCATGTCCAGCAGTGCAGCTGCAAGAAGGAAGCGAACCAGAGACTTCAGAGAATTGAGTGGGCTACCTAGAGGGTCAATGAAAGCATTCCCCAAAGTAGGAGCTGTGTGCTGAAGTAAATGTCAGAAACCCCTTGGTTAAGAAGGTACATGGCCCATTTAGAACATTTTCACATCATCGCTGTTCATTACAAGACACCCAGGTGAGGAAAGGCTTCTAGTCTTTCTGTGCAAACGGTTTTTAGATCTGTTAATCTTGATACTGCTTTCATTCAGACTTTTTCTCTCCCTTCTTCCCTGTAAGTTAACTTTAAATGCCATTCTGTCCCTAGTCTATAGGTTTTAGAATTTTGGTGATTTCTTTTGGATTACCAGAAATTTTTAGATTATCCAAACCAAGCTATTTTTGTATATTGATCTTGAAAATAGAGAGTTCCTATTTATACCTAAAATGTTTCTCTAATTTTTTAAAGGGGTAAAATACTTTCTGTGGCATTACACTAGCTTACTACAAAAGCAGTTGTTAGAATAACTTTAGTGAAGTGAAACTCATGTTTTAGTCTAGTGGCTTATATTTGTATGATTGATTATGGAATTTAAAAATTAAGCTGGTTTTGGTTTATTAAGCTTTGACCCAAAGTCATTTTAGTTATTTTCTACCCCAAGTTTAAGTTTTTGTTTATATCTTAAGGATAAAAGGAACAGAGATTTGAGGTTTTTAGCCAGTGTGCATTTCTAACATAGAATCAAGAATAGGTTAAATAGCTTTAATTATTAAAATAGTTTGAAAATAATTAGTGATATAATTATATTCATTTAACTTTCAATGTCTGTTGAATGAAGTCATTTATTTTTGCCTTAAAGAGTTAGTTATAATGAGAGGATATTTAATATCCTCTAACACATGGCAGCTTCAAAATATAAATATGGAAATTTATTATGAAAAGAAAGGGCACATCATTGTTAATGCATGCCTTTTATCTCTAGGAAATGGAACTCATATCAAGCTCTGAGTCTCAGGGGAGAATATATGGGGGAGGGATTAGAGAGGCTTGCTTTATTCTTTGTGTACATCAGAAAACTCTCTTAGCAAGCTAGACTGCCAGGTCTTTAATAAAGGGGTAATAGGGACAGTTATAATTCAAGATTTTTGCAAGACTATGTACAGTGGTGGAGCTAGTAGTTTCTAGTACTTTAATTTTGTTATATTGTTCCCTGCTATTTAGGATCTTTGTTTAAAAAATATACTTTTCTCATAAGAACTTAGGCTTTGACTCTTAGGCACATGTTTACCACAACAGTGTTGTCTTGTGTTCTTTAGTTAGAAACCTCTGCCAACTTGAGGGTTAGGGTATTTGTATATACCATTGAAAGATACTTTGTACTCATATTGATAAACAGAATCTACTTATATCACAGAATCATCTTTCACTCATTAAAAGAAGTATACCCTGCACTTTTTAAAAATTACATTTTTTTCATTAATTTGCTTATGAATGACAAGTTGTATAAAAGATTGATTTTTTATTTGACCTTTTTTAGTTATATAAGTTTCTCAGATATAAAATTCCTCTCTTTTCACAGTATTCTCATTAATATATTTTATTTATATTTAAAAATTGCATGGACATTTAAGAATGCACTCATTACAGGAAGTATAGGAGGGCTGCTAATCGTCTCAAGGGAATTTAGAATAAATTAACTATAAATTACATGAATTCATTACTAAGGAACAAAGACCTTTTCATCTGTTTCAGGATATAATTTATGAATAAGAAAAAATTACTATTCCTGCTCATCTTTCAAACTTTTAGTTTAAGTAGATATGCTAGTTATAGCTGAGTTATTACTATTCATTAAGTACCCATTGAGAACCATTAGTGTATTGTTATGTACAGGAAATAAGCAGACCCATCTACCCAGCCTGAAGGAATGGATGGTGTAAGACAAGAAATACAAATAAGTGTTAGCATGGAAAAATGTTAGACTGCTGCTGTCAATATAGTACTACAGATGTCCAGATAATTCTGTATCTTAGAATATATAAAAATGAAATAGGAAAATGTTTTAGTTGTTAGACAACCTAAAATAAAGGTGATTTGGTTGAAAAGATCTTTATAATGTTGGAAGTCAAAAAAGAAAATGTAGTGGGCAAGAGAGCACAAAACTTTGCTGTGGTCATGGAGTTCATGGGAATGGAGATTTGAATAAAGTAGACCAGTTCTTGATTATGACAGATCTAGAGAATTAGAGAGTGAATGATTTTTAGGCAAAGTGGAGTAAAGGATCAGTTATTAATACATCCTGGTAGGAGCAAAAAGAGATGAAGGAGGTGAAGGTAAGTCAAATGGAACACAGGATGACATCATAGCAAGGGTGGGCAGGAATAGGGGAGAAGTGTATCAGCTTTGGTGTTAATGATGGAGTGCCTCCTTGATGAATTACTTGATAATGTAATTACTTGCTTTGAACCTTGCACCAAACACTGTATTCAAGTGCTAGTTACCATCTTATTTATCAATCACAGCATCAAGCTATACTCTTTTGGGAGATCACTTCTGTTACTGCTGCGTCTGGTAAGGAGATGTAGTTTTCCCTCATCTCACAGGCTTTTGTCCTCCTATACATGCAGCTTGGCAGATGCTTCTCTCTTCTCTCCTGATAACATTTTCCCCCTTTAAAATGTATGCCCATGCACGCACGTGCACACGCACACGCACACGCGCTCACGCGAGCGCGCGCGCGGGCACACACACACACACACACACACAGTTGCCTATGAAGGCTGGAAGACAGTTTTTGTGACTTCTTTTCTATGCTTTTCCCAGCTCTTAAATACATAGGTTGCCTTCATAAAAATGCTGGATTTTTAAAAAACTAATGCTGGCTTCAGCAAATTCTGGTATGTTGGTGTTATAGAAGAAACCTTGGAAGGTATGGAAAAAGAGCTGACTAGAAATTACCATTTAGAAATATTTATTGAGGGAGAGGATTAACCAGGAGTGATGGTGCACACCTTTCATCTCAGTGCTTGGGAGGCAGGGCAGGCAGATCTCTTGAGTTCAAGGCCAATCTGAGCTACAGAGTTCAAGATAGTCAAGGCCACACAGAGAAACCCTGTCTCAAAAAGCCAAAGAAAGAGTGGCGGGGGATATTTTTCTTGGGCACAGGAGTTAGCTCATTTTGTAGAGTGCTTAACATTGTAAGCATGAGGACCTGACTTGGACCCCCAAAACTCAGGAAGCCAGTGTGATGCTGTGGGCTTATAATCCTAGTAGTGGGGAGACTGCAGCAAACAGGTCTCTGTGGTTTACTAAACATCCAGTTGCAGAAGCATGACTTATTGAAACTATGGAGGTAGGCCAGCCAGCTCAAGCCCATGAGGTTCAGGTAGAAGCTAACACATTTTCCTATCTTTGTTGTGCTACAGTACCATCCAGGAGAATGCACCACACCAACTTCATTCCTACCCTATCCCCTTTATCCACACTGGGCATATTTCTACTGCTGTAATTCCATCATATCTTATCAAGAAAATAACCCAGTCATATCTTTAGTGTTCCGTCAACACCCCTATGTTTTATAGTTTGTACAGAACAAAAAATTTCCAAATCTGTAAGTTTTGGTGCCATTTGCTTAACAATTCCTTTCTATGTCTGTGCCTCTTGCTGACTAACCCACTGCATGTGGGTGCCCCCCCCTCTCTCTCTCTGTGTGTGTGTGTGTGTGTGTGTGTGTGTGTGTGTGTGTGTGTGTGTGTGTGTGTGTGTGTGTGTGGCAATAAAGTAACCCTGAACTGCTTAGGGTCTTCTCAGTTGCATCGATTGCACATTCTATAGTGTCTACACATTCAGCCTACAGTCATAGTGTACCTTGTTAGATTACCTATTTCTCCTTTTGGGATCTATGTCAGTTTATACGTTTATTTATATACTTTTTGATTCATTAAAACATTTTTTGTAAAAGAACTTGCAAATAACATAACCCCAAGCCTATACATTACAGTGAACTTCTATACACTTGAAAAATAGTGATTCTGAAGCTTTAGAGCTTAAAACTGGGTTTTGCATTTTACTGTCAAATATTTTTTATGCACCTGTCCACCACCAGAACCTGAAAAAAAAAACTGTCAGTGTTAAAACTAGAAAAACAATTAGCTTTATGTCTTTTTTTAATGATTAAAGTGTCTATTACCTACATACAGCCCTTTTTAAAAATTTTTTAAAAAATATTTCATGTATATGGGTGCTTTGCATGTATGTTTGTGTACCACTTGTGTGTAGTGTCCGCAGAGGCCAGATGGGGGAATGGGATCCCTTGGAACTGGAGGTACAGATGGTAGTGAGCTGCCATGTGAATGGTAGGACTTGAACCCCACGTCTTCTGCAAGAGCAGCCAGTGCTCTTAACCACTGAGCCATCTCTCTAATCCTCTTCTGATCTTTTGTTTGTTTGTTTGTTTTTTCGAGACAGGGTTTCTCTGTGTAGCTTTGGAGCCTATCCTGGCACTGGCTCTGTAGACCAGGGTGGCCTTGAACTCTGTAGACCACCTGCCTCTGCCTCTGCCTCCTGAGTGCTGGGATTAAAGGCATGCACCACCAATGCTGGGCCCTCTTCTGTTCTTCTCATCACCTAATGTTATCCTTTCCTGGTCTCCTTTTTACTTGTTAGAATGTATACATGTGTATTTGTTTACATCTAATGGACATTCTGTGTTTATCTATAACCTGAAAATTTTGTGATTTCACTTTATGTATTCTAATAATATTATATATAGCTAACAAAAATTTGGTATGTATTATATATAAAATTTCATTATCTACTCATCTGTTGATAGACAACTAGGTTGGTTCGTTTCCTTGCTTTGGTGAGTAAAGCAGCAGTGAATGTAGGGTGCAAATATCTCAGTGGTGAATAGGGCTTGGAGTTCTCTGGGTAATGCCCAGGAGTGAAATAGATAAGTCATGTGGGAGTTCTGTATTTACTATTTGGAAGAATCTCCATACTGATTTCCACTTTTTTTTTTTTCTTTTACTGTTCTAACATTAAATTAGGGTTCCTTTCTGTCCATATCCTTGAGTGTAAACCAAAAATGTCTCCCTCTGTTATGGTATCTCCATTCTTGTTATCATCTATTCTACCCTGACTCAACCTTTCTGCTCCCTCATGTGCTCTGCATCCCTCCTCTTTTCCCCTTCTCATTCTCCTAGGTCCCTCCCCCCTCTTCCAGTGCTTTCAATTTGCTCAGATGATCTTGACCCTTTCTCCTCCAGGGGGTCATGTATGTCTCTCTTAGGGTACTCCTTGTTTATTAGCTTCTTTGGCAGTGTGGATTGTAGGCTGGCAATCCTTTACTCTATGTCTAAAATCCGCAAATGAGTGAGTACATACTATGTTTGTGTTTTTGTGATTGGGTTACCTCGCTTAGAATGGTTTCTTCGAGTTCCATCCATTTTCCTGCAAATTTCAAGATTCCATTGTTTTTTTCCCACTGAGTAGTACTCCATTGTGTCAATGTACCATATTGTACATTGTGGTACATTGTGTCAATGTACCATAGAATGGATATTCTATCCATTCTTCGGTTGAGGGGCATCTGGGCTGCTTCCAGTTTTGGCTATTACAAATAGTGCTGCTATGTACATCGTTGACCAGATGTCCTTGTTGTATGAATGTGCTTCTTTGGGGTATATGCCTAGGAGTGGAATTGCTGGATCTTGTGGTAGACTGATTCACATTTTCTTGAGGAGTCATCATACTGATTTCCAAAGTGGCTGTACAAGTTGGCACTACCACCAGCAGTGGAGAAGTGTTCTGCTTTTGTAGTTGTCCCGACCTGCAGGACAGCAACCTAGAGCAAGAAGTCCAGGGAAGGGAATAGGGACAAGAGGCGCGAGAGAATGACCACAAGACAGGATTCTGATCAAGTGGCAAATTTTATTTTTTCCAGACTAGCTTATATAGTAAGTAGTAGTAGGGGTAAAGGGGAGGTGGGGAGAAGAGGCCAAGAGCCAGGTGTTAGTTCAAGCAGGATCTTAGAAAACTATAGAAAGAGGATGTTGGCAGGGTAAAAAGTTCATGGGTTGTGGGGAGAGGGAGGGTTACATAGGTGAGTAGTGGGAAGAAGGAGGTTGCTTAGGTAAGTGGTGGGACGCGGGAGGTTTGCTTAGGTAAGTGGACTTGTGGTTGGAACAAAGGATTGACTTCTGGGTCATGTTGTTCCTTCTGAGTGCTCATGCTTCTAGAAGCCATTTATAATCAAAAGACAGTTCTATAACTATGTGGCTTGTCAAGTTTGGCCTAAAGGTTTATGCCAAGCTGTATGGCTCCCAACACCCTTTCTTCACATCCTCTCCAGCATGAACTGTCATTGGTGTTTTTGATTTTGGCCATTCTGTAGGAGTAAGATGGTATCTCAGAGTGGTTTTGATTTGCATTTCCCTGATGGCTAAGGATGTTGAACACTTTCTTATGTGTCTTTCAGCCATTTTAGATTCTTCTATTGAGAATTGTCTATTTAGTTCTGTACTTCACTTTTTAATTGGATTGTTTGGTGTTTTGGAGACTAGCTTCTTGAGTTCTTTGTATAGTTTGGAGATCAGTCCTCTGTCAGATGTGGGGTTGGTGAATATCTTTTCCCAATCTGTGATCTGCCGTTTTGTCTTGCTAACTGTGTTCTTTGCTTTACAGAAGCTTCTCAGTTTTAGGAGGTCCCATTTATCAATTGTTGACTTCAGTGTCTGTGCTACTGGTGTAATGTTCAGGAAGTGGTCTCCTGTACTGATTAATTCAAGGTTATTTCCCACTTTGTCTTCTAATAGGTTCAGTGTAGCTGGATTTATGTTGAGGTCTTTGATCCATTTTGACTTAACTTGTGTGCAAGGTGATAGGCTGGGGTCTATCTGCAGTCTCCTACATGTCTGCAACCAGTTATGCCAGCACCATCTGTTGAAGATGTTCTCTTTGTTCCATTGTATAAATTTGGATTGTATATCAGAAATCAGGTGTTCATAGGTGTTTGAGTTAATATCAGGGTTTTCATCTCTATTCCATTGGTCTACCTGTCTATTTTTGTGCCAATACAAAGCTGTTTTCAGGACTATAGCTCTGTAATAGAGGTTGAAGTCAGGGATGGTGATGCTTCCAGAAGTTCCTTTGAATCCAAGAACACATCAGAGAAATCTTCCACCATGATCAAGTAGGGTTCATCCCAGGGATGCAAGGATGCTTCAACATACTAAAATCCATCAATGTAATCCACCATATAAACAAACTGAGGAAAACACACACACACACACACACACACACACACACACACACACACACACACACACACACACACACACACGATCATCTCACTAGATGCTGAAAAAGCCTTTGACAAAATCCAACACCCCTTCATAATGAAGGTCTTGGAGAAATCAGGGATAACAGGAACATACCTCAACATAATAAAAGCAATATACAGCAAGCCAACAGCCAATATCAATTTAAATGGAGAGAAACTCAATCCAATTCCTCTAAAATCAGGACCAAGACAAGGCTGTCCACTCTCTGTATACCTCTTCAATATTGTCCTTGAAGTTCTAGCTAGAACAATAAGACAACAAAAGGAGATCAAGGGAATACAAATGGGAAAGGAAGAAGTCAAACTCTCACTATTTGAAGACGATATGATAGTCTACATTAGTGACCCAAAAAAACTCTACCAGGGAACTCCTACAGCTGATAAACACCTTCAGCAAAGTGGCAGGATACAAATTAACTCAAAATAAAAAATCCATAGCCCTACTATATACCAATGACACATTGGTGGAGAAAGAAATCAGAGAAACATCACCCTTTACAATTGCCACCAACAACATAAAATACTTTGGGGTAACACTAACCAAAAATGTGAAAGACCTGTACCATAAGAATTTTGAGTCTGTAAAGAAAGAAATTAAAGAAGATACCAGAGAATGGAAAGATCTCCCATGCTCTTGGATAGGTAGGATCGACATAGTAAAAATGGCAATCTTGCCAAAAGCAATCTACAGATTCAATGAATCCCCATCAAAATCCCAACACAATTCTTCACAGACCTTGAAAGAACAATTCTCAACTTTATATGGAGAAACAAAAGACCCAGGATAGCCAAAACTACCCTGTACAATAAAGGAACTTCCTTCTATCTTTATATGGGTTCTGGGAATCAAACTAAGATAGCCAGGTTTGTACCACAAGCACCTTTATTCACTGGGCCATGTTACTTGCACAATAATGTCCATTTGTTATTTTTTTTTTCCTTAAGATCAGTATTGATGGCCTTTCATTTCTTATGTTAGACTTGTGGTTTCAATGACTTTCTCCATTCATTTTCTGATTTAAAGATCATTGGTTTCTGTTTAAATTATTATTCCTTCTGATTGTTTAAAGACTTAAGTTGTCATTCTTCAGAGTGTTCTAAGATTACCAATTTTAGTTCTTTTCAAAAAATTATATCAGTAGTATAAATTTTCCTCTATTCACTGTATTCTGGCTAGCTTTTATGTTGGCTCATCAAGAGCTAGGGCATCTGGGAAGAAGGAATCTTAATAACATTCATAATACTGACATGCAGGCAAGTCTGTAGGTCATTTTAATGATTAATGTGAGAAGGCTCAGCTTACTGTGGGTGGTACCACCTTGAGTTGGTGGTCCTGGGTTCTATAAGAATTCAGGCTGAGGAAGCCATGAGGAGAAAGGCAGTAAGCAGCACTTCTCTGTGGTCTCTACTTCAGCTCCTCCCAGAATCCTGCCCTGGCTCCCTGAATAATGGACTGCAAGCTTTAAGTTAAAACCTTTTTTCCCCTCTCCACGTTGTTTTTGATCATTGTGTTTTATCAGGGCAACTAAGAAACACCAACTAAGACATGCTGCCTTTAATACATCTCATAAATTTTGATAAATTATGTCTTAATTTTAATCCAAAATATTTTTATTGTTTCTTTAGCCTTTTCTTTCCATATTAATTTGAAGAATGTTGTTTAAATTACAGATATTTGGGGATTTTCCAGAAGTCTTTCATTATTGATTCTGCTCACATTTTATTATGGTCTGAGGACATAGATCACCTTTGTTTTAAAGTTACTATGTTTTTATGGCTCAGAACATATCCTCTCTTGGAAAATGTTCCATATGAATTTTGGAAACCACTTTTTCTTTTACTGAATATAATCTGTACATGTTACTTGAATTTAGTTGACTGATGTTGCTATTTACAAATGCTTCATTTTTCTTATCTTAGATCCATGAATCACTAAAAAGACAATTTTGAAAATTTTCCAATTGAGCACTCTTGTGCTGAGTGGTACCCTTGGGTGTTGAGACTTAAGGCAGTTCGATAGTAGAATTGGTGTCTTTTGCTTTTAGTTTCATTAATTTTTGCTTCAATATGTTGATGCTCTGGTTTTGCTCTGAAGTTCTAATTTTGGGCACATGTGTTTTGGTTATCATTTTCGTTTGTATTTTTATACTTTTTTAAAAGACAGACTCATATGGCCCAGGCTTGTCTTGAACTCCTAATTCTGCTTCTGCTTCCTAAGTGCTAGGCTTTCAGGCATGCATCACCATACCAGTTAAGGTACACATTTAAGATGTTTTGTCTTCTTGGAGAATTGACCCCTCTATCTTTAGGTAATGCTTTCCTCTTTCTCTGGTAATTCCCTACCCTGAAATCTACTTCCTTTGAAATTAGTGTGGGTACTCCAGCTTTCTTCAGAACATTGTTCTCTGACTTTATTTCTCCATACATTTTACTTATTTACTTTAAAAACTTATTTTGGTGTGTGTGTGTATGTATGTATGTATGTATGTATGTATGTATGTATGTATGTATGTATATGTGCGTATGTGCGTATGTATGTGCGTATGTATGTACCATGGGGAAGTCAGAGGAGTGTGTGTTCTTGTCTGGTTTCTGGGTTTGACAGTTTGTCAAACTTGTACAACACAAGCTTTTTTGTTGTTGTTGTTGTTAAAGACAGGACTGAAACTCTGTGTGGATTATGATAGACTCAAACTACACCTGGCCTCCACACCTGGCCTCACAACAGATGCTTTCACTCTCTAAGCCATTTTGTGGGCCTCACCCACCCATCCATCCATCTATTTGGGGGGGATGTTTCGAGACACTGTGTAGCCTTGGCTGTCCTGGAACTAGCTCTGTAGACCAGACTAGCTTTGAACTCAGGCCTCTATCTCCCAAGTGCTGGGATTAAAGGTGTGTGCTACTACTGCCCAGCTCCATCCTTTTATTTTTAATTTATTTGCATCTCATATTTAAAATGGTTTCTCTCTCTCTTCCTTTTCTGCCTCCTTTTTTTTCCCCTTGCTTTTTTGGTTTTGTTTCATTTTGGTTTTTTGAGACAGGGTTTTTCTGTGTAGCCCTAACTGCTTCATATAGGCCAGGCTAGCCATGAACTCAGAGATACATCAGCCTGTGCTTCCTGAGTGCTGGGATTAATCTAAATCGGTTTCTTAAAACAGTGTTGTAAGTCTTGATTTTTCTAATTCAGTCTTTTTTTTTTTTTTTTGGCCATTGACATTGAACATGTTTTTTTTTTTTTTTTGATATTTTTAGATGTATATCTACCATGTTTGTAACTTTCAAAAAATTTAAAAGCTTGTGTGTGTGTGCACGTGCTGGTACTACATGGTATCAGGTACAGGTTAGAGGCCATCTGCAGGAGCTGTGCATATTTATTTGTGACTTGTAGACCTAGGAATTTGTTTAATTTTATTTTATTTGCTTTACTAGCTTATATTTTCACTTAGGAAAGTAATTGAAAACATTGTGCTTGTCATTTCCAGGTATTATGATATAATTATATTTAAAGAATAGTTTAATGCAATGTTTTAAATTTCAAATTTCTGCTTGTATCTGTTCAAATTACATAATCATAATAATGTGCCCTTCTTAACAATGCTGTTCTCAGTAGGAATGACAGTCACTTGTATCCATCTCTAAATTGTGATAAATTTATTACTGCCTTTTATTTATTAGTCACTGTTTATTTATTAGCTCATGTTAAAGCTTATGTTAAAAGATTATACCTTATATAACAAAATAGAAAGATACCTGAACTTTTGTAAAATTAATCTGACGTTAGAAACATCACATTGCCTTACCTTAGTTTACCACCCTTTTTTTCTTTTTTGGTTTTTCAGGACAGGGTTTCTCTGTTGCTTTGGAGGCTGTCCTGGGACTAGCTCCTGTAGACCAGGCTGGTTTAGAATTCACAGACTGGTTTAGAATTCCTGCCTCTGCCTCCTGAGTGCTGGGATTAAAGGCATGTGTCGCCACCGCCTGGCCTGTACAGACTTTTAGTGCACTGATGACCTGTTTAGTGATGGTGTCAGTTCCATGGTGACACGATCAGTTTTTCTTTTACCAATTCTAAAACTCGTTTAATGATGCTTGCTGTTTGTTTGTTTTGCTTTTTTTTTATTTTTTATTTTTTTATTTTGGAGTAAAGGGAAACTAGAACTTGGGCAGTTAACTGAAGCCCCTGACTTTTCTTGTCTGTAGCCCAGCTGACTCCAGTCCCTATAATTTACATCAGATTCTGTAAGCAGATTCTAGTCTTAGACTTACCAACTATTTTAAATATTACTCGCTAGAAAGTAAAAGGTTTGGAGTTTGTTAGCACTATAAGCATAATCACACATGAGGAAATGAAGTGGAATATTCAAGTTTCATCCTAGAACATAATTAACCCTGGCCACTTTCACCATAATCAGAACATCTGCAAGTGTTTGCTGGCTACATTGCCAAGATGATTTCAGATGTTTTACTACCAGCTAAGCATATAATATAAGAACATTTTTTAATTTCTCACGAATACCTTTGTTTTTTCAAAACTAGATCAAGGGAGAATTTTGGGAATCTGCTGAGCTTTGTATTTGTACTTGTAAGTCATTTGCTGTCTTTTTTATATAAATACCTTATGTTTTTACCTTGTTTAGCGTGTAGTTGAAACTTTGGATTTCTTTGCCTTTTTTTTTTTTTTTTTTTTTTTTTTGTATTGATTTGTTTGTTTGTCTTTGAGAGTTTCTCTGTGTAGATCTGTCTGGCCTGGAAATTGATGTCTAGACTCAGCTGGTGGGAATTCACAAACATCCTCTTGCCTCTTCCTTTTGAGTGCCAGGGATAAGGGTGTGCATCATCACACCCTGCTTTATGTATCAATATTTTATGGCAAAGTAATCTACATATAAATTTCCTTTATATCTATTCCCTGAAAAGAGCACACTAGCTTTTAAGGTTACTTAAAAAAAAAATTCTTTTGATTCCCTTTAGACTGTATATCAAGTAGCCATTGATCACCTGCCATGTGTTAGACACTTTACTGGAAATTTAATATTGTAAGTCTCTTTCTGTATTTGGAACAAGTCTTACTTCTCTATTTCTTCCTCACACAAGCCCCTGATCGCCTTTATTTCACTTCCTGTCTTTATGAGTTTCCATATTCTGCATGCCTCATATAATATTTGTTCTTGCTAAATTCTTGCTTTGCTTAATGTTTTAGTTACACTGCTGTGCCCAAAGGATTATTAGTTTGTGTAAAAGATAGTATAGTCATGTTTTGGCTGAGTACTTTGAGATTCTCAGATTGTATTGATCATAATCTACTTCACAAATTCTTGTTAGATTGAGGAGTGTAGCTCATTCCTCTTCACTGAGGCCATGTTTTTTTTTTTTGGGGGGGGTCTTTTTTTGTTTTGCTTTTTTTAATTTTGTTTTTAAAGGAAAAAAACCAACACAATTCTTTACAGATTTTTTCTATTTAAATTAGAAGCAAGATTGTTTTATATGTCAATCCCAGTTCCCTTTCCCTCCCCTCCTCCCCTGCCCCACACTAATGCCCTTCCTATCTCATAGCCTTTCGGCTCCCCAGGAAGGGTGAGGCTTTCCATGTGAGGGTCTTAAGAATCTGTCACATCTTTTGGGATAGGGCCTAGCCTCTCCCCCATGTGTCTAGGCTGAAGGAGTATCCCTCTGTGTAGAATGGGCTCCCAAAGTCCATTCCTATGCTAAGGATAAAAACTGATCTACTTACTACAAGAGGCCCCATAGATTTCCGAGGTCTCCTCACTGACACCCACGTTTGTGGTGTCTGGATGAGTTCCATGCTGGTTTCCCAGCTATTAGTCTAGAGACCAAGAGCTCCCCCTTGTTCAGGTCAACTGTTTTTGTTGGTTTCACCAGCCTGGTCTGTACCCCTTTGCTCATCACTCCTCCTTCTCTGCAACTGGAGAGGCCATGGTTTTAAGACATTTTGTTTTTATTAAATTTTGTTTATAGTTTTTTATGTGTATGGGTACTTTTTTCTGCACATATATCTGTGTGTTCCTGGTGCCTTTGGAAGCCAGAATTGGATATTGGATCCTTTGAGACTGGAGTTACAGACAGTTGTGAGCTGCCATGTGGGTGCTGGGAATTGAATTCAGGACTTTCAAAAAAACTAGGCTTTTAAACACTAAGCTACCTCTTTAGCTCTGGTTCTTAAGACATTTTAAGTTAGGTCAACCGTGTAACTTTGCCAGCACTGTCCAGTAAAATAGAGTTAAGCTAACATTTCATGATTCCCCATTATCAGCCTAGTGTGTGAGATTTTGATGGATTTTAAGCTGGTTTGAAATGTTTAGGATATTTATGCTTTTAAGATTAGTACTGTGGCAGGTGGGACAGCTCAAAGTTTGTTATGCTTTCTCTTGTGAGTTTTTGTTTGTTTGTGGTTTCTGTGTTTTCATATAGGGGCTCATTGTATTGCCCTGGCTGGCTCTGAACTAACTTATTATGTATATTAGAATTGCCTCAAAGCTCACCGAGATCTCCTGCCTCTGCCTCTTGAGTGTTGGGATTAAAGGCGTGTGTGAACACACTTTGCTTGGTTTAGTTTCTGATGGACTGTTATGCTTTTAGTGTGTATAAAAGCATGCATCATTTTATCTTGTTCTGAAATGTTAGTTTTTGTAGTGTTGAGGTACTTTGTTATTATCTTTTGCTCCTTGACCAAAGTAGGGTGTGTGTGTGAACTTTTTAGCTGGACACAAAGTTCCTTTAAGGTCTTTACAAACGAGCCACGTAGTAGTTACTTTAGTTGAATAAAAGAATGTGCTGGTAATATTAAGGCAAGGTCTGTTTGTTAATTCAATGTGATGCTTTCTACTTAGAGCTGTGAAAGTGATGATTACTTTAAAAATAAGGGTCAGTGTTTTGTGATGATAAATAATCCATTATTTCTATAGTCTATGCTTACAGAAGGAACATTCATACTAAAATTAATAGTAAAAGTCCAGTGTAGTGTATATCTTATCCATGAGACATTTGAACATTTCTTTATATTGTGTTGTAGTTCAGGTGGCAACCAGTACTTTGTGGAGAATTCTGTGAAGCTAAAATTACCCTGGACATTCAGAATTGTTGAAACCTTTGAAATTAGAATACATTATAGCAGCCTCAATCATTGTGGGAATTTAAACATTAGTCTCTTGGATTAATCGTAGCCATTATTGAAGCAAGTTGTATCATGTCACATTGTACTATAATTTCGACTAAAAATTGATTCATAGGTTATATATATATTCCTTTTGAATTTCACTGTATCTGGTTTCTAGAACATCTTATGTGCTTTCCTTTTGCATGAATGGCTTTCCAACATCGTATTTTTTTCTAGATGAAAATGGGGGCTGTGTAGTCAACGATCTTGTCTAAAGAATATACAGGATCATCCTTTAAACAAAGAGGAGTAAAAACTGGTACCCAGATTCAGACATTCTCAATCCAGGAAATGAACTTATCTAACCTTTTAACATGTTTTATGTGGTATGTGTGTGAACATTTCTGTTGTCTGCTCTGAGAACTGTTTCCAAAAGGGTTTTCTTTATGTGCTATAGTATTTATATCTGATAATCTCTTTGGTCAACTAACAACAGCCCACAAAGTGTGAGGCAGTTCACCTCAGTTAGAGTAAAGCTATAACATATTCCTTTTTCCACAACGTAAAATAATGTGTTTGTTTTCATTCTGTTGGGATTAGTGTCATGAGGTTAATGTCAGGGAGAGGAGAATGCATGGGTATGGTGATGGCTGAGATTTCAGAATGAGTTTAATCCCCTAGTAAGCCATTTCCCCCTCTTTCTGTAGGTATGGTAAGGCATAAAATAATTGTTAGCATTATTAAATAGCCAATTTTGTAGGGAACTTTATGAGTTCAGTGACTTAGCTAGCTATTAAACTCAGCTTTTGAAACTACTCTGATTTACATTTACACAGGAAATAACAAATCAGCTGTCCACTTAGAATTACTAGAGTCAACTTAAATTCATGAGGAACATATTTTTATTATTTTCATCATGTGCACAAGTGGGTAAGTGCATGTGAGTTGCAAATGCCCTTGGATGCTAGAGACTATTGGATTCTTGGAGCTGGAATTACAGATGAGCTGCCTGGATTCTGAGAACCAGACTCAGGTCTTCTAGAAGAACAGCGAGTGCTTTCAACTGTTGAGCCATCTCTCCAGCCCCAACTTAAAGAGTTTTGTGTTGCAGATGGACAAACCACCATATAAAATGTTTACAGAATAACTAGAAACAAATTTACTAATTTAAGAACAACAGGTAAGGGCACATAACTGTCAGTCTTGATGCTGTTGATTCAGTTCCCCGGGGCCTACATGACAAATGAAGGTTTTTCTTTTTCTTTTTTTTTCTTTTTTCTTTCTTTCTTTTTTTTTTAATATTAAATACTTAATTTTTTATTTTATTTTATTAGTTCTAGTTAGGGAACAAGTTTATTTCAAGTCCCTTCTCCCTCTCCCTCCCCTCACCCCCAACCTTCCTCCCCACCCCAGCCACCCCCCACCCCATCCACCCACCACTCCCCAGGCAGGGTAGGGCCCTCAACGGGGGCTCTGCAAAGTCCACCAAATCTTCCTGTGCTGGTCCTGGGCCCTTCCCCATGTGTCCAGGGCCAGAGTGTAACCCTTCACATGGGATGGGCTTTCAAAGTCCCTTCTTGCACCAGGGAAAAATACTAATGCACTACCAGGGGCTCCCTGGAGTGCAGAGGCCTCCTTATTGACATCCATGTTCAGGGGTCTGGATCAGTCTTGTACTGGCCTCTCAGACAGCATCTGGGGTCCATGTGCTCTCCCATGTTCAGGTCAACTGTTCCTGTGGGTTTCTCCAACCTGGTACAGACCCTTTCGTTCTTCATTCCTCCCTCTCTTCAACTAAATTCCTGATTTTGGCTCAGTGTATATCTGTGGATGTCTGTCTCTGCTTCCTTCAGCCACTGGGTGAGGGCTCTAGGATGGCATAAAGAGAAGTCATCAATCTCATTTTAGGGGAAGGGCTTTTGGGTTATCCTCTCCACCATTGCCTGGATTGTCAGATTGTGTCATCCTTGTAGGTCTCTGGAGATCTCCCTGGTTCCAGAGCTCTTCTTGGTCCTATAGTGGCTCCCTCTGATATAGTATCTCTCATCCTGCTCTCTTTCCTCTATTCTTCCCCCAACTCAATATTTCTGCCCCTCCATTTCCTCTCCTCTACTCCTCTTCTCTTGCTCTTATTGTAGCAAACGAAGGTTTTTCTGACCTCTACATATGTGCAGTCATGTTTATGTATATGTGCCCACATACATGTGCACAAAGGCACACACATACAAATAAATAAATGTAATTTTTAAAAGGAACAACATATGAACTGAGTATGGTGGCTCCTGCATATAATCCTAGCACTCAGAAGACTTAGGGAGGAAGATTGCTTTTTATTTTTTATATTTTTTCTTCTTATTCAACTTTCAAGAGTTGTGCTGTTACTAGCTAATAAAGTAGAACATATTTCTTTCTTAGGTATGATTAGAGTTAATTTTATCTGTAAACATTTAGTAGAATTTGATGGTTAATCTAGCTAGGCCTTTTGTTTTCTTTGTAGAATTAATTTCTAAATGTCACAAATCTAAAAAGACTTTTAGCTTTGAAAACTTTTGATTATATATATTCACGGTACATGGTACTGTGATGCATAAGGACATTTTTATCTAAGTATGTATTTGTGTCGATATTATCTCTTGAATATTGCCTATCCTTCTCTCTCTCCCTTTCCTGTGAGTCCCCTTTGTTCTCCCAGACAGTATCTATAAAAAAATGTAGAAACTACAGATGAAAGAAAAAATAATACAGTCATGATTTATATGTCTTTATAAAATATATGAGTCACAAATGAGAGAAAATAAAATATTTGTCTTTCTGGCCTAATCATAGTAATGATTTTGTCCAACTGTTTTCCTGCAGATAGTATAACTTTGCTCTTTATGGAAGCTTTGGACTTTGTAGTCATCAGTTTATTTTTGATTTTTCCTCGTATTCTTATTCAGAATTTTGAAACTTGTTAGTATAAAAGTATATATGTAAAGTATATATAAAAGTACAATGCATGTTTAGTCTTTGTTCTTCTTACAATTTTATTTTTTAAAAAGATTTTGTGTTTGTGTTTATCTGTCTGTCCATGTAAGTATATACCACATGTCTTCAAGTACCCTTGGAAGCTGGAAGAGAGGGCATTTCATTCCATGGAGCCATCTAATGTAGGTGCTGGGAATTCAACTTTGGCACTCAGAACAGGAAATACTTTTAGCACCTGATCCATCTTCCCAGCTCCACCCCTCTTTTAAAAAGATTCTGTTCTGATTATTTGTGCTTTCTTTTCAATTTAGTAATTATTTTAAAGTACATACTTTGAGTATGTACTTTGAGTATTTTAATCCTCTTTAGTGTGCTATTAATTAAATAAATTTCAGTTTACCTGTGAGACTTAAGTGGTGGGAATATTTTGTAAAGAATATTGTGGTACCCTGTGTTGGCTGGGACATTGGGTCAGTAGATAAAATTCTTTGTTTGAGCATCTGAGCTGTACTTTCCAGAACTCAAGTAAAGCTGGGTGAGATAGTGTGTCTATGACCTCAGGGCTTCTGTCAAGGTTAAGGGCAAAGACAGGAAAGTCCCTGTAAGCACATAGATCCTGTCTCAAACAAAGTGGAAGTGAAGTACCTATCTGTACCTGTCCTCTGACCTCTACATAAATTATCCATACACAGATGTGACCACATTCACACAAGTGAACACATCATACATGTACAGAAAGCATACAAAGATGAAAGAGTACTGAATGTTGTTTCAAAGTATTTTATTGGAGGTTGATTATATGTAGTGTACGTGTATGGGTGTTTTGCCTGTAGTATGAATGTATACTATGTGCATGCCTGATGTCTACAGAGGCCAGAGGAGAACATCAGATCCCCCTGAAACTGGAGTTACAGACAATTATGAGCTGCCATATGGGTGCTGGGAATTGAAACTGGGTCTTCCAGAAGAGCAGCCAGTGTTCTTAGCTGCTCAGCCATCTCTCCAGCCCTTGCAGTCAATTTTAAATTATTAGGTTCTTGTTTTGTTTTTTTCTTGAAATTTCATTCTAGTGCCCTGCTCCCCCACCAATCTACCTTAGCTTCCAAAATACTGGGATTACAGATGTGTGCTACCACACCCATCTTTCCTTAAATTTTTTAATTTGAGGTAATTGTAGACTTGATTGCTTTTTGAAGGGATGCTTCTGTATCTTCAATTATGAATTATGTACACAATTATGAATCAGTATGTGTCAGATGTCAGCAAGCAGTGAATGAAGTTCATTTAGTGTTTGTTCTGTTATCCACCAGTGTTTGCTTTTCTTTTATTGAGGGTTGTTTGTGGGAACAATTTGGGACATTTCCCGTGTAGTCAGTTGTTACTATTTGTGTTTGGGAAATCAAATGCAAAATGAGTACTAGTTTTACCTATTTTTAGTTCTTCAAAAGTTATAGTAGGAATCCCCTCTTCCAACACTACTCCTCTGCCACTGTTTTTCAAGAGTCCTACTAGGTAGCCACACTACCAAGCATTTAGATCCAGTACTTAGAGGCTATTAGTAGTTTATAAAGATCATGGTGATGTTCACCTAACTTGAGGGCAGAACAGCTTCATGAACTTGAATGGGGCAGAATTTCTGTCTCAGAGAAACCTGTGTATATGTTTGTCAGTGCTAAATTCGTGTTGATCAAAAACATGTGATTGCTGTATTGAAATACAAGCACCCTGTATTGAAGATGCTTATTACTTGGCAATAAATATGTCTTTAATTTAGCAAAACAATCTTTTAGAAGAGGAAAACATTTAAAGTATTCCACTTTAAAATGGAAACTTATATAAGCAAAGTATTATCTTATTCGTACATGGCTTTTAAATCATAATACATATTTAAAACTACCCAAATGAAGCCAGGTATGGTATATGTCACATGCCTTAATCTCAGTACTCAGGAGGCAAGCATGCAATCTCAGAGTTTCAGACCAGTCAAAGCTATACAGTAAGACTTTGTTTTAAACAAACAACAGCAAAGCTCTGTTCAAGTGAAGATAGTATGATATAGTATGATATATGATAAAGAATAATAGATAATATTTTTAAAAGTTAAAAACAAAGTCTTACTGGTAACATTTAAGAAAATGGTGAGGAGATGTAGTTTTTAGATAGCAAATTAAAGGAAGGAAGGTGCACACTAAATAGTATGTTGGCAAACTTCCTGAGATGCACGTGCATAGTAATTAGAAGCATATTGGCTTTTAAATGTCAGCCAGCTTTTATTATCTTCCTTTCCTACTGTCTGTCTGTATGAACAGTGATTATTCTTACTTTTAAAGGAAGATTATCAAGTTTTCTGTGAAAATTTGTTAATTACCACTACTATATATAGCTGCTACCAGAATGGTTCAAGGTTTTATTGGTTGAATTTCTTAGTTGTTAAAGCATGGCAAGAATTTCCTCATTTCATTGCATTGCTGAGATTTGGGGACATATCCTATACTTTGTACTTGAATGAAGTAAACAAACTCCCTTTGTTATGTGTGTTATAGTGTATTATTAACGTGTTATTACTTAATATTCTAATTGTAAAAAGGGATTTGGCTAAATGAGTTTAATACAGGATTGTGTATGCCTACTGTTAATGTTCTGTTAGTGTGTGTTATTGTCCCTATAGGGTATAAGAGATGGTTCTGAGGAGATTGAAATTCTGTCCTATTTCATGCTTTAAGATGTTTGCTTTCTTCATCTCACTAGGTAGTCCATACCAGGGGTGAAGAATCACACAAACATCTCATATTTGTCCCCAGTGACAACTAAAGATTGCACTATTATCAGAAACGCTCTGTTTCGGAAAAGTTATTAATAAATGTGGATTCTAAAATGCTTGAGGTTGAATTGAATTTTAAAGAGACAGTTATGCCAGGTGTTTCAGTGATGCATCTGTAACTTAGCACTTGGAGGTAGAGGTAGCTTGGTGTAGTTAGAAAATTCCAGGATATCCCAGGAGTGTGCAGTGAGAGCTCCATAGCTCTGCTTCAAAAACCCAAAAACAAACAGCACAAAAAGGAGATTGTTATCTTAAGTATTCCTATTTTCTGTGATGATGCCAATATGGCACACTGAAAAGGTTCCATTGGTTTGCTTTGAATTGGCACTTGTAGTACATATATGTAGTAAACAAGTGCATTTGAGTGTTCTGTTCTCAGATTCATGCAATAGAATGTATAGTTGTCCTGCAGCTCATTTCAGCTCTGTCCTAACTTTATGTAGACTCTTAGATGTATCTATACATAGAGATTTGGAGTGTGGAATACGGGATTTCCCTCCATATATTAATGCTAAAAATGAAGTTATATGTTCATTTATTTACATGTCTTTTAGAAAAAAATTATGCTAAAAGAATGAGATATACTATGGTATACCAGGCCAAAGTTACTGTATATGGCTGTGAGGAATTAAACCTGGCCAATTGGAGGAGCCACAGCAAGACTGAGGCTATGAATATTTTATTAAGAGCAATCACACTTTTTATAGCTTTATCAGCAACAGAATATAGTGACAATTGGCAGGATCAAAACAGCTGCAGTTGCCAGGATAGAATGATGTTTGCAAGATATACAGGGTACACAAAATTAATGTCTTAAGACCAGTTGTCCTGTCAAGCTTCCATGCTTCCTTGCCTTTGAGGGAACATACAGAGAAACACAAAGTGGCCTGAATGCTTCACTGCCTGAGGGAGTGTGATGGTTTCTTAAGAACTGGGAGGCACATTGTGCCCACTCCCCCTCCCCCAACCCCACCCACTTACCCCTGCCATGGACTCTAACCTGAGAAACATATGACACAGGCCTCTCAAGGCAGCTAGGTCAGGCCAAAGCCATGTTTCCCCACACAATGGGTAGTGTTTATGTCCTTTCCATAGCTTACTCCACTACTAATTTCTCTTTAATTATTCCAAAGTTCTAAACGCAGTATTCATTTATAATGTTTTAACATGGACTGGGAATTTAGCTCTGTATAGAGTACTTGCCTTTATATATGAGGTTGTAAGGTAATTCCCAGCACCACAAACAAAACCCACCTGAAGTTTCAGTGCAAATGGTAGACCTCTGATTGTCACAGGACCATAATCCTAGCACTTGGGAGGCTGAAGTAGGCCACCATGAATTAGAAGCCTCCTTGGGCTACATAGTAAGACTGTCTTAAGAAAGGAAAATAAGGGACTGCTGAAATAGCCCAGGGATTAAGAGTACTGACTACCCTTCTAAAAGACCAGGTTTGACTCTCAGCACCCATGTGGGAGTTTATAACCATCTCTTAACTCAAGTTCTGGGAGATCTGAGGCCCTCTGTGGGCACGAGGCATGCATGTAGTTCACAGTCATATTTGTAGGCAACATACATACATACATACATACATACATACATACATACATACATACATACATACATGGAAAAACAGAAACAAAAGAAAATGACATAATGTACCTTCTAGAGATCTGAATAGGAAGAAATGAAAAGATGATTTAGGGCGTAAAACCATATATAGTTTGACTTTTACTCCTTACTCAAGCTGTGACTCCTATGTATTCCGACTTTAACCTAGCTCTCCATAAACCCACTTGCTTTCCAGTAACAGGTATTTTTTTATACCATGGGTCAAGGCCACTTTTTTGTTAGGAGTATTTAGTCAAGTTTTTGGTAAAATTTTAGCACAAAATTAAAATTATTATCATCTATAATACATGGTATAGGCATGCATTCAATAGTTCTTCAATTAAATCTTTATAAATATTTTATTATAATATTGTCACCTCATTTCTAGAGACACTAGTAATCTTATTAGAATTACTGTTAAGTATATTCTGTATTTAAATTTTCATGAAGTTTTTTGAGCTGTAGAAGCAAGTAGCCCAAGCTAGCCTAGAACTCTCTGTGTATCTGAGGCTGACCTTCTTTGGACTTTTGATCCTCCTGCTTAGGCCTGTGACAGCACACCCAGTTTTATGATGTACTAGAATTTGAACCCAGGCTTTGTATATGCTATGTTAATACCCTACCTATCTGAGTTACATTCCAGGCCCATTCTTAACATTTTACCTTTTTTTTATTTTAAAATAGAAGCATTCCTTTGATGTTACTGTCTCATTGTACAAAAGACAATAATTGAATATTCATTTTTCATAGTATCTATTACAGATATTTTACTGTCTCTCTCTCTCTCTCTGTGTGTGTGTGTGTGTGTGTGTAGTTAGAAATCAACTTTGAGTATTGTGTTGCAGATGAGATGCTATCTATCTTGGTTCATTTTTTTTTGAGGGGGGGGCAATCTCTTTGTTGGCCCAAAACTTGGCAGTTAGGCTAGACTGATTGGTCAGTGAGCCTCCCTCCACTTCCCCAGTGCCTGGATTACAGACTGTTGCCACCACACCTGGCTTTTTCACAAGTATTATGGAGAATCAAACTCAGGTCCTGATGATTGTGCAGTAAGCACTTTGCTGATTGAGTCATCTCTCCAGTTTCCCCACTTCTTCTTATAATCCTATATCAAAGTCAGAGTATTCTATCCATAAGACGTTTTCTTTATTTTATTTTTTCCTACCTTGTAGGTTGCTTCCACAGAATGTTGGCCTTCTATATGTTGGAGGTTATGAAAGACCCTTTGCACAAATCAAGGTATGCTTACTCATTTTCTGCATATTTTTCTTTGGTTTTTACCTAAAACTTAGTAGAACAACCAGCCTTATCAAAGATGTTGGTGAATATGAAGGAATAATTTCATGGATTTTGTTACTGTCTGTTGAAAAAAAATCATAAAATAATACCAGACCTGGTATTTAAAACTCTGCTCATACTATGAATTGACTTTTACAACATTTTCAGGATATGTGTCCTCCTTTATTGGGGTGTGGTTTTCAGTAGTATAATGTACACTAGACATCCAGCTTGATAAATGCTAACATACTCAATCTGGTAAAAACTATTAAAGTAATGAAATAAATCTATTACTTAAAAAAATGTACTCAGATGACTTGGATTTTTTTTTTCCCTGCTCTTCTTTTTGTCATCTTATCCCTTAGAAACCACTAAACTAACTTGCTATTATAGAGGAATTTATATACTTTAGTATTTATGTGAATAGAATCATACATTTCTTTTCCTTCTCTTATTTTCCTCTTTCACTCAGCGTATTATTTTGAGATTCGTCTACATTGTTGTACTTACTATTACTACTATTCTTAGATTCTTTGGGAGGTAGTGATGGGAATTGAACCAAGTGACTAGTGTGTGCTAGGCACTTCTGTTCACATTTGCATATAGTTTTTCAGTAGGAATGTGTGCTTTCTTTTCTCTTGGATAGCAGAGTATCCTGCATTTCTCATGGGTAGATAGATATGTCTGTCCTATTGACCTTCAACCAGTAACACTGTATGGATTATTGTAGCTTTATAGTAAGTCCTAAAATCAAATTATATAAACCCTCCAGTTTCATTCTTTTTTCCTGTGTTTTTTGTTAATCTAGTTTCCTTTCATTTTCATACAGTTTTTAAGAACTATTGTATCAGTCTATATAAACGTGCTTATTTGGATTCTATTTGGGATAACATTGAATCTATAGATAGATTTGAAAAAAATTGAATTTTCTTACAATATTGTGCTGGAGATAAACTCGATGATAAGAGTGTTAGCCTGGCATGTGTTTAATACTGGGTTTGGTTCCATGAGAGGAAGGGAGGTAGGTTGAGTTCACCAAAACTGCATCTCTCTAGTTATTCCAGCTTTAATATCTCTATGATATCTTCTTATTTTGTTGTACTTACTATTGTACTTCTTATTTTGGTTATCTTGCATAGTTTTATAATACATATGTATCTGTCTATCTATATTTCATATTTTGATGCAATTATAAAAGTACTTTTATTTCAATTTTTGAGTTCATTGCTAATGTGTAAAAAGATGATTATAAATATGTTGACTTTGGATTCTGTAGTATTATTACATTGCATTATTGGTTCTGATAGTGTTTTTGTAGATTTTAATAGGATTTCTTTATATAATTATGTGATCTACTGAAAAAGGCTATCCTCTTGTCTGATATGGTTCATTTCACTGCAGTTTCTTTATTGCGCTGACTGTAGTCTATAATGCCAAGCTGAACAGTAATGGTTAAATTACACATCCTTGCTATCTTCCTAGTCTTAAAGGGAAAGCATTCAATCTTTTGTCAGAATTGTCCCTGGAAATATTAGGTAAGAATTGGTCAGTTGTGGTGTAAGAGATAGCTCAGCAGAGGACCAGAGTCTGGTTCCTAGCACCCAGACAGCTTGTAACTGCCTATAACTCCAGCTCCAGGGGCTCCATTGTCATTTTTTGGCTTTTGTGGGTACCTACACACACAAATAATAAAATAATTTTAAAAGAGTTTATTAATAAATTCTAACCAGCATTGTTGTAAGGAATGCTTACTCAGTAGGTAAAGCACTTGAGTATGAGGGGCATGAGGTTTGAATCTCCAACACCCACATAAAGCTGGGTGTGGTAGCTTGTGTTAGTAATCCCAGTGATTTTATGGCAAGATGGGAGGCAGGTGTATAGCTGCAAATGACAAAAAAACACCTTGTATGGAAGGTGAGAACCCACTCTCGAGATTGTCCTTTGACTTCCACATGTATGCTATGACACATACAAGAACACATTTACATAGATGAATGTTCATGTATATTCCCTCTCCCCTCACACATTACATATATACTGGAGGGGTCAAAATGAACAAGGCAGTAAATAGAAAGGAACATTTCAGCTTGTTTTTTTCTTTGCTATTCTAACTTTCTGTAAATGTTTTAAAGAGTTGTTAATCCCACTGGGTGAGAATAAGACTACTATCACAAATTATAAGCCAAGTTTGAAGCAAGCTTTATGAAATACTGGCCAGGACAGTGGACACTGGCCAGGTCCTTACCTGGGATTCCCGGAGAATGGACATGAATTACATTAGTCCAGTACTTATTAAGACAAAACCCACAAGGCTGCATTCTTCCTGCCATTGACCAGTTGGGGCAAGTATACATCCTTACATTACTTCCTGCCTATGTACTTCCTGCCTACTTGTGATCATACCAAACTTGTTTACAGAAGTGAAAACATGTGGCATGTTATCTGCCCTTGGGCAAGTGATGCTTACAGGTTAGAGGTATTTTTGTTTTATATATTCCTTTAGCACAACAATTAAAACTTAAAACATAACTTTAGCCCTCACATTCCCCCTTTGAGTTGTATCCTGAGTCAAATTCTTGACTCTGGTAGGTACCTGTTTACATTGGGATCTAATATGCATCGCTTGAATGGCACCCAGACAGGGATTAAATATCTAGTTAAGGCATTAATGATGCAGGGGCCAATAGTAATTAACAGAAACAGAAGGGTCAAAGACCTGTGGTGGCTGAGTTTATTTGACTATGAAAATGAGAACTAGACATTTATCTTGGGTCCCCTTTTTTCTGCTCTGTCTGTCTGTGTGTGTGTGTGTGTGCGTGCGTGCGTGCTCGTGTTTAAGTGTTTAAATTTGCGTTTAGTCAAATTACCTCAAGTGATTCATGAGTGGCTTTGTATAGAAACAACAATTTTCTTTTAGAGCCATACAATAACCCCCTTGTTCTACGTAGAGCAGGTTAAGTGCCCTATCATATTGTAGAACTGCTTAAGCTAATAAATCTACCTTTTGATAGATCTGGGTCTATTTGTGATATGAGATGCCCCTCTGTATGCTATGAATATGTTTTATTTCTATTGGTTAATACAGAAGCTGATTTGGCCAGTGGCCAGGCAAAGTAGAGCCAGGTGGGAAATCCAAACAGAGATATGGAGAGAAGGAAGGCAGAGTTAAGAGAGATGGTATGTGGAGGGAGCAAGATGCCAGAGCATTACTGGTAAGCCACGGCCACGTCAATATACACAGATTAATAGAAAAGGGTTATGAGAGCTAGTTAGTAATATACCTGAGCAATTGGCCAAACAGTTTGTGGTTAATATTAAGCCTCAGAGTGATTATTTTATAGGCAGCTATGAGACCAGGATGGACACATAAAAGCTTACAGCTGCATCTTTGGTTTTAATAGGTACCTTTCTGGTATGCAAATAGGCACTATAGTTAGCCACTTTATTCCCTATGCCAAGGAGTTTCCTTTTGACCTAACATTCTAGCCTGTTGATTGTAAAGGGTGGTGTACACTCTTCTGAAACTACTTCCAGCTGAAATTAGAATATGTCTGTCAGGGCCCAGGAAGGCTGGAATGCTTGTCAAAGGCTGGGAGGGGATTCAGGCAATAGGGCATTCATCAGAAGCATCTGACTCCTTGGCCCAGCTGAAGAAACAGGGAGCAATCACATTGGCTGGACCGGTTCATGTCAGCTTTCAGCAAATCCAGGGATTGCAGGCATTTGGAGTACTTTGTAGTCAGCAGCTATTTCCTGGATGGTGTCTTGTCAGGTAAGTAGAAATCTGCTGAGACAGATATAGGACAGAAGTTAAAGTTTAGGAACTTAAAGGAAAATCATGCATTTGGAACTTTCACACCCATAGTTCTCTTAGTTGGAGAAGGGGAAGAGTCCCAAGAGAGGGAGAGGGAGTGATTTCACATCCTCAGGAATAGGCAGGTAGGGAAACTTAAGCTGTTTTTATCTGGAGTCCATTTGACCTGTGAAAGGTGGATTTGAGTCATATGACTCCCTGAAGCTCACATGAATTTTTTAGGTTACAAAAAGATAAAAAGTTTTAAATAATATTAGCATTTTTACTGTTTGTAATCGGTACTAAAATCCACATTGTAGAAAAAACAGTATTACTTTGCAGTGAAAAACCAGTGACATCTTGAAATTTTCAGGCAAATGGATGGAACTAAAAAAAAAAAAAAATCCTGAGTGAAGTAACCCAGACCCAGAAAGACAAACATGGTATGTTGATGGGGGAAGTACTTCTGTGTATGTTTATCTTATTGATTGTTAAATAAAATACTGTTTGGGCAATGAGACAGCAAGTAGACGGGACTAGGAGTCAAAGAGGATTCTGGGAAATGTAGTAGAGAAGTACTGATCCAGGTAGGAAGTGACATAGCAAGGAGACTCATATTTAAGTGAAGGAGAAACTGGAAGGGCCTTTTTCCCGTTCGCCTCCTCCAGCGGCAGGATGTAAACCACCGACAAGGAGGGACGCCAATAAGGCGTCTGATAAGATAAGTCTTATAAAATATATAGATGTATAACTGAGACTGAGCTAACAGATGAGAATCCTCCTAGTCATTGGCCAAGCAGCTTTGAACCTAATACAAGTTTCTGTGTATTCATTTGGGCCCTAACTCAGGCAGGCGGCTGGCGAAAAGCTTACAAGTGGTGTTGGAGCTCAGGCAGCTTTTGGTGGAAAGATTTTTTGTAACAGTATGTATTCACTCATAAGTGGGCATTAGTCATGAAGCAATGTGTAATCAGAGTACAATCCACAACCCCAGAGAACTAGATAAAAAAAGGAGGACCCTAAGAGGGACACACATGGAGGACCCCAGGAAAGGGAAATGGTTAAGCTCTCCTGGGCAAACTGGGAATGGGGGTAGAAGGGAGGGGATGGGGGGATAGGAACTTGAGGGCTTGAGAGGGTTGAGTTGAGGGAGGGACGGAGAGGGGGAGCAATGAGAGAGATGTTTTGATAGAGGGAGCCATTATGGGGTTAGGGAGAAATCTGGTGCTAGGGAAATTCCCAGGAATCCACAAGGATAACCCCAGCTAAGACTCTTGGCAATAGTGGAGAGGGTGCCTGAACTGGCCTTCCCCTATAATCAGATTAGTGACTACCCTAATTGTCATCATTGAACCTACATCCAGTAACTGATGGAAGCAGAAGCAGTGACCCATAGCCAAGCATTGGGCTGAGCTCCTGGATTCAGTTGAAGAGAGGGAGGAGGAGTCTCATGAACAGGGGTCATCAAGACCCTGATGGGGAAAACCACAGTGAGTGGGAGCTCATGGATTCTGGACTGAAAGCTGGGGATCCTGCATGGAACTGAACTAGGTCCTCTGAATGTGGGTGACATTTATATGGCTTGATCTGTTGGGTGTGCCCCTGGCAGTGGGACCAGGACTTCTCCCAGTGGTTAGCTTTACTACAATTCAGGAGGAGTAGTTGGTGCCTCATTGTCTTCTTGGGAGACCTTAGGGTTCCTGCTAGGACATGGCATTTCCCTCTATAATGGGAAGCTTTTTTTAATTAAATGTTTTAAATGCCGTATTCAGCAGATCTCTGAAGAGTTTGAAGATCGTCTGTTAAGTATATGTGAGTTAGTTACTTGCTTTATGCTTAACCTCAAAACACAGGAGGCTAAATAAAGCTTATTTTTGTAATTGATTACATTTGGACTTAGCATGACTACAAATATAGTTCTGAACACATTAAAGAATTTTATTTGTTCCGATCCAAGTGACTATTAACTTGCATGTCTTAATCATCTTTAACAGTTTTTTACAAGTTAGTACCTTTTATAAGATTAGGATTTTTAACAACTTTATCTTTCTTAAGTTGAGTCTTAAAAAGTAATTTCTGAATTAAAGCTCTTTTAGTATAAAAATAAAATTTTAAATCATACATACAGCCCATAGGGAAACTACCAGCTGGTCCTTGATAAAATATCACAGTTTCTGGTGTGACTCAGTTTATCAAAATAGCTAATGCAAAAGTTAGTAAAGACAAGGAGGTTAGACATTCATTCTGAAGTCAATCTGTTTGCCTGAATAGACTTGAGGTCAGGAGAGACATTCTATGGGCTCTTTGCCAGACTGCTTAAGTCATTGTCTTGCTGCATCGTAAGATAGGAACATCCTAGTTTCTGGTGTTTAGTATTTGGTGCACATAGCTGTGGCCCCAACTCTTATCCTTTTTCTCCCTCCCTCCCTCCCCCCTCCTCCCCTCCCCTCCCTCCCTCCTCCTTCCCTCCTTATATTTCCAAAATAACATTTTTATCATTTGTCAATTTCACACAATGTAACCTAATCATCATACTTTCCAAAAAAATACATCCCCCCCACCAACACACACACACACACACACACACACACACACACACACACACACATTTATTTCAGTTTGTGTTGCCCATGTACTCATTGTAGCATGGTCTAACTCCTAGTAGCCAGCCACTTAAAAATAAATGAGTCCTTTCCCATCTCCCCTGCCATCAGAAGCCAACAACTGTGAAGAGCTATATGTTAGCATTTTCACATTTTTAAAATATTCTCCTCAATGCTTTCCTGTCTAGATTGTTTATTTTTTTCTTTGGCACTGGGAGGGGTATGTGTTGGGGGGACAGTGTTGAAGAAGCCTTTGGTATCTCTTATTCTCAGATTCTCAATTATGAACCTGAAGTCGTTGATACCACTACAACAGATGCTTCCATGTTTTCTCATGGCTGCATAGACCACAGACATCAACATGGTCCCAGTATGAATCATGAACATGAACATGGTTTCTGGTGGCAGCACAGACCAGAGACATCTACACAGTCTCCAGCTACACCATAGAGGATGCCTCTGGTAGCTTCAGGGACCACAGACGCCAACCAACCTGGCCCTCTGCAGCAGCACAGGTCACAGATATCAACATCGCCTCAGGTGTCAGCATAGGCCACACTCTTCAGCATGTCCGCTAGCATCACAGACATGGACATGGCCCCCTGTGGCAGGATGGACCACAGATACATAGATGGCCCCAGGCTACAGCATAAACCACAAATAGCATGGCGTCTGGTGGTAGGACAGACATCAACATGACCTCCAGAAGGAGCTCAGACCACAGATATTCACATTGCCTCTGTGGCAGTACATGCCCAGACACCTACATGACCCCTGGCTGCAGGACAGACCACAGACATTGATGTGACCTCTGGTAGCAGCACAGACCATGGCCATCCACATTGCTTCTCTTGGCAGCACTGACCATGGAGAATTTTTCAGAAGGCTTAATCCAGAAAAGAAACCATTCTCCGTCTAGGATATCCTGCAATTGCCCAGAGCCAGGGCAGTCAAGGGACAGGGCAATTCATTCCAGAGCAGAGCCTATGCAAACTCCAGGCTACTGCTCACAATGCCCTGTGTTTTTCAAGGAGCTCCAATCCAGAAAATGAACCCTTCTCTATCTGAGAGACATCTTGCCGTTGCTCAGAGCCAGGGTGACTGTGGGGCTGGGCAGCACATTCTTGGCAACATCCATTCCATCATGCTTCCCATCTCTCCACCAAACCATTATTTATCAAAGTGGCATTGCAAACTGCAGTGTCTCTGTCTCTGTCTCTCCCTCTCTCCCTCTCTACCTCCCTCTCTACCTCCCTCTCTCTCTCTCTCTCTCTCTCTCTTTCTCTCTCTCTCTCTCTCTTTCTCTCTCTCTCTCTCTCTCTCTCTCTCTCTCTCTCTCTCTCTCTCTCTGTGTGTGTGTGTGTGTGTGTGTGTGTGTGTGTGTGTGTGTGTGTGTGTGTGTGTGTTTTGTCCAAACACTTTACATTCGGATACTTACTTCAGAGAGTCATTGTCTGGTTCAAGGTCTCTGGTTTCTGAAGGAACATAAAGTCTGGACTGTTGCTGAGACTTGTCTCAGATATCCTGTTGCTACTCAGAGTCAGTGTGATCTTTAGTCTGGGCAGGGCAACTGGGAGCAGGATCCTCTAGAACTCGAGGCTGCTGCACATCTCTCTGCCCTTGAAGGCATTTCTGCTGGCTTACTCAGTTGGACTCTCGTGCCTATGGCCCTGTTCAAGGTGCTCTGTAGTCTGGCTAGAGTTGGTGGCCACCACCATCTTAAATTGATCTTCAAATATTTTTTAAAGGTTCTGATACCAGAAATTATAGCCTGGGCACATTTACTAGAGATACAGGCATTTTCTCTGATGCTCTTCTCTGAGTTTCTTGCAGCAGGGCAGCACTCCAGATCAGACAGTGAGGGTTGGCTTTTTAATTATTTTTAAGATTGCATTAACAAAGACATCATAATATAAAACATTGATAGACTTTAAGACATCATTTAGCCTTATATTTAAATATTTTAAAAACTGTTTTTAAAAACAATCCCAGTTTTTTTAAATTTAAATTTCCTTTTAAAGTAGTTTAAAATCTAATATCAAAAATAAAGTACCCTTTTAAAGTACCCTTTTTTACTTCAAGAGAGAAGAAACAAAGCACAACCACAACAAGGACAAAACCAAACTTCCAACAGTGTAAACAACTCATTGCTCAATATCTGGGATTCATTCATAATCCTCTGGGCTTGGGTCACCTCTCTGGCCCTGCCCTTGGCTGCACATACAGCCTGTTTTCTAGGCCCCAACTGACTCCATTCTGATTGTTGTTTCTGGTGGCCATCACATGGCAGCTGCATTTTCCAATTTCCTGGGGTCCCTCTCCTAGGCTCTCTTTAGAAAGTCATGTCCTGCTATTCAGTGCCAAATCTCAACTGTTTTTCATGGCCCCCTCATGCCTTTGAAGCAAATACCACTTAGGTATCTCTTAAATTACAAAGTCTGGCTGCCAACATGAGGGTCATTCTTGTATATGAGTGTATGGAGGTGTAGTTTTAATACCTAATAACAAGGATTGTTTTTTAGATTCTGTACTTAAGAAACCTTGTTTTTATGACTGTTTTCAGGACAGGAATCAAAAATCCATTTTAATCCAAAATATCACCTATAATCAACATGGTAGTGAAGTCACATGACATTCACCCTCTCCAACCTTAGCAAAGATGACTGCCAGTCATAAAGCTACCTCCATCTTGATGGAGGACAGCAGCTAAGATGGCAGCAAACAACATGTCACTTATTCCAAGATGACATCATGTCACATGGTTCCTTTAAGATTATCTGTCTTAGGGTTTCTATTGCTATGAAGAGATACTATGACCACAGCAACTCTTTTTTGGGGGGTGGGTGGGGTTCGAGACAAGGCTTCTCTGTGGCTTTGGATGCTGTCCTGGAACTAGCTCTTGTAGACCAGGCTGGTCTCAAACTCACAGAGACCCACCTGCCTCTGCCTCCCAAGTGCTGGGACTAAAGGTGTGCACCACGACTGCCCGGCTACAGCAGCTCTTATAAAGGAAACATTTATTGTAGTTGGCTTACAGTTTCAGAGATTCAGTTCATTATCGTCTTGCAGGATGGATGGTGGCATGCAGGCAGGCATGGTGTTAGAGAAATAGCTGAGAGTTCTACATCTGGATCAGCAGGCAGCAGGAAGAGAATGCCACACTGTGCCTTGTAGAGGCTAAGAGACCTGCACCAGCCCCTACCCAGGGTCCCAAAGGTGAAATGTTTCTCAGGAGGGAAGGGGGTGTAAATGGATTTCTATAATAACTTCACACAGACAGGCTAATGCTCTTCATTTCATGTTCTGTTTCTACTCTAATAATCCTGTCCTACTTCTAACTTCTCCTTGCTTCTTCTATTCTAAAAGCTCTTCTCCTTCAGGAGCCTTTAAGTGATACACAAACTTCTCTCATTGGTCAAAAGCACATTCCTAGAGCAAGCAATAAGGAATTGAGCCATTTACCATGGACAAGGGTCCAAGGCCATAGGAACAAAAATGTGACCAGGCGTGGGGGGTGGGGGTAGGGCACAGTGCCTAACGACAACTTTGAGGCCCAGATCCTTTGTTAGTAGACTGGCAAGATTTGGCATGCTTTTCTTAATAACCTTGGTAGGACATCTGCAGCTCTGACCTTGCACATAGCTGTAAGATTTTAAACTTAACCATCTATCTACAAAATGCTTTTAGTCTGGTTTGAATTTGCTCTGAGGTGAAAGTGAGCTAATTATGTGCAGTTAAAGCAAGAGAACAAGGAAGGCTGTTAAGCATCCACAGTCCTTGTGAGACAAATAGATTTGGTTATGAAGCATGTCTTAGTATAGATTCTATATATCAGAATTATATAGCTTAATGAAAAGTCATCTTCTATACTATCCACAAATATATGTGCCCAGCAGATGGAATAATTTCATGAGATAAATACACAAGCAGTGGGAAGCACCCAAAGCTATTCTTAGGGAATAAAATAAGTTCTTAGGGAAGAATGAAGTGACTCATGAGAAGAATTACAGACAAGAGCAATGGGTTTTCACAGCCAGTGACCCCATGGCCTTGTCAGGTAGGGAAACCCAATCAGGAATCACGTGTCTGTTGGAGCTAAACACTAGTTAACACCTGCTGCATCTCTCATAGCTCCTGACAGGGCCTGGCTTGCACATCTGAGACCTCAAATCCTGCTCCCAGTGACTTACTCCCTCCACACGTACTCCAACAAGTTCACACCTCCTAATAATGCCACTCCTGTGACCCTATGGGTCACAGACCAACACACTGTTTATGGGACTTTTAAATTTGAATGCCCTGTTATAGTGATTTGAATCCCTACTAAACTGAATCTAGTGATCAGAGAGCACAGAGATAAATTCTGAGCCTGGCCATCAAAACAGACATAGCAAATGGCTTTAGCAGTACTGGCTGGCAGCTGACAGTGACAGAGATAGCAAAAACAAAACCAGTAAACATAGAACACTGAAAGCTCACACACGCAAAGGATACTATTTAGAAACAAACCATGAGGTATCCACCATCATTCATACATTCAACTGAGCCTGACCCATATCTGTCTGGGCTTCCATGTTTGCAACAGAAGTTACAAACACCAGAAAAAGACCCCCCAAAAAACAAACAAACAAACAAACAAACAAAACCAGGCAGGCAAAACAACCAGAGCCACGCAGGCAGGATGACATCTTGCATCCTGCCCTGGACAGGAGAGTATTTGGGTTCCATTAAACCTATCCATGTCCCAGATTGGGATCCCAAAGAAATGAACCAGACTAGGACTTATCAGGGGAGGCCTCTATACATGCTTGCTGCTTTTTTCAGCATGGCAGTTCACTCTGCTAGCATGTTAAATCAAAGGCATGTCTAGGAAGCTTGAAATACCACAAGGTATGAGCCTCCTGAGGAGACTCTTCAGTCCTGGAGTCTGGAGTAAAGATCTCTCTTCAGAATTTGAGTGGATGGTCTGATCTCATTCGGGTCCTCCAGAAAATGTTAATCCTGTGGGGCAGTAATGATACAACTAGCATGTTTTTGAGGCAAATTTGAAACAAGCTTTATTAAATACTGGCAAGAACAATAGACACTGGCCAGGTCCATACTGGGGAATTCTCAGAGAATGACTGTAAATTACCTTAATCCAGTGCTTACTAGGGCAAAACCCACAAGGCTGCATTCTTCCCACCTTTTGGGGAAAACATACATCCTGACAAACTTCTGCCTCCTGCCTTCGTGTTATGATCAAGCACATTCTTTGCATTTGGGGCATCTAAATTTGTTTACAGAAGTGAAAGCACATGACTTGTCATCTTATATGAACAATTCCCACCATCCCAATCAGTTAGCTGTCTCTGGGCAAGTGGGGCTTACAGGTTAGAGACATTTTTGTTCAATAGATCTCTAAGCATAATAACAACTAAAACTTAAAATATAACTTTAGCTCTCACAGTGTGGTTTTTTTTTTGGTTTAATTTTCTGTTTTTTTTTTTTCAATGTTTATTGCTTTAGGAGTTTTTTTCTGCTGCTTATTTGAGAATTAAATTTCTTTTTAGCTGCATACATGATGTAGTTTTTTTGCTTTGAAAAAACAAAGATTTTTTTCACTTAGCCTGAACAGGATATGTAGACTTTTAATATACAAGGTGATCAATCTCAATATCAACAGCTTTTAATGTTGAAAAAGTATTTATTTAGAATTAGTCAGTTGGGTTTAGTTTAGATGATCCCAATTTTGTTGGCAGCATCTAGAGTGTCATGATCAGGAGCCAACTGAACATATGCCTTCTTTCCATCAGACCTTATCAAGGTGTTGACTTTGGCCACATCAATGTCATAGAGTTTTCTTCACAGTCTGTTTGATCTGGTGCTTGTTGCCTTTGGCATCTACAATGAACAGAGAAGTATGCTGTTTTATTCTATCTTCGTCATGGCAGACTCAGTGGTCAGAGGGAACTGGATGATGGTGTAGTGGCCAAGCTTGTTTCTCCTGGACGTGTTCTTCCAAAGCTATTTGGACAAACTGCCTTCAGTGTTGCAGAGTTTTGGGTTTTGGGTACCTTTTGTCATTGTCTTCTTGACTTTCAAAGCCTTTGCTCTTCGGCTTTGGGAGGGGTAGGAGCTTCCTTCTTTGTTTTCAACACCATCTTCAATATCAACACTATTGTATTGGAAATTTTATTATAGTTACTATGGTATTAGTACCTCTTTTAAACCTATAGTAATTTATCTTAAAACACTCCAAAGTCTGTCATTAGTGCTATAGATTGTGTATCTTCTTGAATTTTCTGATTCCTGAAGAAATGGTAAATATTCAGTATTTTTTTCCTTCATTTTTCAGTGTTTCTACAACACTAGTGGGTTGGCAGGAGTGTTTTTATAATTTTGCCTCACTGTCCCATTAGTGGAATTTAAAAGTAGAGCCAGAAAGCTTACTATGTTCAAACAGGAACATTTCAGACAGCCTAGTTTCTCTCCCTATCCTGTCTCCCCTTTTTTCTTCTCCTCTCCCCCCTCCTTCTCTCTCATTACCTACAGCACCCCCACTCTGGTTTGGAAAATCAATAGGAAAGAGAAAGGGAGAGACAGAGAGAGCACACACAAATGCACGTTTGCGTATGAGTTACATTTATCTCAAAAAGCATTATTACAATATATGTGTGAGATTAAGGAAGTTCCTTTATCAGTCACCTGATTCATTAATATAAACAGTTTCTTACCTAGGTCTTTCTTAACAGGCTTTGTGTCAGAGGAGACTCTTTGTTAATTCTCTATACCTAATTAATTAACTTGGCTGAAATGAAAAATCCATTATTTTAGTTATCTTTTTCCTTTGGTGTTCTCTCATTCACTGTGGAAAGATTTCTTAACCTTACAATTGTTGAAGATCTTTCATAATTCCTTGGTTATAACCAATTACATCTTTAATTAGAATAGGTTTAAATTCATTGGAAACAATAAAATAGTTTGAATGATTGAGATTATGCTTGGTTGGAATTGGTCATATCATTGCCTAATATCTAGATTAATTGTATCTATCTTGTTATTTAGAGCTTACTTTGCAGGTACTACCATTCATATTTCAGTAGTATTTTACATCTTATACCTTATTTTCCTTTTCCCTCTCATTGAACTATGTATCTTTAACCCAAGATGTAATCCAAGCCAGCCTTGAACTTGTATTTTGCCTCATCCTGTGCAGGAATTTGCCTGCCAGTCTGTGATAACATTGGTTAGCCTGACTTCGTTTTATACCTACTATTCTGTTTTGTTTTCTAGAGTTCATAGTATAGAGAACTTTTTTTTGTTTTTAAATCCTGGCTTGGTACTCACTATGTATCCAAGAATAGATGACCTTGAACTTATCTCCCAAGTGCTCAGATTTCAGGTCAGAGCTTGCCATACCTAATACCCACCACGGCTTTATGTGTGTTGTACAAGCATTTTACCAAGTGAGTTATATTGCCAGACCAAAATTTTAATGGAAATTCTCCAAGGTTTCTAATTCTAAAGACTCAATTAGCAGGCATAATCCATAAACTCTCATGGGGTGAAAGTCTATCCATGTGGCTTTTAGTCAGCCAAGAGTGGTGGTTACTGAAAGACTGAGGGCCACAGGGTTGCCCTCCTGGGACAGTTTTATATTAGTCGTCTGTTCCAGTTCTTACAGCCCAGGAGGTGTGAGAAGCACTGAGGCTAAGTGTGACTTTTCAGATAACACTACAGAAAGAAACTGCTGTATTTTAAATGTGAATTCCATTCAACAAATGTCTGAAAAGAGCCATGAGCATTACTCAGGATTCTTTTTTCTAAAGCAGTTCTTTTACAGTTGGCTCTTGAGGGAGGAGATCCCCTAGTTACAGTTGCTCACTCAAAATTTTAAGCTAGCATTAAAAAAATCTCCTTGTACTCAACAAGCAAATTTAGGTTGTTCTCTGCGTCCAGGTACATATACAGCAGGTAAAAAAGTATTTATCTTGTCTTCATTTTCTGCCTTGTCTTTTCTTTTTTAAAATCATTTGGGGCTAGAGAGAGGGCTCAGAGGTTAAGAACACTGTGGTCTTCCTGAGAACCCAAATATGCCTCCTGGCACATACATTGGGCAGCTGATGACTGCCCAGTTCCAGGGGACCCAGTGCCTTTTCTGGCCCTTGGGGTCACCTATATATGACATGTGGCAGTGATGGGGAGTGGTGGTGGGAGGCACACAAAAGTAACGATAAATCTTTTCCTTTATATTTTTTCTTCAGTATACTTTTAAAGTATTTTGTTTGGAAATTGTTACTTAAAAACACCTTTGAGATGGTTAACAAGTCAATTTTAATTTTAGGCTAAGTTAAAATTTAAAAGTTAAAGTATTAATTTTGCACTATTCTATTGTTAAAAAAAACTATAATGGAAATAATTTGCCAGCTAGTGGTTATTTAAAAGATACTTGGAGCTGATATGGTGGCTCATGCTCATAATCTACCACTTGGGAGGCTGAAGCAGGAGGATTGCTACGAGTTTGAGATCAAAAGAATGAAAACTTGTTTCGGGGATGGCATGGGCACTTAGTACTTGATGTATTAGATCAATACTGCCCATATATCCATATTTTAAATCTCTAAAATGCTTTCCATACCTTAGGATTATAAAAGATGTCACCCTTTCTCAGAGAGAAAGAAATGTGCCCCTGTCAGGTTTTGTACATGTGCTTGTACATATGCCACGAACTGAATTTTCAAAGTAGATGCTATGCCACACTATTATTTCCTTGTCTTTTCATTTATTTTTTATTGTAAAATTTCCATTTGCTTATTGTGATGGAGGCATATGTGGAGGTCAGAGGATAGTTTCGAGGAGTTGACTCTTTCCTTGCACGATGTGATTTCTGGGGATAGAACTCAGGTCCTCAGGCTTTGTGGCAACTGCCTTTTAACTACTAAGCCATCTTGTCTGTTGGTTTGATTTTTAAATGTTGGACTCGGCCCCCGGAATTTTCTCCATTGAGCCTGACTCACAGTTTGGCAAATACAGCTTCAGGATAAGACTCCTCCAGCTAATGCTGCCATATGCTTCCAGCATGGAAATGCCACATTTGTGACAATAAGGAAGCTGCTTGCCCCTGAATTGAAGCTAGCTCTGAGACTGGCCTTGGAGAGGAAGGAAAAGATGAAAAAGCATGCATAGTTGCTGGGTAGAGGGCAGAAGACAGTAAGGAAGATATATAAATGAGAATCGAGTTAAGATGTTTTATAAAACCAAGGCATTTTTCTGTTAAAAATTTCGTAACTTTAAAGAACAGAAGGGAGCCTTCTAGAAAACCGCCTCTGTCTTCCAAGTAATTTCATGTATTTTGAGGATAGAGAAAGAAATAAAGATCAAATCTCCCCTTAATGAAAAAAATTAGAAGTTGAGGTAGGTGAGAATTTGAGAGAAAGAAGTTAAATAAGATTTAGATTTATATGACATATTCATTGAATAATGACTAAATTTCCCATAGTGCTATTATTAGTGAGGAAGCATTTTCAATGTCTTGGATTTACAGTGATAAAAATAAAGTAGTTGTTTAGATTTTGAAGCAAGATTAGTAAGAAAAAGAACAAACAACAGCAAACTGGTCTGAGGCTTTCTTCTCCCACAAATAGCTTTTAAAAATAATTCTTCAGATATCTGAAATAAGGGAGCTGTTATTTTGTAGATATTAAAATTTACACATCATGGTCTGGGGAGGTGGTACATTAGGTAAGTGTTTTCCATGCAAATGTGAGAACCTGAGTTCAGTCCCTCAAAATTTTTGTTTAAAAACAAAAGTGGGTGTACTAGTGCCTCTAATTCTAGACTAATTCTGGGGCAACCATGGAGCTCCAGATTGAGGGAGGGAGAGAAACCCTGTCTTAAAGTGATAAGGTAGAGAATTGAGGAAGGTACTGAGTGTCAACTTCTGGCCTCCATACACGTGTGAATATGTGCATACACATATACACAGAATTACACATTATTATGAACAAATTTTATGATAATTGTTGAACAAAATTCCAGAAAGTACACTATGCTGATTTTTTTTCCTGTATAAGTACTTTGGATAGCATTATTCTCAAAATAGAGTAAGAGTTCAGGCCTTAGCCACAGAGTTTAGTCTTGGTTTCTTCCTTTTTGTTGTTTGTTTGTTTGTTTGTTTGTTTGTTTTGAGACAGGGTTTCTCTGTGGCTTTGGAGGCTGTCGGGAACTGGCTCTTGTAGACCAGGCTGGTCTTGAACTCATGGAGATCTGCCTGCCTCTGCCTCCCAAGTGCTGGAACTTAAGGTGTGCACCACCAATGTTTCTTCGTTTTTATGAGACACACTTTCATGTAGCTCAGGGTGGTCCCAGCTCACTGTGTAGCTGAGGATGTTCTTCTGCTAGTGGGCACATGTCACCCTGCCCAGTCAATCTCAGTATTACTTAGGGTTTTTTTTTTTTTTTTAATTTATTAGTTCAAATTAGAAACAAGCCTGCTTCACATATCAATCCCAGCTCCCTCTCCCTCCCTTCCTCCCCTGTCCCCACCAGCCCCCCATATTATTCCCCTTCTGCTTCCCAGGGACGGTAAGGCCTTCCATGGAGGACCCCCAAAGTCTGTCACATCATCCGGGGTAGGGCCTAGGCCCTCCTTCATGTATCCAGATTGAGAGCATGTGGAATGGGCTCCCAAAGCCCTTTCTTACTCCAGGGATAAATACTGATCCACTACCAGAGGCTCTATAGAGTGCTGAGGCCTTCTCACTGACATCCACGTTCAGGAGTCTGGATCAGTCCCTTGCTGGCCTCCCAGCCATCAGTCTGGGGTCCATGCATTTCCCCCTTGTTCAGGTCAGTTGTTTTGTGGGTTTCACGAGCCTGGTCTTGACCTCTTTGCTCATCACTCCCCCCCTCTCTGCAACTGGGTTCCAGAGTTCAGTTCAGTGTTTAGCTGTGGGTGTCTGCCTCTGCTTCCATCAGCCACTGGATGAAGACTCTAGGATGGCATATAGGGTAGTCATCAGTCTCATTATAGGGGAAGGGCATTTAGGGTACCTCTCCACTATTGCTTAGATTGCCAGTTGGTGTCATTCTTGTAGATCTCTGGAAATCTCCCTACTGCCAGATCTCTCCTCAAACCTATAATGGCTCCCTCTATTATGATATCTCTCCTCCCGCTCTTGTCTATTCTTCCCCCGACTTAACCTTCCTGCTCCCCCATTTCCTCCTCTCCCCTCCCCTCTCTTCTCCCAGCTCCCTTTCCCCTACCCCCATGCTCCCAATTAGCTGAGATTCTGTCCCCTTCCCCTTCTCCGAGGGACCATGCATTCTTCTCTTGGGGTCCTCCTTGTTTCCTATTTCCTCTGGTGGTATGGATTGTAGGCAGGTAATGCTTTGCTCTATGTCTAGAATCCATATATGAGTGAGTACATACCATGTTTGTCTTTTTGTGACTGGGTTACCTCATTCAGAATGGTTTCTTCTAGTTCCATCCATTTGCCTGTGAATTTCAAGATTCCATTGCTTTTTTCAGCTAAGTAGTACTCCATTGTGCAAATGTACCACATTTTCTCTATTCATATTTTTATAATTTATTTGTATATGCATGTGTGTATATGTGAGTCAAGCCCTCAAAAGCCAGAGAGGGCATTAGATCCCTTGGAACTAGAGGTAAGTGAGTGTTAGAAACTGAATTCAAGTTCTTTGCATTTTCTTAACATCTTCTAGCCCTCCAGCCCTAAATCTCAGTATTCTCATCTTCTATCAGTAAGTTATCTTGTTTAAGTCTGTCTCCTCAGCATTTAGCCCAGTTGCAGGTCATATACAAGAGGTAAATGAGTATTTGTTAGCTTTATTATTGAAGAGTCCTTAGGAAGTCACACAGTTGCTGCTGTTATTTCTCATTAAAGAACTTACCATGGCTGATTTGAACACAGTGGCTCTATATGGACTTCTGAACTTTCCTTTCCTGGGAGATTGAGATTTTAGGATTTGGGATACATAGTGAGACTATCTCACAAACAACACAGACCTACCCCCAAGAGAATTTATGGAATTCACTATGTAGACCAGTCTGGTCTCAAACTCAGATCTGCCTGTCTCCACCCTCTAAGTGCTGGGATTAAACTGCTACCATGCCTGGCTATATTTTCTTTTCCCTTTTTACATCTTGAGAGTTGTGCTTATCTCTGTAGCAATATAAATTAATTTCCAATTTGAGATTGTGGCAGTAAATTATTATTAACATCAATAGCATCTTTATTTAAAATGCACATTTCATGAGTGTATTACCTTGAGAACATTTTAAATATAGTACTCAAGTTGTTTTCATATTAGGAAAGTTGGGACTTTTTAAAATTAAAAATTCCATTGTCTTACAATCTCTCAAACTGGAATCTTTACAGAAAAACATATTGGGAATTATTTGGCTTATTCTACTCTTTGTGTGTGTGTGGGGGGGGGGGGTGCAAATGCATGTGCACGTGCATAGTGCTGAGATGGAGGCCAGATTTGCAGTGCTCTACCACTGAGCAGGAACCTCAGATCTTGATCACACTGTGTAGCCCAGGCTGTTGTCTGCCCTTAGTCATTCTGCCTCTGTCTCCTCTCTGTTGGGATTATAAGCTTGTACTATTGTGTCATGCCCAATAGGCCAGCATGTGCAGTATGAATAGCCTGGAGGAAACAAAACAAGACCAGCCACCTGATTGATTATTCTTTTTTTTTCTACAAGAGCCACAGCAAACTCAGTCTGCACAATACAAATTATATACGTTGCCACAAATTATAATGCAAGTGTTAAAACTCTGATATTTCAGCATCATCAGAAGTTTGATGTTAGCTGGGAGGTGGTAGCACACACCTTTAGTTCCAGCACTTGGGGGACAGCCTCCAAAGCTATAGAGAAACCCTGTCTTGAAACCCCTCCCCCCAAAATAAAGTTTGATATTCCATACACATTGAAATTAAGGAAATGTTAATATTCTAAAATAGGGCTACCATGGTGCTGCATGCCTTTAATCCCAGCATTTGGGGGACAGAGGCAGGCACTTCTCTGAGTTTGAACCATCCTGGTCCACATAGCAAGTTCCAGGACAGTCAGGGCTACATAGAAAGATCGTGCCTCAAAAAAGAAACAAATTCTGAATTAGTAATAAAGAGCTACCTTCTCGGTTAGTTTTTATTGTGAATATAACCAACAGTCACATAGAGGGGGAGCATCAGTTGAATTGTCATATTGTACCGGGGTCACATCTGTTAATCATGTAAGAGGGACCAGCTCACTGTGAGCAGTAACATTCCTAGGCAAGTGAGTGTGGCTTATATAAGAAAGTTAGCTGAATATAAGCTGGAGAGCATGCCAATAAGCAGCACTCCTACCTGGTCTCTGCTTCAGTCCCTGACTTTGATTTCCTTCCTTGAGTTTCTACCTTGGCTTCCCTAGGTGATGAATAACTTAAAAACTGAATTAAACCAATTCCTTCCCAAGTTGCTTTTGGTCAGAGCTATCTCACAGTAATAGAAACTAGAACATGTATACTCGAATAAGTCTATTCTAATGAAATAGTTTTTGTAAACTTCTGGCAAAATATTTCTCTTTCTATCTCAAAATTTCATTGTCTGTAGAATTAATTGCCTGTAATTAAAATAATGACAACTTTTAGTTCAGGAAATAAACTATGCTAAATATAATAAGCTGTAAAATATGGAAGAGTATTACAAATTTAAATTTGGAAATTGTCTTAGGGTTTCTATTGCTGTGAGGAAACGCCATGACCACAATACCTCTTATAAAGGAAAATATTTAATTGAGTGGCCTCACTTACAGTTTCAGAGGTTCAGTCCATTATCATTATGATGGGGAGCATGGTGTCATGCTGGAGTTTAGAATGCTATATCTTGCAGGCAGAAAAGAAGTCTACTGTGTTATTGGGCCATTTCCTGGGCTTAGGGAACCTGAAAACTCACTCCTACAGTGACACTTACTCCAACAAAGCCCTACCCACTCAAACAAAGCCACCCATCCTAATAGTGCTATTCCCTATGAGATTATGGGGGCCAACTGTATTTAGACTATGACAGAAATACATCAGCAACAGTATTTAGATACTTACAATTTTATATTAATATATTAAACACTTTACCAATATTTAAATACCAAAACCAGGAGGTTCCCCATATTCAGGAAATAGCTTCATAAATGATCATTCATCTAACAAAATGATATATTATTGCTGAGCAAAAATACTTTTGGGGTGGGGCTGGAAAGATGACTTAGTGGTTAAGAGCACTTGTTGTTCTTGTAGAGGACCCATGTACAGTTTACCGCTTATAACTCCAATTCCAAGGAATGTCTTCTTTTGGCTTCCTAAGGCACTTGCATGCCTGTGGTGTACATATAGGCACTTAGACACACATTCACAAACATGACATAAAAGTAAATCTTTTAATTATATATTGAATACACACACATGTCATTTGTTTAAATTTTCTGCCAGTAGTTAAGTCTGAGAACTTAAAAAAAAAAGCATTGACATCATATACACAGACACACATACACTCTATTCACAGTTCTGTGTAGACGGGAAAAAATGACTAGTTAAGTCATTTAACTGTCCTGAGATCCTTCTTAGCAGATTGCAGTATTTTAGAATTTTGTAAGTCAACAAAAAAGTTATCAGTAGAAAATTAGTTTGGGACTAAAAATGTAGCTCATTTGATAGAGTGTCTGGCATGCACAACACCCTAGGTTTGACTCTTAGCACTACATAAAATGGATGTGGTTACACATCTTGTAATTTCAGTAGGTGGGTGCAGGAGGACCAGAAGTTCAAGTTCAAGGTCATACCTGGCTAATTGAAGGTCAGCCAAGGTTATGTGAGACCCTGTCTCCAAAATAGAAGCAAGGGAGTTTTGTTTTAAATTAATTTGGGTGAAGGTTGAGACATTGAGAAATAAGAGGAGTCACTCATTGGTTTCTAATGAGGTTTAAGTGAAACTGTCTTTCTCATAAGTCAGGAAGCTCCTGTAAAAGGATATTTCAATTTAATGTACTTCTGATAATAAATTTCTTACTTTACTAAATGTTGCAACTGTAATTACTGATGACTTTCTTTTGGAAATCTGGCCTTTTTTCTTTGTATTTATTTATGTAACTCTCACATAGAAAAAGAGGATAATTAATTTGTTTAAAATAAAAAGTTAGCAACTATACTTTTACGAGTTTTTTGAGGTAAGATTTCATTTATGCCAAGGCTAGCCTCAGATTTCATGTGTAGCTAGGATGATCTTGATCTGCTGATCTACCTCCGAAATCTATTGTAACACAAAGCACATTTGTAACCTCAAAGCTGCTATTATTATCAGATGGAAATGTATTATAGTGACAGTTGTTGATGTGTACTTCACATATTTATTCAAATTTGTCCCCAAACCTGTAAAGTGTGGGTGCTTTTAGCATTTCAGTTTCACAGATTTAGAATATGTAGATGACCAGGTAATATGGGGTAAGGCACTTAGCTAATATATAGGACAGTTACGTTGCCCCTTATAGGGTGTTACTTCAGTGTATACTACTTATCTATGAATAACAGAATCTCATATAGCTGAGGCTTTGAATGCCTGCTCCTCTTGCTTCCACCTCCCAAGTACTGGGTTTAAATGTATGTACCACCCATGCCCAGATTTAATGTATTCTCCTTTAAAATAGTTAATTTCTCTTCATGTTGAATTACTATCACATAGTGTGTATTTTATAGTCCTTGATATCTTTTTTTTTTTTTTTTGCTTTTATAGTAGACCAAAATGATCCCTGTAATTTCTATAACTTGATGAAAGGGATATGATTTTTATCACAAAGGTTGAAGTAGAGAATTATTATGCCTTGTTTGCATTTGAAATAGAATGGAATATAAAGGAGCTCTGAGTTCTAAATCTCACTTCTTCCACTTAGTGAATAATAGAGAGTGTTTGCATTCATTATTGCTTAGTAGGAAAAGCTGAGAGTTAGTTGGGAATACTTGTGAATCTCTGAGGTGTTCAAGGAAACACCTTGTCTTCTTATATAGTTTAGAAATACTTTTCTTTCTGTATCCAGGACAACATGTTTTGAACTATATACTGTGTCATATAATTTTCCTAGTCACTGTTCCTTTTAAAAATACTGATTTATTTATTTTGTGGATGTATGGATGTGTAGATGCTTATGTGCACATGGATATAACACAGGAAGCATTTAAAAAGTCAGAGGACAACTTTCTAGAACTCTTCTTCTTCCACATGGGCCCTAGGGACTGAACTCAGACTATAGGGCTGGGTGATTAGGGCCTTTACTCCTTTGTTTTTCTCCTGCATATGGCCTTTTATCTTTATTCCTTTTTTATTACTTGCTAATGTGTGTGCACATGGAAGCCATGGTTGATGACAGGGTTTGTTTATTTGTTTCTGTTTTTTGTGGTTTTTGTTTGTTTGTTTGTTTTTCTCAATCACTTTGCCATCATTTATTGATGCAGAATCTCTTGCTGAATCGGACCTCACCAATTCCATCTAGTCTAGCTGGCAAGCTTGCCCTGGGGATCCTCTGCCTCTGTTCCCAAGTTCTGGGATTACAGGAGGCCACCATGTTTTCACTCCAGTCATCATGCTTTTGTGGCAGGCACTTTATATCATCTGAGCCAATTCCACAGTTATGAGGTATACAGTCACTTTTCAATTTTTATTTGATTTCTGCATTGGCCCCATGAAGGTATTGTAGAACTATGTATTGGCCTTGTTATACTGGCATGTCCCTCAGCAACTAGTACTGGCATAGGAAATCCACTACTTTTGGAGTTGGCAGCCCTTGCAGGCGATAGTGACAGTGGTCCCTCTCCTGTGTTCATGGTCCTCACTCAAAGTTTGAACTCTCTGGTGGTTGCTTGGAGGGTTGCCAGCCCTCACAAAAATGTGTGCCCCTGTAATATATTTATATGCTATAGGAGATGAATAGCATTGGACATGGCCAAGGGGTCAACTGGCCAATCTGTCAAGTGGCTGATGTCTAAGATTGGAGTCACTGGCTTGGACTTGGTGGTATGGCCATGATAGCCATCTGTGTATGCCACTGTTTAGGAAAGCAGTTCATGTTCCCATGGACTGTTGATGCTGTTAGCTCCAACATCAACAAGGGACAATAAATACTCTTTGTATGTTGGGAGCAGGGTGGGGAAATCAATGAATAATGAACTCACTAACTGGACATGTTAGCCCTACCCGTAGGATACTCTCATCCATGGATTCCTACTTGCTGAGTTCCAAAGTACTTGTTTACATTTGGAGAGTATTGGGAGTCCCACCTGTGGTAACCCTGCCAAGGGAACACTCTGCAGTTCTGAGCATTGAGGTTCATTGTTTTGACACAGGACGACATACTCTGCTCCTCAGGTGCTCTGCTGAGAGCCTGGCACGGTGTGTGTGTGTGTGTGTGTGTGTGTGTGTGTGTGTGTGTGTGTGTGTGTGTGTGTGTAAAGAGATTTGGGCATTTTAATTCTTTGTCTGTGTTAAGTCCATAAAGAAGGTTTCTTTACTCATAGCCTCTGGCAGTTCAACATCAACTCATACCAGCTGCACTCCAGCCATCACACATCTCATTAGTGAATGTTCTCCATTTTGTGGTCTTGGGATCTATAGGCGCTGCCTTAAGAAGGGTGGGTGGTAATGGAAGCCAACTTCTTCATCCCCTCCACCTTCTGAGTTGCAGATCCAGTACCTCTTGGCTCTTATGTGTTATTTCTCTTTTGATAAAAGCTCTTAGTGAGTTCCTGCTCTAAATCATATGCTCAGCTCTCAGTTTCTCTCTTAGCGTACGACTTTTGCAAAGGAACCTCAAGGTCAAGCTTTTGGCACAATAAAAACCACCAGCTTACTTTCTCAGCAGCTGTTTCATTCTTCTCCCAGGAGAAGATCCATTAGGACTTCAGGAATCTCTCCCAGGGGTGTGGGGATCCAATTCAACTCTTCCTGTTTTTTTTTTTTTTTTTTTTTTTTTTTTTTTTTTTTGCACTGCAGTTGTATCCTGTTCATAATGCCAAACATTTCCTGCCATGCTCCAAATGCCAGGAAAAGAGAAGCATCACAGAACACCTGGAGGTTGAAGATACTGTGAGGAGCAGAGAGCATATAAAACCTACTTTATTCACCATTGTATAGGCTGATTATCAGGTAGTCTGGCAGGCACTTGGGCATACATTGGCATATGCATGCTGCACACAGATGTACATAGGCACACCCACAGTCAGGCACACAGGCCTGCAGACAAACACAGGAAGGTTGACAAAAGCAGAAAAGAAGGTTTCTACCTTCTGACCTCAAGGCCATAGTTGTACAAATCACACAGAAGTGATATGGGATAGTTGCTCTTGTACATGGCAAAGATTTGTCACTTGCATTGGTTTAATAAAACACTGATTGGCCAGTAGCTAGGCAGGAAGTATAGGCAGGGCTACCAGACTAGGAGAATTCTGGGAAGAGGAAGGCAGAGAGAATCAGATGCAGAGGAGGCAAGATAAAAATGCCTTACTGAGAAAAGGTACCATGCCACGTGGCTAAACATAGATAAGAATTATGGGTTAATTTAAGTAGTTAGAGCAATAGGTTAAACAGTTTATAATTAATATAAACCGCTGTGTGTTTATTTGGGACTGAATGGCTTCAGGACCAGGTGGGACAGGAACTTCGGTCTACACAAAAGTGGTACTCTGCCAAAAATAGTTAGATAACATTACATCACTGTTTACTTCAGAGTTCCTGGACATCTGGTGTCAGCCATTTTCTGCTGACTACTAGACCCCATATCCAGTCTCACCCATGTTTTAACTGACTCCCAGATATCCATATCAGTGCCATATTTTCAAAACGTGAACTGGCCCTTAAAGTTTTCTGTTTCTGGCACTCCTGTATTATTTTTAATATCTAAGAGGTTTGGGGTAAAGCTCTCATAAGGTTTTATTAATTTGAAACAGCCTAGAAATCCGTTTCATTTCCTTGAGAGTCAGTTGGTAGAAAATCACATGTATAAACAAATGCCCTGTGTATTTGAGTGTTAATTAATTCTTAAAAGAAAAGTTAATAATCTCATTTGCAAAATTTTTCAACTGGGTATGGCAATTATGACAGTGAAACAGTTTTACATTTTTTAGCTTAAAGTTGAGTATGAGCACAGTTGGAATGAAAATGTTTTAATGTTTTTCAACCAGTGTCTTGGAGTTAGTTTGATGACTCAGGACTGGTTTTAGCTGCAAAGTGAATTCTAGCAGAATTGCAGGGGAGAAGGAACTTTTTTTTTTTTTTTTTTTTTTAAGTTTCAGAATGAGTAGGTTGGTTGCATAGCATGTGGTAATAGGATGATGTAAAAGGCTGTAAGCACTACTATTCCCATAGTGATGATGGCTTAGCAAAAGATCAATGAGATAAAGCAACATGTAAATGGCATGTGGGTCATCAGATGTTACTAAGTGATAGAGCTACATGAGAAATGGAAATTGTCTTATAGGGGGCTGTACTGTTACGGATGAACTGTCCCAGGCTATTCATCCAGCCTCCCAGACAGTCACCTTTCTCCATAATAGCTGAAATCTTATGTAAAGTTCAATAATTTTCAAATGTCCTCATTGGCTTGAGTGAGTGATTTATCAAATCAATAAAAGCATTGAAGATTATACTTTGGGAGAAAATAAGTAAAGACTGTCTTGTTCGTTTGCATTCTACTCATTCTCTGGAATCCCTAATTACCTTCCACATCATGTGAGCCCAGGCTTCTCCAAAGTTAGCTCTGTTAGCCACAGCAGTCAACACTCACCTCTTCCCAGGGCCCTGTTGTAGGTCATGTTGCCTCACCTGCTCAGAACCTTCTCTCCTTGATGATAGTCTCTGTTTTAAGCATGACACACACCCTAGCATAATATCAATCTCATACTTATGGATTTCTGGAATTTCATCTGTCAACTTTGCATTAATTTGGGTTTTTTTTTTTACTTTGAAAGTCAGCAGTCTCTCAAATATGAAGTCCTTCTATCAGGCTTTCTCCTTCCTTTGCAATTTTATTTCCTCTAACTTCCTCTTCTAAATAACAACATGTTTATAATTCTCTATTCCTGCTACTTTATGTATGTTCTCTGATGACATATGCCTCGAACCTTATCTGATGATCTAAAACAAGCAGTTGACGATGACATTCATTAAAAAAAATTCATTAAGATACTTTGTTCCTTGGCCTAGCGTCTGATGGAAGGGATATTTTCATAATAAAATCATTAACTGTACAGTCTGAGATGTGTCAGGTGCTGAGAATTGGGTGTAAATGTCAAAAGCTGAGGAAGAGCTTTGAACCGGGGCAGTTGGAGAAGGAGTCACAAAGGAAGCAAGAACTATTTTTGATTTACTGATTATATGCATGGTAGGTTATGATTATAAATCATAACCTGTGGGTCTTTCCCTGTTTTCCTCCTTTTAGGGTAGAGGATGCTTGGCACTGTACAAAAGTACAAAAAAGCTTTATTTGGTACAAGATGTAATAGTTGAGTAGGAGCACAGGTTTTTATGCAGGGACATAATATATATGGGTAGAGAGATAAATTGGTGTTAGAGAAATAGATGACATATATAGCCATGCACTATGTAATAATAGGATAATTCTGAGTCAGCATGGTAGTACAAGAGAGGCAAGAGATTGCAAGTTTGAGGCCAGCCAGGAGTATATACTGAGATGGGGTTTGGGTTAAGGGGAACATATAGGGATTGGTAGTTGATGACATACACACTCTGTCTCTCCTTCCTTTCCCTCCTCCCTCCTTCTCCCTCCCCCCTCTTTCTCCCTCCCCCCTTTCTCCCACCCTCCCTCCCTCCTCCTCCCTCTCCTCCCTCTCCTCCCTCTCTCCCTCCCCTCTCTCCCTCTCCTTCCTCTCCTCCCTCCTCTCCCTCCTTCTCCCTTTCCCTCATCCCCCTTCCCCTCTCCCTCTTCCTCTCCCTTCCCTTCCTGCCTCTGCTTCTGCCTCCCCCTCCCCCAGAACATTGTTGTGTGAAATGTTATTGGTAATGGTTTTGTTTGTTTTGAGACATAGTTTTGCAATGTTTCTCAGGTTGGGCTTGAACTTGGCACATACCTTAAGCTGGACTTAAACTCATCCTTCTAAGTGCTAGGATTAGAGGTGTATACTACTTTGCCTGGCTCCTGTGAACAACAACGGCTAGTATTTATATAACATTTTTAAAAGTTACAGTCAAAATACAATTTAAAAGATAAAAATAGGGGCTGGAGGGAAGGCTCGGTAAGCAAAAGTGCTTGCTGTACAAACTAGAAGACCTGAGTTCAAGCTCTGAAACCCATATAAAAGTAATAGCAAACTGAATCCGTGTCCCACGGTACATGTGTGTGCCCCCTTCACATTCCTGTCATCACCATCATCATCATAAAAAAATAAAGATAAAAGTTGGTATACCTATAAAGGGTATTTTCTGTGATTGGAGCTTGCAAGGCTGAAAGTTGGTTTGGGGGAGCAATGAATGAAAGGTTTAGGGTTCAGGCCTCCAAAGGGATGATGAAATGAACTGTCTTTTGGGTAAGAGATTTATTAGATACTAATGCCATGAAAAGTAACATGACTAATGCTCTAAGGAGTGTTCAGGCCCCAATGTCATAGACAGACAGGATGACAGACTCTAAGGCGTGTCCATACCCATGAGGCACAGTGAGAGTACCTTATTAAATGTTGTTTTGCCCAAACTCTGAACCCCAGAATCACCAAGAGGCCCAATCTGGTGCAAAAGCAAAGGGTCTTTAATTTTACAAGTTAATTTGGTTCCCCTTCCTGTCCATCCAACACAACGGGTGAAACAGGCAGGACCAGGCAGGGGACCCCAAGCAGCAGTGGGTAAGGGAATATATTGGGGTAGAGCAAGGGGAGTGTCTGGGGTTCTGCTAGTTGCTTAGGAACAGTCTCAGGATTGTTGTACTTCTGGGCTTGGGTGGCGTGTCCTGTGTTGATTGGTCAACTTCAGCTGCAGGAAGGTTGTTATGCACTGCATTCTACTGTTACCATGAAGCACATCCAGAGCCCACCAGCTAACTTCTGATTGGTTCCTTGCCATATGGAGAGTATTTAGCTTCCTAGTGACTAGAAGGTTAGGCAAGGTTGGGAGCTCAACACATGTTGCTGAGTCAAGTGCCTTTGTCAAGTGCCTTTGTCTTGCTGGGTCTTTTCTGCAGCCTGTCATGACTGCCAAGGCAGGAGGCTGGATGAGGGTCTGGTCTGTTCAGTGTTTCAGAGGCAGAGGTAAGATTCTTGCTCTTCTGGGTTCTAATAGTGACTAGTGAATGTGAAGGCCTAGGCTACTGCGCTGCTGTAGACTTTATAAACACTGTACACTTTGGCTAGAATACTATTCTTTCTTCAAGATTGACTTAATCTTAGTTTATAGCCCTTTTCCATATTATTCATTACAAACATTTAATTTTTAATTGTTGTGTATGAGTGTTTTGCCTGCTACATGTATGTATATACCATATACATGCCTGTTGCCCCCAGAGCCAGAAGAGGGGGGTCAATCCCCTGGAACTGGAGTTCCAGATGATTATGAGCCATCATGTAGGTACTTGAAATCCAACCTGGGTCTTCTACAAGTGCAACACATATTCTAACCACTGAGCCCTTTCTCCAGCTTCACATTATAAACTTTCTGAATGTTATCTTCCTCACTTGCTTTTGGTTATGTAGCAAGAACTTTACTGACTTATCTAACTTTTAAAAGATTTTAATTTGTATTCATGTGTGTGTTTGGCTGCCACATGTGTATAGCTGCCCTCAGAGACCAGAAGAGGAGGATCCCCCCTGAAGCTGTGGTTGTGGAGCTACTCAGGGTCGGTACTGGGAACCAAATTTCAGTCATCTGGAAGAACAGTGTATGCTCTTAAACACTGAGCAATCTCCAGCTCCTCTTTTCTCTTTTTGAATTACTTACTTTGCAGCTCAGGCAGCCTGGAACCCATGTAGCCCCAAGTGACTTCAGACTTAAGCAGTCCTCCTGCTTTCCCTGCCAAGAGTAACTGATGTGAGTCACTTATCTCAAAGTCAATTTATAAAAATGTTTTACTCTTGTAACATGTAGCTTAAAACATATGCAACTGAATAAAATTTTCCCTTTTTTATTTAATCTGTAAGCTATTTTTTTGTTCATTTTTTAATATTTTATTTACTTGGTTATATTTTGAAGCAAAGTTAATTTTAATGACTTTTCAGGATTTATTTTTATTGTTTAAATTACATGTATGTGTGTCTCTGTGTGTAAGTGCATGAGTGCCAGTTGCCCTTAGAGACAGAGGCATTTGATCTCACTGGAGCTGGAGTTGTGGGGTTATGAGCCACCTGATGGAGATTCTGGAAACTGAATTCAGGTCCTTTGTATGAGTAGTACACTTTTATCTGTTGAGCCATCTCTCCAACTCTGGGGATTTTGTTGTTTTGTTTTTTGAGACCGGAGCTCTGCCATTATATAGTCCTGGCTGGCCTGGACCACACTATGTAGACTAGAATGGCCTTGAACCCTCATGATCCTCAGCCTCCTGAGTACTGGGATCTGTCCCTGAGGTGCTTTTAAAACAGATTTAAACACAAAGTTGGTAGTCATTTAGCAAAAGGAGACCACACATCCAGAAGTGTGACTGTAGAAGAGTCTTTATTGAAACCTTGTTTAGAATCTAAGATGCAAGCATTAGCCTGGGTCTGTAAAGATTTAGGATTTTTCATATTACCTGCTACCTCAACATCTTGTTCCCCTAGAAGGTTATTGGTTTTAGTGCTTGGATTAAATCCAGGCTTTGCACATGCTAGGCAAGTGTTTTAACACTGTGCTGCATCCCCAGCACCTAGAAGGCCTTCAGGGCTGTTAGTACACAGGAGCTATCATCTGTGTGATGGAGAGGCCTTTTTCTGGAGGCTGGCTTTTGTTGTTTGTTTTTGAGATGGAATCTCTTGTAAGGCAGGTGGCCTTAAACAAACTCACTATGTAGCTGAGGATGACCTTGAACTTTTGATTCTCCTGCCTGCTTTGATGCCATTTTGGGGAATTAAATGTCGTTCAACTTTTGAGGGGTATTACATTGAATCTACAGGGTTTGTGTGGGGGGGTGAAGGGAGGGAGAGAGAGGAGAGAGAGAGAGAGAGAGAGAGAGAGAGAGAGAGAGAGAGAGAGAGAGAGAGAGAGAGAGAGAGGTAGGCAGCAGTTCTTACTGTATTGATGTTGCCTTTCCATGAACATCTTTAGGTGTCTTCTTTAGTTTCTTTCTTCAGTCTCTGAAACATTTCACTGCCTTATTTAAGGGGTGTGTGTGTGTGGAGTTACTGTGAATACTGTGAATTATTTTTCCATAATTTTTTTTTCTTAGCAGGTGTATTTGCTATGTAGAAATGCTACAGATTTTTTGCATATTAGTATTGTATTCTGGTATTTTGCTGAAAGTGTTTTTAAAATCTAAGTCTTCTGATAGTCTTTTAAATATAGGATCATACTGTGTGAAATATATAATCTGACTTACTCCTTTCCTGTTTGTATCTCTTTATTTTTTTTTTTTTTTTTGTTCTCTTGCTTTATGGCCCTAGATAAGATTTCAAGAGTAAAGAATAGAAAGTCTTGTCTTTTTCTGATAGCAAAGAAAATGTTTAGTTCTTCCCCATTTAATACGGTGCTGACTATAGATTTATCCTAAATATAGCCTTTACTATTCTGAGGTATGGTCCTTCTATTCCTAGTTTGTTCAGAGCTTTTACCACAAATGGGTATTGAGCTTTGTTAAAGGGCTTATCTGTATCTTTTTAAAGGGCTTATCTGTATCTTTTGAGGTAATGATGTGCTTTCTGTCTGAGTCATTATACTGTATTGCACTTCGTGGGGTTGGGGTGTGCATGCATGCACATAACATCCATAGAATGAAATTAATTTGATAGTGGAGGCTAAGCCTTTGCATATGTTTTTAATTTGGTTAGCAAGTATAGTATTTTATTAAGCTCTCTCTCTCTCTCTCTCTCTCTCTCTCTCTCTCTCTCTCTCTCTCTCTCTCTTCTCTGTGTGTGTGTGTGTTGTGTGTGTGTGTGTGCGTGTGTGCGCGCGCGCGCATGTTCATTATTGAAACTGGCCTATAGTGTTTTGTTTTGAGACAGGGCCTTTACTCTGCAGACTAGGCTGGTCTTGAACACACAGAGATTGTCTGCAGCTTCCTCTTGGATTCTGGGTTCAAAGTGTTTCACAACCCTTGGCCTGATTTGTAGTCCTCTGACTTTGTCCTTACCCAGTTTTAGTATCAAGGTAATACTGTCTTCATTGAAAGCGTTTGATTGTGTTCTTTTCCTATTTGTTGGAGCAGTTTGAGGAGAATTGGTGTTAGATTTCTTTAAAGATCTGTTAGAATTATGTAGTTTTTATCTGTCACTTTTCGTTGTTGGAACACCATTGTCACTCCAATCTTATTGATTGCTATAGATCTAAATTGTTTGCATCCTCTTGATTGGATTTCTATTTGTTTATATTTCATTAATTTCCAATGCTTTAAAGTTCATCAACAGGCTATTTGAGTATATCTGACTTTTTAATGTAGGCAGTTTGAAATACAAACTTCAGTCTAGTGACTACCTTCATTTTATACTAGAAGTTTTTGTATTTTGTATTTGTGAATTTATTTAATATTAATAATTTAAATTTTGTTCTTCTTGATTTCTTAATAGTGTCTTATTTAATCTCTGTGAGTTGGTGTTTTCTTTTTCTGTAGTTTCTTTTGCTGCTGATTACTAGCTGTATTCCATTGTGGTCAGAGAATAAAGGATGAAGGATATTGATTCACTCTTCTTGCATTTGTTGATTTGCTTTGTGTCTTCTCTGTTCTAAAAGATAGTTTTGTTAGATACAGTAGCCCTTTTGATTTATTGTCAGTGCTGAATTTTAAAAATAAAAGTGTTACTCTGTGCTTTTCTTACTTCTAGGTTCTGTTGCAAGGACTGATGTTACTAGGATATATTTGCTAGGTGACCTAGCTGTATCTCTAAAAGCCTTAAATATTGTTTCTTTGTTTTATAGTTTTGGCATCTTGCATAATGTGTTGTGAAAAGATTCTTCTCCTACCTTTCTTTTGGAAGTTCTAAATGCCTCTTAAGCTTGGATATCCCTTATCCCCATGTATTCGGAAAAGTTTCTGCTGTAATAACATTGAATGGTTTTTCTTTGCTTTTCTCTGTTCTTTGCTAATCTCTGTTCTTTCTTCTGCCATAAATTCTTTATTAAAGATGTTTTTCTTTTTAAACTTACATGTATGTATTTTGTACAAGTGTGGATACCATAGAAGCCAGAAGAATGTGTTGTATCCCTTGGTATACAGGTGTTTATAAGCCACCTGATATAGGTGCTGGGAATAAAATCCACTTTATCTTGAAGACAAGCAAGTATTCTTAGTTGCTGAGCCATCTCTCTAAGTCCTTGCCTTGTGTATTTTTAGGTTTGGTCCTTTTGGAGTATCTCAGAGTTCTTGGAAATAGTGGTCATGGTCTCTCTCTCTCTCTCTCTCTCTCTCTCTCTCTCTCTCTCTCTGTGTGTGTGTGTTGTGTGTGTGTGTGTGTGTGTGTGTGTGTGTGTACATAGCATACACCACAGTGTACATGTGGAGGTCAGCGGGCAACTTGGAAGAGTCAGTTCTCTGTTATCATTACATTGATCCCAGGTACCTGATTCAAGTCATCAGACTTTGTGGCAAATGACTTTACTTATTGAGCTATCTCACTGGTCCTTGTTTTTGTCTCCTTTTGGATGTCCTCCATTCTTGACATACTTTCTTTTGTTTGGCTTGGTCTATTGGTGATCTTTCATAGTGGTTTTGTTTGTCTGTTTCTTTTATTTATCATTTCATCTCCAGCATTTCTATTTATTTTGAATTCCAGATCCCAATTTCGGGCTGATTTTCTTAACTGTGTTGCTGACTTCACCCTCAAGTTTCTGAATTGAAAGTTTTTTATCCCGCTTGTGTATATTTTCTTTTCACACACTTTTCAGGCCTGCCACCATTGTGATTTCTAAATGCTCTTCTACTAGTTCTCTCCTTGGAATAGTCTTTTCTTTGTTATCCTACCCTATCCCACAGAGGTAGCTCCTTACGATTTTTTTTTTTTTTAATGTGGAGTGTTTTGCCTGCAAGTATGTATGCTCATTTTGTGTGTGCCTAATGCTTGTGGAGGTTGGAAGTGGCTATCAAATCCCCTAAAACTGGAGTTACAGGTGGTTGTAAGCCACCATGTAGGTTCATGAACCAAACCCAGCTCCTCTACAAGAGTAACAGGTGCTCTTAATTGCTGAGCCATATATAGGGAGTTTCTAACCCACACTCTTACCCTGTATACCCACTTTAAAATTTCCCCACTAGTTGAAACTAGTAGAGAAAAATCCTTGGATATTTGTTTAGGAAACAAGCATGTTTAGGTAAGAACCAAACTTAGGGATCACCCTTCTTGATGATTCAAGTCAGTATTTCATATAGTTTGTGTAAATCCAAGTTAAAGAAATGGATAATAAATGGCCATGCCTGTGGACAGTAAACAGAGAGTCCTGGATTCCTCAGTGGTAAATATTTTTATATTTTTCTCACATGTTGAAACGAAGTACAGCTGATACAGAAATAGTTTAAGTTAGTGTGTCTCTCACTTGTTCTCACTCTCTGTCACTGCTCACACTGAACTACTATTATGACATGAAATGAATGCACTAGGTAGATCCTTCTGAATGCCTAATTACTGTCTTGAATCTGACAGTTCAAGTTTTGGAAGATTCTGCTTTTGAATGGTTGTTATTTAAGCTAGTTTTGTTTCATGTTTTGAAAAGTAGAAAATTTTTTAGAGATTTTTCCTTTTTTATTTTTTAATGTAGGCTATTTTTTTAAAAAAAGATTTCTACAGGGCAACTGCATCTTTTTTGTTGTTGTGTTTATTTTTTTGCATCCCAACCTCAGTCCCCTCCCCCAGTCCCATTCCTCCCCACCTATATCCACTCCATCTCATCTCCTCTGTTTCTCTTCAGCAAAAGGCAGGCCTTCCATGTATATCAATCAACCATGGTATATCAAGTTGCAGTGACACTAAGCACCTATTCTTCTATTAAGGTTGAACGAGGCAATCTGCTAACAGGGAAGGGACCTAAAAGCAGACAACAGAGTCAGAGACAGCCCCTGCTCTCACTGTTAGGAGTTCTATAAGAAGAACAAGCTACTCAACTGTAACACATTTGCAGAGGGCCTAGGTCAGTCCCATGCAGGTTCCCTGGTTGTCCGTTCAGTCTCTGCAAGCCCCTATGAGCCCAGGTTAGTTGATTCTGTGAATTTTCTTGTGGCATCTTTGACCACTCTGGCTTCTACAGTCTTTCCTCCCCACTTCCAAAGGGTTCCTGAAGTCAGCCTAATGTTTGACTGTGGGTCTCTGTATCTGTATCAGTTTTTGGGTGAAGCCTCTCTGATGACCATTGGGCTAGGCAATAATCTACTAGTATAGCAGAATATCATTTTGCTATACTAATAGATTATTAGTATAATAATCTATATTATTTATCAGGTCTCTTATTAAATTGCTAGTGTCTGTTAGACATACTTGTTCATAAGAGGATTGCATTCTAAAATGAAGATTTTCATTGTAAGATAGAAACTACTAGTTGGGTATAGTGGAATTGTAGTAGTTACTTGCTTGTTGCTGTGATAAAATACCATGATGAAGGCAACTTACAGAAAGATAAATTTATTTTGGCTTATAGTTTAAAGAAAGTCCATAACGGTGGAGGAGGCTTCTGGAGCAGAAAGCTGAGCGATGACATCCTCAACTCCAAACACAGATCAGGGAGAGCAATCTGGAAATGGGGCAAAACAATAAACTCTAAAAGCCTGTCCCTAGTGGCTACGACCTTATCATACCCTCTAAACCTTCCCAAGCCAAGTGTTCAGATACATGAGCTTGTAGTAGGGCATTTCTCATTCAAAACACCACAAACATATCCCTGTAATCCCATCAGTTTGGAGACTGAGATAGAAGCGTCATCGGTCTGGGCTATATTTGTGGGGAGGGGGGAAGATTCATCATATTTTTTCCCCTAGTAATAGTCAAATTTTCCATTGTGGTTACATTCACAACTTCTTTAGGAAGTTATTTTAAAAACTGGTATTTGAGTGTAAAGACTTGCATAGGATACTTGAACTCGAGGTTCAATTCCCAGTACTAGGTGTGGAGAGGAAAACGATGAGATGAGTCTTTAGAAATAACATTAAGCTAGGAAGATAGCTCAGTAGATAAAAGTGCTTGCTAACAGGCGTAGTCACCTTATTTCAGTCCCCAGTATGTACATAATATCAAATGAGAACCAACTCCTGCAGGTTGTCCTTTGATCTCCATGTGTGCACTGTGTCATGAGCACCCACACACATAAACACACATGTGTACAGAATAAATAAATTAAAATATAATAAAAATTTTAAAAAGAATCTTTTATAAATGTTATCAGCTTGGTAGCACAGCTCTGTAACCTCAACTTTCAGGAGGCAGAAACACAAAGATGGTAAGTTTAGGGCTAGCCTTGGCTACCTTCGAGACTGTATTAAACAAAACACAAGTCAATGTCTTTGGCAGCTGGGAATGTAGCCTGTTGGTTGATCACTTGTGCAACATGTGCTAAATCATCACTTCAGTCATTTTGTGCCCGCCTCCCTCCCTCCCTCCCTCCCTCCCTCCCCTCTCTCCCCCCTCTCTCTCTCTCATATATATATATATATATATATAATATATACCATATAATATATATATATATTATATAATATTATATAATATAATGTATAATATACATTATATATTACTAGGGAAAAATGTGATGAATCTTGCCTCCCCCAACTATAGCCCAAGCTTTATATATGTATATATAGGTTTTCCTTTTAGAAAAATAATCTTGGATATCATTTTTAAAATTAGATATTTATTTTGAAATTAAAGGTAAATTTTAGAAACGTTACTCTCGCATAAATATAACTGTACGATTCTAATTGTACTATCTGTGGAAGAAAACCAGATACCTTATGCTGAAGCGTTAGAATTAATTTTATTTATGTCATTTAATCAAAGTACATTACTCCTTCTAATATTTATAGCAGCTTTATAAAATGAATACTAGTTTTGCTGACACACGAATGAGAAAAACGAGGCCCAAAGAAATAAATAACTTGCCCATGTTCAAGGAAACGATAGAAGATAGGTGGTTTATTGTTGTTTTGTTTACTTATGTCTGTGTGTATTTGCAATCCAAATATGTGCACATGCCTACAGAGGCTAGAAAAGGTCATTGGATCTCCTGGAGTTGAATAGGCAGTTGTAGGTGCATGAAACTGAAGTTGGCTCCTCTGCATAAGTAGCCAGCACTCTTTTAACCCTATGTCATCTCTCCAGCCCCTCCATGGAAGTATTTTCTATGTACCTTTATTTTTATATGTTTTTAGTTTTTAATTTTATTTTGCTTTTGCATATGTATGTGAATGGTTTGTGTGCTTATGTATGTGCATGTCCAAATGTATATGAGCACACATGTATGTAGGGACACATGTATGTGTCTGCATGTAGAGGTTCAAGATTGATAATCAGGTGTTTTCCGTTTGTTTACTTTCTACTTTATTAGGCAGGGTCTCTTGGTGAACCAAGAACTCACTAATCCAACTGGTCTAGCTAGCCAGTTTGTTTTTGAAATTCCTTTTATCTGCTTCCTGTGCACTGGGATTACAGGCCCTACACCCACCTGGCTTCCTGGTGGATTCACACTTGTATGGCAAGTGCCATCTATCTACCCAGCCTCTCTGGGTAGCTCTTAAAGTAAGCTTTTGTATTAATTTTCTTTGTTATATATTAGAAATTTCATTTTAAATCAAGTCTGCTATAATTTATTTCATTTGTAATATTTTCAGCTGTTGCTCTGTGCGTTGTTAAAGTAACTTCAGTGCTTTAAAGCCAGTTACTGCCTAGAAAAATGACCTGCAATGACCTTTTATTTATGCCAGCTGTCATTTTTTTAAGGTCAAATTCTGGCAGTTCTTTTCTTGCTACTTCATTTTTTCCCTTCCAGTAATCCAAGAAGTGCTAATGTTTATAAAACCAGTAACTTGATCTGTGCATGTGTTAGCTCCATGCCTCCAACATTTGACCCATGAGCCTAAAGATACCTTTATATCCACCTGCAAAACTGTTTTGCACTTTTATTCACTGTCATTGAATTTCTTCTTAATTTTTTTACTTATTTTTATTTTGTATATGTAAGTGCTTTGCTTGCTTGTATGTTTGTGCACCACATGCCTTCAGTGCTTGTAGAGGACAGAAGAGAGTACCAGACCCCCTGGAACTAGAGTTACAATTAGTTGTGAGCCACTATGTGGTTGCTTAAAGTGGCTACAGATGTGCTTTATATTTCTGTCAATTACATGTAATGCATTTGTAATCCTTAATAATTTAATATAGTGCTGCTTACTGGCTATAAATCTGTGACTATTGACATGACAAAAATCAGCAGCTGTTATGCCTTAAAAGAATATTTTTGCTTTGAGTGGTTTCTTCAGTGACCTTGCTGCCTCTGATTTAAAAGTATGTTTCTTCAGCAAGGCAGCTGCTGATGTCACTGGTACTCAGAGCAATGCCAATTGTAAAACAGTCTTGAGACTTAAAAATTTCTCTTTCCAACTTGCACATGTGTATCTTCAAGTTTCTTCAGGAAAATAACTAAATTAGTTCTATTCTGCTTGTCAGTCACTTGCTGGAGTTTTCTTGCCCTTTTGGCAGTAGCAGTGTGGTGTGGCTTATAATGCACATTCCTTTTTAAGGAGATGGAAGTGGTTTGCTTGCTTTTTCACTGCAGAGCTTATTGCAGATGTCTGAGTACTGTGACAAATAATCATAAGGTGTATGGTGTCACGGCTTCACTATGGATGCCTTGAAGAAAACACAGTCAATTGAATATAAACTATGAGATGTGATTCACAGACAAAAGAAATAAGTGAATACTTTATTTGTTGAAGTTTTTTGTTTCTGTGTCTAAAATCAGTACACTTACTATGCTTTGAGTTCTGGTTTTTGTCTGAGCTTTAAAACTTAAAACTATTCTTTTTACTAAATATTTGTTTCACAGTTGTTAGAACATGGAACTTAACATAGCAAACCTGTCTTAGAATTAGATCTTCTCCCAAAGTAGATGAATGGATTTCTGAGTTGAGAGTAGACTAGAAATTACATGACAATAAATCTTTGCAGTGGCTTTTGATCCCTTAAAACACAAGGATTGCATGGAAAGAAGTGTGAATTAATATTCTAGCTTTTGATAAAACTGAATCCTAAAGCTACATACATATGTCAGTTGCTTCTGAAAATCAGTAAGCTTGTTGTAAATACAACAGATATCCTGTGGGAATACTGTTTCCACTGTCTAACCAACAGAGAAATTTGGTAGGTTAGTGAGAATGTATATCTTACACATAACTTTTTGGTTTGTGTTGGCTCTTGTGCTTTTTAGCTTGTGAAAGAGGTAGCTGGTTGGTGGTGTGTCTCTTACGGGGCATGGGATTAATTTTCTTAGTTTTTATAAATCTTTATTGAGATATTTTCATGGATCCATTAAAATACAAGGATAAAAAGGATATATGTCTTTCAATTGAAAGGCAAACTAATCCCTAAAATATAGGACAGACTTTAGAGCTAAACAAATGTTGGGTCCAGGTAAGATTTGGTAGTGGGTGTTCTCTGGGATTTTTTTTTTTTAGGATAGGAATGACAATATATAGAAAGTATGAACTATATGGAGTAGTGTGGATAAAGTACCTAGTATAATGCTAAACCCACAAAAGTCATGTATAAAAATGGTACTTCTTTGTCCCTGCATTTCTAAGACAGTTGGGGGCCTTCTTCTCTTGCTACTTTATAAAGCTCTTCAGATACACCTTTCTTTTGTAATAGAACTTCTGGCATGAATAATTAAGAAAGCAAGTAACCTAAACCATAGGACATGTTTTTTGAATATCTGTTTTAAGGCACTCCCTGGAGCTTGATGTATCTTGGCAGAAAAGGTAGGGTTTGTGGGGCACCCTGTGTAGGCTTTGATGTCTGTGGCACAGAACTTCAGTTTAAGAACACATTGACTTAGTATTCTGTTTCAAAGCCATTACTTCGGTTTTAATTCATAAATAACCTAATAGAATAGCCAGCATTTTCCATTTCAGATTGACAATACAATGAAAAGAAATGAAATGTTGTTACTACCACTACTAATAGTTTTATACCGAATCATATGTTGAGTAAGTATGAGTAAACCACGTGAGTACTTGTTTTTTCTGTTTGTTTAGCTGTATTTTCTTGCTGTTTAAATTGGAAATCAAGAAAATTCTTCATATACATACATACATATATATACATATACATACATACACATGCATACATAACATACATACACACACACATATATATATACATATATATGTATGAGAGAGAGAGAGAGAGAGAGAGAGAGAGGATGAGAATGAGAATGAGATAATGAGAGAGAATCATATTTTCCTATATAAATTGAGTGCAGAATAACTCAGGAAATATTAGAAAAGCACATAGCAAGAGTTAATGTCCCCAATAGTTACCGAATCTTATAGGGGGTTACTTACTGTATTCTAGATCGCATACCTTTAAATTGGATAATGTTTAGGTATGACAATGTAAGCCTTTAATTCCAACACCCAGAGAGTGGAGGCAAAATGGTAAGGAGTTCAAGGGCAGCCTGGGCTATATGAGATCCTACAACAAGCGGTTAGGTAAAAGACTCAGATAAGAGGTTGCAACAAACATGGACTAATACAAGACTTCTGAGGTATTACAGAGCACGCTTGCTTTTTTTTTTTAATTCCAGGTTTTAATATAATTTGGTTTATTCCAGAGTTCTTTATCTTTCTCAAACTGCCTCAAACTGTCTTGATTGAACAAGACCAGAAAGATAATATAAAATTGCCGTTCAACTGCATGTTCTGCATTTATCTATCTGTGGGATGCTGGAAGTTATTCAGATTTGGGTGTGAAATTTGAGCTTCTCGTATTTGACTTAAAATGATTTTTTATTTGTGTTTTCATTTTAGTTAAAATGTGGGGTTTTGGATACTTGAGCACTGGATCCTCTGTCATGGGATTGAGTTCTAGTCCCAACACTCACATAGAGGTTCACATGCATCTGTAACTTCAGTTTCAGGAGATTCAACATCTTTTGGCTGCTGAGGGTACTACATACATGTGGTACATCAACAAGCAGGCCAAATACCTATATTCACAATGTTTTTTAAAGTGAGGGCTTTTAAAAAAATTGTTATTTTGTATGTGCTCAGGAGGGAGGATGTAGACCCTTGTGTAGAAATCAGAAGATAATTTCAGGTGTTAGTTCTCTCCTTCTACCCTGTGGGTTCCAGGGATGGAACTCTACAGTCTGAAGATACTAACTAAAAATTTCCAGAATAACTTTTCAAATAGTATATTATAGCATGCTGTTATAATTATTTTGTAGCAACAATTATTATTATTACTAATTACTTCATATATTTAAGCTTTGTGGCAAGTGCCTTTACCCACTGAGCAATCTTACCAAGCCCTAAAATGTGTTTTTTATTAAACACGTCTAAGATCTTTCCAGTTTGTTTTTATTAAACCAAAATTGCTGTCTTAGTTACTTTTCTATTGCTGTGAAGAGATACCATGACCAAGGCAACTTATAAAGAAAACATTTAATTGGGGACTTGCTTATAGCTTCAGATGGTGAGTATATAACCAGCATGTCAGGGAGAATGGCAGCAGGCAAGCAGGCAGGCATGGTGCTGGAGCAATAGCTGAAAGCTTACATTTGGTCCACAAGCAGGAGGATCAGAGAGACAGAGGCAGACACAGACACAGATAGACTGGGCCTGACTTGGGCTTTTGAAAACTCAAGGCCTGTCCCCAGTGACACACCTCCTCCAGCAATGCCATGCCTCCTAATCCTAGCCACCTGGGGAACAAGCATTCAAATACATTGACCTATGAGGACCATTCTCATTCAAACCACCGCAAAAACAAACAGTATTATTATTACAGTAACAGTCTTGTTTTCTGTGCTTCGTTATCTGGGTCATCTGCAGTTAGAAAATACTAAATAAAAATTTCCAGAGTAACTTTCAAATAATATATTATAGCATGCTATTGTATTTCCCTTGTCATTATTATTGCTAACTACTTTATATGTTTAATTTATGAATTTTACTTAATAATGATGCAGTTGCTTGGATCTTGAGTGTTCTTCAAAACCACATGCATGACTTGAAGGCTTGGTCTCAGTCTGTGATGCCTAAAACTTTTAAGAGGTAGAGACTAGTGGGAGGAAGTTATTAGGTCATGCCCTTGAAGGGACTCAAGCCCTCCTGTTGTTCCTCTTTGCCCTCTATGAAATAAACAGGCTTCCTGTTGTATTCTGTGGCTATGATGATGTAGGCCCAAAATAAGGCCAAGTGACCGTGGACTGAAATCTCCCAGACCACAAGCCAAATGAACTCCTTCCTTATAAGTTGATTATCTCAGGTATATTGTCACAATAATGTGGAGGCATGTATTGAGAATCATAGAACATCCTTCCTAGATGTGGAGAAACTGTCCTGTTTTGGGCTTTATTTATTGACATAGAGTAATTGTATTTGACTTTAAGGGTTTATGAAGGAAAAATGAGTCAGTCAAATATTATAGATATGTTGACAGTTCTGTTCAGATAACAGAATCAGTGCTGGAAACTACAAGTCATATTTATGGAAATATGAAAAAAATCAAATAATATATTATAGCATGGATAAGAGCTTTGTAGTTAAGGGGAAGTAAATCAATACCTTTGGTACTGGGAATATAATTCAGTTTGGTGGAATGCTTGCCTAACATCACAAAACCTTGGGTTCAGTCTCCAAACACTACATAAACCAGCTTGATGGTGTAAACCTGTAGTAGTCCCAATAGTTGGAAGATGGATGCAGGAAGCTCAGAAATTCAAGGTTACCTTTGACTATATAATACTTAAGGCAAACATGAAAATTGACATCAAAACTGTAGAGGGAAGCCAAGATTGAAACCTTTTATAACTAGATAACTAGCTCCTGAATTATTTAATCGTTCCTTGACCTAATGGTAATACCTATTTCCTCCTCTTGAGAAACTTGATATAGGTTGTCAAACACTTACATACTAATTAGCAATGATAAGTTAGAATTATTCTAAAACAGGCATTCATATACCACATTGTTCAAATTAAATATAAATAAAATCTGTGGGAAGTTATAACCAATTGGTTTCTCTAAAAGAACTGTGTCAACAAAAGGTACTAGACAATGTATCAGTCAAATAGTGCTTTTAAATAAAGTTCTAGTCTAGGCCTTCCTATTTTGTCAGCAGGTCAAGTACCAAAGATAGCCTTGACCACAGAGAAAAATCTGTCTGTCTGTCTGTCTGTCTGTCTGTCTGTCTGTCTGTCTGTCTGTCTGTCTGTCATCTTATGTAGCCCAGGCTGGCCTTATATTCTTTATGTAGAACCAAGGATGACTTTCAGATTCTCCTGCCTTCTTCACATCCTGAATGTGAATAACAGCTGTGCCACCACTCCTGCTTTAATACAGTGCTGGGGATCAAACCTAGGGTTTTGGCCTGCTAGGTAAGCTTTCTACCAACTGAGCTACACCCGGACCTAGAATTAGTCCCTTTCTGACACAAACACATTTCCCTGATACTTCACTTCCAGATTCTGGCATTGGAGCCTTCTTTGATTCATTAGAATTTAGCTAGCTGTACAGTAGTAGAACCTGAAGAAGTACTTATTATATTATATATTATAAATATTTGATCTCTTCTTTTTTGTTTTTTAATTTTATTTTTATAATGCCTTTAAAAATGTTTATTTAAAAATTGTTTTCATTTTACATACCAACCCCAGTTCCTCCCTTCCTTCCCTTCCCTTCCACTCCCATCCACTCCTCAGAGGGGGTAAGGCCTTCTTCCGGGAGTCAACAAAATCTGGCATACCAAGTTGAGGCAGGATCAAGCTGCTCCCCCCCCCCCCTGTATCAAGGCTGAGAAAGGAAATAGGCTCCAAAAAGCTAGTTCATGCACCTTGGATAAGTTCAGACCCCACTGCCAGCCTCACTCCCCCAATAGATGGAACCACATAACTGTCACCCACATTGAGAGAAACCTAGTTCAATCCCATGCAGGATCCCTAGTTGTCAGTCCACTAGCTCGTGTCAGCTGTCTCTGTGGTTTTTCCAATCATGATCTTGCCCCCCCCCCCTTGTTCGTATGATCCCTCCTCCCTCTCTTCAGCTGAACTCCAGGAGCTCAGCCCAGTGCTTGGCTATGGGTCACTGCATCTGCTTCCATCAGTTACTGGATGTAGGTTCTAAGATGACAATTAGGGTAGTCACTAATCTGATTATAGGGAAAGGCCCAATCAGGCACCCTCTCCAGTATTGCTAGGAGTCTTAGCTGGGGCTAAAAGGAAAATATGTCCCAATTTCTGAACCACAGAAGATGGAATCTGTGACTCATTTTCAGATAAAAGAATATATAGTAGAGATCACAAGTAATGAATCCACAGATTTGCCGATTAAAAACAGTCACCACATCCAAATAATTAGATCAAAGTAAAGTTCAATATAGAGGAGAGGCTGTAGGACTGATAATATTAAAGATGAGGGCTTTTTTTGTCTAATTTTCTAATTGCACAGGCAGTTGTGTTATTGTATGCATCGAAGTACTGAGATTTGTTCATCTTTCTAGAACTTAGAATGGGATTGTTTTCATCTAGATACCAGCTATGTGCTTTCTAAAGCTCTGGCATTAGTACTTTGATTACCCCATGCATCATACACACATACTTGTTAACATGTATAGGAGCAACTCCCTGCCCCAGCGGCAAATAGAAAACCATACAAGTGAATTAATGTGCCTCTGTGTTTAGTCCTTGTTATTTTAGACATTTGTAGTTTTTGGATGAAAATAGAAAGATTGGAAGAGTCATTTCAGAAACCACTATTGAAACTTGATCTCACTCCCCTAACTACAGTTGTTATCCCCATTAAGATTCCTTTTCTCCCATCAAGTGTCTTGCTTGCAGCAGAGTGTGGTGACATGCATGTGTAACCTCCACACTTGAGGAGCTGAGGTAGAAAGGATCAGGAATTCTAGGATAACCTGAGCTACACAGCTAAACCTTACCTCTACAAAACAAAACAAAGCGTACATCTACACCACTTGAATAAGTCTCTGTTTAAAGGTATCAAAACTATTAATTGGCTCTGATAGCACAGAACTTATAGTCACATTTTCCCAGAAAGCTGAGATGGGGAGTTTGCCCCGAGTAAAAGTAGACTGGGCAACATAGTAAGGCTGTTTTTCTAGATTTATGAAATACGACAATTCAGTGTTTTGAATTTTTCCATTGTAGAGGTCTTTCATCTTTAGCTAGGTATATTCTTAACAATTTTTGAAGTTAAAAATTTTTTATGTGTATAGGTGTTTGGCCTGCATACATGTCTGTGCACCATGTATGTGAAGAGTCTACAAAGACCAGAAGAGGGTGTTGGGTTCTCTGGGACTGAAGTTACAGACAGTTGTAAGCTACTGTGTGAGTGCTGGCAATCAAATACAGGTCCTTTGAAAGAGCAACAAGTGCTCTTAACTGCTGAGCCATCTCTTTGACCCCTGGATTTATTTATTTATTTATTTATTTGTTTGTTTGTTTATTTGTTTGTTTATTTGTTCATTCATTCATTCATTCATTCATTCATTCATTCAGGTTTTCCGAGACAGGGTTTCTCTGTGGCTTTGGAGGCTGTCCTGGAACTAGCTCTTGTAGACCAGGCTGGTCTCGAACTCAGAGAGATCTGCCTGCCTCTGCCTCCCGAGAGCTGGGATTAAAGGCGTGGGCCACCACCACCACCCGTCTCTGGATTTATTTTGAATGAGATACTTTTCCTAATTCATTTCTCTGGTAGTAGATTATTGATGTATATCAAGGCGTCTGTCTGTCTGTCTGTCTGTCTGTCTGTCTGTCATGCGTTTATTAGGTCCAAGAATTTTCTAGTAGACTTTATAGGGTTTTAAGATAAAAATCATGTCATCTCCAAATAAGGATAGTTTAACTTCTTTTCCTACTTTTGTCCCTTCTAGCCCTTTCTTTTGTCTAATTCTTATAACAAAGACTTTTAGAACTATATCAAATAAGAGAGGGAATAGTGGACATCCTTGTTCCTGAACTTACAGGAAATGCTGTCTCAGTTTGCCTCCATTTAATATAATGTTCACTATAGATTTGTTGTATATATGTTTTTATTATTTTGATGTATAAATCACCAGAACTTTTATAATGAAGGCCTTTTGAGCTTTTGTGATTTGAGATGATTATGTGGATTATGTTCTTATGTTTATTTATACAGTATATTACATGTATTACTCTATGTATGTTCTACCAACCTTGCTTTCTGGAAGGAGCCCGCTTGATCATAATGTGTAATCTTAATGTATTTCTGAACTCAGTTTGCAAGTATTTTGTTGGAAATTTGTACATCTATGTTCATCAAAGAATTGGCCTGTAGTTTTCTTTTTATGTAGTGTCTTTACCTGGTTTTGCTATAAGGATAGTACAGGGATCATAGACTGAATATGGAAGTATTCCTTCATACTCTGTTGTATAAAACAGAATTCAGTAGTAAGTAAATCCATCTAGTCTTGGGCTTTTCTTTGAAGGGAGGCTTTTGATTACAGCTTTGATGTCATTACTTATGGGCCTTTTTAGTTACTTGTATCTTCTGGGTTTAATTTTGATAGATGATAATGCATTTAGAAATTCTTCAATTTCTTCTGGTTTATCCACCCTTTTAGAGTATAAATTTTTGTAGCAAATTCTAATAATATTCTGTATTTCATTGGAGTCTATTGTGAGGATGTTCTTTTGATCTCTAATTTTGTTGATTTGTGTCTTCCTCTTTTCAGATTGGCTAAAGGTTTGTCAATTATATTAACTTTTTCAAAGAATTAGCTCTTGGTTTGGTTGATTTCTGTATTGTTCTTTTAATCTCTATTTTATTAATTTCTTTCCTCATCTGAATTAGTTCTTGCCATTTGTTGTGTTTGGGTGGCTGTTTGTTTTTCAGGAGCCTTGAGGTACTTAGTTTGGTTGCTTATTTGTTGTTTCTCAGATTTTTAATATGAGCACTTATGACTATGAACTTGCCCCTAAGCACCACCTTAGCTGCATTCCAGAGGTTTGGACAGGGTGTGTTTTCATTATAATTTGTTTTTAGGAATTTTCTAATTTCCTCTCTGATTTCTTGGCTCATCCATTGTTTATTCAAAAATGTATTGTGTAGTCTCCAAGAAATTTTGTGGTTTCTGTAGTTTCTTTTATGGTAAGTTTCTAGCTTTATGCCATTGTCTGATAAAATACACGGAATTATCTCATTTAAAAAAATATTGAGGTTTAATTTATGTTCTGTGAAGTGATTGATTTTAGAATAGTTTCCACATGTTGCTGAGAAAATTGTATATTCTTTTCTCCTTGGTAGATCTGTATATACCTGTCAAATCTAGTTACCCTACAAATTATTTTAGCTCTGAAGTTTCTTTTTCTTGTTTTTAGTTAGGAAGACCTATATAACTAAGAGTGTGGAGCTGAGCATGATAACACCCACCTTTAATTCCCAGCACTTGGGAAACAGAGGCAAGTCTATCTCTGTGAGTTCAAGACCAGATTACCTGCTCTACTTAGAGTAGTGATTCTCAACCTTCCTAATGCTGCAACTCTTTATTACAGTTCCTCATGTTGTGGTGATCCCAACCATAAAATTAATTCATTGCTATTTTATAAATGTAATTTTGATACTGTTAGGAATCACCGGACCCTTCTGTTTTCAGATTTTGTAGAAAATTTTGATGGAAATAGTTTTTATTATGAGAAATTATTTAAAGTGGCAATACAGATTTATTTGGGGCCCCTCTGTTTTCAGATTTTTTAGGAAATTTTTTTATCATTTTTTTTATTTGAATTAGAAACAAGATTGATTTACATGGCAATCCCAGTTCCCTTCTCCCTCCCTTCTTCCCCTACCACCCCCCCCCAACTAAAACCCTACCTATCACATACCCTTTCTTCTATTCTTCACCTGACTCAACCTTTCTGCTCCCTCATGACCTCTTCATCCTTCCTCTTCTTCCCTTCTCATTCTCGTAGCTCCCTCCCCCTTCTTCCCATGCTCTCAATTTGCTCAGGGGATCGTGACCCTTTCCCCTTCTCCAGGGGACAATGTCTCTTTTAGGGTCCTCCTTGTTTACTAGTTTTTCTGGCAGTGTGGATTGTAAGCTGGTAATCCTTTACTCTATGTCCAAAATCTATGTGAGTACATATCATGTTTGTCTTTGTGATTGGGTTACCTCTCTCAGAATGGTTTCTTCTAGTTCCATGTATTTTCCTGCAAATTTCAAGATTCCATTTTTTTTTTCCCCCCCTGAGTAGTTCTCCATTGTGGCTGGAGAGATGACTCAGCGGTTAAGAGCACTGACTGTTCTTCCAGAAGTCCTGATTTCAATTCCCAGCAACCACATTGTGGCTCATAACCACCTTGACTGAGATCTGGTGCCCTCTGCTGGCACGCAGTCAGAAGACTGTATACATAATAAATAAATAAAGTCATTAAAATCTTGTAGGAAATTTTGATGGAATTTTTTTTTTTCCAAGACAGGGTTTCTCTGTGTAGCTTTGGAGCCTATCCTGGCACTCGCTCTGGAGACCAGGCTGGCGTCGAACTCACAGAAATCCACCTGCCTCTGCCTCCCGAGTGCTGGGATTAAAGGCGTGCGCCACCAATGCCTGGCTGGAAATATTTTTATTATGAGAAATTATTTAAAGAAGCAGTACAGATTTATGTTAGCATACTAAGGCAGAAACCTTTTTAATTCATTCTTGTTTACATGATGTCTTAGTTTTGTTTCTGTTGTGATAAAATACTCTGACAAAAGCAACCTGGGGAGAAAGAGTCTATTTTAGTTCACAATACCTAGTCACAGTTCATCTTTGCAGGGAAGTTCCTGCAAAGACAGCTGGTTGTGCTGCATCAGTAATCAGGAAGCACAGAAGAATGAACAAATGAATGCATGGTTGCACTTAGCTGGCTTTCTTTACTCAGACACAGCCCAGGATCCAGAGGCCTAGGGAATAGTCCACCCTTTTTCTTACCTTAGGTAACTTAACAAAGGTAATCTTCATACACTTGCCAACATAATCTACACAATTTCTCTTTGAGACTCCTTTTCCTAAGTAATTCTACATTGTGCCAAGTTGACAACTAAATCCATCCATCACACATGAATCTAAAGTTTATGGTTGAAAATAAAAATTGTGTAAAACTTAGCTCATAAGCATGAAAAGATTAGTGTTTGTAAATCCTTTGTGTTTCTATCAGGTACAATATGCAGATCTGTTTTTATTTAGTGTGTATTGCCTAGCTTTTTTTCCCTGTGTGGAACTGTGATGAAAGGGGGGCATGATGCATCTTTATTTAATATTTTGTCTTGTCTTTCCATTTTCTCCTATTGTAAACCATTGGTAAAAGCTGGATGAGTAAGTCCTTTTCTTTCTTTCATCCCTCCTCCTCCTCCTCCTCCTCCTCCTCCTCCTCCTCCTCCTCATCCTCCTCCTTCTTTTCCTCCTCTTCCACTTCCTCCCCTCCTCTTCTCCTCTTGCTCATCTCAAGTATGAACAAGATACATTTGAATGCCTTAATTATTTTGCTAGCTTCCCATGTGATAAAAACTGCATATTTGCTTCTTATCAAAAACTTTAGAGGGTTCAAAAGAAAGGAGCCATGGTAAGTGAAGGAACTAAAATCCAAGGGAAAAAAAGAATCTACTTACAACATGATCTTTCTATCCATGTCTCTTTATTATTTTCTATCTCACAACAAAATGTTTCCAGTTTATATATCACTACAACCAGCAATTCCAGGGCTGGAATTCTTTTGTATCATAAAAGACAGACGTAGGGAAGTCCTTGCTGTCAGCTCAAAGGTGAGAGTGGCTAGTGAACTTCTGGTGAACTCCTTAAGGAAGAAGGTTAGTTAAGAGATAAATCATCATGGAATTCTTGTGTGCTATGCTACATTTTTAAGTGGTTAGATAAAAAGCTAAAAGTTTATAATCAGTAAAAATCATGAGTAAGGCAAAGATTGTCTTTTTACTCAGGGCACAGCTTTCCTCTCAGCATGCATAGAGAGTATTGGGTAACCAGGCAACCTAGTAATCAACAGAGGAATGCAAGCAAGCAAGCAGCTTTTGGTTTGCTGTTGCACTTTTGCTATTGTTTCCTGCTAAGAGAAGCTTTTAGCATCAATTGCTTAGGGCTGTTAAGTCAAGGAGAGGATCTAAGTTTAATTTGCACAAGAAACAGAGCCTGGCACCTTCCAGTGCTCTGTGGCCACAGGAAAGTTTACTTTTTCCTGAGGATGAGCAAATGGGCTGATTACCTTTTTTGTTACCTTCTCAGAGAAAACACAAGCAGTAATCTCTGAGCTAAGATCTATCTTCCAGTGAGGTAAAACGAGGGCATGCTTATTATTTTCTGCCTACCTAGGAAGCTATGAATCAACAGCTCTGGGCGTGTAGTAATTCTATGTCTTTGATATCTGGGAATGTCTTAGATGGAATGCTTTTGATTGGGCCCTAAACACTGATCAAATGTCTGTCAATAAGGATAGTTGCAGGAAGGCAGATCTCTGTAATTACATAGAGAGGGGAACAAGGACCTGATAGTGAAAAACAGGTCTCACACATAGCTAAGGGTTATAATCAGTAAACTAGGGCCTGATAATGGAGAACAGGTTTCTCACATAGCTAGGGAATGTAATCAGTAAACTCCACATACATGGGAGGAATTGTGCCCAGTAAATGATCAGATAGTGTTGAACTGTGGGAAGTAAATCCCAAGTTTGTTACAGAAAGGAATAAGCTACTAGAAGGATCTACAGCAAGAAACAGCCACGTCTATTCATAAGACTATAATGTCAAATATGACCTTCGTATTGGTTTAATCCTCCAGAAGAATTCTTAGTCGATCTTGTGAAATGAGACTGATTAATTACTATATGATCTTTCAGCTTGTAGCAGCTTCTTTTGTCCTCTCTTGTTTCTTTCATCTCTCCCATAGTTAATATTCTATTTCCTTGATAGAATCATGCATTCACAGAGGTAAGAGAGCCTAATCATAAGCACATGGTTTTAAATGATTTCTACAGAGAAAACTTCTGATTCCTCAGTGACTAGGTCATTAACTTGAGGTTACTCTGTGGTTTAGTACTGTTTTGGTTGATTTGATTTTGTTTTTGTTTTGTTTTTTGTTTTTTTTTTTTTAAATAGGGTCTTTGGTTTCAAAATCAAAGAAGGGCCTCCTTCCCTGGCCTCCCAAATTCTGGGAATATAGGTGTCTATCACCAAGTCCAGTGTGGTTTTATTTTTGGACCAAAAGTATGCAATGTGTAATTCCTATATGCAAACAAAGATTTTAATTGAACACATACTACCATACCATGCTTGGAAGAGTTTGGTTATTTATTTTGAGAGGTCTGGCCTCTATTCTGAGATTGCAAGCACATATCCCATATCTAGCACAAGCAGTTTTGAAGGAGGCAACTATTGAGAGAGAATTCAACAGATTATATTTTGAAGAAAGAGAAGAATAAGACCTGTTATTGGTGAGGCACAAAAACTTGTGCAGACATAGAGAGACTTCCAGAAGAAGTGATTCTGGTAAAAGGGAAATGGCTGGCACAGGGAAGGAGAGGCTGATGCAGCTTGAGACCATTTAGCACTTATTATGTGTTCAGTCAGGGTGTGGCAGTCTCTAAAACATCAGCTTCACTTAGCCAGTATGCCATGCCAAAGGACTGCAGAAGAGGTGGTTTTGCAGCTCCTATCTCTCCCCTACCCAACTTTGGTATTTGTCCTGAAACCATTGTAGTGGGTCTTGCCCTGTTTTGTTTTTAATAAAATAAAAGATACTACAGTGTATTTAGCCAGATAAATAAATAAATAAGCTTGTACATTTGTGTGCCCGTTATAACTTGGTGTGTGTGTGAGTTGCATTAGAAAACCCAGATCAAGTGTTTCTCTCTGGCAAAACATGTGTGACTGCAAAGCAGAATCTGGCATGCAAAGTTCCTCCATTTATTTACAAAGAAGTTCTGTAGACCATTCTAAAGTCAATACCTTTAATTAAGATACCAGAAGTCAAGTATTAGACCCAAAAAGCATATGCTTCAGACTCTTTTATACACTCTGTAAACCTTAGTGATTTCCATCTAAAAGAGTTCCATGTAGGTGAGCTTTTATGCTCCCTTACAGCCAAGATTCAAGCCTTGGTCCTCTTTCAAAAGCAACTAGGTATAAAAAAGAAATTTTGCTAATTGAACATTTTCATAGAATTCTGTGAAAAAACTCTTGATCCTAGAGATTTTTGTTTGTTGGAGTTTTTTTTTTAAAGCCCAAACATGTACATATTCTTGTACACACACACACACACACACACACACACACACACACACACACACACACACACACACACACACACACACACACATGCATATGAGGGGTACCACCATATGACCCTAATTCTTGGCATTTACATCCCTCCCCCTCAAGTGAATGCTCTACTGCATGGGAGCAGATACTCTGAGTAAAACAATAAACATAAGACCTGTGGGCCTGGTACCAAAATAGGGAGGATTGGGAACTAGTTCTTTGAGTATTTAGGGTCTATTCTCTGAGCTAGTAGCAAATAAACTGAACTAAGTTAGTAAAATACTGCATGCTACAAAATAAGTGAAAATTCTCCAAGAGCTCTCACTGTAGTCACAGGAGAGAGCCGCTGGCAGCCCCATTTGGAGCATTGTTAGGCAGCTCTGTTGACACATGAATATATTCCATATGATTATCATAAAATTGTGGCCTGGAAATTGAACAGCCATCGTGCTGCATTTCAGGCTTAACATTTCTAATAAGCTGTAATAAGGAAACATTTAAAATGGGTATAAGAATAGGCTTTACTTGCAGTCACAGATGTATGGTCAATTGAAGTGTTTTTTAATCTCAATTTAACAACGCAAACAATTTCCCTATCATTATTAGTATAATTGTTCTCACTGTTGGGTCTTGATTTTGAAAAAAGTAAGATAAAGAACAAGTTGCTAAAAGAACAAAACTAGCAAAAGGAAATTAACCGAGTTTTTGTCTTGACAAGAGAAGAGGGGAGGAGAGAGAAGACTTCAGCTGCTCTGTCACTTCCTGACTGGCCAGACCATTGCTCTCCTGTTGGACATAGGTGTGCTTCCTTCATGATTGATTGGGGAGTAGGTAGAGTTCAGCTGTTTGCTGCCATAGCAGGCCATGAAGTCCAGCTGCACAGTGTTCATGAGCTGGGGAAACACTAGGGGATCTCCCCCCCACCTTTTTATAGCTAAGATGATTTGTTGTGTGGTGTATGTGTATGGGGGGCGGATATTAAGACAGACATTATTCCACCGCAGAACTATTAGATTTCACAAGAAAAGGTATATTAGTAATAATAGGTTTTTAAAGGTTTATTTTTGTTTTCATGTATGAGTATGTGTGTATGTCTTCGTGTGTGAAGATACCCATGGAGGCCAGATGAGGGCATCAGATTACTTGAAACTGGAGTTAGAGGAGGATGCAAGCCCCCTGACATGGGTGCTGGGAAATGGACTTGGGTTTACTCTTAACTGCTGAGCCATCTCTCCAGCAATATAATTTTATAAAGCAATATTATTAACAGTTAACTACATTAGATTATGAGATAGCTTCACTTAGTGTTCTCAAATTAAGATATCCACCCTCCCAAAATACAGACTGAGGCAGTAGAATTGCAATTTTAAACCCAGTGTAGGTAACAGAGAATTTGAAGCCAGCATAGGCAGCTTAGCAAAACCTCTCCCCCCCCCAAAGAAAAACAAAAGAATTTGTAAAATCTGATATTTCTGTTAAAGTTGTAGTTAAATTCACAAGTTTATAACATATGTGGTTTGTGTTTTAAAAACAGTAGCTAGGTAGCCACTATTTTAGAAGTAATTTCAATGCTCAGTGACATGCCTTATAAATTTTTTGCAAGGTACAACAAAACTTTCTTCTAAAAGATAAATATGTACTAAAATAGCAAATTTTTGCAAATAAGATGGGAAGTTGCACCACCAATGCCCACTTTATAGAATTTTAAAGAATCTTATTACCAACTTACTATAAAAGGAAGTTAAAGCCAGGCAGTGGTAGCACACGCTTTTAATCCCAGCACTGGAGAGGCAGAGGCAGGTGGCTCTCTGTAAGTTTGAGGCTAGGCTGGTCTGCATAGTGAGTTCCAGGAGGGGCTCCAAAGCTACACAGAGAAACCCTGTCACAAACAAACAAAACAGGAATTTAAATTGATTTAACAAAAACCGACAATGACGGCATTACAGTGATATGGTTCAAGGTAAAAGGTACTTGCCACTAAGCTGACTACCTGTACCTAGCATCCATATGTGGAAGAAGAAAACAGACTCCAAATTGTCCTCTGATTTCCACACTACAGCGCGTGCATGGGGCGGGGGGGGGGGGGGGGCACATACAAATAAATAAAAATCTTCTAAAATGTAATAATGAAAGTTAACATGGCTCCCTGATTTGCAATAGAACCTTGAAAACTTGATAATAAGCAGTTGGGTGATGAATGTTCACATGTTGGGGATCACTTTGTCCAAGTTTGCAACTGGCCAGCATGTAGAACTTAAGGCTTGTGGGTATATTTTCCCTTTATCTTCAGCCTATTTTTAAAAATAATTTGTGTTGTCGATTGTTTTATTGAACATAACATGACTTATTAGAGTCCATATGTCTCCTAAAGTTTGCAGTTGGGAAGAACATCTTACTGGTTCAATCCCATTAGCTCATTGGTGTAACTGTTAGTTATTTCCTTTGTTGTTGTTTTAGAGTTGGGGATTGAGTTCATGGCTTTATGTACACACTTGTGCTCTAACACTGAACTGCATCCCTAGCTCCTGTAATTTCCTTTACTTATCTGGGGAGTAGTGCACACACCAGGGCATAATGGTAGAGGTCAGAGGACAACTTTTTGGGAGTCAGTGGCTTCTGCCGACAAATATGTGGGCAGGCTTGTTAGCATGTATCCTTACCCATTAAGTTATCCCACTGGGCCCAGGCTGATCTTGTGATCTCGTGCCTTTACTTCCTGAGACTATTCCACTGGCATGTGCCTCCATAACTGGTTAATTTCTTGGTAATAGGATTTTATTAATAGTTTCCTTTTACTATGCTGAATGCCTCACTTATTGCCAAGAGACAATACAGTTTACAGATCTATGTTCATACACAATCTTTTACTTCATTATTATGAAAGTAACAGGGGCAGGAAATACAGCTTAGTGTGGTAGAGCTCTCGTTTGGCATGCATCAAGGCCCTGGTCCAATCATTAGCACTTTCAGACCAGAAGAACAGTTCAGAGGCTGATAGTAGGCATGGAGTGCTCTCCTACCTCATAGACATTAATAAAATAATTTCTCCCCTCTTCCCCATGAAGGAAAATTTCCAACCAGTAATTAGTTTAAATATCTTAGCTAAGTCCTTAAAGTACAAATTACTTAAGTAAAGAAATTACTCTTTTTCCTTTTTTTTTATTACCTCACTACCTGACAATGAATAATAAAGATAATGGGGAGCACTTTAGGCATTTTAGTTCTTGAATATTGTAGAATAAGAATGTCTGGTTAGTAATTGTTAGATTCCTTTGTCAAGTTTAGTTCTAAAGCATTGATTTTTATGAGCTTTTTGAGATATGTTTCAATTTTTTAGGAATATATGTAATAAGTATGATATTGGTAGCTAATTATTGTAAGCAATTTAGACTCTAAACCTGTTTTGAGTGTTTTATGATAGTTCTAGTATCTCAAGAGGATGAGGTAGGTTTCTATACAATTTTGTCATTTAGGAAGTACTTAGACACAAAGTAGAACCTGAATCTGGATACCACTCTCTCTGCATTCGTATCCATTCTCTGTAACTCTTTAGATTACTTTCTTGAAGAGGAAATATGATCCATATACATCAAAAGACTTAAAATGCCTCTAAGTGACTATTTTATACCAAAATCAGAGTATGGCTGCTGTAGACAAAGAACTCTGTGCATCTTTGTGATTTCAGATTCAGGTATAGACTTATAAGAAATAGTCCCCATAGAAGCCTGTTTTTTTTTGTTTGTTTGTTTGTTTTGTTTTGTTTTTTGTTTTTTTTTTGAGAGACAGAAAGGAGATGGCACATCAATAAATGGTATCTTATGAAGCTGAAAAGCTTCTTTCTGTATAGCAGAAGACACTATCATTTGGGCAAAGTGGCAGGCTACAGAATCAGGAAATATCTATGCTAATTACACATCTAATAGAAGAATAATATCTGGAATGTATAAAGAACTAACACAACTGAACATCAAGAAATAACCCAATTAAAAGTGAGGTACAAGCCGGGTGTTGGTTGCACATGCCTTTAATCCAGCACTCAGGAGAGAGACAGAGGCAGACAGATCTCTGAGTTTGAAGCCAGCCTGGCCTACAGAGCAAGTTCCAGGACAGGCTCCAAAGCAATAACAGAGAAACCCTATCCTGAAAAACAAACCAAACAAAAACAAAACAAAACAAAAAAATGAGGTACAGAACTAAGCAGAAAGTTCTCAAAAGGTGGAACACAAACTGAGAAACACTTAAAGATATGTTCAGCAGTCTTAGTCATTAGGAATATGCAAATTAAAACTACTTTGAGTTTCATCTTATGCAGTTGGAATGGCCAGAGAGCACTTGATCATTATTGGTAGAAGTGCAAACTGGTATACCCAGTATGGAAATCAATGTAGAGGCTCATCAAAAAGCTAGAAATCAATCTACCACAAGATCTGGCAATACCATTCTGTACCCAAAGGAGTCTACATCTTACTGCAGAGATACTTGTTCATTTGTGTTCATAGATGTCCATCAACTAATGAGTGGTGTGGTTTGAATAAAAATGGCCCCCATAGACTCATGGGGAATGATATTATGGAGGTATGGCATTGTTGGAGCAAGTGTGTCACTGGGGGGATGGGCTTTGTGGTCTCAGATGCTCAAGCCAGGCCTAATGGGGATATCTCTTCCTGCCACCTTAGGAACTTGTAGAACTCTCAGCTACTTTTCCAATACCATGTTTCCCACCATGGCAATAATGCACTAAACCTCTGAACTATAAGCCATCCCCAATTGAATGTTTCCCTTTATGAGAGCTGCTGTGGTCATGGCATCTATTCACAGCAATAAAAAAAACGCTAAGACAAATTGATAATGAAAATGTGGTACATTTACTTAAAGGAATGTTATTTATTTGTTTAAGAAAAATGAAATTGGGACAGGCATAGTGACATACACCTTTAATCCCAGCAATTTAGAGACAGATGGAGATGGATCTCTTGACTTTGGGTTTAGCCTGATCTATGTAGTGAATTTCAGGGCAGCCAGAGCTACCAGAGCAGCAGCAAGTAGCAGTTAAAGTTCAGGAAGCCAGCCCACCAGGAAGCAAAGCTCCTATGGGTGAATCTCAGATAGGCAAGGGCCCGAGAGCCTTGACCCCAGAATGTCTCTTGCTATACTTGTGTGTTTTTGCATGTTTGCCACTGCCATTTTTTCTCTGGCATGGGGAAATCTTCATTGCCCTTAATGTGGTGTGATTATTTCATGCAAACATTCTGTTCTGTTGGGTATTTTTACCTTTGGATTATTATGAAGATGATTTTCTCTTAAGCTGTACTGTTTAATAAAACAATGATTTTATACAATAATAGTGTTAATTTAAATAGGATTTTGATGATTGAGGGTCTCTAATAAATATAGTAAGGGAATATGATGAGGTTATTTTAGTGGGAAAATAATATGGATAAAAGCAAGATATACTATTGCCTCCACCCCTGATAAAAGCAGGAGCTGCAGAAGATAGAGAATAAGAACTAGAAAATGTCACACAGCTGTTTTCTCTTGAGGAGCTGTATGGATTGTGACTTAAATTAATGATTAAGAAAGACAATTGAGTCCCAGAAGCCCAGATAGCTCAAGTTCTTTTAGTCTTAATGTTGGAAGATGTGTTCACAGGTTTAGTCTGCATAATAGCTAAAAACAAACCTTTAAATATGACTTGAGGTTAGATTAAGATGTTTTTGTTAATGGCTTTGAGGTAGAAAATCTTAGAAAACAATCTAAAGTTTAGAAAGGCACATAGTTGAGACAGGACTCCTTAAGGTCTGTGCCTTTCTTGGTAGGATTGGTTGGTGATCAAAGGTGATGATTAATTCCTTATACCCATTTCTGCCCTCAACACAATAAATTGATGTGTTGATATGCACCCTGAGGATTTAAAATAGAGTTGACTAATTCTTGTTCATATATAAAATTTTAGATTTGTGATTCTTCTAAGATTTCTTATAAAATTACCTCTTGAGATAAGTAATAAAATGATTGGTCCTTTCTTTATAACCACAAAATGTAGCCTGCCAGCGAAAGAACTAAGAAAAATACCTTGCTTGCTTATACTCTATTACTATATAACAAGTTGCTTGGGTATGAATGTACATGGGTTCTTGGTACAACTTATTTTTCACCTGCAATACATAAAATGATTAATCATATAAGGGATATGGAAAACATAATGTTTTTTAGTTGTATTCATTATGATCATTCACTTAAAAAATAGAATGTAATGTGGATGGAAGTTTCTGTCCTGCCTGATTCTGCAGCTTTTTAGTTCCAAATAAACACACAGAGGCTTATTAATTATAAACTGTTTGGCTGATGGCTCAGGCTTCTTATTGAGTAGTTCTATCTTAATTATTAACCAATTTCTATTACTGTGTATCTCCACCTGGTCTTGGCTTACAAGTGATGTCTGGGTCTCTTCCTTGCCAGCTACATAACATCTATCCAACTCACCCTCTGCATTCCTCTTCCCAACATTCTCCTATTCTGCTAGCCCCACCTATACTTTCTGCCTGGCTACATTCTGTCTACAGCTTTATTCATCAACCAACAAGAGAAACATATTCACAGCACACAGAAGGACATCCCCTATCAATGTAAACATGCTGTAATTTTTATTTTGCCTGAAAGATTATACTGGGGTGTATGAGCTGTAAGGGAAAAAATTGAGACATGAGAGAAGGAAAGCATCAGGAAAGACATAGAAGGAAAGTCAGAAGAAAGGCATCAAGATAGACAGAAGGGAAACATTAGAAGAATAGAGTAGAGCAATCAACAGTAAGAAAATGAAGAGTTAAGCCTTGGCCCTCAGAAAAGTAAGAGTGTGTGTGTGTGTGTGTGTGTGTGTGTGTGTGTGTGTGTGTGTGTGTGTGTGTGTGTGTCCCTAGTAGTTTGCCTACTCTGCATCTCCTCTTCAGTTTCTCTACCCGCTGAAGGCACTGTAGATGAGATCCTGACATGTTGGAGATGTATGTATCTGTGTTTGTTTTTCCTTTTTTTTTTTTTTTTTTTTGCCAGCCCCAGAGATTTAAGGTTAGCCCCCCTCACTGGCCCCAGAGAATTAAGTTTTACTCCTTCAGATGGAAAAGCCAAATTGAGTGATTAATTTGCCAACTCAGTGGCTCCCCCTCAAACCCTGAGCTGCTGGAGGCTGGTCCTTATGGTGGGGGGTCGGGGAGGGGGAGGAAATGTAAAGTTTGCAGGTAAATTGATAAGCTAGAAACAATCAGCATGTGTGAAGTAACACAGATCCCGGAAGACAAATATTTTGTCTTAAATATGAAGTTATCTTTTAAGCTTTAGATATGCGTTTCAATCAGAATAACCATGGAGGTTAAGTAGCTAGTCAAGGAGGGCATTTTCTAAAAAGGGGGAATAAAATAGAGAGACATGAAGGGAAAGCTAGAGTGATTAAATGGGGAGGGAAATGGGAAGGAAACTAACCCAAAAGCTTTTTGGAAAGTGATATGGAAACCTACTACTGTAGAGGCTTCCTATAATTAATATATATATATTATATATATATATAATATATATATATATATATATATGAAAGTAATTTAAACAGAGTCACAATATAATGTGGGGAAACAGTGCTCCAACTAGACATCTTATGTCACCAAGTAAAACCTCTAGTGCCAGGAATGAGTACATCTTGTTGAGTCATTATCCAAAGGGATCCCTTTACATCACCAATCCCACCGTGCCAAACAGCCCAATCAGTACTATTGATTGTCCTTCATAACCTGATGGTAAGGCATGTTGCTGAAGGCACCACTTACTTATGTCATCAAACATGGACAGCCGGGCGTTGGTGGTGCATGCCTTTAATCCCAGCCCTCGGGAGGCAGAGGCAGGCGGATCTTTGTGAGTTCGAGGCCAGCCTGGTCTCCAGAGCGAGTGCCAGGATAGGCTCCAAAGCTACACAGAAAAACCCTGTCTTGAAAAAACAAACAAAAACAAACAAACAAAACAAAACAAAAAAATGGAGAAATTGAGTTGATACATAGCTTTAAAGAAAAAGCTTTACCCCTACTGACTAGCATTCATGATACTGGAAGGCACTTTGCATACTACTAGAGGAGAAAAGCAATCATCACTATCACCCAGCTACAAACCCTGAAACCTCCCATAGTGACCTGCCTGAAAAATATAGTGGTGCAAAAATGGCACAAATGTCTTGGGAGTAACCAGCCATTTCTTAGTTGGCTTACTGTATGAGATCAAACCTATATCTGACTCTGCTAAAGTGTCCAAGAACCTGAGAGTAGATATGGGCCCATGGGAAAACACAGTACTATTACTCTGCTAAAGGAACATAATAATAAAATGATTCCTAATGACATATCGCTATACCCATAGGCCGAGCATAAAACCCTCATTAGAGAGGCTTCTTCATGCAGGACATCATAATAAATGTGGAGACTCACATCTATACAGAGTAAGAGACTTTGGAGTGCCCATCTCTTAAAATAGGATACCTTTATCAAACCCGTCCCCCCAAGGTTCAGTGATCTATGTGCAAGAAGATGCAGAAAGAAAGATTGTAAGAGCCATGGGTGATAGATGACTCTTAAAGATGCTGTGTCATCCAGAAACACAGTGTTGATACACATGTGAACTCACAGCACACAAAATAAATTGCACAAGTTCAAACAAGACAAAATCCCAGCATTGAGAAGGGGAAATGGACACAAAGTCCCAATTGTAACTAAGAAGTATTTGCCTTCTGGGCTTTCTCCATGGAGTGTCACATGGGATATATCGCCCCATGCCCACGAGTAGTTGGTCAATACAAAATGGACCCCATGTTTTTGTTTGTTTTGTTTTAATCTAATTGGCTGTTTGTTTTGATCTTTGTTTTTATGTTTTGAGTGAGTGAATGTATTGGTTGGGTAGGGAGTACAGCAGATGTGGGAAGAATTGGAGGAGAAAAAAATATAATTAAAATATATTGTACATAGAAAAATTTTAAAATAAATTGATAGACTGTTTATCAAATTCAATGTGGCAAATATCCTTAAGAGTGTCTTTGGAGGATCTAGCAGTGAAGCTTAGCTATTCATATACCCTTGGTCAAAGAACCATCCTCTGTTGCGGAAGGTCATCCTCTCTAAACACATACTCAGCTTCAGGCAGATACACTTGGGGCATTGAAGGAGGATGAGGACACCTGCCTAACCAGCCAGATCAGCCCTGGCAAGCAATGAGGTGGCAGTTGTCAGAGCCGGTTCTTCTTCACATCCTGTACTATGTGAATGACATATTGATTTTACAAAAGGTATATTTAAAAACATCAGATAGGCCTGTCATTATACTTATAGTTGTTTATAATGTAAAAGGTGTTAGATATGCATGCTGTGTTGTTGCTTCATATTAGAAGGTAAAGCTTTCCTTGCTTACTTGTTTTATTATTTTCAGATTCATAGTCTGCTTGTAATTCTCATCATTCTTGGTACTAAACAGACAGGGAGCCATTTTTTGTGTCATAGAGTTCAGCACTCTATTTACTGAGCCATTGCCTTTACCTCACTATCCTTACCTGGCAGATGCCTATTGTCTCTACTGGAATCTTTTCTTTTTTCTAGGTATTCTCAATTCCCACTGAAGGTTATTTGTTTCAATAATGGCTTCTCATTTGTTCTAAAAATCAAACAAAAGCTTTGCAGCTGTGAAATGTAGCCAATTTTAAAATTAACCTATTGTAAATCCTTAATGACTGAGAAATCCTGTAATTTGCTGTGATTTCTGGTAGTGCTGCATGTAGAATAGCAAACAGTAGAAATGATACAGGTCAGAATGACACACACTTAGGAAGAAAAGGAAAGGTTCAGACAGTATGTTATGTCCCCTGTCTTTGATCAGTCACATATTAGTTCATCTCATGTCTACAGACTTTGCCAACTGAAATGTTATCTTTGGAAGTAATTGGTTAATACAGTTTATTATGCCAGAAGTAAAATTGTCCATTAATGTATTCTACCTTTGCCTTTTGCAATGCCTTTTCCACCTAGAGCTTAGATTCCTGAGGGAAGAGGGGGTAGAGAAGGAGTACAAATTTTTGATGTACAAAGGTCTTGATTTTATTTTATTTACCTTATTTTCAGTGCTAGAGATGAAACCCAGGCTTTAAGGCACTGCAGAAAATCACTTATCACTGAACCATACCCTCAGCTCAAGAATTTGAATTATGATCATAGAAGAAGTTAGCTTTATCTTTAATACAAATTATATAAATTCTTTGATTTTGGTTTTTGGGTCTAGAATTCATCTGGATTTTATACAGCCTAAATTAAATATATTAAAGAATCTTGTAGACATAGTATGTTTCTCCACTATTTACTATCTAATAAACACTTATTATATTACTTAACTCCATTTTGCCTGTTTTTCTATATATAAAATGAGACTACTAATGATACCTACTTCCTAGAGTTGTGAGGATTCAAAAAATCATTTGTATAAAGCACTTCAAATAGTACTCAATACCAATGAAGTGATTAGAGTAATTATTAGTCATCCTAGTGTACAGATTAAATTAATAATGAACAACTAATTTACAGATATTGATGTACACTATAAATGAAAAGTGTAAGGTACACTATGATAATTTATATGTCAGAATGGTATAAACGATTGTTTCATTTAGTACTTTGAAGGGAGAAGCCATTGACAGAAGCCATTTACCTGTGTTTTTAATCACTAAAACGTTTGTTTCTTTTGTTTTCATTTACATTAAAATTTGTTTATAATAAATTTGCTTCTTGGTGTACAGTTTCATGAGTTTAGACATGTGCATGTAGAATACAGTACCACTGAAATCAATATACAGAACAGTTTACCCCTCCCTCCAGAATTCTCACAAGATACTCCCTTGTCTTTGTTCAATTCTCTCTCCTTACCCCATTGCCACTGATCTATTTTTTAAAAAGATTTATGTATTATGTATACAGTGTTCTGCCTACATGTATGCCTGCATGCCAGAAGATGGCACCAGATCTCATAGACAGTTGTGAGCCACCATGTGGTTGCTGGGAATTGAATTCAGGACCTCTGGAAGACCAGGCAATGCTCTTAACCTCTGAGCCATCTCTTCTACCCACCATTTCTGTAGCTACTTTTTTCCACTATGTCCTGTGAAATGATTTACTTAATAGCTTTTAGTGTATCATGGTTTAAATTTTACGCATTTCATTTGAAATTCTGCCATGTTATTATACTCACCAATAGATATTATTTCTTGATAATATTTCATTGTATGACTTTTTTTACTATAGTTTATCTGTTCAACAGATGAAGGGCTTGTATGTTGTTTCCTTTGTTGTGCTGTGCTAAAGTTGTGTTTGTTATATGCTAGGATATATTCCTTTAAGATAGTATGACTCTAAACTCTTGCTCTTCTTCCTCTAGGAGTACAGGCATGTACAGCCATGCCATCTTTGGTTCCTATTTTAAATGATTATTTAAAAATCTACTTAAAACATATGATTTTTATGTGAACTTTTACTTTCTCTTCCTTTTACTTTCTCTTCTCTTGGGTAATACCTAATAATGACTTTGCTGATTCTTGTGGTAAGTGTGGGTTGGGTTGAACAAAGCAACTGCCAAACTTTTTCCCAAAGTGATTATACCATTTGACATTTTCTGTCTGATATGTGAGAGCTTATTTGATTTGCTTATTTATATCCTTCATTTTGTCAGTAGTTTCTAATAGAGCAATACTGTGTGTCTTGATTGATAGGCCTGTGTGTTAAACTTCAAGGTTAGTATGACTTCTCCATCCTTTTTTAAAAAATATTTTGATTGTCCTAGTTCCTTTGGCTTTCATATAAAATTAGGTAGTCAGAGTCTATTAATAATAATTCTAATGAGGCATGGTGGTACATGTGAGGCAGGAAAATCATTATGTTCAAGCCCAACCTGTTCATAGTAAGACCCTGTATTTGGGAAAATAAAACATTATGTTAAGATTTCCCTTGTGGTTGTATTGAATTTGTAGATCATTTGGGGGAAAAGTGATGTCAACAGTATTGGGTCTTTCTATCTATGAATATATCTCTACATTTATTTACTTCCTTTTTTTCTTTCACTGGTATTTTGTGATGGACAGTGTATAGATGCTATAACTTTAAACTCTTGTATTCTTTGGTGGTTTTTTGTTTTTATTTTTTTAAATAGGGTCTTAACTATAGTGCTCAGGCTAGACTCAAGCTTGTAGAAATCCTCTTGCCTTATCCTGCTGAATAACTGGGATTATGGGTGTCTACTACCATGCCCAGATGAGTTTTTAAGATTTATATCTAAGTGTTTTGTGGTTGTAGTTTCTAGTGTTCAGACATTTTTATATCTTTTATGTATGTTATCTTTGTGTCCCTTGTTAAACTTAAAACTGTTAAGAACTGCTTTATACATTCCATCTATGTGAGTGTTGCCATCTGTGAATCATGACAAACATATTTTCCTCTCTCTGTCTTTCTCAAATAAATCTAGTTTTATATAAAAATTGATGGGATGGGGAGACGATTTGTGAGACAGTGGTGTCTTGGACTATGAATTTTAAAGCCAGGGATAAGTAGACAAAACAGATTTTTTTTTTTTTTTGGTAGAATTAGTAAGCCCTATAATGGGTTGAATATAAGAGAAACTGAAGAGGAAGAGTTAGGTCACCTGAGCTTCTGTCATGAATTGGGTGAATGATGCTATTTTTTTAGACAATGACAAGAATAAATAGATTTGGAAGAAGATAACAAATTGAACATGTTAGATTTGAGAAGTCTTTGGAATGTTCACATAAAGGTGTGAAATAGGGGTTGGGCCTACATTTCTATGGTATAGTAGTTAGCAAGCTTGAGGCCCTTGGTTTTATCCTTATCACAAAGGAAATCAAAACAAAACCAAATGATATCAGATAGGAAACTAGAATATGCAAGCATATGGAATGTCATTTGTAGGCTGTAAAAAGTTTGGAAATGTGTCAAAACTATGTTGAAACTCCCTTGAAAGCTCATAGGTGACCTGTCTCTCACACAATTGCATAATCTTGAGTTGTCATCTTTTAGGTCCTTTAGTATGCTAAGATTATGTAAGCTTTTATCATAGGTCTTTGGACCCATGGTTCATCACTAATTTGAAGCATGCTTTTCTCCCAGTCTATTCCCATGTATCTTACTTATTTTTCTATTTGCATGACACAGCATTGTGAGTAAGACATCTTATAAATGTTTTTAATTTGGGGGCTCATTTTTTTCAAAGGGTTAGAGCCTGTCTTAAGTAGGTTTTTATTGCTGTGACAAGACACCATGACCATGGTAATTCTTATAAAGGAAAACATTTAATTGGGGCTGGCTTACAGGCTCAGAGATTTAGTTCATTATTGTCATGGCAGGAAGCATGGAGATGTACAGGCAGATGTTGCTGGAGAGTAGCTGAAAGTTTTATATCTAGGTCCACAGGCCACAGGAAGAGGAAGACACTGGACCTGGCTTGAGCTTCTGAAACCCCAAACCCACCCCAAGTAACATACTTCCTCCAATAAGGCCACACCTACTCCAACAAGGCCACATCTCCTAATGCCACTCATTAAGCGTCCAAATATATAAGCCTATGGGGGCCAATCATATTCACACCACTACAGAGTACATGACCATGTGGCAGTGAGCATAGCAACAGGTAGGCAGGCATGGTGCCGGAACACCTGATCCACAAGCATGATGCAGAGAGAGCTAATTGGTAGTGGCATAGACTTTTGAAGACTCAAACCCCACCTAAAGTGATATATCTCCTGTAACAGGGCTATTCCTCCTCATCCTTCCCACACAGTTCCACCAACTGTGGGCCAAGCATTCAAATATATGAACCTATGGAGGCCGTTCTTATTCAAACTAACATAATTTATAATTCTCTCTTTCTTCTTTCCTTCTTTGAGCTGGATTCTTACCTGGATTTGAACATCTCCTTAGACTATCCCACTTAAAATAACATTTTCCAAATACTCAATGGATAAATTATATGAAAGCAAGTGATCCAGTCCATCTCTGCTTGCCCTTTGCATGTTCTTCATTGTCATTACCAACAGGGAGCCTGTGGTGCCTCACATCCACCTGAGGCAGTCAGCAGTAGAGAGCACAGATGTACAGTGTGTGTCTGTATGAGAACATTAAAACTGACAACTTTTGTAGCAGGAAGAAAGGAAAGATGAGCAGATTTAAAGATTGTTCTGCCTTCCTTCGTTTGTTTGTTTGTTTGTTTGTTTGTTTGTTTGTTTGTTGTGTATGTGCTGGTACCAGAAGAGGGTAGCAGATACCCTGGATCTGGAGTTTCAAGTGACTGTGAGCCACCTGATATGGGGAAACTGAACTCCAGTCCTCTGTAAGAACAGCAGGCACTCTTAACTGCTAAGTAAACCTTCTCTGCAGCCTGGTTTACTGTCTCCTTCCCTGTTTTGGAATGCTGGGCAACTTCTCAACTGTAGAGCTACAACCTAGCTCTGGTTTTCTTTTGCCAGCTGTCAACAGTAGCTGGTTGAGAAGTTGAGCCTCATGACCTCTTGCATTTAGTAAGCACTGTTCCCCTAAGGTCTGTACTGGTGCAAGAAGGAAACCCATGACTTGTGTGTGATCTAATGAAATAATGGGAACTCATTTTGTGCCATGGTCTTAGCACCTCAAGCAGAGTTTGTTACTACTTTATTAGTTGCCTCCTCTTACATTTTGTATATAAGTTGATAATTAGATTAGAGATTTGGGATATAGAAAGAGATGAAGGAAAATAATTGAAGACAAAAGTTATCCCACTTTCTCTTTTTACATTCTCACAGACACTTAACTAAGTCTAAAGAAATACCTAACAGCACTATTTCTTCAGGAGATAGACTGAGATAGCTAAACATTTGTGTTCTGCACAAACAGAATAACATGCATTGAAATAGCATCTCAAGCCTTGGAACCAAATATCAATATCCTTATATCCTACTCACATTGATTTTTTTCATACAGTTCTTGTTTTTGTTTTTTTAATCAAAATAACTAACTACTCAGTTTTGCAAAGATCTACTAATACACTAAGGACCCTTGATAAAAAAAATTATATTCCTTCTGATGAATAATTTGCATGGCTGCATTATGTCAAGCATGTGTCACAGTATTTCCCTAAAACATTAAAACAGTCTCAGCTCCTGTGTATTACTGCAGCTCCCTGAAAGTTGCTGCAGGTCTCCTCCACAACACTACAGCTCCCTATGAGTTACTGTAGCTCCCTATGAGTTAATGCAGCTTCCTTTCATGTGCTCTCTTGCAAGTTGGTATAGTTCTTTGTCTTCATTGCTGTTTGGGAGTTATGAGGAATTGTCTTCCAATTAACTGTTTATCTTTTGGTTTTGTGCCTTTATTTCAAAGGCTAGCCTGATCATTATTATCATTACTGAAACAGTGCATTTTAGGTGTTTATTATTTAAAATCACAAAGTTCAGTATACAATACATAATGCTGAAACGTTGAAAATCAGCAGATACAGAGCAGAAAAAGGAAACCACTGCTATCATGTTGCAGTTGACCTGTCCAATTATTTTATATACCAGTTGACTACATTTTGAATAATAAACATGATTTGAGTTTATTGGGAGGTATTAAACAGTAGTTTACTATGAATTTCATTTCCTCAAGTATAATCTGTCTATAATGACTTTCAAGAAACAAAGTGAATTTATAACTTTTTACTCTTGGTGGCTTAAGGCCTGGTTGAAGGGCTTAAAGACCTCATCATTCCTGAGGATACATCCTCTGTTGCTGTGCTGCTACCTAGCAGATACAAGGATGACATTTAAAAACAGTTCACTTACTTAGTAGAGGTCATTTTAAAGGTCCTGGCATATTAAAACAGTAGCTTTCCAAGTGTATTCTTCCTCCAGCATGTGTGTGTGTTTTGTAAAGGCAGTCCTATCATGACCTACACTAACAAAGTTGTCCTCAAAGAAAGTCAGCTTTATTCAGATCTCTTGGTACCACATGGAAAACTGACTGTAAATACTAAAAAGTGAATGAAGATCATAAACCAAAATTTTTTAGTTAATTTTCTTAGATTTTTTTAAGTCCACCTTATGTCATGCTGTAGAGGTAAAGTTTGAATTATCAAGAAGTAGAATTTTATCTTTAGAAAAGAAAAGTGACCATTTTAATTTAACTCCACAGAAGATGATGGAAACCTCCAAGTACAAACCAGTATTTATAGCTGCATAAATATATGCAGCTCTTCCCCATGTCCTTGCCTTTTAATCTCTCTGTGGCCAAAGCAAATGGTGGTGGTCCTTCCTTAGCATAGCCTAGACTGTTGAAAAGTAATTTGTTCTTTGAAAGATCCCTTATAGGGTCCCCCTGAAAGTGGAAACAAGCTAAGCCAGCCTGAGAATCCCTGTGGTCAAACTTGGAGTTGTTGAGCAGCAAAATAATGAAGACAGTGTTTCATAAACCATCACTTAAAAAAAATATTTGCAGTCTATACTACTAGCCAACTAAAGAAAAATGGGCAAGTCTTCCTCGAAGAAGTCCAGTTGGTGAGTTTGTAAGAAAAGAAGGGAGTAGAAATGTCCCCTGAAACACTTCATTTAGGAATCACTGTAGGCAGGTTTGTGAATGGATGAGTGCTAAAGTCAATTATCAAAACTTGTAGAAATGGAGTATTTGTATAGCCTCAGATGATATCCCCTAAGAAACTTAAAAATTGTGTTATTAGTAAATTCCACATGGGACTAGAGAGATGACCTAGTCATTAAGAGTACTGGCTGCTCTTCCAGAAGACCTGGGTTCGATTTGTAGTATCCACATGGTCGTTCACAACCATCTATAACTCCAATTCCATGAGATCTGATCTTTCTAATCTCTGTTGGCACCAAGCACACAAGTGGTACTCAGAGACAAACATGCAGGCAAAACATCCAAATACACAAAGTTTAAAAGTAAGTTAAATAGGGGGCTGGAGAGATGGTTCAGCAGTTAAACACACTGGCTACACTGCCAGAGGACCTGGGTTTAATTCCTAGCACCCACATAGCAGCTCAAGACTGTCTGCAGCTTCAGTGTCAGGGGTTCTAACACCCTCACACAGACAAACACAGGCAAATACCAATGCACATAAAACAAAAATAAATAAAATTTTTAAAAATAAGTAAAATAAATGAACACCACATATGTTTAATAACCCCTTTCCAGAAAGTAGACTTTCATAAGTGGGACTAGACATAAGACTGACACCAATCAATAGAGAAGAAAAAAGAAACCTGACAAATAACTATCCTGACTAAGTAATCACATTTACTGTCACCAGTAACACAGTGAGCTATTATAGTGCAGTAAAACCAGAAAGGCTCTCCTTGTCACACCCAGAAATTCTTTATCATGAGCAAACATCAGGCAAAAAAAAAAAAAAAAAAAAAATCTGACTTTGAGCATCATTCTTGAAACAGGTAATGGCACTCTTTTAAGTATCCAGGGAGCTGGATGTGATGGCTCATGCCTGTAATCCCAGTGCTTAGGAGGATCTAGGTGGGAGGGTTATCACTATATGAAGGTCAGTCTGGATTACAGTGCATAAATAAATAATGAAAAAACTAAGGACTGTCTGAGTAATTGCTGCAGATTTGGAGAAACTAATATGTGACAATTAAATCCTAGTGGTTTTCTGGATTGAGTCCTGTTACAGATAATGACAGAAATCCTAATAGTCTTTATGTTATACCAATGTTAATTTTTTTTGGAGTTGGTAGCTATACACTGATAAATGGAATATAAATGTTAGCAGAAAGTGGCAGAAGAAAATAGGAAACCCCCACCACTACCTTTACAACTTTTCTGTCAATCTAAAATCTTTCCAAATTAAATGTTAAGAAAGTAGAAGCTCCTAATGGCCTTCTTGATATATGGGTAATTTTGTTTTGTTTTCAGTGGCTGCAGAGCAAACAGAAGCCACTCTCTAAGATTCTCATTTGATATGGCCACCCAGCAGGGCAGCTATCTGTAGGTTCCTGCCTATCATCAGAAATAGAACTATTTTCACCCACTTTGTACAAGTTGCCAACATTTAGCATGGTTTTTGTGATTAGTTAGTGTGTTCCCATTCAGATTATTAAATCAATTTAATATAATAATGGGTAGAGTATAAAATTCTAATTTATAAATATTTTATTCTTTCTGCTATTAAGCACTCATTAACTCAAACTAGGATAGCAGAGTTGATATAGAAGACTGACATGGGTCCTCTTTTAGTCAGTAATGATATGAATTGACTGAAGATGAATATAGGTACTAAAATTAAATCTCTCCTCTGTACCTCATTCAATTTTTTTGATGAGACCATTAGTGAATACTTTAGTTTGTGTGCATATGAGAGATATCATTTTTACCAGTTAAATATATTTACCATTCAATCAAATGTATACCTTGCAGCCTGTCTGCAATGGGAATATAATGTGTAACCAATGAATAGCATCATTTCTTGTTGAATATGGACATGAATTTAAGTTAGTAGTGGCAGGTACATGCATTTTCTGGAAAGATTTTTCCGGATTGCTCATACTTGGCCAAGCAGCTACAATAGATAATTAATAATGCTTCCTAATTGATGTAGTCAGATCAGGCCACACATAATTTAAAACAAGTCTGAAACTGAGAACACAAAAGTGGTAAGCTATATGAAACTTTACCCCCAGTTGCTAGCAAGTAAAAGAACAAATTGCACTTGTTGACTAGCAAGCTAGATAACATTCTTCTAAAATGCCAAAGATATAATTTTGTTGACAGCTGCTTTCAGAGTGTACCTTTTCATGTCAGCATGATTCCATTAGTGAGTTTACTTGTAAAGTTGCTTAAAGAAAAAAGCAATATTTCTTGTTCAAAGAAATAAAAGATGATGCAACTAAGGGGGATGCTATTGAGTAGTCATGGATCAGAATGTAATGTGGTCAGGATATCCATAGAACTTATAGCAACCTTCAGATGCTGTGTAACCTATCAGAATCCTAACTTACCTTTTACAGAAGGGGAAAAGCTGTGCTAGAATTCATATGAAATCTCAAGGGATTCTACATAGCTGACAGATAGCAAAGTTGGAGGCCTCACACTCCTGGCTTCCACCTACTCCAAAACTACAGTGGTTTAAATCTCAAGATTCATCATTGACAGGTAGATCACAGGATCTGTCAAAATAGCCCCCTCTTCTGCCTCCTCCTCCCCCCCAAAAGGTAGATATGCTAGCAAACATCTGTGATCTCATAGTACCTGGGAGATTAAGACAGTAAAATCATGAATTTGGGGACATGCTGAGCTATATAGGAAGCCTCTGTCTCAAACAGTAGCAGAAGCAATAGAACAGTCAGTGGAATAGAGAGCCCAGGAATACATCTTCAACCTACAGACAGATGATATTTCACAAGGTAACATGATTACACAGCAGGGAAAGCTGATTTCCTCAATAAAAACTGCTGAGAAAACTGGATATCTAAAAGATGATCGACCTTGCCCTTTTACCATGTAAGAAGTTAACTTCTAAATACACTAAGAACTGAAGCATAAAACCTTAAACTATTGAGCCTCAAAGGATTAAAAACAAAACAAACAAAAAACTGGGGACACTTCAGGGAGAGATATGGCAGTAACTTGTTGGATGACACCAGAATCATAGCAAAATGAAAAATAAACAGGGACATTAAACTTAAAAACTCTGCTTATAGTCATCAGAGAAGAAAGGTGGCCAATATGTTGAAAGAAAAGAATAATAAGCATTGTCTGATGAAGGTTAATGGCCAGACATAAAATTCAACAATACCAAATTCTTGATAGTATAGGCATCCAGTCTCAAAAATAAACAAAAAGACAAAATAATTAAAATATTTTGCCATTCAAATATTAATATCTGTTAAATTTGTGTTCTTTCAATTTGCTGTATTATATATCTCCTGTTAAAATAATAAATGGTTCAAACTAATATATCTATTTACCTGAATATATATTCATATATATGAATATAAAAAAGCATGACAAGTTTTCTCTTATGTGTAATCCAGAGGGGAAGGACATCAAAGTAAAAGGAAATCTGCTAAGATCTCTTGCCCTATAGTCTACTGTGGGGACAAGAAGGAAATAGGAGTAGTAGTAGTTATGGTCAAATATGTCACGGGCACAAATGAAAACCTCCAACTGAATTACATTAATTTTTAAAGTTAACATATGCTAATGAAAATGATTTTTTTTTTTTAAATAGGCAAAAGTAGCTGGACATGCTTCTGATCCCAGCATTTGGCTAAGGCAGATCACAAGTTTAAGGTCAGGATGACTTCAGAAGTTCAAAGCCAGCTTGGGCCACACAGTGGGACCCTCTTTCACACACCTACCCCCAAATGGCAAAAGAATCAAATAGATATTTTTCCAGAAAAGGTATACAACAATAAGCACGTTCTACCAAGAACCATAGTGTCATAACATCTGGCGCCTGTCAGGATGACCAGCACCTAAAGTTGCACTCTTAGTGAAGTGACATGGTTTAGCCATTTTGGATAATATGAAAGTTACTTGGAAAATTAAAAACTTGAATTACTATATGATCCAGCAGTCTCACTTCTGGGTGTATACCCAAAAGAACTTAAAACAGGATCTCCGAGTGATATTTATACCCCTATTTTTCCACAGCATTAGTCACAGTAGCAAAGAGGTAGAAAAAATGTCCATCAACAGATGAATGGCAGAGGAGAATGTAATGCATGTCTATAATGGTATATTATGTAACCTAAAAAAAGAATTTTATCACATGCTACAACATGAATGAACCCCAAGGATGTTGTGCTAAGGCAAAATAAACTGCTTTAGAAACATAAATACTATGCTATCCTACTCATTTGAAATGTTATAAAGTAGAAAAACTATAAAGTCACAAGCAGAAAACAGGAAGGTCTAGGTATGTAGGAGGTGCAAAATTGTAGGATTGGAAAGTGCATAAATCGGAGAAGTTGGCTATACAGTAGTGAATTGCCTAGTATTGCTAAAATGTGCCCTTAAAATGGTTAAGGCAAGATGTTGGCTTTCTTAAAATTTTTTATTTAGTTACACTTTTACTGATTTCCTACTCTGTATCAGGGACTTTCTTCTAGTATATTAGAAAGTCCTTTGTTTTTAGAAATTAGAAAATGCAGACTTTGGAAGATTTAGAGACTTGCTTCTGTTAAACCTTGGTTGAGTCATAACCCAGAAGTAGGTGCCTAGATTGAATGAGTTACCCAGTGCCTGCATATAAGTGATGAATCAAAAATAAAAGGAGATGAACTCCTGCTAACTCAAGGGTAGTATGGATTATTTGAGGACACATGGGCTAGGTTGCTTAATGGTGAGCATCATTTTTGTGGAGAGGTCAAGTCAGAGAGCCAGATTGCTTGATATCCTGGGCCTGTTGGACTTGTTGTTAGGTCTGTAGAAAATGCAAATGATTGATCAAAAGCAACACTCATCTAGAGGGAAAGAAGACAGTTTGAAAGTTTTTATGAAGACACGCCCTCCTTAATCTGTGAATTGAAAGCAGCTTTTAAAATTTTGCATCCCTTCATCTTCCTAGGTGGTAGTGAATATGTGGGCAGAAAATGAGAGCATTTCAAATAATGCTAATGAAGTTTAGTGATTACAATCTACCATATTGTGTGTGAGAGAGTTGTTAGTTCTGAAGGATGGAGACAGAATTCAAATATTACCATGACTGGCATTTGATTGGGAAAGTGCAAAGATAAGCTTAGGGTTCTTTTATGAAAACCATCCTCCCAGCCTGATGGAATATCTTTTAAAACTTACCATAGTTACCATGGAGACTTGGTGGCTTTGATAGAGTATGTTGTAATCCATATTCAATCATCTGAGGTAAAGAAGCCAAGAAACACATCAGCTGAAGTCAAAGTAGTTTCCTGTCTAAATCCATACTCTCTGGAAAGATGAAAGGGGAAAATAGCCTAAGGAGTAGGTTTAGGTTAATTATCACTGCCTGAAAATTAAAATTTAGCAAGCATATTGCCTGAAGTTGATGCTGTTGTTTATTTTTTAATGTGTAGCCTTTTACCTATAGTAAGGAGAATTTCTTGGGTTTTGGCATGGGAATTTAAATGGTAAGATCTTTTGGAAAGTTGATGAACCCTAAGCAGTGTACTCAATTTCTGAAAGCCAGAGAAACACAGACAGGATTGCAGGCATTGTCCCCATGGTAACATATTTGCATTTGGCCCAGAAGTGGCAGCTTTCTGCTTAGCTTCTTTTAATTGCTATATATTGACAGCCATTTTCACAACTCTGAAGTGTCAGATACATGAGCATGTGTACTGAGAGTGTGCACCATATCTTCAGGCTTGATTAGACACTTCAGATGACAAAGAGCTCTGCTTAAAGAGTTACTGAGGTGTTTTTGGCATTTCCTAATGTGTCTGTCACATAGTGGAAGCAAAAAGTCTCTCAAATGATTTAAATATTTTCATCAATTCTCTTTTAAAACAGGTGACAAAAGAACTAAAACAGTACGACAACAAAATTATAGAATGCAAATTTGAGAACAACAGCTGGGTCTTTATGAGGCAGAGAATAGACAAAAGTTTCCCAAATGCCTACAACACAGCCATGGGTGAGTATGAACAGTGCCCATTACATTACAGAGTTTTATGGCGTCAGAGCCCACATGTACTGTTGGTGCTGTCCTGCTTGATGAGGCAGAAGATCAGGCCAGCACCTTGCTAAACTTCTAGTCAATTGGAAGTTCTCCTCCCTGGGCTGGGGGGCTGCACTGTGTGCCTGAGAGGGCTAAGAGGGCAGGGTGGTGGCTGCACAGTAGTTGGACTTAAGACAGCAACAGTGGAAGCCATGATAATTTCTGATCTATTCAAAACTATTAAAACCATTGTTTGCCAGATGGTAAGAAACAAAATTAGCAAAAGAAAATGTAATTTCCAGTTCCTAAAATAACTTTACAAACAATGGAGAGAAAGTAAATGAAAACCATTTTAAAACATAAAAACTGCCCTGCTGTCTTTCATGATGTTCTTTGGGTGTAATCTGAATGCCTGGGGATTTAGAAATGCTTGTTGTTTGCATAGGAACACCACAAATTCATTTGAGTTTATAAGGCATTCTAATATAGAGGTAGTTAAAAAAAAAAAAAGGTTGATAAAGGTACAACAGAAGATTAAAGGTTAATCTAGTGTTCAGTTCTGACGGTGATGATGATCATGAGAAGCAGAAGAGTAGAGAGAAGTGACCAGTTTCAGGCTTTTTAAAAGATACTGTTTCACATTCAGGGTTTTTATTTTGTTGTTGTTGGTTTTTTTGGGAGTAGCATCTATGTTCAGACAAGATGAGTTCATTTCATTGTCTCCCCCCAAAAAAACCAAATAGATAAATGAAATGAAAAGCATTGGTTCTAAATTTTGATTACTCAAGAAAAGATTCTTTATTTATTAGGCTATTATATTTCGTGTCCTCCAACTAAATGATTAAAATAACAATATGGATGACAGCTGTCATTAAACCTCACTATTCTTAGTAGCAGGGGCAAGTGCTATTATATTTCACAGAATGGACAGTTTTCTGAGAGAAGTACTTAAAAACTATAGTGAACTTTTCCTGAATATAAGATTTAGTTGAATGTGGACTTTGATGGAGTATGCTATACTAGATTAAGATCCTTTAGCATTCTTGTTTAAAATTAATACTCCAGCAAAGAGTAACCACTAGAAAAGCCCATTGGTGAAATGCCAGGGTTTCACAGAGCTGCATGGAAACCACCCCCAGCCTGTGGTGAGGCCACTGCCTTAGTTAATCACCTGAAATGCTGTCCCCCTTTGTTCACAGCTGTGTGCAACAGCATATCAAACCCTGTCACCAAGGAGATGCTGTTTGAGTTCATTGACAGATGTGCAGCAGCTGCCCAAGGACAGAAGCGAAAGTATCCCCTGGACCCTGACACAGAGCTCATGCCACCCCCACCACCCAAGAGACTGCACCGGCCAACCTAGTCCCTGCTTCCACCTTATGCTCCAGAGGAAAGAAGAGTGAGACGAGTTTTCTGTTGCCTCACTTTCACAGCCAGAGAAATTAAAGAGACAAACATGACTTGGTACTGGCACTTGTCTTAAGGGAAGACATGTAGCCAACCTGTATATATTTGATATATTTGGTTTCTCAGAACTGCAGCACATCATGGACCTAAATATTTTATTTATACCTGATAAATCCAGCCTTACCTTGTGGAGTCTGAAGACTGAAATATCCAAAGGTTTAAATCAGATTGAAGTCAATGAAATAGAGGCCTTGTTTGTATGTGAATAGATACCTTTACATTTGATTCATAGCTAGCAATCTGAAACTGTGAGCACATTGAGTTTTTTAGAAGTTGGATTTTAAGTTTTCCTCTTAAAAATATAGGCAGTGGTATTAGAAATTCTCATTGTCACTTATCATGGATTTCTTATATTTCTGAATTTTCTATATTCTGAACAATGACAAGGTCAAGTATTATGCACATTAAACATTTTTGTCTGGCTATATACCATTTTAAGGGGTTTTTTTTGTGAGGGTGGGATGTAAAAGTAAAACAGTAACACCTTTTTTTTCTTTTTTCGTGAATTGTATTCTTTCTTTAGAAACTACTTTGAGTATTTTACCATTTCTGTTGTTTGAACCACAGTGTCAGATGTCTGGTGTTCCCACAGTGGTTTTCAGTTACTTTGTGGCACTTAGATACAGAGCCCCAGGTTCTTTATGTGCTGCTGTCCTGGGAACATTGCTTCTTTCAGATGCCAGGGCTCCTTCTGCTTTACCTCAGTGGGATCATCACGCACCACTCACTGTGATCTCTGGGAGCGATATCAAACACAAACAGTCTTGTGTTAGTTCCCTCAAACAAAGCATCGGAAGCAATGCAGCTTATTCCTTTAGTTAGAAGGTAATGTAAGCTGAACAAGGTGTTGTCTTTAGGAAATGCTGTCCTCCTACTGGACAGATGCAAATGCATTGCAGGGACTGATCATGGAGGAAATGAAGACATGGCTTCCACTGTTCCAGTTGCACCTGTGCTTGGGGGATGATATTTCAGTGATGTGGCTGCATTTCAATGTTTACTATAGGCAATAGGTTTAAAGGCAGCTAATGGTCCCTGACATATATGAAACTGTTCTGATTGGCTTGTGAGGGAATTCAGAATTAGCTACTAGCAAACAGCTTAATGTATTTATTTTTAGAGACACAGGTTTTAAGTGTATGTATTTAAGACAAATTTTCATGATCTGAATTTTTATATATGTATAAGCATATATGTGAAAGTATATGCAACAGTGTATATTCTTGTACTGATACAGCCAGAAATGAAAACCCAAATGTGTTACCTAGCAGACTGAGTATCTGATGGAATTTTTATTTGACATAACACAGAGAAACCAAAACTGTATTTATATGAACCTGAGTTTTAACATTTTTAAAGAAACCTTTCTTGTGCAGTGCTTTTCTATATGTAATACTAGGGCTGTGCTTTGGGCTTATGCCCCTGTTGTTCCCAAGTTACGTGATGTGCAGCACATTTATTCAAAATGCTGTTTTAATGGTTTTTTTTTTCTCCCCTATATTGCTTTTGTATATTTGGGCACTTAAAGGATTTAAACATCTGACTGCTACAGTGATTGTTGAGGGGAAATTGTCAAGGTTCCTTCTGTCTTTTACACATTGGATCCAAAACTGCCTGTGGACTCCAGACAGTCTAGTGCCTGCTTCCCCAGGGTCAGTGACTATGTCATGGATGGTCTGCTCCTAAGCTGGTACAAAAGTAGAGTCCTTTTTCAGATATAATAACAAGCTTTTGCCAGTGATCTTTAATAGAATTAAAATGCTTATGGTAACTAACATTTTAAGTGACTCTTGTGAAAAGAGCATTGTATAGGACTTACTTTTTCAGTTTGTCTTTTCCATTCAATTTTGGTAACATCATAATTATTGGTGTTCATAAACAGATCCCATGTAGTCCCCAGACACAGTCTCAAGTATCATAACAGCATTTAGGTTGTTGGGTGAAACCTGGAGGCAGGGCTTGGGCATCTTGAAGGAAATTTGTCCCTTCTTAGCTCATGTTACAGTAGCCATTTTCTTTAGCTAGTGTTTTCTAGACAAGAATAAGAAGACTGTTTTCTTGAGTTACCGCATGTAAAAGCTTGCTTTTTGTTTGGGGAAAAAAAATATGGACAACTATTGCCTAGAGGATTCCTTTGCTTTCCATGAAATGCTCAGAAATGCCAGAACATTCCTTCTCTAATTGTGTGTCAGTGTGTATTGTAATAAAACTACTAATGTAAAATAATAGTGTGTCTTTCCTGTCTTACTGGCAATCCCTTCTGCTGCATTGACTCTTGTTGCTGTCTGCCACTCCCAGTATGGTTCATCTGGCTAGGTGCACTCTGAGACTTGTTTGACGTGGCAGTGGTTGTTCAAAGTCTAGGGTGGAGATAATTTATATATTTCTGTGCATTTACCCCATCTCAGCAGTCTACCAAATAAGGATTCTCTTACATTATTTTTACGGGTTTCTTTTAGGATATTTAGTAGTTAATGTCCTGAAGTTATGAACCATCAAATGCTTATAAAAACTATGCATTTTTTTAAATATGGGATTTTGCTATCCTTAAATAAACCCAGCATTTTGAGCAATGTAGGGGTAGTAAATGCCTATGAGCAGAGAAAACCTTAGGCTGGCTCTAGAAAGAAATCCAGAGTGAGCCTCCTACTAGTTTTGTGTTCTATCTTCTCCCTTCCTTTTCCATTTATAAACTGTCAAGGTTGGGCCTGACCAGAAGGAACCTTTCTAGTCCAACTATGATTCTGTGTGGAAGTCAGGGCTGTGTATGTTCACCGTAGCAGCCATATTTCTGTGACTGATGGTTAACATCAAGCTAAGAGTGCCCTTCCTAACATTCAGATACAGAATGACTGAATTTTGAGCTAAGCCCCAAGCACATTTTGGTACTCCAGTAAAACTGTTGCCTAAGTGTTTCTTCACAATCCGGGTGTGGAGGCTACTTCCACAAGATCTCAGCTTGCCCAATTGAGTTTTTGCTGCTGGCCGTGAGATGGGTATCATTTGCCTCTTGCCAGGTGAAGGAGATGAAATTGACAGCAGGAGAGTAAATGTGACTGAACTGTCATGAAGGGAAGTAGAATGTTGGAAGTGCTGGGTCTGGAGCTGTAATTGGGACCGTGGTGATTGAAGTAAGCACGGTCAGCTCTCACATTTTGGCAGGTTATTGTTAGCCTTGGTTTAAGTCCAGTGTATTCTCCCTCCTTTCCTTGACATAGTGACCACTGTACATGGTAAGGGAATAAAGCTGGGGCTACAGGATTTCCAGATTCCACATTTCTGAATGTGCATGGAGAGATGAACTTGCCAGCTATTTTTCATGGAAAGGCATTTATTTTTCAAAATTTTGTGGCCATCCTTCAGTAACTTAAAGAGTATCTCAAAACTGAAAAGTACTTACTTTACAAGAAAATACAAGCCTTTTCATAGAACATTTTTTGTTACTGTGATAATTGTCCTTTGCACCTGCATGTCACCCTAGGCTAGCAAGATCTTTGTGCTGGCCCACTGTGCTGACTAGTTTTAAGTCATGTTGGTGCAGACTAGTTATTAGAGAAGATGGAACCTCAGTAGAGAATACATCCCAACCAGATTGGCTTTGGTTATATAAGCCTGTGGGACATTTTCTTGGTTGATGATTGATGTGAGAGGGCCAGTGCACCTTGTGCAGTGCCACCTCTGGGCAGGTGATCCTGGGTGATACAAGGAAGCAGGCTGAGCAAGCCCTGGGTGGCAAGCCAATCAGCATCACTCTTCCATGGTTTCTGCTTCAGTTCCTGCTTCCAAGTTCCCACCTAGAGTTTCTGCCCTGGCTTTCTTGGATGATAGCCTTATAAGCTCTGACATAGATTCAGTTCTTTGCTCCCCAAGTGGTTTGGGGTCATTGTTCCTTGTTGTTGCAGTAAAACACCCATGTTGGTAATCTACCAGACAGCTTATAGCTGGGGAATAGGGCATTGAGACCCTCAGAGGAGCAACAGTTCTTGGCTATACCAGTGAAGGTCACATTTGGACTTGACAGTGGTTTATTGTACGGGTGATTCTATTGTGCTCTCATGCAAAAATGTACATAGGTAGAAACTGGAATTTCCTGTATGTTAAGAAATACCTGGGGCTGAAGAGATGGCTCAGAGTACTGGCTGCTCTTCCAGAGGTCCTGAGTTCAATACCCAGCAACCACATGGTGGCTCACAACCATCGGTTATAAGATCTGGTGCCCTCTTCTGGTGTGCAGATATACATGGAAGCAGAATGTTGTATACATAATAAATAAATAAAATCTTAAAAAAAGAAAGAAAGAAATGCCCAAGTAGAATGAAACTTGACTATGTTTCCCAAATTTTATTTTATACTATGTGTGTGGGGGGTGGGTATGCATGTTGTGTTTAGATGCCTGAGGAGGCCAGAGGTGTAAGATTCCCCTGGAGTTAGAGTTACAGGCAGTTGTGAACTGCCTTTCCTGGACACTCCCATTTAAGCCATTTCTCTAGCCCTGAAACTCAGCTATTTAAGGGACAGAAATTAATTTGACCAAACAACAACACACACAAAAAAGAATTTATCTTTGACTAGACCAACAGGAAGTCATGTGTTTTCCAACTGTGCCGTTGGTACACAGTCTATTTTTCTTGAGATCACAAGTTCAGAGTGATCTTTCAAAACCTCAAATTGCTTCTATTAGTAACCCCAAGAGCAAGCACCCCAGTACCACAGGGAAGCCCTCTGGTGTGGCTCCATCCTGTGCCATCTAGGTTTGAAACCAGGGGTGTGCCCCTTGGGTTCCCAGTGCTCCATCGCTCTGAGCCCAAGAGCCTCAGCTTCCCCTCATCTCGGGATCAAGGATCTCGTCATAATGCAGATGTCTGTAAGGAGGCATACATTTTGGTACTTTCTTTGGCCTTTCCCCTCCAGACATGGGACTGTAGACATAATGGTGATACTGGGTCATAGAGCTTGGCAGTGGTGGAATTCAAGTGTCACTTTGTGCTGCTATCCTCTTGGGTTAGCCGTATGGAAATTTTTTTTGTGTGTATGTCATTCTAGTCCTCTCACTGTATCTGAAACACTGAAGCATATGTTCTGAAGACTGTATTCAGGGCCATAACTAGTGTGACTCCCTTTTAATTGCATCAGCAGCATCTTGTCTGTTCTTGTCTTTTGCTCTGAAAACAAGAACTGGGAGACTATTGAGCAGGTAGTGCCCTGTTCTTCCTTTTTGTGAAATGCTTGAAGGGAGATGAAAAGGAGGTCATCTTTTCTTTCTTTTTTTTCTGTGTCTTATTTTTTAGTGCGGTTTCATTGAACTTAGTGTATCATAAGCTATGAGGTTCAGCCTACCCATCCCACCCATTTTCTCATGTATTCACAGAGTGATCCTTTGGTAACTATTGGGACTTTTTAGTTTTAAAAATAAATTCTGGTTCCCTTTAGGTTAGTCTGTGCCTCTAGCCTTGTCTTCAAACAGGAGAGCAAGTGAAGGAGGCTGTTCTTGCTGCTTCTATTGAATGTCTCCCAGGATCTAAAGGAAAAAGAAACTGCACAGTTTCCATGAAAGTTCTGCTCCCTTCTATCTGGGCATCCTTGTGTGGCTTTGATGTCTGGTATAAATACAGTGTGCTCTGATAAACATCAAGGTGAGGCCTGCAGAAACCCCATTTGAACATATCACCACCAAAATCCTATAAAGTTTCTGGACTGTGTCATATTTAGGTGGAACTAGAATTCCTGAGACATCTGCTGGGGGTGGAATGAGAGGAGAGGTGTGACCTAGGCCTTCCTGGGTGGGCTACAGATATATATATATATATATATATATATATATATATATATATATATATATATATGAAAGCATGCGGTGAGGGTTGCTCATGGTTTTGCAAAGGAAATTGGCTAGAAAATGAACTGTAACCTCTGCCGTTACCTCCAGCCAATATGCTCTCATCTCCATTTCTGCACAGGGTCAAATGCACTTACATAAACAGCCTGCAGGCAATACATTATACAGGTACTCATTGTTCAATGAGAACTTTCAGATATTTGAAGTGCAGAGTGAAATTCTGGTGAAGTACCATTTCCACCAACTTGGTGGTGCTCACAATGTCAGGGCTAGTCATTTCACTGGCCAGTCCACAAACATAAATATGACTGCTTTAAGATTTGTCTCTCTTCCCTCCTGCTGCCCTTCTTACACTTGGCTCCTAAGCCATTATGGCCTCTTGATTTTCCTCCCTCCCATATACAGCTGTTCTTCCCTAGCCTTTCTTGTCCTTCTCATCTATACTAATGGCCCAGGTGCAGTCTCTTGGCCTCTGTCCACACTCTTGTCAAAGTTTCCAAGTTCATTTAGAGTGTTCATTCAATACTGATTCTTGAGTGTTGAACTCAGATATCCCACTGACAGTTTAACATTTTTGCTGGGGTGCCTAATGTCACCTCAACCTGAATATGCCAAAACTGAGCTCTTCCCCCTTCCTGTGTGCTTCCTTCTCTGCCCACAGTCATCTTCCAGGTGTAGTTAATAGCAATAACAGTTTTTCAGTTGCTTCTGGATTGTCTTTGACTCTCTTCTTTCTGTTACACTTCCACCCAGTCCATCAGTAAATGTTGTCGGCACTACCTTCAAAGTGTGACAACTCCATCTCCCAGCTCAGTTCCTGTGCCATCCCAGGTCCTCTGTCCCCACAGCTTCTCTAACCTCTACTTAGACTGTTATGCTGAGCTCTTGATTACACACAGTTTCTACCCGCCTCCGAATCTCCTCTCCACACTGTTTATATGGTGCTTTCAAAACAGGTCACTTTCCTATCCAAAACATTGTGAAGTCCCTGCCTTATTCAACATGTCCCACACTCTGCTTAGTTTAGAAGCAACATGATCTACTCCTGTTCAACCTATTCGTCACTCCAGTTTCTGTGCTGTGTTCCACTAGCTAAGCAAGCTCTCATTTAGTGCCTTGAACTTTATGCATCTGAAATGCTCTTCCAGCAGACATGAGAGGTCCCCATACCTGCTCCTGCAGTGACCATGCTGCCTGGAGTGCCACACCCTCCTCCTCATAGTTCCTTCTTCTCTAGCATGTATGTTAGCTTTTTCTGTCTCATTTGCATCTCCTCTCTAGAATGCAACTTCTATATGTGGAAATAATTTATTGCACCAGTGGCTATATTTCCAGCACCTAGACTATTTAGGCACAAAGTAAGAGTAAATGTTTTTAGAATCACTAAGTAAAATCTGACTATGCAGACTATGTGGGGCTTTGAATGTCTGACCAAGAAGTTAGACTAAAAGCCAAACTTACAGCAGGAGGTCAAAGTTTAGACTAGGGAAACTATATAAGTAGGGGATGGATGTGATGGACCTTCAGAAGGTTAGACCTCCAGACCCCACCTTTAGAGGGCTCAAGTCTAAGTGGGGAAGCAGTGACTCCCTTGGCAGAAATGGGATGAAAGGCATTATGAGTCCAGTGATTTGGCTGGACATGCTTGGGTTGGCCATGGGGTTATGCTAAGGATGGTAGCAAGGAGAGCAGGTCCCAGATACAGTCAGCAGCAGTTGTGAAATAAAATGAGGACTGGGGATCCAGCTTGGTAAGCTGATGGTGGAAAAAAAATAACCATCAGAGTAGGGCAGCAAAAAAGTAAAGTAAAAAAATAAAGCTTAAGAAGGTGCACAGAGAGGCTAGAAAGACTTGGGAGGAAGGACAGAGGACAGGGCTTAGAGGCTGGCTCCTGGGACCTGCAGACGTGTATTGAGGATTGAGAAAAACAAACCAGGAAGAAAGGTATGTGGTTGGCCTTGAGCTACAGTAGATAGCCCAGATAACCCCACAATGGTGGGACTACTTGGGCATATAGTAGGTAATTACCAATACGGAGTCAGGTAGAAATATAAGGGTATTTAATAGGGAAAAGCCTTACTTACAGAGCGAACCAGCCAGCCGGTGGTAGTCTGTACAGCAAGAAGCAAAAAGAGAAACCGAAACCGAAAACGCAGTCCCCCTACTCACTCTGACCCCGCCCTCACAAGCCCTCAGGTACTCCTGTAGCCAGCCCCTAAGAAGGCGTGGCTACAGCTTCCCCTACGTGGGCATGCTGACTGAGAACATAAACTCTCCAACTTTTCCTTCAGGACATTGGCAGTTTGTCACCAGAGTTGTAACTCTCAACCTACAAGCCCGGCCCCTTCCAGTCCTAGAATGCTGCCTCTGGGCTTCTGAGCAGGAGCAGCCTTTGGTCCCTATAGATCAAAGTGGCATGACCAATGTCAAATCCACAAAGCCTTGTGGGCTCCTCTCTGGAGATGGCCAGGCCAACCACAGAGTCACCTGCAGCCCATTCTGGCTGGGCAGGCACCCTGAGTAGCTAGTGAGACATGGCTCAGGTACAGATGAACTAAAAGGGATGTTTAGGAGTCTGTTGGGGGACTGGGTGGGGGGGGTTCTGAGCCTCAGCCTTCACAGATGATGGTTGGTTTTGGAAGCTTTCATTCCCATTACTGGATGGCAGTGTGCTCTGCACATCAGGACCTCATCAGGGTTTGAAAGAACTGACATGAAAATGTCCATTGGATTAGAAGTCCACTTGAACCATCCAAGAAATGTCAACAAGAAATCACAAGAAATTTGTGAAAATGAGAAAAGATGATTCTTTAAATATAGTTTCAACTGTTGACATTTTTGAAAGATTGCAAAATGGTTTAAGATTGTATTCCAGCATGCAGTTTCTCATCAATAGTGACTGCTAAATATTGGAAGAAGCTGTGAGGATTTGAGGGCAGACTTTCTGGCATTAAGCTATGTTAAAAAGGCAGGCTCAGGTTTTTTAGATGTTTGGAAAGGATTTATTTCGAAGCATCTAATAATCCTCCCCCCCACACACACACACTGACAAATAGCATTGTTATTGGGTTTTTTATTAATGTAATTTTTTGTATGTGGTTGCTTTGGCTGCATGTTTGTATTGCTTTATGTAGTTCCTATGAAAGCCAGAAGAGGTCATCATGTCCCTAAAACCTGGGACTGTATACAGGAATGAGCTGTCTTTTGGGTGCTGGAGATTGAACCTAGGTCCCCTGAAAAAGCAGCCAGTACTCTTAACCACTGAGCTATTTCTCTAGCCTCAAGAAAATATTTTAATAAACCTCAATAAAATTAGAGAATAAGCATTTCTGTATTGGTCTTGGAGTGGCATTTATTACATTCTTTATATTATTGTGGTGGTTTGAATAAGATGGCCCCAGTAGGCTCATACATTTGAAAGTTTAGTCACCAGAGTGTGGAACTCTTTGCCAGGATTAGAAGGATTAGGGGATGTGGCCTCATTGGAGGAAGTGTGTCACTAGGGATGGGCTTGAGGATTTCAAAAGCCCACACCTTGGTCCAGTGTTTTTCTCTTTCTCTTGACCTGTGGATTTCAGCTACTGCTCCAGCACCATGCTCTTTGCCATGGTGATAATGGTGATAATGGTGATAATGGACTATACCTCTGAAACTGTAAGTGAGCCTCCAATTAAATTCTTTCTTATATAAGAGTTGCCTTGCAGCCAGGCAGTGGTGGCTCACACACTTGGAGGCAGAAGTTCGAGGCCAGCCTGGTCCACAGAGCGAGTTCCAGGACAGGCTCCAAAGCAATACAGAGAAACCCTATCGAAAAACCAAAATAATAATAATAATAATAATAATAATAATAATAATAGAGTTACCATGGTCATGATGTCTCTAAATAGCAATAGAACACTGACTAAGACAATTGTGTAATTGAGAAAAGGTAAAATGAAGCTTGGGGTGGTGTATACCTACAGTGGGGGAAGTCTGTGGTGAGGGGGCTTATTTTATGACCTCTATGACCTGGGATCTTCCAAGAGAAAAGAAAAGCCCCAGACTGCTTTTGTCTGCAGCCTTGAGACAATGGTCCCATTTCACAAGTGTTTTCTGTTTCCCAGCTTGTTTGGTATTATTCCTTAAATAAGAATGAGGATGGGAAAAAAAAATTCCTTGAGTTGGGTAAATTGCTCTTTATGAAAGCCAGGGTATCATCTGCTGGTGACTTCTCTCCAGAAAGCCTAGAGAGAGCTGTTTGCTCTTGGTGCCTCCATATGGAAGGACCACTGGCCTCCGTCCACTCCATCAAAGTTTCCAAGTTCATTTGAGCCTGGATCTCATTCTTGAGTGCTGAACTCAGACATCCCACTGACAGCTTGTCATCTTTGCTGGGGTGTCTAATGTCACCTCAACCTGAATACGCCAAAGCTGAGCTCTCCCAATTCCTGTGTGCTTTTCTCTGCCCACAGTCTTCTAGGTGTAGTCAGTTACAATTACATGTCCCCATTTCTCCAGGAGCTTGAACAGCCCAGGCTTTCCAGAATGCTGGTGCTGGCACACACCTCTGAGGTGCACAGATTTATCTGGCGTGAGGCAAAGACCACAACAAATTTAAGTTGTGTAACCCATAGGCACATGCCTATGTATAAAAATTTGATTTTGATTGCCAAAGAAGGCAAAACATCTCAAAATGAAGTTGAGCTATCTTTGGGCAGGATGCAAACCGCCCATGCGCATCTCACATCAGAAGCGACGTGTGATTTCTTCCAGTCTTTCAACTCAAAAGAAAAAAAAAATGAACAGATTTAACTGATGCATTCTAAAAATAAATAAATAAATAAATAAAATCCACTTGAGCTGGAAACCAAGTATAGAAGTGGGGTGGGGGCAAGAAGAGTGGGGGGGTGGTGCAATATAGGGTGGTGCAGTTTTTTTTTTTCAGTGTATAAAACAAAGGGCGGTATATATGCTTCAGCTGTGAGTATTTTCTGCTGGAAACAAAGAGGACCAAAGGTCACAGAAACAAGAGTTGGGAATGTGTGTGGATGGTGATTAGAGATTAAATCATCACTTACGCCTGAGGAGTACCTTCAAAGTTGAGAACCATGATGGAAGTCCAAGGTCCTTTTAAAAATCTCTAAGTTCAAGAACAAAGCCAGGTGCTAGGGTATACCAGCCCCTGACTGGAGGAGTGAGTACATATGGGTGCGGCCTGGCAGCAGGGCTCCCTCCCAGCCTCACCATGCTTGAGTGGAGGGGGTGTCTCTGCTGTCTGTCACACAGGCACAGCTTGCATGTAGGGACATCAGATCCCCTCCTCTCTGGGCCATGGTCAGTCTTTAACTTGTTAGGGAACAGAACTTACTGGACAGAAGCAAACTGACCTTCCCAGATCATCCAGACTCTGTTAGGAGCTTATTGAATTAATGTGGCTGCATCACTGAATTAATGTGGCAGGGCTTTGGAGAGAGGGTTTATTCTTTTAGTTCTCTTTTGTCTTTTTCAGAAAAGAGACTTAATGTGTTACTGTGGTGTAGAAAATCAATGCTTTGAAATCAATGGTGATTTTGCAGGCTGTTTAAAATGACTCACGTGGCTGGCCAAGCACTGCTGGTAGAAACTGCAGCAGAGGGAATCTTGGAGCTTGGCCCACTCCACCATTCCACCCGTGTGGCTGCCACTTCTTGGTGCTTGGACATTTATTGGTGCAGCGCTCACTGCTTCAGCCCAGGCAGGGCCAGCGTGACCCTGAATCATGCTAGAGACTCAGAAGCTACACATGAGATGTGTGCTGGGGCCGAGGGTCAGGGGTAGATAGATGGCCAGCGTGACTACATTGCTGACAAATAACTGAACAGGAAATGAAAGAGACAGAATTGCTGTAGGGGGTCAAGAGAAGACTTTGGCTGGCTCTAGGACCCACTTTTTGGAAGAAGGACTGTGGTCACTGGTGAGAGCTGGGCGTTGAACAAAGCATGTCCACCCTGTGACTGAGTTGTAAGCTACTCTGGTTATCACAGTGCTTCTGTGGGAGACCTGTGCTCGGAGGTCTTTGATGACTTGCCCAGGATCCATGGCTGAGCATCTGGGACTTGTCTTTCTCCACATGACCCTAAGGTGGCATTTGTCATGGATTTTAAGAGAAGGTGGCTCTCAGGTCATTTCAGATCTGAACTTCCGGCATCCATGACTGATAAGCAGAAGCCCGAGCCTCAAGCCACCAGACACTGCATGGTCTCAGCAGCACAGTGCCTTGGCAGCCCCTTAGTGGGACACTAGCTGCACAGGGTGGCATGTTCATCCCTCTCCATTCTCTCTGGGTGTGCCAGCACCCTATAGGCATCTTGGTCTGTTTTGGTCAACCCTAGAAAAACATTTTTCTAAAACATAGTATTGACTTTATCTAAATCATGAATACAAACTAAAACACCTAGTTGTAGAGACTGGTCCAGATACTACATTTGGGGTACTGGTGGCCTCCAAATAGAGGTTGAATCTGAAGGCTGGAAACTTGGCTTTCACCATACAAAGTTGGACCATGGAACCAGGTGTAAATTGGTGATAACCCCCACTGAAGGCCATCAGTAACTTACCTGGCAATACCCTGGTCAAACAGTGCTCTGTAAAGGGCCCAGAAGCCACCTAAGAAGAGCCAAGGATGGGCCAACTCTGACTTCTCATTAGACCTGGGGGTGCAATTGATGCCAATTCTGGAGAAAGCCTGTTCATTTCAGCCTTTCCACTTGGAGACCACCTGCTCCTTCAAGAACCCTCCCCTTGGAGAGAATTTCAGTCAAGTCCTCAGCCAGGCTCTTATCTGAAGGCTGTGAATTAGCATCGGGTCCTGTTTTTAGAAGTCCTAGGCAAAATCTCTCTGAAGCAATGTGTAGTTTTTGTCTGGTACCCTAAAGATTCTCCATCCTGGAAGTTTCAGATTTGGCAAGCAATTCTTTGGGTAGATAAAGTTAGGGTGTTTTTGCATACTGGAAGTGCAGAACTGTTCCTTGCATGGGCCACTGCTGTGGCATAAGTTTTTGATTGGCAGTCTCCTTATTCTCGGCACTCAGTAAGTCACTAAACTTCTCCGTGTGCACCTGTAAAAGTGACAGAGAAGGAATGCCAGTTGCAAAGCTAATCTACTTCCTGTTTCACCTGTGGTCCCAGTGCTTGACTTCACTTAACATAAAGAGGAACACAGTGTGGTGCAACTGGGCTGAGTTCCTCAGAACTGCCCATAGGATGTCCTGGACTTCCTGAAAGAGCCACACCAGGCTGAAGAGGTCACTTCAGGCTTGAGCTAAAGAGCCTGTTCTCTGAGGTTAGAATCACAAAACCCAGGCATCTTTCCTATCCTTCCTTTCCTTTGCCTGTATACAAGAAGAATAGTATATGTAGCCTAGGGTCAGATTCTCTATCATGACTGCCTTTGCTGGAAGTTGTCACCCTCAAGTGCTGCAGGCTACTGGCTGCTGGGTTTTGTCATCACACTAGCACCAATGAATGGGGAAGACTCCGTAGGGAAGGGCTGTCAGGCTGCTCAGGTGGAGAGCAGAAAGTGGGCCTATGGTTGGGGGTGGGGATGAAGCCAACTTGTTTCTTTCTGCTTTCTGCCAAATCCTTGGTCCTGAGTTTTACAAAGCATAGCACCTCTCAAAGCCTGGAGGCAGTTAAGACTGAAGGACCCTCAGGGATGTGTGTGTATGGGGGGGGGCGCGTTAAGGGTCCTCAGGGATTGTGAGAGCCTATATTTAGGTTTGGCTACCGATTCTCCCAAAGCCCTAAGCCCATTGTGAGTCTAGGACAGACCTCCAGTGCCTGCTATGAAGATCAGTTGAACTCAGCAACTTCATCAGTCTCTGGTGCATCCAAAATATTCGAATTTCTGTCCTTCCCCTCTGTTACCAGAGAGTGGAGACATGCATGCAGAGCAACTTGTAAATGAACCATTGGCCCTCCTCCCCAGCCTCTGGCATAAGGCAAAGCTGTCCTGAAAACTGACAAACACTTCCTTATGCAAAACCCAGACAACAAACCTGCCTAAAGCAAGCAGGCCCCAGGGGTGTTGTCCAAATGAGCCCCTTGCCATAAGCAGTTCCCTTGCCAGCGCACATGGAACCCACACTTTCAGTTTTGATGATTTCAGAGATTTTTAAAATGTCAAAGAAATTCTGGCTGTAAATGTCCCCACAGTGATTTTGTCATTTTGTAGAGAAAGAAAGCAAGTTTCCTGGCTAGCCATCCCTTTCAGAATGGTCCAAACTGTGGGCCGGGCCCCTCCCTCCAAACCCCTTCCTACTACTCCCCCGTCCTATTCATATTCTGATCTACACACTTGAAAAGATGTTATTCCAAATATTCCTGCCAAAGAGGAAATCTTCCTCCTGTTTTTAGAGCTGCTGCTGGAAGACTTAATATGCTTGTTGGGCCCGAGGCTGCAGATGTGGACTCACACACAGTATGACCAAGATGGCCAGGCTTTGGCTTTGGGTAGTTGGCCCACCACCTTGTCTGAGGTGTCACAGCTCAGAGGGAGGAAGGTCTCAGATCCCTTAAGGTTCTAACTCTGACCCCATCAGGGGTGCTCACCTAGAGGCAGGAGTAAAACTAGGTAAGACAACTCACCCCCAGAGGGGAGGGTCTCCTGACTCGGAATTCCCAGTCAGCTGATGAAAGTGAAGATGTAGTAGGTAGGAATGATGTGCCAAGCTAAGTTGTTAAAATACAGAAATTGGTAGAGAACTTTTCAGAAACCGCAAGGGAATTTGATCTTTCTTCACCAGCACTCTCTGATGTCCTACTGCGTGTCCATTGATAAAGGCGGGCAGCGCATACTCCGCTTAAGGGTGGAAGGAGGCAGCCGGCAACCTGACTGAGTGCTTCTGTGGCTAAGGGAAAGGCACGCGAGGTTCACTTGAATGGTGGGCACTACGCTTAGGACAAGTCCGAAGGAATTCCGACAGCTTTCCAGAGGAAATCGTATTGAAATTGAGATCTGAAAGATGTGAAGAGACACAAGACAAAAGGAGTCTTCTAGCAAAGTGTGGTATGGCTTTGGGGAAGCACAGTAGGTGGATGCCAGCTGTCCCAGCCAGAGCCTGGGAAACTAGGGGGATGTAGAGTTGAGAGAGTACAGAGAGGTGGGAAAGGGGCCCTGGATTCAGAGTAGGGTGACTGCAGAGGGACAGTGCTATGTCCAGTCATGGGAAGTCTGCTGGAGGAGGAGACAAAGAGAAGCAGATGGTGGAAGGAGAGAAGTCAGCTCCCTGGGAGGGTGCCCACAGGAGTGCAGCTGGAGGAGGTCCAGGGTCTTCATGCCACTGGGGTCCTGAATGAGGACCTCAGCAGCATCCTTAGCAATCAAGTATTTGGTGCTAATTACAGATAACAGCAGGCTTCATTTGCATATTAACGACTGAGTATACTAATTACAAATTAGCTTTATCTATTCATTAAAACAAGACCAGGATGCCTTTTTACTTGGGAAGGATTTGATAGTGTTGAGTTAAATTACTGTGCACCTGGAAGGAATGAATACCAGCTGCATTTTCTTGTGGGTATTGTATAAATCAGTCTGGTAAAAATAGAGGCAGTAGCAAATTTGAAACCAAAGATGGGGTTCGATTTTGTGTCCTCAGAAGTCCAATGCATACATGAAGATAAGAGTTATTTCCAGCAAACTTGTCAGGAAAGTTCAAAATTGTTACACTAAAAAAAGAAAAATGTTGTGCTGCTGTTTATGAAAGTTCCCTCTGAGGCTGAAGTTCTCCCAGAATGAGCCAGGAGGGAGCTGTGCAAGGTGGATGAGGTGGAGAGGATAGGGAAGAAAATGTGATAATAACAAAAGACCAAGAAAGCAAATAGCAGTGGCGATGACAGTAGCTTCCTTGTCCATGAGAAGCTTGGCTCTGTGAAATAACTGAATTAAGCTCTGCCTTCCCTAGGGCAGGGACTGTGACACTGGGAAGGTGGAGAAGAGGTAGCATGTGTCTGAGAGAAGTGAAAGAAATTTCCTAAGTGTGTGCCACATAAGGTAAATAATACAAGATACCAAGGCTTGGGGATTGGAACAAGGAATGGAGACAGACAGCTTTTTTTTTTTTCTCTTGTGTATCTACTGGTCATGCTGACTTCTTAAATCCACATATAATTGATACTTTGATACAGGATGAAGATCAGGTCTGTGAAGACATGAAAGACCAGTTTGTTTGGCTTTAATTCCTAAGCCAAGACATGAAGAAATAACAGTCTATTAATTCACCAAAAACAGAAACAGAACCACCATTCCTTAATGCATGTGGCTGGGGCAAATGTAGCTCTTTGTGGCACTGGCCTGTCTCAAATCTCCAAGGCTTTCCATCACCTGCCTGAGAAAATTCATGTCCTTCAGGGCTTCTGTGATATGGGCTCTATCAGCCTCTCTTCATGGCCCTCTTTAACCCAGTCCTTGTTAACTTGACACACAAATGTATCAATGTTAAGCCATAACCTTTCCTTTCTTGTTTGTCCCCAAGATCAGATGTCACTACAATGTGATGTAAAAGATAGATATTGAACTTCTAAAGTTTTACAGTCTTTAAAAATATTAATGTCTTTTTAAAGGTCAAAACTCTCTTAACTGTAGGCCCCTGTAAAATGAAAAAAAAATGATGTTATATACTTTCTACTCCAACAGGGAAGAATCAGAACAAAAAACAATCACATTTAAGTAAACCAAAATCCATCAGTGTAGATAGCTCAGTGTCCAACATCTGGTCCACAGATTAGCCATCCCATTTCTACAATTCTGCCATCCTCAGCATGCACAATTTGTTTTATAGGCTTAGACAGTTCCACTCCACACCTGCTGATGCCCTTGGTGGACATCCCATGGTCCTGAAATCTCCCAAAATCCGGAGTCATCACTGCATCTGAGACTGCACCTTTACCAATGGCCTTTCCTGGCCTTTCTTCAGGACTCTGTCCCTGGCACATGGTGGCAAACCTCAGTTTCTCTCTATGCCCTCTTGTGGAATATTTGATAAGATGTGTTACATTTGTCTATGCTGTGGAACATTTGTTTAAAGATGTGTTGCATTCTTTTATGTTGCATTTGTTTAACTGTGAAGCTGTGTTATATTGCCTGTCTAAAACACCTGATTGGTCTAATAAAGAGCTGAATGAATAATAGCAAGGCAAGAGAAAGGCTAAGCAGGGCTGCCAGGCAGAGAGAATAGATAGGAGAAATCTGGGAAGAAGGAGTGAGAAAGAAGAATAGAGGAAGACTATAGGTGCCAGCCACCCAGATACACAGCAAGCCATGGAGAATGAAGTAAAGAAAGATTTAAAGCCCAGTGACAAAAGATAGATGGGGTAATTTAAGAAAAGCTGTCTAGAAACAAGCTAAGCTAAGGCCAGGCATTCATAACTAAGAATAAGCCTTCATGTATTTATTTGGGAGCTGAGTAGTAGCAAAGAGCAAAGAGTAAAAAGTAAAAAAACAACCAACCACAATGGTTGTTTTATGTTTTTAAAATCAGTACCTTGAGGAGGATTCTTACACACTGCTGAGTTTGGCTTCTCGCTTGATGTACAACTTGGTGATCCTGCCCCTCTACCAACAGTGTGCATGTGCTGGCCCTGAGGAAATACTTCTCAGAATATTTCACTTCGTTGACATTGATCTGTATTCATCATGGCTGATTCTTCAGCCCCAACTGATAAGCAACCATGGATTCTTAATTTGAAATGCCACACAAATGGTCCTCAAAGAGTTTTCTTCCCTCCAAAATTCATAGGTCAGAAGGCATCCACTGTCTCCATTTCTGTTAACACTCTTATCTCCCAAGCCACCACAGAAGAGCCCACTAAACTTTAAGCACTTTAAGTTTTCTAGTCCAATGTTCCCAATGCTTCCACAATCTTCCCAAAAAATAACATGGTCAGGTCATCATAGCAACAATCCAATCCTGGTTCCTAGATTTTGTTGTAGTTTGCTTTGCATAAAATACTCTGACCAAAACAACTCAGGGAAGGAAAGGGTTATTTCAGCTTATACTTCCAGGTCACAGTCCATCAGTGAAGAGTCAGGGAACAAACTCAAGCAGACTGGAGCAGAAGCCAGGGAAGAGCACTGACCCCTCCAACTTGTTCAGCTGGCTTTCTTGCACAGGCCAGGCTCACCTGCTTAAGGATGGTGCTGCCCACACAGACCAGACCCCTCTCCTATCCATAATCAAGACACTTTTCCACAGACACACCCATAGGCCCATGCAATGAAGACAATTCTCCAATTGAAGTTCCTTTTCCTGAGTGACTGGTTTGTGTCAAGTTAGCAATGAATACAAACCTGGGACACTCTTCTTTGAAATCAATAGGAAAGAAGTCCTTTTTGTCTTTTTTTTTTCTCTCCAGGTCCCATTCTCCATCAAGTACCCCTGACTCAGTCTCTGCTCCCCTCTCTCACTGAAGGGCAAAGGCAACCACAGTCTGATGGAAGAGACAGGAAGGATTCAAAAGACAGAAGGAGCATCAGGGACTCAGGGCTCTGGCAGACTTCTAGAGGGTCACCAGCTAACTGCACCCACAGAGGGTAGTGCCAGGATGCTTGTAGCTTTCCTGCTAAATACTCCCCAATGCTGTCCATGTCCCTGGTACTCATCAGCCAGGGAGCAGCAGTTCTCAGGCTCATTCCTCAGATAGCTCCTATCCATCAGCTGAGATTTATAAAGTTGGGAAGCGAGGTCTGGGATATCTCTAAGCGTAGCTCAGTGATAAAGTGCTTGCCTAGCACCTGAGAGGTCCTGGCTTCCATTCTCAGCTTGTCCAACAACAACAAATAAACAACAGAGTGTCCTGTGTTCCTTTCTCAAGTTTCAGTGGACCCCAACCCCACTGCCCTTCACAAGAGCTAAAGGGACCAGGCAAGTATGTAGTGTGGAGCCTCACAGCCTTTGCAGTAAGGACACCCAACCCAGTTCTGGCTTTGCAGTTTTCTTACACGAGTCCAGCCAAGAGGAAAGGAAACAGACCACAGCAGTCAGCAAATGCCTAGAGAAAGGGAGGTGGAGTGAATGCTCCCCGCCTGCCCAGCACTGAAGTCTATGCTGTGGCACCAGACAGAAGTCTGTGCGGTGGTGGTGCACACCTTTAATCCCAGCACTCGGGAGATCTCTGAGAGTTTGAGACCAGCCTGGTCTACAAAGAGCTAGTTCTAGGACAGCCTCCAATGCCACAGAGAAACCCTGTCTCGAAGAACAAAACAAAACAAACAACAACAACAAAAAATTCTTGATTGTGACATTGGCTGGCAAAGAGGACAGGAGCAGGAAAGAATTCAAATCTGCTTCCCCAGTCAGTGTGAGGGTGGAGTGTTCCAGGCCCAGGGAGGAAGAAGGTAGTTTCAGAGTCCAGTGTGCAGCTGTAGATGGTCTTCACTCCTCATCACAGGTTGCATGGTTCTTTTAGGAGGGAATTATATTCTGTCTGTGGTGTTTGAGCTAGTGATGTTAAAGTCATTGGTTAGGTAAATGGGCTGCTTCTGTGTGTGATGTTTCTCCAGAAGCCAGTCTCAACCTGCTAGAGTAGATTCTGGGAGCTTTTCTGGAAAAGCAGCAGCAACATTTGGCTGTGTAGGCACTCATGCCCAGGCCTTTGCTGATTTCAGTACTAAGTAAGGGTAGTAGTCACTCAGGCAGGCAGCTTTTGAACTTGGACTGTGGGTCCTATGCCCGGCTGCAGCACCAGGGAGGTAGCCACTGTCATGGCCTCTGGCATTTAGTGGGTATGAATCCCCAGACTCAGAGCAGAAAGTCAATTTGTTCAGGTCACCTGTCCTTGGCTCTGTTGCAGGTCCATCTGGCCTCTCATTATGGACCAGATTGGCAAAGGACAGAGATGTAGAGAAGAGCAAAGCTCAGCATACACACTCACCAAGGCTCCCATGACTTCCTTCATCTCTTTGGCTTCAGGCTGCCCACGGGTTGGGTGGTGAATAAGCAGAAGGCTTTCACTTTAGAGGATGCAGTAGGAAGGGAAGTTGGCTCTCAGGGGTGCTTGCTGTGTTCATTTCCTCTTGCAAGCCCATGATCAGCTCCACAGAGTTCTCAGGGTACTTCTTAGTTCCAGAGTTGGGCCAACGGTGAACTAGGAAAATACCACAGGTTACATTCCCTGGGTGTGCCTCTAATCTGTATCTTGTCTAGACTTGCTAATGCCCCTGGAGGAGCATGGATCTTATCAGCATCTTCATTTTTGACAAGCAATAAGTTCACACTTATCTAGGCTAATGGCTCCAGGAGCCTCCTTTAGTGAACTGGTTGTTGTGAGAGGAAGTTCTCTGTGGAAGGACCACACTTTCAGCCCTGAACTACAGCTCAGTTTGGCCTAATTGTCATTGATTTTATTTGTTGCATAAAATGGCTAGTTTCAAATGCAAAAATAAATAAATGGTCATGCAGTTTTGCAATCCCTTCTCCTTGGAGACGGATCCTATCAAGCTCTTTGCTGTTTCTTGGTTATTTCAGTTTGCCATGGCGCTGATCTTTCTTTATTCTTTTCTATTTTCTGTCTCTCTGTTGTGCTTTCCCTACCCTTACCAAAAAAAGAAAAACAGAGTCTCTCTCTCTGTGTCTATCTCCTCTGTCTGAGTCGTGCACAATTTTAGCATGGATGTTCCTTAACATCAAGAATAGTTCCTTCATGATATGACACTCGGAAATCTAGATATGCCTATTTAAATGATAAATTAGAATTTTAAAAGTGATTTAAAAAACCAACAGTTTTTTCCTCAGTAATAGTTTCTTTGCAAAACCCATCATTCAGACCTGGAATGAAAAACCTGAGAGACCATCCTAGGCCTCTGGAGGGAGAATGCCTTCCACAGACAACCAAAGATCCAGTCCTGACCTTCCCCCCCCCCCCCACACACACACAAGCAGAGACTAGTGGAAGGCCTGTATCCCAGCAACCTCTGCCTCTAGGGAGCCATGCTATCTTCAGGCTGCTGTGAGGAGAGTGCAGGAGTGTGGATGGTCTGAATGTATCCTAGGGGTGGCTGGGAACACTGAAGAGGAGGAAGGAGGAGTGGTGACCTAAGGACAGTGAAGGCCAACTGTAGGGGCTGAACAGGAAGAAGGTGAGGTGTTGGAGGCATTTGGGGGGTGGAGTCTGCAGGCCTTGGTCCCACTGTATGGAGTATGAAGAAAGGAGTCTGTGGAGTTGTTCTGTTCTGCCCTGTGGATCCAAGAGGGTGTGGTTCCACACCCTCGGGATAGGGACTGTGACCAGAGATGGAGTGGGCTTGCCTTAATGAGCTGCTTCCAATGACCGTAGTTCAACAGAAGAAGTGCTATTTTCAATACTAGTCTCTGGAAGACAATCTCTCTTCCACACAGGCCTTTCCTGGGGCTTCACACCTGAGCAGCTGAGGCACTGTGTCACAGTCACATGGGAAAGCCATTGGTAGATACCCAGTGAGGATGCCATAGGACAGTTAGCTATCAGAGAGATGTCCCTAATCAGAGCCACTGTCTGTCTACAGCTTTGCAGCAGATATTCAAGCTAGATAAGCTGGGTCAATGTCAGACTGTGAAAAATAGTAGGTGACTGTGGTGTGCTGAGCCACTGTGCTCTGTGGTTTCTGAGGCAGTGATGGATGAGTGGGACACATGGGAAAGGCGGGGCTGGGCAGAGAGCACACAGCATATACAGAAGAGCGCTCATGAAGAAGGGGACTAGAGGAGGTTTGCAATGGCAGGCTCATGGCAGTGGGCTATTGGATGAAGCCTCTTGGTGTAGACCTGGGTAACAGCAAACAGGAAGGGCAGGGCACCTGGTGACCTGACAGCCACTGCAACATGAAAGAGACTGGAGGAAAAGAAGATCGACCAGAGGGTCAGCAAGACCAAGAGGGAATGAAGAGAATCTGTTCTACCCCACAACCTGCCAGTGTCTCCCATTGGCTTAGCCCAGCGGGAGGCCAGATGCTGCAGTGATGATGACGCAGAGGCCTCTCTGAATATATGGAGAACAGACGAGGCAACCTTGTTTGGGACATGGCCACCATAAGTGAATGAGTGAGAAGACAGGTCAAGGCGGGTGAGGAAAGCAGCATTGGAGGGCAAAGTGAGGCCGGGCTGGTATCTTCATGCAAGGAGAACGTAAGGTTGCTGGTGCTGAGTGCTACAATGTACATTGTCACATGCTGTTTGAGCTCACTGACAAACTAACTCTGAAAGCCCCTACCCCACTCACCCCTGCTTCAGACCCAATATGCTTATGCAACGTGCTCTCCAAGACCTCTTGTCTGGGGATGGGCTGGTGGCCCTAACTCTGTAGGGGAGGAGAGAACAACAGAACACTCCGGGAGTAAACAAAACTGTGCCCTAGACAACACCTAAAAGGTAAACTACTCCCAACAGAGGCTTCTCTTGTTTATCTCTGGTAGAAAATTCCTACAGTAGGGAAGGGGGAGAAAGTTCAATTGGAGCTCCAGCTGATTGCCTTAACTTCCTGAGTCAGCTTGATTTGATGATGTTACCTTTATCTATTGCTATTTGTTTTTCACTTGGAAGCCTCACTTATTCTGCCCAGGGCACTCTCTGTGGAGCACACCAATGGACTGCCTTAAAGGGGTTTCTTCATTCTCTACTGGATGTTTTGAGAACCTGATTCAAACTATAAAAAAAAGAGTAAGTATTGCAGAGTTTTCTGTGAGTATTGTACAGACATGTGGGAAGGACCTGCAGCGCTCCACCCAATGGAGGAAAATTCAAAGGCCAGCAAGGCACTGACAGCAAGGCTCTTCTTGGATATGTGAGAGCAGGGCCTGGGGCTCCGGGAGCTGACCACAGTGAGGAGGACTGTCTCCTCAGTCTGCCTTCTAACTGGTTATGCCCCATCTTTAGCTGGCATCATGGACAGTATATGTCTCCTGAATTCCTGCACTGTGTACAAAGGAACTCGGGTGCCACCTGATGGAAGAGTGAAACACAGGTCAGAGGGCATCTAAGAAACTATCCAGTGGGCACTTTACCCAGCCTATTTGTTGGATTGGGAATTCAGTCAACCTCCCACCTAACCCACCCTGGCGAGGAAAACTCTCAGAGTGCATGTCTTTCATAAATTGGTGTCCTGGAGGACAGGACTGGCTGGCTTCCCCTTGAGATAGCTCTGCAGCCTCTTCCCTGGCCTTCCCGAGTCCTCCAGCCCTAGCATGTGGAACTCAAAGATATGGTTGCTGGAAGAAGTCTCCTGGTGATAGTGGTGACAACTGGCCAACAGATGCTGAAAGGAACAATGTCTGGGGACTTGTTCTTAACCCACAGTTAGTGCTTACATTTCAGAAAGAAGTAAAGTGGGTACCCTGGGTTTGACAACTCAGATCAGGGTCATTAAGACTTTGTCCAGTTCTGAGATTCAAGCACTGTCATGTGTCAGTTTGTGCATGTGTGCACACGTGTGCATGCTTGCACATGCACAGAACTCCTTGGAGAACTGGCAGAATGGTGGAAATGGTTTTCTACCCCATCTCACATAGTTGATACTGAAATACAAACAGAATAATATGAAAGGCTTTTCTTATTGCCCCAGAATCCAGCAGGCTAGACCACAAGAAGAAAGGGTTTGGGACCGTAGAATGAGACAGAACTTAAAATTGGAGAGTGCTGTATTTCTCCCAAGGGTGTCCTTTCTGAACTCAGTGACTTAGCCTCCAGAGGGAACATGCTGGTTATATCTGCCCACTTAGACCATGTTCCTTATGACGCATGGCAATGATGGAATGGTCACCGAAGAAGGTGGAGAAAGATAGACTTGTCCCTGCAGAACCCACTATATGGCAGATGCCCCCTGAATACTGCAGTCTAGTTCCTTGGCTGCATCCCTCCTTTGGGGCCCTGCTGTTGAGAATCCCAGAACCAGTGACCTCAGGCTCAGAGCCAGGAAACACATGTTGGTGCCCAGCCAGCTCCTGCCCACTGCCAGGCTGGGACTCTTGGCCACGCTGCCTGACAGCTGGGAAGGGAGGGGCTCAGCTTGGCATCCACTCTTAGCACTGGTGTTCCCATTTCTGCTGGGGTTCACTGGGAGAGAGATGAAGTGCCAGCACAACAGATTTGTTTTCCTTTTTCTTTCTATGACTCACTTTTTACCTAAAGAATAGGGCAGCGGTAGCGGGTTGGTGTTGGCTTTGGAATGGAATAGCTCCATGTCTTGGGGCTTGGCCAAGGGCCTTTTCCACTGAGCTTCTTCCTTTCCCAGGAGAGGCCATGTTCTTGTATGAGCCAAAGGAGGGACACAGATGTCAGCGTGGGTGAGAGAGCTTCAAGTCCAGCTCATTACTTCTACATCTATCATTCAAGGTCAGAGCCAAGGAGCTGGGCTTTCCTACTGGATACTGATGACAGCAAGGTTGAAAGTTTCCCTTGTTTCCAAGCTCCATAAAGCAGCATGCCTCATCCCCTTGCCATTCATCTTCTGTGTTCCCACACATTCACCTATCCATTCATCCACCCACCCATCTATCCATCCTCCCACTTTTCATCCATCTGTCCATTCATTCGCTCACCCAGCTGTCACAGCTCTCAGGCATTTACCCATCTATGAACTCTCATACAGTGTCTCTTCAGAACCTTGTGTTGGCACATGACTGGAGGGTAGCTTCCAAATGAGTGATTTACTCAATCTGAGGTATTTGTATGACTGAAGGAAAGCTCATCTGTATGGAGTGGCATCAAGGAAGTGGGAGTGGGTGACAAGGCCAGCTCACCTTGAAGGCTGTAGGGTTGCCCAGTTCCACAGAACACTCATCTGCAGTTTGCAATCTCAGAAGGAACAGTACTTTGTGGGGAGACAGGGCAAGTTAGCAGAACCATGAGGGTGCCTCCTGGAGTTGGGGTTTGAGTTAAAACAAGCAAAACCAAACCCTTCAGCACCCAGAGTTAAAGTCTTTACATCTAAGGGCATGATTACCAAGCACCACAGAACAAATTCATTTCATGTCACACCCTTCACAGATGTGTGAGCCCGTATTTTAAAAACCAGTGGTTATTCCAGCTGTGCTCCTCAGAAACACATCCCAAGCCCATGAAGAATGTAAATGAGAAAGCCAATATGCCAGAATGTGAGGAGCATGGAATATCCCATGGAGTTAGAGAGAAAGCAGGCTCTGCCACACTTCCTCTCTCTCTCTCTCTCTCTTTCTCTCTCTCTCTGTCTCTTTCTCTCTCTCTCTCTCTCTCTCTCACACACACACACACACACACAGAGAGAGAGAGAGAGAGAGAGAGAGAGAGAGAGAGAGAGATAGAGAGAGAGAGATTTTACATTCCTCTGCAATGTGGCTGACACCAGAGCTGGAAGCTTCTCTGGGGCTTTTTGGGAGGCAAGGTGGTGAAAGACCAGGACTGGCATGTGACAATTCCCTGAGGCCTGAGTAAAGGGTGTGTGTGTGTGTGGGGGGTGCTCCCTGCCTATGCTCCTTGATTCCAGTGTTTTCTCTCTGCAAGACCTGAGAATGGTTCTCACATTTCTGAAGAAGTCTGTCAGCTTACACTGTTCTGTTTCCTGAGCAGCCAGGCAATGTGTCGTCTCCAACAACAAAACTGTACAAATGGCAATTCAATCTCAAAGGAAATTCCTTGCCTAAGGAAGAATCTCCCCATGCCAATTGTGGGATGATCGTTTTCCACACCAAAAACACACTGAAAATGTTGGCTGTCAAGATACAGAAGCAGCAGAAATGTAAATTCGCTTAACACCAAGAGAGAAGAGAAAGCATGTTCTGTTAGGATGGTGCGCCAAGGACGCTCAGCTCAGCCTCGCATTTCCCTCTGCCTTTGCCACAGCTGCTCAGGAAAAGAATTTGTGCTTTTCAGAAGAGGGGCATCCCCAGCACTGCCTAGCAGGTGGCATTCCTGATGCTCACAAAGGTTGGGCATCTTTGCCAGGCTTCCCCAGCAGGTTAACATTGAGGTGACAGACTGCAGTTCACACCCCTCTCAGCCTTCCCTACAGAGCCACAGGGCCTGGGCTTGCTTCCTCCCACAGGGCTCTCTGCTTTTGCTTGTTTGTTGTTGCCTGAAGTGAGTTGCTGGATCCAATTTGTATTCCAATTCAAAGCCAAGCTGTCCTTGCTCAGCAGAGTTGCAAAGTGTATGTACAGCTTTGTGACAATCACATAGCCTCTCCCTGGAGAAGGCGTGGTCTGTGCACGTGTGAACTGGAGCCTAAGCTCATTCTTCAAAGAACAATGTCTCATTGCTCATCCTCTTGCTGACTTTGGTTTGCAAGTGAGACATTGCAAATGTCTCTCATGTGACTACCTCTGAGTGTGAGGAGACTCTTAGTTTCATTGCTTTGTCTAACCATACTCCAAATCTCGCCAATGCTAGTGTCTAGCGCATTATCTGCCTGACAAAAAAAGAATTAACTTTCCTCTGATGGGACATAAAAATCATAAAAAACAAAACTGACCCTCAGATGGGGGTTTTCTGTCTGACAGGGAAACTGCCAAACCCCAATCCTGTGGGTCAAGGGTAGCTCTTGTTTGCAAGGTTGAGTTTACCTTAACACTTCACTTTCTGGTAAAAACATTTAAAACAGGATTTATGATTCCAGAAAAATGGAATAAGGATACTCCACTACTTCTTCTAGTTACAATGGAAAATCATGGACAAAAATACATAAAAAGCTAACTGCCAGAAAATGATGTACTATACAAGAAAGACTGTGCAGCCAAACAGCGGTGTGTGTGTTTTCCTGGCTTGTGCACTAGAGAGGCCCAAAATGTGGAAATGTCAATGGACTCAGACAAAAATGATTTCCTAAAAATGACTTCTCTAACTGAGGCCCTGAGAAAGAAAAGCAGTGCAGGACAGAACTCTGCATTTCCTGCCCTATGGCAGGATAGCACAGGGCCACACCCTTCTCCTTGGGCACTGTGGTGGTAGGGATGGGACTGAAGTGTCTGGATTATTCCTTACTCAACTGTGACAGTAGGCTTTAAATAACAGCTGGACATGACCTGGAATCACCCAGGGAAAGGGGTTTGATGAGGAATTATGTAGATCAGGCTGGCTTGTGGGTATGTCTATGGGTGATTGCCTTGATAGTTACCAGTGTAGGAAGACTCAGGCCCACTGTGTGGCGCTGTTTTATGGTAAACACCCCTTTCTTCACCATGTACAAGCAAAGAGAGGGTCAGTGGCAGCAGCCTGGAGGCTGGACCACTGCATCTCTTTCTCCCTGTGCTCGGCTGTAGATGTTGTGTGATTGGCTGCTTTGGTTTTCTGCCTTGACTTCCTCAGTGATGGACAATAAGCTAAAATTGTGAGCCATAGACAAAGCAACAGAAATGAAGTAAGAAGACATTCCCACAAGGAAGAGATACCCATCCCCTGTTGTCACTGTGACCATTTTGTATTCTTCTCTGAATAAGGAGATTGACAAGATCTGTTGATGAACAGTGGACAGGCCTCAAGTGTTTCAAGAATGAAAATGGTCAGAATCAACAGAGCAATAAGTTTGAGAACCAAAATCAGACCACATCTATTTCAGACTGAGCCCCAAGTGCTCCAAATGTGGCACATAGGTCCTTGTGCCACAGATAAGCATTAAGGAAGTCAGGAATGTGAAACAGTAAGGGCTGTCTCTTCGAAGAAGAGATGTATAACAGTTTTTCACCCAGAAGGCTGGTAATGGATGTGGTTAATAGCTTGCTGATCTCTGTGTTTATCATGAGCATTGTTTACCTTGTTCTTGCTTCCTTAGTCAATCTATTGAATATCTTTATGGAAGTTGTCACTTGTACTTTAAATGAGTTTCAATGTAGTCATGCATTAAGATTTGTTGTGCACATGGGGACTGTGTTAATTATCACCAGGAAACTTTTTTCCAAATGCCTAAATTCCCTGGTGTCAGACTCTTGAAGTGTGAACCAACACTGGCTACTGTGTTGTAATGAATTGAATTTCCTTCTTGTCTCCCCTGGATTGACATGGTGTTTGCAGATATCTCCAACATCTGAGATGGGCAGAGGAGAAAAGCCGTATAAAGACCTTGCAATGAAAACCAGCCACACACCCACAAAAGAATCCTAAGGTTCGTGCTCTGAACCTGGAAGATTGACTTTTCATGAAAGTGGAATATTAACTAGGTTCCAGAGTCTCAAGACATGATACCCCAACTTTTCAGGACAAACTTTTTTCCTTTTTTTTTTATTTGAATTGGAAACAAGATTGTTTTACATGTCAATAACAGTTCCCTCTCCCTCCCCTCCTCCCCTACCACCCTCCCCTAACTAAAACCCTACCCATCACATATCCTTTCTGCTCCCCAGGGAGGGTGAGGCCTTCCATAGAGGGTCATCAGAGTCTATCATATCCTTTGGGATAGGGCCTAGCGCCCCCCCCCCACCTCCGTGTGTGTCTTGGCTCAGGGAGTATCCCTCTATGTGGAATGGGCTCCCAAAGTCCACACCTATGCTAGGGATTACTACAAGAGGTCCTGTAGATTTCTGAGGTCTCCTCACTAAAACCCACTCATTTTTTTAAATTTAAATTAGAAACAAGCTTGTTTTACATGTCAATCCCAGTTCCCCTCCTCTCCTGTAACCCACCAACCCCTTATCCCATCCCTCTCTGATCCCCAGGTAGGGTGAGGCCTTCCATGCGGGGATCTTCAATGTCTGTCATATCATTTGGAACAGGGCTTAGGCCCTCCCCAATGTGTCTAGACTGAGGGAGTATCCCTCTATGTGGAGTGGGCTCCCAAAGCAGGACAAACTTTTCATAGAAAGAACAGGAGCAAGGACAACAGAACATTTATATAGGATTTGTAACTACCATAAAAGTCACCCAATAATCAATTATGAATACCCTTGAAACAAATTTTCAGTAAAAACTTCAGACATATATAAAGGAAAACTAAATAGGAATTACAGAATGAAATTATAGAATATATAAGTAGAATATATAAGTAGGAATTATAGAAATGAAAAATAAAATGAATTCTAACCTTCACACAGTAGGTTCAACTGCAGAGTGGGATGACAAAGATAAAATTAGTAAACTAAGACGTAGGCCAATAGAAATGATTCCAGTGAACAAGGAAAAAAAGGATATTTTATAAGCTGAGTCTCAAGGATCTGTGAAATAGTGACAGACCGTACATCCATCAGAGTCCTAGAATAATAGAGTAAGAAGCAGAGCAAACACTATAAGAAATAGTGTCAGACACCCCCCAACTAGATGAACTATATGAATGTATAGATCCAAATGCTATAATGGGTCTTTCTTTGGACAACAGCTCCTGAATAATGACATGGAACTTTTGTTAAGTATGAAAGCTTGGCCTTAGCTTAGGCTTGTTCCCAATCAGCTCTTACAACTTAAATTAACCCGTTTATATTAACCTATGTTCTCCCACATGGCTCCTTACCTCCTCCACACTGTATGTCAGACTTCCTCTGTGTCTAGCTGAAGAATCTCTACCTCTCTGATTCTCTGCCCCACCCACAGTTCTTCTCTCTCTCCTGAAGTTCTGCCTATTCTCTCCTGCCTAGCTATTAGCCATTCAGCTCTTTATTAAACCAATAGGAAGGTGCTTTGGCTGAGATATATCTTCACAGTGTACAGAAAGATTATTCTACAACAAAATGCTAAGAAAAACATAATCAGGACAAGATATCCATACTCACACCTAATCAAATTCCTGAACGTTAAAGACAGAATGTCTCAGAGGCAGCCACTGGGAAGCATGCAGCGTGGGGAGAGGAGGGATGGAAAGGGCAGAGGCTGAAGGGGCTAGGAAGAAGGGTGACGGGCTTTGCAAGTGTTGAAAGAACACAGTTGTAAGTCCCCAATTCTACATTTCTCAAATTCCCCTCAGAAACAAAGGTAAAAGAAAAAAGCAAAAGCCTCTCAAATGGAGGAAAGCTAAGATTGTTGTCCATACATCTGCTTAAAGAATTACAAGGGGACATTTTTAACCCCAAAACGCAAGTGATAACAGAGAAAAGTGGGAACATTTGTCATGAAGGAAGGCAATGAGTAAATGCCTATGTGTCATGAATGTGCGTTGCTCTTTACATAGTTTCCAGGGCTGGGAACAGAGTGCTGAGCTTTGCAGCATATTCAGAAGCAAAGTGGAGATAATTCCATTGTATCGATCCTGGGAAGGAGGGATCTGTTTTAAAGAGACCCAGGGGCCCCTCCCCAAAGCAGATTTAAATCTTAAAATACCAACAAACTCATTAAATGTGAAGTCTAAACACAAAGAGTAAAAAAAAAAATAGAGATTAGCAGAATGGATTAAAAAGCCATGGTCTAACTCATGTTTTCTGTGGATAATCACTTGAAAGTAATAATATAGGATTTTTTTTTCATGGAAAAGCATAGGGGGAAAAAGCTGCAAATGAATCAAAGGGAATACAGAATGTGTTTCTATTGAGCAACATAGACTGCTGTGCATAAGAAGTTGTCAGAGAAAAAGAAGGATATTATATAATTGTGAGAAGACATATTTGTCCTTCTGTACACACCACACAATTTCAAATATCTGAAGGATACACTCCCTTTTTGAGCTGAGGGTCTTAGAAGGCTGGAGGACCAAGCTATGAAGCAAGATTCTGTCTCAACAAATAAAAAAAAAACTAGGCCTGGGCGGATGGCTTAGTTGGCAAAGTGCTCGACATGCAACCTAGGTTAAAAAATAATTGCATCACTGGGGGTAAGGAGGGGGTGGTGGTGGTGGCGGTGGCGGTGGTGGCGGCGGCTTGGTGGAGACAGATACAGGCTTGGGTTACTGACCATCCACTTTAGCTGAATGGGTGAACTTCAGGTCTGGTGAAAGACCCTGTCTCAAAAAACTAGGGGAAAGCTCCTGAGGAAGGACTCCTGACCTTGACATTTGGCCTCTGCATGCATGAGAATACTTATCCCATTCTCCCCAAAAGCCACCTAATCCAATCAAATATACAAACCCCCATTTCCTCCCAAACAGATGAACACAAAGCCCCCCAACAACAATGGCATCATTGCTCTATCAGTAAATGTGAGAACTATAGATAAAACCCTGGGGGGAATGTGAGAATCCAACCATACGATCAGTCAGCATGCTCTAATTGATACTGCAGAGCCATCATCCAACGGGCTGACATCTTCCTTTACAAGTCTCAGGAGATGCTTAGAATACAGTGAATGAGATGAGATGAAAATGCAGCTGATAAGCTGATGAGGTCTGTATGCCCAGTCAAAGCAGTGCTCAGAGGGACGAGGCATCATGGTGGAAAAAAGGAAAGGACTGCAACCAACAATCTAAGCGTCCACTCAAGACACTAGCAAATGAGAGAAAATGAGCAAGAAGAAGGTAAGAATGGGGGCAGAGACCGGTAACACTGAAGGCGAGAACAGGGGCATTTATAAAGATAAGCTTGTTCTTGGAAAAGATCAATAATATTGAATAATCTGCAGCAAGTCTGACAAAAATGATAGAAGACACAAATTACCAATATCCAGGATGAGAAAAGGGGGCATTACACAGATTGTTCCCATTCTGAAATAACAAGGGAAGCTACAAACAATGCTGTGCAAGTAGAACTGAAGGCTCTGAGGAAATGGACCAGTTCTCCAAAGCCACAGGCTGCACGCACTCGGTGGAGAGGAAGGAGGCAATGCATTTGGAGCAGCCCCACAGCACCTAAGGTTTCCTGGACACAAATATCTTCAGGCTCTTACTGTCCCTACCAACCATTTAAGGAAGAATTTACACTAGTTTTACAACTTCCCTTACAGAAAGTAGAAAGGGAACACTTTGTAATTAATGTCACGGGGCAAGCATTCCTCTGATAACCAACCAGGATAAAGATGGAGAAGTGGGGGACAGAGAGTAAGATGCCACACACACCAAATCCTCACAAAGATACTGCCAAATTGAATCAATATGAAAATAATGGTATACCACCACTAATAAAAATAGTTCCCTCATTTACAAAGATTATACAGACAAAGCTCTTAAAACTAAAATTTGAACCACACTAAGACACAAAATACGAAGTCAACACAAAAAAACTCTTCAACCTGGAAATGAAAATTCTATTTATAATAGCTTAAACAGAAATCCTTAGGACACAGCATTAGTTGCTGGAAACAGCAAAATGTTGACTCAAAGAGCTGGAGTGGAGTGGCCAGGAGCCAGCTCCCTCCAAGACTGGCCTGCAGGCTCAGGGCAGCTCCTGTGGGAAGCTCAGCTAGGCTGTTTTGTAAACATAGACGAAGCGATTCCAAATTTTCTATGTAAGACTGAAGATCTGGACCAGATGAAACAAATTGAAAAGGGAAAGTGAAGATGGAGCGACTACCACATGATCTTAAGACTTACTGTGTGCCCACAGTGACAGGGAAGGACAGTCACATGGCTCAGAGGAGCAGATCAGAATTCAGAAGTAGACCTGGGAAAACATAAAACAACTGACTGTTAAAATTAAAGTTACAAGATTCAAAGAGAAAAGGAAGTATTTTCAACAGATGTTAATGGGAAAATTAACCATCTACAGGCAAAGCCAAAGCAAAACTATAGCTCACACTTGGTATAAAAGCGATCTCAATGTGGGTTGTAGATCTAAATGGAAACGAAAACTGATTTTAAAATAAAACATAGGAGCTTATAGCCGGGTGTGGTGACCCATTTGCTTTTAATTCCAACCCTTGGGAGGCAGAGGCAGGTGGATCTCTGTGACTTTTGAGACCAGACTGGTCTATATAGACAGTTACCTGGAAAGTCATACATATACTTATTGTATGAGTTATAGATTACAGTCCTGAACTTTCATCCCAACCTAAACATAAATGTTCATAGCCCTACAGAACTATTCATCCATAATACTAACTGCTTTTTCATAATAAAACTGAAAACAATCCAGATATCCTTCAGCAATAAATTGTTAAATAAGCTCTGGCACATCCATTCCTTGGAGAAAGGTGCGGAAGAGAGAGGGAGAGAAAGAGAGGCAGAGATTGATTGTGCGTGCATGGATTCACTCTTTTCAATCTTTAGTGTGTGTGTGTGTGTGTGTGTGTGTGTGTGTGTGCATGCCAGGATGTGAGTGCAGGCCACATGTGCCCTGGTGCGTGTGGAGGGAGGCTCAAGGACAACTTTGAGCAGTCGGTTGTCACCTTTGCCTTGTTGAGTCAATCTTTCTCATTCTGCTCTGCACTGAGTACTCCATGATACATGCCCCAGAGCTTCTCTTGTTTTCATCTCCCCTTAGGAGTGGCCAGGATTACAGATGCAGCCCACTGCATGGGATTTATAAAGATGTGCATTCCGGGAATTGACGGCATGTGTCAGTCATCAGACTTGTGGAGCTGGTGCCTCTACACATTGAGCCCTCTCCTAGCCCGTGTTCACATGCTTTGGGATGGAATTTTGTTATCTGGCCCATGCTGTTCTAAGCTCATGATTCTCTTATGTTAGCCTGCTGAGCATTGTGTCTGACACCATACTCAGAACAGATATGGGTGCATACATTCATTTGGATGATCGTAAGAGTATTGTCCTAAGTAAAAGAAGGAACCCCGAAAGGTAGCATGCTGTGATTTAGTGTATCAGACATCTTAAGATGACGAAACTACAGTAAGGGAGAATAAACAGTGGAAACCAAGGGCTAGAGATGAAGGGAAGACCATAAGAGGTCTTACTGTGGCACAGTGGGATATTCATTTATCCAGTTATGATGCTTACAGAATGCATCTGTGTTGAAGCCGTGAATCTGAATGAGGGCTATAGTTTGAGTATATCAACGACTGTATGATTTCTAGAATGTCATATGGTTTTTATTTGTTTCTTTTAATTAAGACATTATAATTACATCATTTTCACATTCCTCCCCCAAACCCTTAATATACCTCTCATTGCTCTTTTTTAAGTTGATGGCCTCTTTTGTCATTAATCGTTATTGTATTCACATAAGTATATGCATATATTCTTAAATATAACTTGCTCAGCCTGTGTAATGTTACTTGTTTGTGTGTTCAGGAATGACATTTTGGTATTTAATAACCAACTGGTGTGCTCTTCCCTGGGGAAGACTGTTTCTCCCACTCAGCATTTCCTACCTGCCTGTAGTTCTTTGTTTAGAATCGGGGTTCCTGGACTTTTCCTTGCCTACTTTGGCATGTCTTGTGTGTGTGTGTGTGTGTGTGTGTGTGTGTGTGTGTGTGTGTGTGTGTGTGTGTGCTTTTTTGTTTTCTTGTTTCGCTTTTTACTTTTTCTTATATTAAAAATAGATTCTTTTCTCATACAATACATATTGATCACAGTTTTCCCTCTCTCTACTCCTCTCAGTTCTTCCCTCCCCTCTAGATCCACTCCCGTTCTGTCTCTTATTAAAAAAGAACAGGCTTCTAATAGATAACAACCAAATATGAGAAAATAAAATAGAATAAGATGAAACAAAAACATCATATTGAAGTTGGACAGGAAAACCCAACAGGAGGAGAGTCCCAAGAGCTGGCACAAGAGTCAGAGATCCACTTGTTCTCATAATCAGGAGTCCCATAAAAATACTAAGCTAAAAGCTGTAACATATAGGCAGAGGACCTGATGCAGACCCGTGTAGGCCCTGTGCTTGCTGCTTTAGTCTCTGAGTTCATAAAAGCCTTGATTAGTTGACTCAGAGAGCCTTGTTCTCCTGCTGGGTCTCACACTCCTTCCACCCTCTTCCATGGAACTCCCTGAGCTCTGAGGGGAAGAATCTCTCTCTCTCTCTCTCTCTCTCTCTCTCTCTCTCTCTCTCTCTCTCTCTCTCTCTCTCTGCATCATGTCTGGCTGTGGATCTCTGCACATTTTTTTTCTCCTTTTGAGAACTCTCTGTTCAGGTACCAGGCCCATTCTTTGAATGAGGCATTTGCTTTTTGTTATTTTTTGAGTTCTTTACATATTTTGGATATTAATCCACTGTGAGATGTATAGCTGGCAGAGAGTCTTTACCATGTGTGGGCTTCCTCTTCACCAGGTCAATTGTTTCTTTAGTTCTGTAGAAGCCTTTTAGTTCTATGGAGTCCCACTTGTCAGTTATTGGACTTAATTCTTGGACCAATGGAGAAAGTCCTTTCCTATACCTATGTCATGGATGGTACTGCCTATGTTTTCTTCCAGCACTTTCAGTATTTCAGGTTTCACTTTTAGGTCCTTGGTCCATTTGGAGTTAGATTTTGTGCAAGGTGAGAGATGAATCTGATTTCATTCATCTGCATAAGGACATCCAGTTTTCCAAGAAACGTTTATTGAAGGTTCTTCATCCCCCCCCCCAGTTTATGTTTTTGGTATCTTTGTTAAATAATAAGTGGCTGAAATTTTATGTGCTCACATTTGGGTCTTTGGTTTTGGCTCATTGGTCTGCATGAAATTTCTTTCCATTTCCTAGAATCTTTATCTCTTTCTTCAGAGGTTTAAAGTTTTCTTTGTAGAGATCCTTCACTTCCTGGGCTATGTTTATTCCTAGTTATTCCTAGATATTTTATTCTCTTTGAGGCTATTGTGAGTGGAAGTGTGTCCATGAACTCCTTCTTTGTATGTTGGTGGTGTATAGGAAAATTATTAATTTGTACAAGTTAACTTGGTATCCTGATACATTGCTGAATTTGTTTATGATTTCTACAAGTTTCCTGGTAGAATTATTTTGTCTCTAATGTATAATATATCATCTGCACAAACAGGGATAGTTTGTCTTCCTTCCCAATCTGGATTCCTTTGATAACCTTCTAGCACAATGTTGAAAAGGAGTGGGGCTAGTGGACACCCCTGTCTTGTTCCTGACTTCAGTGAGATTATGCCAAGCTCTTCTCCATTTAGGACGATCATGGCTGTGGTTTTCTCATATGTAAGCTTTTTTATGTTGAGGTATGTTTCCTTTAGTTCTATATTCTCTGTGGCTTTTATCCTGAAGTCATTTTGGATCTTGTCACTGGATTTTTCTGTATCTATTGAGATGATCTTGTGATTTTTCTCTTCATCCATTTATGTGGTTTATTACATTTATTGATTTGTGTATGTTGAATCATGCCTGCATTTCAGGGGTAAAGCCAACCTGGTCATGGTATATAATACTTTTGATGTATGTCTGTATTCTGTTACAAGTGTTTTATTGAGCATGTTTGCGTCTATGTTCATCATGGAAATTGATGTGTAGTTGGTTTTGGTATTAGAGTGGCACTGGCTTTGTGGAAGGAATTTGGGAGTACTTCTCTTGCTTCTAATTTTTTGAATAGTTTAGGAAGGTTTGACTATGGATTTTCTTTTGTAGAATTACCTCTTTTTGGCTGGAAAGCTTTTTATTACTATTTCAAGCCTCCTCATTTGTTGTGGGTCTGTTTAGGATGCTGATTTCCTATTTACTAAATTTTGGTGGTTTGGTTGAATCTAGAAATCTACTGATTTCTTTTTGGTTTTCCAACTAAATAGAGTAAGGGTTGGTAAAACCCTCCTTATTGTATTCTGGATTTCTTTGGTGTCTGTTGTAATGTTTTCCTGTTTGTTTCTGATTTTGGGTACTCCCTTTTTTCTTTTGGTTTGTTGGGCCAAAGGTCTGTATATCTTGTATATATTCCCAAAGAACCTACCTTAGATTTGTCAAATTTTTGTATTGTTTTCTCTGTATTTCAGATTTCTACACTGATAATATTATTTCTTGCTTTGACTGGGTTTGTATTTAGTTTTTCTTGTTTTTCCAACTTTTTGAGTTGCATCCTTAAGCCATTTATTTGGGTTCTTTCTGGTTTTTAAATATAGGCATTCAGAACTATGGATTTCTCTTGTAAGATGACTTTTGGTGTGTTATAGAGGTTTTGTTGTGTTGTGTTTCTTTTTCATTTACTTCCAGGTAATTCTTTATGTCTCTCTTGCTTTCTTCTTGGATCCATTTATCATTCAGTAAGGAATTGTTTACTCTCCACAAATTTGTGTATTTACTAGATATTTGTTTGCTTCTAATTTTAATTTTTTTTTGTTTTGTTTTTCGAGACAGGGTTTCTCTGTGAAGCTTTGGAGCCTATCCTGGCACTTGCTCTGGAGACCAGGTTGGCCTCAAAGTCATAGAGATCCGCCTGCCTCTGGCTCCCAGTGCTGGGAATAAAGGCGTGCGCTTAATTTTTATTGCACTGTGGTCAGATAGGAAACAAGGAGTGCCTTCAGTTTTTTTTTTTTTTTTTGAATTTGTGAAGAATTGTTTTGTATCCTAGGATATGTTCTTTTTTAGAAAAACTTCCATGTACTGCTGAATAGAAGGTATATTATTTGGTGTGTTAGGTGGACTATTCCACAGATATATGTTAAGTCTATTTGATGTATAATGTCAATTAATTCTGATATTTCTCTGTTTGGTTTTTTTTTTTCCTGGATGACCTGTTTATTGGAAGATGTGGAGTATCAAAATCACCTACTCTCAATGAATTGATGTTGATCTGTGTCCTTAAATCTAGTAGAATTTTTTAAAAATGAAATTGGTCACCTCAGAGTTTGGTGCATGCATGTTTAGGACAGTAACTTCTTGGTTTACTGCTATCTTTATAAGGATGAAGTGTCCCTCTTTATATCTTCTGATTAATTTTAGTTTGAAGTCTATTTAGTCAGATATTAGGATAGCTATGTCTGCTTACTTCCTGGTCCCATTGGATTGGAATAGTTTTGTTCATCCCTTCACTTTAAGGTGGTACCTATTTTTAAAGCTAAGATGTGTTTCTTGTGGGCAATAGACAGACAGATTTTGCTTCTTGGCTCATTCAGTTAACCTGTGTCTTTCAATTGGAGAATTGAGGCCATTGATATTTAAAGTTGCTATTGAAATGTGTGTGTTGATTGTAGTTATTTTGTTTTTGTATTTTTCTTTTGTTGTTTGTGTTCTCTGTAGTAGTTTATATTTTAATGATTATGGCTTCAAAATTCTTTCCACCCTGTCTCTGATATGCTCGTTCATTTTCTCAGCCTGAAATAATGTTTCCTATGGGTTCAGTTTGTTTGATACAAATGTTTTTATATATATAAAATTTTGGGTTTTTTTTATATAGTTAATTTTTTCTTTCTCCTTTAAATATGGCAGATAGTTTTGCTGGGTATTTTATTTTAGGTGGTTCATTATAATCTTTTAGGTCTTGGAATGGATCCTTCCATTTGTTCTGGTTTTCAAAGTTTCTATTGAGAAATCAGCTGTTCTTCTGATGGGTTTTCCTTTATATATGGACTTGTGTTTTTCTTTCTTGCACTTTCAATACACTTTCTTTGTTATTTATATTTAGTGTCTTAGTTAGGGTTACTGTTGGTGTGAAGAGACATCATGACCAAGGCAATTCTTATAAAAGAAAGCATTTAATTGGGGGCTTGCTTATAGTTTCAGAGGTTTAGTCCATTATCATCATGGCAAAGAGTATGATGGCAGTCAGGCATGTTGCTGGAGAAGTAGCCAAGAGTTATATGCTGATCTGGAGGTGGAAAAAAGGTGGGGGAAATGTTGGCACGGGCTTTTAAAACTTTGAAGCCTACCCCCAGTGGCACACTTCTTCCAACAAGGCCATGCCTCTTAATTTTTTTAAATAGTGCCACTCCCCAATGGCTAAGCATTCAAATATATAAAAATATGGTGCCCATACTTATTCAACCCACCACATCTACTCCCTGATCTCTATAGGATTGTAGCCATATCATAATGCAAAAATGCATTCAGTCAAGCTTCAAAAGTCCCTATAGTCTATCACAGTCTAAACACTGTTTTAAAAAGTCTTTACTGAGACTCATAGCAATCTCTCAACTGTAATTCACTATAAAATCAAAATAAAAAAAGCATATCACACACTCCAAAGTACAATGGCACAGAATATGCATTACCATTCCAAAATTGAGGAAAGGGAGCATACTTGACCAAAGCAAGACTGAAAACCAGCAGGGAAAGCTCCAAACTCTGCATGTCCATGTCTGATGTCAAAACACTCTTCAGATCTCCACCTTCTTTCAGATTTGTTGACTGAAACACACTTTTTTCTCTAAGGGTGGTTACATACTCAGTCTGAAAAGTGCTTGGCCGGTATCCCATGACTAGATTTTCCAACATCTTAGGTCCTCCCATGAAATCCAGGCTACTCCTTCACAGCTTCATGCAACAGTCCCTCTGGCCCTCCATGCAAGGACATCCCTGGGATATGCGTGGCCTCTACAATCTTTTCCTTGTATTTCTTGATTCTAAAGCCAGAACCACATGATTGAAGCTGCCAAGTTCTGCTGCTTGATGAGGCCGGAACGTGGCTCCCTCTTTCAAATACATTTGCATCAGCTTTTTGTTTTTGATGGTTTCTTTCACTTCTTAGGCTTTTCTTTAGTATCTTTTCACAAGCTGGAAGCTTAATTGTGTGTGGTCTTGCCTTGAGGTCACCACTCCCTTTATTCCACTTAACATTAGGGTTTTCTTTAAACTTATCATCTTGAGCACTGGACTTCGGACTCCAACATTACATTTCCTGTTGCTCCTTTTCTCTTCAAACTATACATGTTGTATTTTCCGTGCTCTACTTGCTCTTTTCATTAGAGATATGCATAAGAGTGGTCACGAATAATCATGTGACACAGTCAATGCCAGGCTATCTTGAAATCTCCCCTGCCAACATCATTAATTCAAAACTTCAATTTACCCTCAGGCAGATTTTTAGGGCAAGGGCAAAAGCAACCACATTCTTTGCCAAAATACCACAAGAATGGTCTCTAGGCCACTTACTAATATTCTTCTCCTCTGAAACTTCTTGAGCCAGGCCATCAAAATCTACATTGCTCTCAGCTCCACTGTCTTCAATGTCTTTAGTAACATGGCTCATTAAGCCATGCTTAAAGCATTCAACTGCTTTCCTAATCCACAGTCCCAAAGTCCACATTCTGTGAACAAGCAGCCTGGTCAGGCCTGCCACAGCAAAATCCCACTCCTGGTCCCAACTTCTGTCTTAGTCAGTGTTCTATTTCTGTGAAGAGACACCATGATTTTGGCAACTCAAAAAATAAAGCACTTAATTTGGAGCTTGCTTACAATTTAGTTCATTAGGGGATTTAGTTCATTATCTTAATATTGGGGAGCACGGTAGCCTGCTCTGTCATATTGTTGATGTTTTTGCCACAAGATCTGGGCATGTGGACTTCCTTGTTCTGATATGGACAGAGCATGTTGCAGTGGGAGGGAGGATGTGTGGGTGTGCTGGGCCTAGACGTTAGAAATGGTTTGAGTGGAATGAAGTCAGGTGGCAAAGGGATATGCTTCCTGGTCTTAGTCTGGAGTGCAGGATTAGTTCTGGCCCAGGGGAAAGGTTGGGCATGTTGTGGAAGGGTCCTGTGGGTTGGTGGATAGGCAGGGCGATAGTCAAAGCCTAGTGATTGTTTGCAGTACAGGCAGGAGAGATCAGACTAGGCTGTCACACTGCATGTGGAGGCTTGCTTCATCTGGAAGGCTACAGAAAAGGCAGGGATAGGAAGGTCAGGAAGACTCATTTGACTAGGCCCTGGAGAAGGAATTTAATAGTCTGGTTGGGTGTGGTGGTTGGAAGTGTTGCAGAAGTGACCTGTGAGTGGCTGCAGGTAGGCCCAGTCCCATTGGAAATCTGGATGTTGCTAGAGTCTTTCTTGTCTCACCAGGTCTGGCCACCCTTCTCAGCCCCAAATAAACACACAAAGACATTGTATTAATTATGAAACTGTTGGTGGATGACTAGGGCTTCTTATTGCTAGCTCTGCCTTAATTATTAACCCATTTCTATAAATCCATGTATTTCCACGTGGTCTTAACTTACCAGAGAAGGCCCAGACCTGTATCTCCTTTGGCAGCTACATGTCGTCTGATTCTGGCGGGCTCTCTCTGCCTACCTTTCCCAGAATTCTCCTCATCTCCTAGTCCCACCTATATTCCTGCCTCATTGGCCAAACAGTGTTTTATTCATCAACCAATAAGAGAAATATATATACAGAAGGCATCCCCATGGTTGGTTGGTTGCTGAGCAGGTAGGTGTGGCTAGTCTCTTCCTGGATGCTGGATATGGAACTAGGGATAGATCTGGAGCATTGGGGAGAGGCTGATAGGGAGGCCAGGGACACTTATTGGGCTGGAATCTGGAGGAACAGGTAGAAGTCTGTCTCTCTGGGGTGGTTGGAAGGGGCACACTATCCTATGGTTTTTTTAAAGATGTTATAGTTTGGGAAATTTGGGTGAAAGATACATGGGGATTCTTGCCTATTTTTATAAGTCTCATAACCCTAACATTTTAAAAGTACAAAGTGAAAGACAAAATAATATAAAACCAAACAGGAGGCTGTTGTGGGAATTCTTTCAGCCAGTAGTCTTTGATGTACCAGCCCCTTCTGGGCAGGGTCTCAGGTGCTAAGTGCGGACTGGGAGGCAAACTCACTGTCTTGGGTGGTGGTCACAGAGTGAATGGCAGCATCCAGTGCTTAAGGGCAGAAGACCTCAGTGGTTCTCCATCTTGCTTTGTCATTTGTGAGTGATTCCCCAATAAATACCCACGTTTCCTTTATCCGGACTTTTGTGGACTCTGTTACAATCTTCCATTACAAGAGGTGGTTCACTGGTTAAAAGTACTCGCTGACTTTTTAGTGGATCTGAATTTGGGTCCCAGCACAGACAGTGGGCTGCTCACGACCACCTAAAACTTATCTCTAGAGGGATCTTGACTTAGCACCTCTGGCCTCCTCGGGCACTGCAGTCACCTGCACATAGTCACTTGGATAAACATATAACACATGATTAGAATAAAATCTCAAAATATAAAACACACAAACAGAACCAATTTCTGACTATCACTGTGTGCAAGCCGGAGGTGCTACTGGTCAGGTGTGGTAAACACTGGCCAGCGGCCTTCCCTTGCCTCACTTTGGGCCATTAAATTTATCCAGTTCCTCAACTAGCATTTGAAAGCCCTTCAGACTAACACATCCATACCCCAGGTATCTGAAAGAATCTGAAGCTGTCCCAAGCATGAGGACTCTAGCTAGGTCCCTGTCAGTCTCTCCTTGCTGACTCCACTGAAACAAGGGATGGAACTCAGTGACTAATATTGACCCATCAGTATGTGTTCACTTAGTATAGACATACTGCATGGGGAAAAGAAACACAATTTACTTGCTATGCATTGGTGTTTTGTATATTCAAGCTTCCACAGTTGTCAGGGCCACCCCTACCTTCAGAATGCAGACCTTGTGCTTCTCATTTCTCTGAAAACTCTCATCTGGGGACCCCCACAGAGCTGTCATGTGCTGTATTCGCTTCCTTCTTATTGTTTATCCTTTGGTTCTGGAGGAAAGATTCTGTCTTTTTTTTTTTTTTTTCTGGTTTTTAGGAAATATGGTGGCCACTGATGTCATTTGCCATCAGGATGCAGGCCTGTGTCAGCCACTCTGTACTTCTGTCCCAGTTGGTATAACCATAATACCTTATGAGTGGTGATTGACTAGATGTGAGCTTTAAGACTTTGGATGTCAGCTGGTATGCCCCGCCCCTCCCCATCCCCCTTGCCATCCTCATGGCCAGTGTTCTGAGTCAAGTCTCCCTGTCCAGTGGGTCCTGGTAACTCTGGGGACCTTGCCCATCCAGAAGCTACTGCTGGTCCCAGTGAGGTGAGAACTGGGAGAAGGGAGATTGAGACCGCTTGTGGAAGGACTCACCGGAAGCCGTAACAGCTCAACTTCCCGTCCCACCCTTTGCCATCTGCCCTGGGGATGAGTCAGCTCGGGCTCATCCCTGAAGAAAGTCCAGGAGCCCCGACTTAAAAGCCGAATGCGGCAGATCCATTCAGGATCAGTGTTTGCATAGGAAATGCCAGCTGTTGGCAGGGCAGCCTGGGAGGAAGGCTGTGTTTTAGCCCTTGACTTGCGTGTGGGTGGTGAAGTCTGTCCAGTTTCCTGTGAAGAAAGCAGATCTTGTGTTCTTAGGGTGTCATCACAGCAGGCTGACTGGTGACATTTTCGAGGGGTCACCTGTGCTGGAGTACCGGCCTTCCGCCCTCTGTAGCACCCTTGGGTGTGCTGGGGACATGAAGGGGCTCACAGCATCCACACGGAACCTTTTGTTTTCTTATTTCTTTAGAGAAGAAATGACATCGTGTCTCTTCCTTTGCTTCTCCATCTCCTGTCAGCAGGGTGGCTGGCTTTGATAGCTCACTCCTGGGGAGGGGCGGCACTGCCTGGTGAGAGGAGGATGGGCTGGGGGGTCAGCATGGATGCCAGGTTGCGAGGCCTTGCTGGTGCTAATACAACCAGGAGGCACAATAAGCTCTTCTCTGAGTTCGAGATTGGAATTTAAATTAAACCTCATTTAGCTAGACGCTCCCTTTTGATTTATCGGCAGACGCCTCTTGCTGCTTGAGCCTTGTTAAATTGCTGGCAAACACTTCACTGACCAGCTGTTCCTATTAAGCCGAAAGCACGCTGCGGAGCAGGGTCAATCCCCTTGCACTTTGGATGGTTCTTATATGTTGTCCCTGTGGAGCAGCCACTGGGAGGATATTATCCCCTGCACCCTGGGAGATGGCTGGTTAATGGGAAAGAGGGATTCTTATGCTCATGGGTGGGAATGGGCAAGCACAAGGTATCACATCGGGACTTGGGACATCACTCTATTCTGCCTTCAGGGTTCCTGCCTGTCATTTTAGTCTTTGAGTGAAGGCAGAATCCTGATGCCCAGTCTTTGAGCTGATATTAGGAGATGTTTACCCTGTGGATTAAGGAGCATAACACTTGTGCAACACTCTCCCCAACTCATCAGCTATGGCTATGGTTTTCCTGAGACAGAGTTGGTACCAAGCCCAGACATAAATGTACCTCATCATAGCATGGTGTCCCAGGAAGGGATGAATTCGTTTCATCAATCATCTCAATCATGCAGGTGTCCCTGTGGGAGCCTCAGAGCTGTCTACCAGTGCATGCTGCATTGTCGTATGAATAGAAAAGAATCTCTAACCATGGGCTGGATGCCACCTGGTGCTAGGGCCAAGGGTTAGGTAAGCATTCCATATATGCATCTTCTTCCTCCACTCCTTGCCTTGTGCAGGCCTCTGCTGGGCAGCCCAGCAACTACAGACTTGCACGGGGCGAGGGCTTCAGTCACAGCTTGAACATGTGGAAAGCTGATTGGCTGCCTAGCTTCTCTGAGGTGTGCTTTCCCTGCTCCTCAGAGTGCCTTTATCTCTCTTTATCGCCTGTTCCCATTTACTTGTGTTTTCCCAAACTGAAGCCCTATGAGGTCAAAGGTGACCCCTTCTGTGGGGAATGAGTCCAGATCAGAGTGGCTCTTGGAATCCCTTAGGGAGGCCATCTACAATTGAGCCAATGGCTTGGCCACTGGATTGGGTCTATGGAGGGCTCATACGCCGGATCTGGGCATGGCAGAGCTGAGTATTTGGAGTCAGGGATGGTAGAGCTGCTTATGCATGAATCCCAGTGGGAGGGACACAGATGAATTTTTGTTCATTAGGAACCCCTCAGTCTCAAATGTTCTGTGATAGCAGCAGAAGATGGGTTAAACCATCTTCTACCCGTTTCTTCATCCACCCATTCATTTACTTGGCAAATATGTCATGGTAGTCTGTGACTGGTTAGGCACTCAGAACTATAAATATCAGAGGCCTTCCAAGATAGTGGGTACTTGTAATCAGATAGGGGAAAGTATACGTAAAGAAGAATGCCTAGTGAGATGGGAAAGGCAGAAGAACTAGTGGGAGAGCCTCCTGACTGAACTAGGGGTGAATGGTGGGACGAAGCTCAGAGAGAAAAGGCCAGTAGAAAATATGAAGCCTTGCCTTGGTATTGAGCAGATAAGACTAGCAAAGGCAAGGTGGAAGGGTAATGGGAGCCGGTGTGGAAAGGACAGCATGGCAGGCATAGATGCCACAAGCAATGCACACAAGATCACAGCATTTGTTTTGCCTAGAATGTGGATTGCCTGTGGCCAGCTCCACTGAGCTGGAGAAGCTAACACAAAAGGGCTCTTGGCTCCTGTGTATAATGACTTGAATTTGATCCAGAGACAATCAGTACCCACAGAAGGGTGTTCAAGAACATTCTGTTTGCACGTATTTTACCTGTTATTCTTGCTCGTCTATGTATCATCTAGACTGCAAGCCTCTGGGGCAGAGAGTTTTTTGTCTGTTTTGTTCATTGTGATACCCCTAAAACATTCTGGAATGAAGGTAGAGACTTAATGTACAGATTTGTGTTTAGAAGACACAGCCTGAAAGGCACTGGGTGGAGCTGTGGTGTTGGAAGATATTACTAGAGAAACAAAGATGAGCTGAGAGACAACTGACTGTAAGCCAGCCGGGAAGCTTCTGGAAGTCGGAGCTCTCTGGAGAGGCTGCCTGGTGCTCTTTTGTTCCTAGGACAGACTCCTTCTCCAGTTCCTCCTCCACTTTGGCAGCCTGTGAGGTCCACCACACAGTCAGCAAACAGCTACTGAGCACTTCTTAGACAGCATGCTACAAAGACAGCAATGTGCAGATACACCCCAGGGTTCTGCCCTCATGGCTTGTCTTCCAACTGGGGAGCAGCAAGGCTAAGTGGGTGCATAAGGAAGGTGTGTGGGGAGTGTGTTAGTGGGGAGTTCCCTGTTGGATGTCTGCTCACCCTGAACTAGGCCAGGAGTTCATTTTTACCCCCTCTGGGTTTTTTTTTTTCTTGTTTGTATAAATTTCATTGGCTCTTTACACATAAAATAGAAAAGAATGGTCCAGCTGATACCGACAAATAACTGAGTAGTTTAACTTTCATCTTTCTTTTTGAAATTCAATTCAATTAAACATTTTCCTCAAGCTTTCACACTTGTACATATTGTATGCTGAGTATATTCTTTATACCTCCCTATCCTCTTTCTCCTCTTCTTCTTTCTATTGACACCCTATGTCCCCTTTGACAGTTTTAATTCTACATATATATGTAAATATATGATTCTTTGTATCTATGTAAAATCTGAGAACAGCAAATGAAGGAAAACATACATTATTTATCTTTGTGTAATTGACCCGATTTGCTTAATATGATTCTTTAAAATTCATCCATTTTCTTTTCTGCATAACTTCATTCTTTTTGTGGCTGGACAATCTTACATTCATGCTCTCTCTCTCTCTCTCTCTCTCTCTCTCTCTCTCTCTCTCTCTCACACACACACACACACACACACACACCCTCTTACCCATGTCTCTCTTGGTAGACACTTACTTAGGTTGGTTCTGTAACTTTCCTACAGTGACTGGTGCTGCAGGGGACATTGCTGTGCAACTGTCTTTATGATTATGTTCACTTAAACTCCTTTGGATAAACACCCTGAAGCAATATGGCTGGGCCATATGCTGTAGGTCTATTTTCAATGTCTTGAGAACCTTCCATCCTTACTGGACCAGTTTACATCCCCACCAGTAGTGTATCAGGCTGCTTTTGCCCACATCCTCTCCAGCATTTGTTGTTATTTGTTTTGCTAATACTGTCTTTCTGACTGCGGTGAGCTGGAATCTCTGAGAAGTTTTAATCTGCATTTCTCTGAGGTTGATGTGGTTGAACATTTTTTCATGTCTTTATTAGTCATTTGTATTCCATCTTTTGAGAACCGTCTGCTCATTTTGTTATCCCACTTATTGAAGAAAAAGGAAAAAAAAAGAAGACTGCATTGGTCTGCTAGATTGACAGTGACTATTATGTAAGGGAGGAATAGATGTGGAGGAGAGAGAGAGCTGGGTGGCAAAATAGGATATAGGAAGTGATCTGATAGCATTGCTTCCCAGGCTCATAGGAGTCTCATTTAGGTTCCTCTGCGGTGGGGGTGGGGGTTGCCTGCTCTTTTCTCTGGTTTGGTTTTCAATGATCTGGTTACAAGGGCTAGTTGGTGGGCAGAGTCTCAGATGCTACTCAGTTTCCTGTGTTCCTTCAGGGTAAAGGTTGCAAATGGTGGCCCTATGCCCTGTGATCCTTTCCTCTGCCAACTGCACTGTTGACAGTGTGCAGGTCCCCTGTAGATACAAAGTCCATGTGCAGGTCCCCTATAGATACAAAGTCCATGTATAGGTCTCCTGTAGGTACAGAGTACCACATGCAGGTCCCCTATAGATACAAAGTACCATATGCAGGTTCTCCATAGGTACAGAGTACCAGTGGCTCTGATGAAAGTCTTCCCCTCAGTCTAGCTGTGCTCTGCTGGCTGGACAGCACTTGTCCCATAGCACTTGCTCTGAGTTCCTTGAGAGGTGGTCACATGGCAGCATCTTCTTTAAACACCCCCTGGTTTCTGCTCTGTAGAGTGCTGAGTCCCCAGGCTGAGGACAGCAGGCTTTTTTCTAGCACCTCCTGCTAATGTGGCTACAGCCTTCCTCCTTCCAGTTGGAATGTCTGAAATGCAGTGTGGATTGTGTAACCTCCCTGGCTCCCAAGCCTGCTGTGGGTGCTGCCTCTGGGAGAGAGAGCATCTCATGCTGAGGCAGCTGCATTGGAACAGGTTCCAGACTTTCTATTTTGCTTTGCAAAGTCCTCAATTTTACTTTTCTAAGTGAGTTAGAAATAGTCAGGCTCAGCCACTTTCTGATGGTTGTCTCTCAGCTTTCCCCATGAGGAGCCTTGGGCACACCATGTCATCTACCATCTTTCTAAATATCATTTCTGTTACATGTATATACTCATCATAGAGAGCTGGGGGCCATGGCTTTGAAGGCTGACAAGTCTCATGACTTCATAGAAGCTGCAGACCCGACAGAGCCTTGGTTGCACACACACACACACACACACACACACACACACACACACACACACACACACACCTAAAACAAATGTTTAAAAAATTATTTCTTTAGTTAATATGACTTTCCAGCTAAGTGTGGTGGTGCAGTCTTAGTTGCACACCCAGGAGACTGCATCAGGAGGGCAGTGAGTTCAAGAACCTCCTGGGTTGTGGACTGAGGCTCTGTTTTTAAAAGTCAAAACTTCCAATTATGGGAAAGGTGGTCCAGTGGTTAAGAGTGCTTGTTGATAGAGCAGGGCCCGTTCTCGGGACCATGTCAGGTAGTTCACAGAGCCCTGTAACTCCAGCTCCAAAGGATCCGATGCCCTCTTTTGGCCTCCACAGGCATTGCCACTCATGTCTGCATACTCCTACACAGACAGACACACATCAACACAATTAAAATGAAAGTAAATCTTTGAAAAACAAAACTTCAGTGTGGATTGTAACTGTTTGACAATACTATCCAGTTAAAGCTGGGACTTCTTCTTTGTCACTTCTTGAGAATTAACAAAAACAATATGGTTGATAGGCCTGGAGTGAGGTGAGTCATTCATTCATCCATGTCAGCAGATTTGCAGAGTGAGACAGGAGGCTCCATGGCTGTCAGGCCTGCTTGGGGTTAGGGTGTGGCAAGCACATCTTAGGGCCACTTTTGCTGCCTAGAATACAGAAGGAGGCATTGGAAAAGCAATAGGCTCCAATGTGCACATGCCAGGGAGTGTCCTGCCATCAGGGGCTGCCAGAACCCACGAAGCAACCTTGATTGAGGCCGCTGACAGCATGGAGAGGTTCACATTTGTCTCTTGTTTTAAAAGACAATTCTATACCAGTAGATCATTACCAACTCAACTCTTTTCCCCAGAAGTTATCGATGCCCTGACTTCAGGGGTGACAAATGTGGTTTATGGCGTCTGTCAGGCAGACGAAGTGAAAGCCATTTCTTTCCAGTAAGTAGATGGAGAGGACTCTGGGAGATTAGAGACAGCAAGATCATCACTCCTGGGTGAGGGATGTCTGTCACGGGATTATCTTGTTAAGAAGGAAGAGAGGCATTACAGCTTGTGACTGTAAAATTGACAGTCCAACTGTAAACACATTGCCTCGCTGAACTTTCCCCAAGCACCTTCAGGCCGCAAGTAAGTTTCAATTCTGATCAAAACATTTCACCTCTCTGGAAATTCCTTCCAAAGACCCCAGTGTGTGGGCTCCAGCTGTTCTCTTTGGTGGCACCCACAAATCAAGGTTTTGAACTTTTAAATGACATCTTAAATAGACACACTTATTATTGGAAACATTGCATAAGTTCAGCTCGGGTCTTAAATGTCGTTGGTTGACGTTTATGATCTAATTCAATTTATAATTATTCACAGAAAGGTTACCACTTAATTAAAGCACTGTTAGAAATCGCCTAAAAAATAAGCCTGGGCTTTGTACTTTCCTTTGCTTGAAGAAGAGAAGAAATACTCCTCTATGATCTGTAGGCCACTGGTTAAATACAATCATCTCCGGACCAGGAAGCTGGAGGCAAAAGAGAAATAGCGTTGGCAGCTCGGAATTGATGTCTTCAGGTCCCGGGCTGCACCAGCACCTGTTGAAAACACAGGGAATGTGGCAGGGAATGATGACTGGGCTATTCGCCAAATGGTGGATTCTTTTCCTTTTGTTTTTACTTGGAAGCCAGTGAAGGTTAAGCTCCAGGCAGATTGCTGGCTTCTTCTTGAGTTAATTATTATGAAGAGAAACACTATTAGTTGTGAGAAGACTTGGAGGCTAGAGGCTGGGAATGCAGAAAGATGGTTTACAGTCCGCTTTCACCTCTCACACGGAGGAAAGCACCCTAGGTCTAAAAACAACACTCAGTCTAACCCAGTCTTTCAAATGAAGATGTTCTGTGAATCCACCTAGTTGCAGTTTTGTGCTGGTTGGGGAGGAGGCTGCTTATGGCACTCTGGCTTCACAGTCAGAACCTGGGAAGGGAACAGGCGGCCAGCAGGTGTCAGCCGGAGCTCTGGGTTTTGCTGACTTCAGGAGGAAGGCCACAACATAGACACCCAGCTAGGAAAATACTGGGCCCTTGCACAGTCTCCTGGCCTTCATATTAGAACTCTTGTCAATTTTTGTTTTTTTCTGATCATTATAGAGATCCTACTGAGTATATTAAAATGAATGCCTAAGAGCTTTTTCTTGTTGTTGTTTTCATTTAACAGACAAACAAATACAACAACAAACTAGTGGCCATCTAATTTTTGCAAAGCCCAAATGGCCTCTGAAAACTTGGTTTAAAATAATAAAAGTATTCATGTATATAGTGAACAATCATTGCCCTATGGTATATGGAGAGGGGCCTAATCACAGAAGAGTGAGGTGTGAGACAATAACATTTGTGTACCACCGTCTACTTGTCCCATGGCATTGTATAGCTCATAGAAGATTAGCAGCCAGCACTGAGGTGAGGTGACACACTTGGGGCCCTGCTGGCTATGCATCTGATGTGTTGGGCTGTGTGACAGACACTTGATCATGAGCTCATCTATCTAGCGCATGTGCTATACTGCAAATGTATTTAGGGCCCACCAATTGAAGATGGAAGACACTGTGCTGGATAAAGGCCCACAACTATGTTGTTAAAAATCACATCTGATTTATAAATCAGAATTCAAGAGAGATCACACATACACTGAGTGACAGTAGGGGCCTTCCGGGGAGCTGCAGTTTGGGGAATAGGAGGGCAGCTCTTCTGCTCTGCAATGTGTTTTTAACACTAGTTGAAGGCATGCATCTGTCCATGACATCTTCAACCCTGTAACAGCCATGATACAGGGCCAGCATTACACACAGGCAACATCTCCAGAGAGCACTTTTTCCTGGCTGTGTGGTCTTGGGCAACGTTCTTACCCTGCCATCAGTTTCCACAATCATAGATGATCGCCTCCTGTGGCACTCAGTTGCTGTGAATTGCACTTGACTTGATGAGCTAGTGCTAACTCACCAAGCTCTGGACCAGTGTCCAGCACCCAGCCCAATAAATGTTACCTCTTTCACCACTATTCACTGTCAACTTGGCCCTCAATCGTACACCCCTCACCCCGGTTCATTGTGCAGGCCAATGGGAAAGTGGTGGATTGCTGGAGCCTTCCTGAGAGCAGTGCCCCATGGGAAGGAAGCATATCAGCCTTGGCCGCTGGACTGGGACGATCAATAGATCCTGGTTTCGGTCTCATCCTCTATTATTAGCAAGAAGCACACTTCCTTTGAGGGTGAACATTAGGGACAAAATAAGGCTCTTCAGATCAGCACCCTCTTATTAGCACTGCTGGCACACTTGCTCTCTCACTGGGCCGACTTGCAAATGCATCTTCACAAAAGCAAATGTGGCACATTCAGGCTCCTACTCATTTGAACAGGAAAAGGGGCATTTTGATGCTATTCTCGTTTTCCTCTGGGAGCCCTTGGGGGTCAAAGGGGTGGGGGCAGCTGAGGTTATTTCCAGGCTTCCAAGACACAGGTGTGTGTGTGTGTGTGTGTGTGTGTGTGTGTGTGTGTGTGTGTGTGTGTTCGTGTGTGTACTCAAGAGCATGTACATCTGTGCACATGCGTGCCCCATTCACAGCATACAGGAAATAATCTGGCCAAAGTCTACTTCTCAGTTTCATCAGGTACAGATTGTATCTTTCTGGGACTTCCACTTTTCTTTGAAACCAGTGAAAGAACAAGGCAGAAAAATAGTGAAAGTGTTGCCTAATGGCATGAGTCTCCCCAAACCCTCTAGATCAATTTTGCCTTTCCACGCATTACCAAGCTTTGTGACTTCTTGTGTGATGAGAGCTCATGAAGCTGAAAGCTTTTTCTTCTAAAGAGAAGTCTGCAGCACCACGGGTGTCAGGGAGCTTGTTTGTCTTGCCAGACTCCGGAAGAAGAGAGCAGTGGGATGCCCTTTGGTACAAGGCGTTCTCAAGCAGCTTTGCAAATTAGGTGGAGGCAGCTGCCCTGTGCTCCCTCAGATGCCCCAAGTGTCTGCTCTGAGTTCAGGGTTTGGAGATGCAGGATGTGAGCTCATGACAAACATCAGCTGCTTCCAAAACCATTTTATCTGAAGTTTCACCTGTAAAACTAAATCCAATTAGTTTACCTGTAGGTAGCTGCTGGTTAGGGAACAACATGTTCCGCCATGCCCAGAGAAACTAAAAACTAACTTCCTGTTACCACCATGATCCCAGAAGCCTGGAATGAATTCATTTAGGAACACTCAGTATTCTGTGGTAGATTGGCACAGTATTCTCTGTGCCAAGAGATGCTGGCCCCCAAGCTCCCGAGAAGAGCCCGGTTCCTGGGGAAAGCAGGGGAGAGGGGATGCTCCCAAGTTTCCATTCTTTTCCAAGATTCCCAAATGCCAGCCAGAAGCCTGTCTTTGTAAACACTCAAATTACTTTTTAACAAAAACCACATAACTAGAGGGCTGATTCAGGATTTAAATTATTCTGGGGAACTTTTTCAAAATTGCTTTTGCATTTATACTTCATAGAATAGAAAAGGACAATCACGGAAAAGCACAACTGACTGTGGCAGAGACGAGTGGAAAAAACCCTGAGCCCAAGCATGAGAAAGAAGCCTTGGGGTGGAGTGCATGAAGCCCGCCGAGCCTCCCCATCCGCCTGTGCAATTACGTGTGGATGAAAAATTGCAGGGGCTAATAATTACAGCAGCAATTGTCCACTTGCGGAACAATTAGCCCTTTGCTCCTTATTATGAGAAAGTGACTAATTGTACCCACAGCCAGCCAACTATTGGTGCATTCATTTGGAATGAAATTTTCTGCTTGCCCTACCTACAGAAGCAAAAAGGCTAGGCTGCCGTCAGACCTGGGACTTTGAAATACCCACCTTGTAGGCTAGGGCAGAACTTGAGGTGTGTGCAGAAGAGGGAAAATGCAATTCGTGCAGCTCCCTGGACCAGGCATACCATCTATACATTAAAAAAAAAAATGACAAAAGTAAAAATAGAACCCAGATAATGATCACAATTATACTTAATGACTACCTTTCATCAGGAATCATAAATGTCTTCCAGTTAAATTTCATAGCCTCTGCTGAGAGGTGAGGGGGAAATATTTGTAAGCTAAACTTCACTTTTTAAGTCTAAGCAACTGAGGCTCTTTAGACAGCAGTGAACAGTTACATCTCAATGGGCAAAGTAGAGGGCTAGCAAATTTCTGACTTCTGACTCCACAAGTCCCAGTCCTTCTTTCTCAGCCAAGGTAAATACATGCTCAAGGCAAGCTATGGCTGATGGGCTGTGGGTCAACATGAGGGCTTCCAGTGCCCCTCCCCACAGAGCACGTCACTCACGTCAACACTGAGGAGACATTGACTTCCTCATGGTTAATAGAGAATTGTTTTATGGGCTTATGATTTGACTCTCAGCCCAGAAAGAAATGGCCTTTCAATTGGAGCAGCTTCCTGTGAAGGCTCTAGGTTTCTTATGGTGCTCCATGGACTGCTGTATATTGTTCCCACTAGTTTGGAGTTCTGTTCTGTATGGACCTCTGATGAGTGCTTACATCGCTGTTGCAGAAGGCTTGACTGAAGCAGTCATATCTTCCATTTAGGGAATATTCATGCATGTTCCTAAAGGCTGTGGACCCTGTGAGCAGAGCTGGCCTCTGGCCCACAGCCTTGTAGGGGATCTGCTTTCTTTGGTTAGATGTTTGAACACTTGGGTCTGAGGACTTGGTTACCTGTCAGCCTTGATATAATGTGCCCCAGATAGCTACTCCTAAGTTTGTGTAGCATTTTATTTGCTGTGAAGAGGTGTGGTAGGGAGGTGGTGGCTGAGGGTACTGTTACAGAAGCCCATGGTCTCTTTCTCATTCACTTTTCTTTTTCAACTTATTTTACTTAATCCTTGACAATTCCATAGATGTACACAGTGTATCTTGATCATATTTTGTCCCAACTCCTCTCAGCCACATCCCCCATAACACCTTCCCATACACTTCCCATCTCTCTCTCTCTCTCTCTCTCTCTCTCTCTCTCTCTCTCTCTCTCTAATCCATTGAGTCCAGTTAGTGCTGCTTGCATGAACGTGGGTATGGGACCATCACTAGAGCATGGGCAACCTACCACATCCACTAGTGCATGGCCACAACCCCGGATGACTTCCCCTTCCCCACAGCAATGAACTATCAATAGCTTATCAGGAGGGGTGGAGCCTCATGAGCCCCTCCACGGTGGGAAGTTGAGTGGCTTGATCTCCTACAAATCTTGTTAAAGTGATCATAGCGTCTAAGAGTTCATAAGTGCAATGACTATGCCATGTCCAGAAGACAGCATGTTGCAGAACTCCTTGACATCTTCTGGTTCTTACGTTCTTTCTGTCCCCTTTTCTAGAATGTTCCCTGAGCCTTGGGTGGGGGCCACTTATTCTCAGCCATTTGATCAGTTTTGAACTGCTGCCCACTGCCAATGGACATGCTCTGACCAAGTTTGAGAGTGGCACTTATCTATATATATATAAATGTAAATATTTAACAAAACAGTAGTAGGTTTCTCCCGTGGACCTCTTGATGTTCCAAGCTGTGAACTTTTGACCAAGTTTATAGAAGCAGGCATGAATTATCTCCTGTGGTCTCAAATCCAACCAGAAAGCAGTTAATTACACCCATAACAGTCATACCACTATAGTGCCCATTGGCACACCTTGCCTGGCAGGTCAGTATTGCAATCTACTGCTAAGTCCATTGGTGATCCCCATCTCCAGCCTGCATAGCATCTCTAGGCATGGTGAAAGCTCTCCACCAGGAGGAAATTCCAGTTTTTTTTTTCCCATACATGCTTAATTTGGTTAGGTTGCCCACCACTCCCCCCTAACTCTCTTTTCTTTTGATAGATGTTCAGTTATTTTTCTTTCTGTCACACTATGCTGGGGACCCTGAAAGCCTCACGGCTGGTGGAGAGACAATCTACTAGTGAGGTGAAGAATGAAACTCAAGTCAGTACCATCTTTGCAGGCACTGGGTCAAAGTCTCCCAAGACTGACCTCATGGTTTACTTTCCTTACACATTTAGACAGAGTAGAATGTTGGAGGTGAAGTCTCCACGTGAAAATTCTCATTGCAAAGCTTCAGGGATGGCTACATCATTTGCAAGGTGGCAAAGCTCCTGTGACCTATAAAAGAAGAATGAATTTTATTGACTGATAAACAGAGCTCATGGCTAGGGCCTGGAGGAAGCATCTTCGATAAGCATAAGGATAGAGTCTATTGGTGGAGGATGCAAAGTACATAGGGCCTCTTTCATAGGGATGTGCTCTATTCATTGAGAACAAGGTTCAGGATATTGGTGGGATTCAGGTGGAGGCTGGCTCCTAATAGAACAGCAAAGGATCACCAGGTTGTTTGACCTGTTTGCCACTCCAGTATTCCAGGTGATCAGGCATCATTCATTTCCTTCCATTGAAGACAGTAGGCCCATGTGATTGGCAATCCTGGTTTCTCCAATGTTCATTCTAAGCTGTACTTCCTATACCACTGCCTGTTTCCTTTGGGTAGGTCTCAGTTGGGCATGGACTGCTGGCTCAATTTATCCTCATAGGGAGGTTTAGTGAATATGGGGACTTGTTTTACTCCAGACAAAGCCTGGGAACCACATTGCTGGGCCTCTCCTGGTTCTGCTTCTTGAGCTAATACTCTGAGTAACAGTCTCTTCAGTGGGTCTTGGCTAGTTCTCCTTTCTTTGTTTTCTCTCCAGAAGAGTCTCAGTCTGTTCTCTGAAACAATACAGGAGCCTGGGTAACTTATAAAAAAACGTTTGTAAAATGGCTCTCATCTTAGTATGGTTTCTACTGGTGTAAAAACAAAACAAAATAAAAAATAAAACAAAACCCACCATGACCAAAAGCATCTTGGGGAGGAGAGAGTATATTCAGTTTACATTTCCACAACACAGTCCATCACTGAAGGAATTCAGGGCAGAACTCAAGGCAGGAACCTGGAGTCAGGAACTGAAGCAGAGATTATGGCTTAATAGCTTGTTCTTTATAGTTTGTTCTTCCTACTTTCTTATACTCTCTAGGCCCACCTGCCCAGTGGTGGCACCACCCACAGTGGGGAAATGGGGCTATGGGTCCTCCCACAGCAATAATTAGTAAGGAAAATACCCTACAGACTTGGCTAGGGCTAATCTGATGAAGCATTTTTTCAATGGCAAGTTCCTCTTTCCAGGTGTGTGTCAAGGTTTGTGTCAAGTTGACAGAAACCAAAGTAGCACATTCTAGAGACTGGAAAGGCTGATGTTGAGGGGAACACATCTGGCCAGGGCCTTCTTGCTGCACCAACCCACAGTGGATGACAGAAGGAAAAGCGAAAGAGAAGTGAAGGAATTCCATGTTTTTATCAGGGTCTAACACTGTACACTAACCTACTCCTTTGGTTATATCAGTAATCCACTCAGGAAAGCAAAATCCCCATGCCCTGAGCCCATTTTAAATGTCCCATCTCTAACATTTAGGATTAAGTTTTCAACACATTCAAAACATAGCAATAAGAAATGTTTTCTAATGAAGTCATTGAAGTTTTCTTCCAGTGCTCAGTGCTATGACCTCTGTTCACTCATACCCCTCCCCCCAACTTCCATGACAGTAAGTTTCATAGCATTTCCTATTTGTAAAGTAAAGGCAACAAATCCAAGAGAAAGGTAACAAAGAAAAACATACGCCCTGATTATGATGATGATGATACTAATACTAATAGTAATAAACACTTGTTTTTCTAAGCTGTCTAGCTTTGGAGGTGCTGGGTGGAATGCCAGAGCTCCAGCCTCATCAGCAATGCTCCCACCCAGATCATGTTGGAAGCATGCAGTGAGGTGCTTGCTGCTGCACCTGAGTTGTTGCAAGCACTCTCTCTGATGGTACTGCGCCCAGATGTCCAGGCACTCTACAGTGCCAGGGTTAATACTTGTTTCAAGTAGAAGTTTTATTGTGTATGTATGTATATATGTATGTATGTATGTATGTATGTATGTATGTATGTATGTATGTATATATGTATGTATGTATGTATGTATGTATGTATATATGTATGTATGTATGTATGTATCATCTATCTCATCTATCTACCTATCAATTGTTTTTTTGAGACAGGGTTTTTCTGTGTAACAGCTCTGGCTGTCCTGGAACTCACTCTCTAGACCAGGCTGGCCTAGAACTCACAGAGATCTGCCTGCCTCTGCCTCCCAAGTACTATGATTAAAGGTGTGCACCACCACCACCCAGCTTAAGTAGAAGTTTTAGAAACTGGGAAAATTTAGAACATAAATTTTAACCCAACTTAGTCCCAGGACTTTTTTTGCAAATTCATCTCCAGGTCTGGTCTATATGCCAGGGAACTATTTAGCACACACCTTTGGAATATAACTCCAATTATGATTCTTGACTAAGAATTGGTGTCTTGTGGTTTGAGGCTCCAAATCAAGTCAAGCAGACAGAAGAGTTACCACAAGGCAAGATTTAAGGTAGGGAAGCGCAAAAGAAGTGGGTAAGGGGAGAAGGGTGATCGATGAGGGATGCAGAACAGATTTGGGAGCTGAACTGTGACCCTAAATGTCAATTGAAGCAAATATTTAAGCTCAAAAATCATTTGTTGTCCAGTTACAGTTACAATTTTCACCAATCAGGAGTTAGAGGCTTCCTTGAGTGTTCCATCGTTATCAACTGACATACAATGGAAACTTTTCACCCAATCAATCAGATTTGTTTGTTCTTTTTGTTGTTAGAAACAACCACAATGTGTGTTTATGCCTTAGGGATGAGGTTGATCAGCCATTAGAAGGTTCCCAGCTCCCCTAGGCCTGGGAACATGAACTTTGTTTAACTCTACAAGTAAAATAGAGTCAGAAGTCCAAATGGCAGTGCTTAAGACAAGTGCTTTTTTGCTTGTTCCCAATGAGTGAAGACAGTATTTTGAATCTCTTGGATCTATTTATGTCTGTGGTTTAGTAGATGTTCAGTGAGTAAGTGAGGACTTCTCTGTCGATGACTTACTGTTTCCAACCACAGCAGCTCTGCCTAGTGGGACCCATAGGCTCCTACATGTTAGAGGCCCCAGGATGGTGGAAGGACTCTTTCTTGCTCCCAGTCCTCTCTTCCCTTCGGAGACTTTCAATGGGCCCGATTCCATAACTAATGTCATGGTTTGACTCAGAAATGTCCCCAATGTACTCATCATGCATTTGAACACTTGCTCTCTAGAGCTGTTGTTGCAGAAGGTGTTGGAAACTTTGGGACAAAAAGTCCTGTGGCCTCTCGGGCAGCTCTGTAGGGTTACAGCCTGGCTGTGCTCCTGGTCCTGTTTGTATCCAGATGTAGCTAGATGCAATGAGCTGCGTCATCATGCTCCTGTCACTGACAACAGAGCCACCTAACTGCTGTCCTTTCCTTGTTCCGGTCCTCTGACAGTGTGAGCCAAACAAGCTTTTCCTAAGCCGATTTTATCAGAGGGTTCTCATAGTGACGTAAAAGTAACCAACACAAGTGATACACTTAGGAGAAGCCATAGATGTTTGTCTTGGGACATCTTACTGGGAATAAATTGGAACTAACCTGCTTAGGAAACAGATGTAAAGAAATAGTTTGGGAATTCCACTGACAAGTATACCTCAAATTCTTCCTCCAAATTTTGATATTCTTACATCAAGAACTGTCTAATCTGTAGCAAGTATTATTTTCTTTTTAGCCCATATTTCCTCCCTTTGACCTCATACTGTCCCTCTAGAGGCTCATCATGATAATCAAATCACAGTTGTCATGGATATCACAGTTGGCATGTAGATGGGCACAAAGTCCTCTCCTGTCCCTCATTTGCAGTCTCTGTCATGAAGCCTCTATCTACAGCTGTGAAATCCAATGAAATTCTTTTTCAAATAATAGAAGCTATTATTTGCTTTTCCTGTGGCTATGGCAAGACACCCACACAAAGGCAACTCAAGGGAGAAAGGGTTTATTCCTGCACACAATTCAGGATACAGTCATTCATGGTGGGGCAGTCATGGCAATGGGAGCTTGGAGCAGCTGTGTGAATGCATCTATACACAGCCAGGGCACAGAACAGCAAATGTTTCCTAGGGCTCAGCTTGCTTTCCACACTTCACACAGGTTAGGACGCCCTGCTGAGGGACTAGTCTCTTGCACAGTGACATGGCTCTTTTGGCATCAAGTGCTGCAACCAAGGTGATACCCCATGGGCATGCCCATCTTCCAGGTGATCCTAGATCCTGTCAGGTTGACAATTCATGCAAACCATTTCAGGCACAAAAACCTCACTTGAGTCAGGAAGCCATGCAGTGTGGAAGGCAGACAATGCATACCAGTGCATTTTCTTTTGGTTCCCTCCCCATCAATAATAAGAACATAGTTCTCACCAGAATCCTGCCCTTTGAGTCTCAGGAGTTATTTCAGAAGAACCCACATTAATGGGTTCCATTAACCCACATTACTAATCTTCCATTTAATGGAATGTTTAATTAACCAATTAGCTAATTAACTTATCGTCTTTTGAGGCAAGGTCTATGTGTTCCAGGTACCCTGTAACTCACTATGTAGCTGAGAATGACCTTCTGGTCTTTGCGTCTCCACTTCCTAAGAGCTGGGTTTACAGGTGTGCAGCTCCATACCTGGCTGTATAGGGAAGTCATAAAAGCCCCTCAGTTTTCCTTGTTCTCAAACCAAGAGCATCAATAATGTGCAGACATCAGGGGTGGAGCAGGAAGGCAAATTTGAATCACATCTCTTCATCCATCTTCCAAATTTTCCAGGAAGCTTATGTCTTCACAATTATTATTTTTTACCTCATTTCTCCAAGTCTATATAATGACTATTGCTTATTGAATGGGGGCTGCACTGTGGGTCTGCTGTAAGGTCTCCCCTGTTTTAGACATCCTGCTTTAGAGGAGCTTCCTTCTATTCAGTCTCAGTACAGTTGGCTCTTGTTATCAATGAGCTCCACAGAACAGATTCAGCCCACTGTGACTCAGAAATATTTGGGAAGAACTTCTCATTGTGCATGCTTATAATCCCAGTATTTGGAGGCAGAGGCAGGAAGAGCTGGAATTCAAGGGCAACCTTAGCTACACAGCATGTTTGAGGACAGCCTGGGTTATAAGAGACTGTGACTCAACAAAACAAAACAAAAAACCCAAAGAGACACAAAATATTAGAGCTTTGATATAGCTTACTTGGTAGAGTGCTTGCCTAACAAGCCTATGGCCATGGATTCAATCCTGCCCACTACATAAACCTGGCATGAAGGTACATACCTATAACTCTAGTACTTGGGAGGTAGAGACAGGCAGATCAAGAATTCAAGATCAGCTATAATGCAAATTTGAGGCTAAGGTGGAACACAAGAGACCCTGACTCAAAATAGTGTGTGTGTGTGTGTGTGTGTGTGTGTGTGTGTGTGTATGTGTGTTTGGTAAAAAATTGGGTTGGCATTTTCCCTTGTCACATGCCCTAAACAATATGAACATTGTATACTTAGCCCTACATAATACATTAGGAATTATAAGTAATCTAGAGATGATTTGAAGCACTTCAGAAAGATGTGTTGGGTTTCATACAAACATGACAACATTTCATATTGGAAGCTGGAACATCTATGGGGTTTGGTATTCAAGACCCTGCAATCAATCTCCTACAGAGTGTCTGTGTTCTGCTGGTGTAATCAGCTGTTGCTTGGTAGTAACACTTTGCTTACTTCCTTTTACACTTTTGGACCTTGCAATTTTTCTCACCCAGAATATTTTCAGCCTTTCTGCATTATTTTTCTAAAAAAATAAAATAAAAAAGAAAAGAAAGAAAAAAATTGCAGCAGTCATTTTCCCAGCATCCACCTTGCCTTCTGGGGTTTCCTTCTTAGCACAGTCCTCTCTGTTTTCATCTGAGATGCTCTGGTGTAATTCGTTCTATTACTCAAGGATCTATCATGGACAATGGGCCTGAGAAAAAGGCACTATCCATGGCTTGAGTGTTGTTCTTCTGTAAAAGTTTAAAAATTAAAAAAGAAACTTCGAGATGGAACCGGTGCAATGAAACAAACTATAGAGAGCACATTAACCAGTTTATTACCGGGCGGGGGAGAGAGAGAGAGAGAGAGAGAGAGAGAGAGAGAGAGAGAGAGAGAGAGAGAGAGAGAGAGAGACAGACAGAGACAGACAGAGACAGAGACAGAGACACAGAGACAGAGACACAGAGACAGAGAGAGACAGAGACAGTGAGAGAAAAGTTAGAGAGAGGAAAGAGAGAAGTAAGAGAAAAGAGGGAGAGGAAGGTAAGAGAGAGTATGTGGGTGGGGGTCTGTCTTTTAAAGGGGTCCTTTACGCCTAAGTGCAGAATAGTTCTCATGGAACCCTGGGCTGACCAGGGTACTGTCTGAATGGATTCTGCCAGGTAACAGGGCCAGGCCAGTGTAATGCCTGAACCTTTCACTGAGGGATACCCACTCAGAACCAGGGTCATTTTCCAAAAATGATGGAAAAGAGTTCTATTAGACCTAGAAGTTGGTGAGAAATAAGGTTCATCAAGATTGGATTGTCTGGCACAAGCCAAGCAGAGAGTATAGTCAGGGAGAGACAACAGTAGCTCTTAGCATTGTACTCTGCCTAAGCTGGCCATGGACTTTTGGCTTTATTATTAGTAATTTTTACTAATTCAATTTATAATGGGTTATCTATTCATACTCCTCCATGCTGCTTACATAGATTACAGTGATGATGACATGGGTTCCAGAAAATACATATAAAGCCCTTAGCCACAGTACCTTGTATGAGGGAGTGGCCAATAAATATTAACCATTATCATAGTCACAGCAGGATGAGATTAAATCAATACATTTAAACATTTTAAACAATACTCTTCCTATCAATGATACAGAGGCAAAGTCTTGCTTTGTGCAGCAGTGAATGCTGGGGATACTGGGGAATTATGTTGGAGTAAAACCAAGGGCGAATTTCCTTTCCCTATTTTCTAGAGGGCCAGAAACACTCACTCATGTGTAAAGATTGCTTCTTCATGCTTAAGAAAGTCTCTCCATCATTTCTGATCTCCAGGGGCATTTTGTTACTCCACCAATAGACTGGAAAGGTGTTCACAGAAGCCATTCTCTTGGCATTTTGACTCTGGAGGCTGAGATGCAGGACAGCACATCATTCAACAGTGTAACTCAATGCCTTGTCTGACATAGTCTCCTGTTCACTAATTCACTGTGGTTGGAATGTAAAATGAAATTAAAAAACACACACACACACACACACACACACACATTTCCATATCAAGTTGCCCCAAGGCTAAGCACCTCCCCATGTATTAAGACTGGGCAAGGCAACCCAGTATGAGGAGTAGGGTCCCAAAAGCCAATGGAAGAGTTAGAGACAAACTCTGTTCCTGCTGTTAGAAGTCACACAAGAGGACCAAGCTACACAACTGTATCATAGATGCAGAGTGCCTAGGTCAGGCCAATGCAGGCTCCCTGGTTGTTGGTTCAATTTCTGAGGGTCCCTATGAGTCCAGGTTAGTTGATTGTGTGAGCCTTCCCGTGTGGCATCCTTGACCCCTCTGGCTCCTACACTCCTTTCTCCTCAAGATTCCTGAACTAACCTAACGTTTGGCTGTGGATCTGCATCTGCCTCCATCAGTTGGTGGATGGAGCCTGTGATGATAATTGGTATGCCATGTGTTTAAGTTAGGGTTTCTATTGCTGTGAAAAGACACCATGACTACAGCAACTCTTATAAGGGAAAAATTTAATAGAGTTTGTGGCTTACAGTTTCAAAGGTTCAGTCCATTATCATCATGGCGGGGAGCATGGCGGCATGCTGGCAGGTGTGGTGCTGGAGCTGAGAGTCCTTACATCTTCACAGGCAGGCAACAGGAAGTGGAGTGACTGTCACACTGAGGGAAGCTTGAGCAAAAGAGACCTCAAAGCCTGTCCCAGACAGTGACCCCCAACAAGGCCACACCTCCTAATAGTGCCACTCCCTTTGGGAGTCATTTTCTTCCAAACCACCACACCACGTTTTATTGATACTCATGGGAAACCTGTCCTTGGCTGGATGGAGACAGAAGAGGAGGAGATTGGGGGAAGGAGAGGGTATGTGGGTGGGGCTGTAGCTGGTATGTAAAATAGATTATTATTATTATAATAATAATTATTAATATAATAATAATAATAATAATAATAAAGCAACATTTCACATTTTCAGAATTAGAGTGCTGAGCCTTTTGGAATTTTCCAAGTAATGAACCTGACTCTGATCTGAGTGTTTTCTTTCTCTCTCCCTTCCTCATCATCCACCCTCAAAGGATGGCTGGATTGAGCTGTTCTTGACTTTATGAGACATAAAATAGAAACTATGCTTTGAATTTTGAATGCTGCCCCTCCTCTTAGTCTGATAAGTAGCATCATGATGCTGGGCTGTATTGCCCTCTCAACACCATGATCAGGAGGGGAAACGAGTATCCTCTAAGTGTGCTGAGTTTCCAAGCCATCATACCATGCTTTTCCAATGTGGGATAGTTTCAATTTATAATGGGTTCCTTAGGATGTAAATCTGTTAGCGGTTAAGGAACAACTGCACATGGACTTATGTTTTGATATTAACATATACATTGCTAAATGAATTAACCCATGCATTTTTTCTTTTTTAATAGATTTTATTTAACTTAGAAACAATCTTGCTTTACATATCAATCCCAGTTCCTTCTTGCTCCCATCCTGATATTCCCCCATGACCCTCCCCCATCCTATCCCCCATCCACTCCCCAGGGAGAGTGAGGCCTTCCATGAGGGAACCATCAAAATCTGTTAAGTCATTTGGAGCAGAGCCTAGACCTGGGTATCTAGGCTAAGAGAGTATCCTTCCATGGGAAATGGGCTCCTGAAGTCCATTGGTGCACTAGGAACACATCCTGGGTCCACTGTCAGAGGTCCCATAGACTGCCAAGTGCTCCTAGCTGATACCTATGTGCAGGGGGCCTGGTTTTAACCCATGCATTTTGTTCAACTAATGAAACTCCTTTTTTTTTTAATAAACTTGTATTAAATTCTTGACTTATATCAGAAAAACAACAACAAAAACTGCATTTCCAGTTTCTTAGAAACTCAGAAAAGACCATCGTTTCCCAGGTGAGTGGCTGCCAATCTGGCAGATGTTCCTAAATGGAAAATTGATTTGGTCTTGATTTCGGAAGTATTGTAGCTTATGGGTGTTTTCTGTTGTCTAGGCAGAAGGCCTCTCTGAGCAGTTAGTACTGTTCTCTCCATTAGAGCTCACATTTTGGCTTGGCTTCTATAATTTTATCCGATAGCCTGGACTCTCGGTACTCCTACAACAGTAATAGTTATAAAACATAGAAAGTGAGATTCCTGCCAGATGTTGGATTATTGCATTGTGTTAATGTGAGATGTTCAGAAGGAAGTGGTCATTAGCACCCTCACCCATTTTTAGCTGAAGGGGATTTAATAATGCTGACTCTAATTTTCTTTTGGTCTGATAATTACAGGGTGTGTAATTCTGGTCCAAATAAAGGTTACAATCTGCTTTTATTTGTCTCAGTCCTTTTTTTCCCCAGTGCCTTGCTTCTAGAACAGACTGTCACCACCATTTTCACAGAACTTCTATTATGCATTGTTATTCTCTACCACATTCAACAAGATAAAGAGTTCCCTGGTCCTTACCTTTGTAAGAGAGACAGTGTTGATAAGTAAGTGTGAGAAATTTACCAGTCCATCCAAGTGTTTAGTAAGCCATCCTTGGCACCTTCCCAACAGACACTGGCTATAAATGGAATGAAACCATCGTTCTTTGCATCCTGTGGAAAGTGCTTCTCTCTGTGACAGGCGAACAGGAGGTTGCTACCAGTTCTTTAGAGAAGCTTCACTACAACGTGGAATCATTTCCATAATTGCCACTCTCATTTAATATTTAAAGTCTGGATAAGACTTTCCCTTCTCCTTCAAGCACATACACTTTTAGATTATGACAGGGAATAGCAGAGGTCGAGGAAACTGGAAAAATCCAAGTGAGCTCCCGGTAGGAAAATAAGAGTGATTAATGGAGTAAGGGATTGACAGGTGAGATGAACTCCCAACAAAAATCTCACAGGCTCATCCAATAATAGAGCTGATTCCGAAGCTCCTGGAAGCTGAGGTGAGAGGCAAGAGGGACTTCAGAATTTAGCATGACATCATTTGTATAAAATCTAGAACAAATACACAAAATGCCGTCACTGTCTTCAAACACCTGTTCTTATCACCAAGGTATAGAAATGAAGATGGAGATGACAGACAAGGGTTCTGAATGCTGTTATGTCTGAGGTGGTGGAGTGTAAGGACCTAGGAAAATTTTCAAATGGGGCATTTGAGCATTCCTGTTTGGTGTTTCCCCTCCCTCCTTCCCTCTCTCCCTCCCTCCCTCCTCATTCTCCTCCTTTTTTATTCAATTTTTCTTCATAAGGTTTCAAAGAAATATTTTAGTGCCCATTGTAGTTTTCTGTATATTTTGAGCATTTCTCATGAACAATGTGTTCTATGAATTTAAGGAAATGGTGTTGCTTGCCTGAGCGTGGGAATGGAATTCATGACATTTATAACCCTGGAGGTCAACTCTAATTCTAATCTGTAGCCCATGTTTTATGAATGAGAATGCCAAGCACGAAGAAGTATGATAATTTTTTAAGGCCACAGGACTGGTCTCATTAAGCTTATAATTCATGTCCACACTAGGGCCTCAGCTTCAACATATATCACAAGCACGGACTAGAAGCAAAACCTTCCTAATGATACCATTCATCCTGTTCTTACTCCAAGGTAACTGATGGAAGATTCTTCACTGGAGACCCTGCAAATGTGTGGACATTTTTTTCTGAAAGGACAGGTTGGGCTTTAAACAAATTCAAGTCACTAAACAAATTTAGTGTCTAGTAATTGCAAGAGATTACACATTTTCCCTAGACAAGGCTTTCACAGATCTACTTAACTACCTTTGTGATGGATTTTTCTCTTAATTGGCTTAATTAATACAGATGCAATAGTGAACCCAAATGTCTTAGGTTAACCGAGGAAGGGATTAGAAACCACAATCCTAGGAACCTTTTACACCAGGATATGGCATTCTCAAACTCTGTATATGAAACCAATATTTAGAAACAAGTTGTAAGGGTAGGAATTGGCTAGATGAACAAAGACAGCAGTTAGGTGTCTCAACAGAGTCAAGTTACCAGGCTCTGGAAGTGACAGGCAGAAAATCCATTCTTCCTGGACCAACCCTCGGATGTTTACTGTGAAACCTCATGAAACAAGACAGATGACAGATGTGTTGGGAAAGAGCACAGAGAAGGGAGTGTTCCCTAGAAAGTGGTCTCTGTTGGCAGGTGAAAAGTAAGCCTTGAGTTGCATGTTAAACACAAGGGGTTTCTGCTGCCTGGATCAGCAAACGTGAAACTAGAATTACTGAAATAATTGTTGGAAGCTCTAGTTTGAGACAAATTCTAACAATAACATTTATTCTCCTAAATAAATTTTGAATGACTGAACGTTGTTGTTTTGGGATTAGTGGATGGGACAGCCATATTTTTCAAGGGTTCTTCCATGTCTGTTGACCTTAAATCTGTTCCTGTTTCCAAGGCTAAACATGGCTCAGCCTGAAGTGTCGTTTGATACTATTAGCCTAGAGTAAGTAACTTCAGATATTTCTAGGTTCCTTGACATGCAGGGTTGAGGGAGCTGGTGGGGTTATCATGTTATGAGCAGGGCTTGGCAATGAGGAGGCTGCAGATGGAAATAAGTTTCCCCAATCTATTCTGGAGTTACATGCATACCTGCAGAGGTCCATACTTAGCTGTCCCCATGTGGTTTCACATGGGGATGGTGGGAGAATCTGACTGTGAGGATAACAGAAGGCACTGTAGAAGTAGCAGCCATCAGCTCCACCCCTGTCCATGTTCATCACTACCCACCAGGTCATTGAAGGTCTGAAGGAGTGGGCATCCAGGGATGAGGTGATGGAGGGGTAAGGAAAGTGAGAAGTGGTGTTGGATGGCTGGACATTTCCAAATTTACCTGGGATGGTCCTGCAAATTAATATTTTTCCTGAACTTGTTAAAAGCACATCCCCTTTGCTCTCAGAGGAGTCTGCATTTGAGTGATGAATTATACCATCTCTGCAGAGTGGTCATGGGGCATAGGACAAGCATATATATTGCTCATATTAATTCAGACCAGAACATGAACACCATCTCCTTGAAGTTTTGGCACTTCGATGCTTGTGCTCTGACTCACAGCTGAGTAAAGGGGCAAGTGTCAATGTCATCATCATTCCTTACATCCGACTGCTGTGGAGGCTGCAAATTTAAATGGTCCCTGTCTTTGAAGCTGCAAATGAGCCCTGTCAAATCCACAGGGTTGTCAGGGGCCTTGCTGAGGCATGGGCTGGCCTGAAGGACTCAGCCCACCAAAGAGGCCTCCCTAGCTCTCTCAGAGTCTGAATATCCTGTGCAGCAATTGCTCTTAGACAAACTAGCCTAGCTTCTTTTCTGAGTGTTAACAGCCGAGCCAAATATGATATGCAGAGCAGTTGAGAAAATTTTCCATACATTCCTGGAAAAATTAACTGACGATCTTTATGATCAGCCATCGGTGATGATCAAGCTTGTACAGACCAAAGAGTGAGACTAAATCAAAAGAAAAGTGGGCATTTTAAACAAATTGTATTCTTTTGCCACCACAATCATCTTATTCATGTATTTTCTCCCGTCTGGTAGCATTTTGGTATACAGCCCATGCTCAGGATCACAATGGAAGCAGTATACAGAGGAGTGAAATGAAATGAACTTCAACAATAGAAGGCTTTAGATATTCTGGGCAGTCCTCCCTGTAGGGCAGGGACACCCAATAATGAAATGAACATCCCAGGGCTCATCGGCAAGACACAAAACCCTGGATTCTGTCTTTCTTGTGGAGAAAGAAGCACACAGTTAGTTTGTTTAGGAAAGAACTTGGCAAGTAAGTTGATTAGCACTTCAGGGAGGGTGGATTATGCCCCGTTCACCATCAGAATACAAAATAAAGATGTGAAGTGAATTCTGCCTAGGAAATGTCTTTTCTAGAATCACATAGAGAAGCCAGTAGGAGTGTTCCCTCTAATGGAAAATCCTACCCCCCTTTTCTCAAGACCCTAGAAAAAACTGGGGACACTGCTGAGTAACAATACCTTCCCAAGACACACACAGAAGTGGAAGTATGGCGTCCTCAGTACTCCATGCACGTTTGAGCATGGCCTGTGCCTGATTAGGACCCTCTGGAGGAATGAAAGGGAACAAGAACCTGGAAGATCAACACTGGACTCACAGATGGTCAGATGTCAATCCACGACACCTGGCAGAAAGTTCATAGGGAAAGGGCTCAACCCGTCTGGTAACTCTGTTTTCTCCTCTCAAAGCCAAGCCAGGTGGTGGTGCATGCCTTTAATTCCAGCACTCGGGAGGCAGAGGCAGGAGGATCTCTGTGAGTTAGAGGCCACCCTGGTGGGTTCCAGGACAGCCTGGGCTACAGAGAGAAGCCCTATCTCAAAAAACAAAAACAAACAAGGCATACAACAACAACAACAACAACAAAACAAGTGCTTTTGGTTGGGGAGTGGGAGGGGAAGGGGAATGCTTTGTAATAAAATGCTGCTTTTGAGCCTTCTGACAATTTCATATAGTATGAGATGGGCGAGTGTGACTGAAGTTTGTGACTGTTTACAGGCTACTGGTGGCTCTAGCTTCTGGGAATGCCTCACAAGCCTATAGAAATTATAATTGTTCTTGGCCTGGAGACACAGGGGCAGATTTAGGTCAGTCATACACCCTCAGAGCAGCCACAGCCATGAGCAACTGTACTGGTGTTCAGGGTGCTGTGAAGTGAAGCCGGTTGGGAAACTCGAGAACAGTCTCTTCCTTTGACAAGACTGAGGAGGCACTGGGGATCTTGGAGGTGGGGATTACTTCAGCAGTGAGTGAAATTCTGTGCTGCAAAAAGATACACGCAAGTCCTAATCCATGGGCACCTGCCAATATGACCTTATTTGGAAGAAGAACCTTTGTAGATGGAATTAACTAGAGATGACATCATCGCAGGGTGAGAGGCCTTAAACCCAGTAACAAAAAAGAACATCCAACCAGGGATGGTGACCGTGTAAGATGAAGGTAGAGATCAGACCTATACACAGACACCTGGAAATTCTGTTGCTAAGGAAGACAAGATAGGAGAGTGGGTCTTGACACTTTGGCTTTTGAGTTCTGGCCCCTAGAACAGAGACAGAATACTTCTCTGCCGTTTAGTTGCAAGATTGGGGTCACTTGTTTCTCCACCCTAGAAAATTTGTACAGATTCCACCCTGACACCTGTCCTCTATGGAAAACACATGTGCAGTTCACTGGGAAGACTCTCTCTCCCTTCCCTCAGGCCCACCGTTCCTCTCATCTCCCTTTCCACTTGCTCAGCTCTCATCACAAAGGCCTTCCTTAGTGAGGGCGATCTGGGAGCAAACATCTGGCCATGCTTAAACGTAAGGTCCACCTGCCCTTTGTGAGGCAGTGGAGGCAGATCTGAGCTGGCCATTTCACACGCAGTTGGGGTTGGAGCTTGGGGTAGGTACCAAATGCTGTGGGAAAGAAGAACATGGAGGACACAGGGGCTTTCTCGGGGTGGGAGCATTTGAGCTGTTGCCCTTAAGAAGTGAGATGAAAGTGGGGGATGGGAATAGGCATTCTGAGCAGAGGATCATGTCACTAAGGTGGATCTTGAGGGGGTGACATCAGAGACAGATCCTGTACGTGTACTTCTCTTCATTTTTGTGACAGTTGATGAAATGCTGGACCATTTGGGACATTCTGTTACTTACATTCTGTTTTCCTGAAGATGACTTTTGGGTTCAGAGTCTGACTGTCTTGGGCATGGGGAGAGATAATAATGTAGAGCTGCTCTGGGAGGGTTGGTCCACTCTTGCCTTGGTTGGTCTGCAGGTACTTTTGTTGGATCGAGGACTTGTGGGATAATTCACCTGTGTCACTGGTGCAGGCCCAGGACTCCTGAAGTGGGTCAAAACAAACCATGGGATCATTTCACCAAGAGCTAAACTGGACCATGAAGGGATCTATTGAAGTCCTCTGTGTGTGTGTGTGTGTGTGTGTGTGTGTGTGTGTGTGTGTGTGTGTGTGTGGTGTCCTGGTATAGAGGTCAGAGGTCTACACCAGGTATTTTCTTTAATGGCTCCCACCTTATTATTATTATTATTGTTTTTTGAGACAGCGTTTCTCTGTATGGCTCTGGCTGTCCTGGAACTTGCTCTGTAGACCAGGCTGGCTTTGAACTCAGAGATATACCTGTCTCTGCCTCCTATATTATTATTTTTTAAGACAGGTCTCTGACTGACTCTGGAGTCTGACCTTTGGTGTCTGGCTGGCCAGCAAGCTCTAGGGATTCTCCTGACTGTGCCTTCCCAGCACTGGGATTCCAGGCAGGCACCTCTGTACCTGGCTTTTGATGCTGGGGATGCTATGACCTGAATTCAGGTGCTAATTCTTATATGTATGTTGAACATGTTAGCAACCGAGCCATTTTTAAGCCCTAGAAATATTTCTGCATACTAAGGGAAAGGATCACTAGAAAGGCTGCATACTTTTTTATTTATTAACCATTTCTATTATTAATATTTTGTGGTCAATCCTAGAGCTTTGCACACACTAGACAGACATGGGTAACTGCCTCATTTTAAAACAAAAGCATTTTGAATGCTGACACCTTTATATTATCCAGTTTTGAAAGTGTTCTCTGGCTTTTCAGACAGGTTGAAGAACTTGTGTCTAGTCCCCAGACACTGTGTTTTTGAATCAGAAGCATTTGTGCTTTGTTTTAAAGCATCAGACTTCAGAGATTGCTCCAATCTTCCTCTGGAACCATAAGCCAGTATAGACTCTTCCTCTCATAAGTCACCTTCAATCATGGTAATTTATCATAGTAACAGAAAATAATGAATGCAGTAAGCAAACATTCTACCAACTGAGCCACATCCCCAGCCCAGACTTTTTATATATGTATATTTATGAAGGAGTTGAGTGTGTACAGAGCCTACAAAACAAACCATAAACAATCCAATAAAATAATAATAATAATAACGAAAAGAAACACAAAGTGCATAAAAAAAGCCATGGAGTTGTGGGCCAGATGTTCCTGGGCATGGGGCCTGCCATGGAGAGTGGTTTATATACCCAGCGACACTCCATTGGAGAAAGCCCCAAAGGTATGCACTAATGTCAAATCGCTTCTTAGTTAAGGGTGGGACTTTGTGTCTATTTCCCCTTTTCAGTGCTGGGATTCTATCTTATTTGAACCTGCGAAGGTCTTATGCCTGATGTCAAAGTCTTTGTGAGTTTATATGTGTATCAGCCCTTTTGTTTCTGGAAGAAACTTTTCCCTTGTAGTAATCCACCATCTCTGGCACTTAAAATCTTTCCACCTCCTTTTCCACATAGATCCTTGAGCACTGAGGGCAGAGTTTGGTAAAGACTTCTCATTTAGGACTGAGAGCATCATAGAAGAAATTCATTGCTATTGCCATTTAGCAGAATAATAGTAGTAGGCTTTCCCATAGGCCATGACCTATCTAGTCTCAAGTTTTGGGCTACTTTAGTAGAGTCAGGAATGGGTTATATCTTACGTAGTAGGCCTTAAATCCAATTTGAGGAAAATTTAAAGAAAGAAAGGAAGAAAGGAAAGAAGAAAGGAAGGAAGGAAGAAGTAAAGAAAGAAAGAAAAAGAGAGAGAGAGAAAGTGACTGGTTACTCCCATAGCATTCAGGCCACTATTGCATCAGTGTATCTTGCAGGCATGTCACTGTTGTAGGCCACAGGTTTTGTAGCTGGGTGATTTTGATGAATTTTCTCCTCTTGTACTATGTAAAGTACCTTCTAGCTCCGTAAATGTTAGTCTGTAGGAGTGAAGCTTCTAGCTGGGCAGCAGCTTGCTTTCTCCATGTTTGATGAGATAAGTAAGTGGTGTCTTCAGCATTAGGTTATAGAGAATAAGAGACTTGTCAATAGCCTGTGTTTTTTGGGGGGTCTAAGGACCCCTTTGGCCAATGACTCAATAATATGTATCCCATTCCTGGGAAGGGGAGGATTGGAGAGGGGTATTGGAATGAGAGTAGAACAGAGACTAATGGAGGTGGAAATGTTTAAGGGGGGTGTAGGGAGACACTGTAGCCCCACCTCCTAGTAGCCTGGACAGGTGTGCTGGGACACGCCTGTGAGGGCGTGGTGAGGGGAAGTCTAAGGTGACTCGGGAACAGTTCTTAAGGGACCTTGGACATGAGGAGAGGCCCTTCTCCCTTCTCCTCTCTCTGGCCTGGCTGCCTTGCTGCCCCTGGCACGCTCTGGCTTGTGCTTGGCTGGTGTTTATCTAAATAAAGAAATCTTAGCCTTATGGACTTCGGATTGATCTTTTCAGGGGGGAAAGGTGGAGAGATGGAGGAAGAGGAGAGTTGGGGATGGGGAATCAAAAGAAACAGATCAAGAAAAAAACATAAGCAAGACTGATAGTTGGTAAGGTGATCAAAACCTGAAATTTTTATTAACATTTTCCTTGTTTATTGTTTATTTATTCATTTATTTACCGTGTATGTGTGTGTACTTGCTCATGAATGAGTCATGGTATGCATGTGGAAGTCAGAGGATAACTTGAGGAAGTTGGTTCTTTGCTTCTACCCTGTGGATCCTGGGGTTCAAATTCATGTCATCAAATTTGATGACAATTGCCTTAATCTGTGGAGTCATCTCACTAGTCCCTCCAAACCCTTCAACCCTTACTTGCCCCCCCCCAGCCATTCTAATAATACATGGGTTAGTAATTTAAAAGAACCCAAGTGTTAGGTGTGGGCTAGCTTCCTAAAAGTTGTTGGCTAGGGAGGTCCCAGAAAGCCCCCCAATTAATACAGGCAGTTTCCACTTCTGTAGGTTGCCAATCAGAACTAGATGGTAAGACCCCATCACTGAAAATGCCACACACTTTGGTCACATAGAGAAACCCAGATGAAACTGGACCTGGTGCTGGAAGGTGCTATGCAAACCTTGGGTGAGAACTGTTATGGCTAGTCTTCACTCAGTTTCGGACCTTGTATATAACAATACATGACAGCCAGGTGATATAAGCCCATTGGTGCAATAATGGTAATCAACCACTTTATGATTAGGTTTGGTGCCTCCTCCTCAGGGATAATTAACATTTGGTGCTGTAAACCCAGTCAGAGTGGATGGGGAGGTCATAGGACCAAGTGAAGAAGCTCCTGCTGTTGTTTTGCTTAAAGGGACATGACCTCTCAGTCACGTTCCTATCTGTGTATATATCTATAGATTAATGTTGCTGTCAGCTGCAGTCAGGGGAGCCTCTTGACCCTAAGGGGTCACTGCACAAACTCAAAACTGGTCAAAGTACTGAGAGCAGCTTGCTGTTGAATGCCCAGCCATAAACAGGCCATCTACACCACTCCCTCCAAGGCTTAGGGAACTCTGTGGGAAAAGAATTGAAGAGTCAGAGGAAACAGGGTGAGGTAGAGTGGAAATCTGACTTTTGAGCATGACATAGCTGTTGCACTCTTGAATTGTGCAGGCTGTGATACTCTAACAAGCTCTACACAAGTTCAGGCCTGCCATTACTCTGTTGCAGGAGTAGAAGGGGCTTATGGAGCTGTATGGACCCTTGAGAATTTGTTTTCAGGTAGTGGTTGATAGGGAAAGGAGAATTGTTTTCTTCAGTAGGGGTAACCACTGGTAAGGTACCCATACTCCTAGAAGCAAACCTTCACCCATATACTAGTAAAACTAATGGACACACATACACACACACACACACACACACACACACATACACACATACACACATGAAGTAGTTGGTAAGAGGAACAGGATTGGTGGGTGTGTGAGGGCCCAAAGGAAGGTAACCATGCCAATGAGGTTTTTTTCTTTCTTTTTCTTTTTTTCAACTTGACACAAGATAGAGTCATCTGAGAAAGTGTTCCATCAGATTGGCCCATGGGAAAACCTATAGGGCATTTTCTTGATTGATGACTCCTGTGGAAGGGTCCAGCCTACCCTGGGTGGATGGTCCTGGGGTGCATAAGAAAGCAGGCTGAGAAAGCCAGGAGGAGCAAACCTGTAAATGGTATTCCTATGTGGTTTTTGCTTCAGTTTCTGCCTCCAGGTTCCTGTCTTGACTCCTCTCAGTGAAGGACTTGTGACCTGTGAGTTGAAATAACTTTTTCACAATAAGCTGAAGAAACCCTCTCCTCCTCAGGATGCTTTTGGTCATGCTGCTTAGCCCAGCAATAGAAACCTAACTAAGACAACAACATAGGGTGAATATGGTTGAAATATTATATACATGTATAAAAATGTCATCATGAAACCTATTTTACATAGAGTTTATATATTAATAAAATATTTAAAATAAAATGAGGAGCTGTGGGACAGATACTAAGGACATTATCTCACAACCTGCTCAGAGTATACTGGGGACTTGCTTTAGTGCAGAGAAGGATCGCTACTGCCCACCTTAAGATGCCAGTCTGAGGAAATGCTAGTGCTGCCACCAGTCATTCTTGCTGCAGACTTGAAAATGGACAGAGACAGCTCTGGAAGCAAACTTGTTTATTTCTGCCGTTTCTTTCTGTGTCTTGTATATTCCAGGCAAGTGCTCTACCACCGGGTTGTATCCTTCTCCATCCACACTGCTATTTGTGCACACTACCATTGGCGTTTGCAAAGGAAGGACTGGATGAAGAGGGGTGTGGGGTGTCAGCAGCATGGCTGGGTCAGGTTGGACCATGGGCAGAAGCTACCAGAAAGAAAAGGAGAATAGTAGTGAGCACTGGCTTAGTGCTCACGTGGGATTCAGAATGAGTGTAATCACGTTGTTTCTGTAAGAGGAGACTGAGGCTCGGTTAGAACAGCAAGCTGCCAGGGCCGCTGCACCAAAGGCAGAGCTGAAACTCGAACTCAGCACAACTCAGAGCTCCAGCACTTTGCCCCACTTCACACCTCCTGTCTCTGACACCCTCCAACAATGAACACACACTTCTGTTGTCTCAGTAAGATACTTTTCTTTGAAATTTCATTTTTAAGAGAAAAGGCAATATTGTTTTTTTTATTCAGTTGAATATAAGCTTCCTGCCCACCCCCCAGAGGAATACATAAGAAACTCAGGAAACAATCACATTGAACATACAAACTTTTTAATTTACTGAAAATACAGTATTCTCATGAAGAATTTACCTAGCTTTTCTTGCAAAAGAGGAACACACTGAGAAGTTGTAAAAAAATAAAAAAAGTATGTTTTTCTTATGAATCTGGAACAAATTGAAACTAGGCTATTGCTATCAAAATTACCTACAAGGAAAAAAAATACCTTGGGGGAAAGAACTTTGGAACTGTCATAGATATTTAGCTTGGAGCCTTAAAGAAAAACAACTTACATTAAAAGAGGGCAAGAGGAATGTCATGTGTTGCGACTCCGGCACTTACAGGGATTTCCAGCAAGGTCTTCAGGGTGGCGCTCAGCCTGGGCAGTACAGGGTACCTGGCAGTGCCCTTGGCTTCCATCCACCACATACCAGCAGCTGTCCCCAAGCATGATGACAAAGATGTCTTCAAACATTGCCAAATGTCCTCTGGGGCAAAATTGCACCCGGTGAAGAAAGCGCTGAGCTGGATGGAAAAATATTATCATCAATTAATATTTGCACATATCCTAATGGTTTGTGGCACTGTCCCAACAGCACATCTGCTTCCTGGCAGCTCCCATGGGGACAAGCAGAACAGAGAGGCCTTTCGGATGGGTTCATATTAGGATTCCATTCCTAAAGCTTAATAGTATTAAGATATAGCACATTTTCCATTAAATCCTCTTTTACAGTAGACCTCTTACTGGTTTGTAGAATGTCCAGAGTTGTGCCAACATTACTACTTAATTTTAGAGCATTTTCATTATCTACAAAAGAACCTCTTGCCCACGTGCTGTTGCCTTGCATTCCGTGTCCTTCCTGCTTCCATAAGCATTAGTCCACTAGTGGATCACTCTCCATTCTCAAACATGAGCTATTTGGTTGGGACTCTGATAGCTAATGATACAGGTTCCTTTCCCCTGACCCAACAGCTCTGTTCCCACTGAAGAGTTTTAAAGCCTGCTTCAATATCAGTTCATGGTTCTCCGGTTCTAGGACACAGCCCTGGCTTCTGCTCAGGTCCAACGGTCTAATTGTTCCTCTTGGCTGTGGGACCCATTGCAGCTGTTGAGCAGAAATGCTCTGCAGAGCTGAGGCTTGCTGGCCACATTATGCAAGTTCCCAGTACATGCACACTCATGCCAGAGGCAGGAGGATGTATGGGTCTTTATGTGATTCATCCTGGGTCTCAAAAGGGTGCTTTGCAGAAATGTAAAGAGCAGCAGCTGCAGCAGCTGTGGCAGCAAAGGAATAAGAAGGTCAACTCGAGCAGTCAGCATCCTGGGGAGTCAGCAACTGGCAGTCTTTGGAATGGCACACTGCGTCATGCATACGGGTGGAAAGTCAAGGTGAGCCCACACAGCTTTGGCAGCAGTGCTGGACTGTAGAGTGCCAGTGCCTACCTGCCCATGGAGTGGTTTTGTGTGTGTGTGTGGGGGGGTGCGGCATCAGAGCAGGATGCTAACTCTGGTCTAGGAGCTGCCTTCAATGAACTGTAAACTCTGGGAGCCAAGCCTAGGGCTCTGGGAGAAGGAAGTTAGAAAGTGAGGAAAGTAACTCTCAAGAGTGCTGGGAGCCGAATATTGGAATATTGTACTATTAGAGGATTTCTCGGGGTCTAAAGCTCCGGAACTCTGGTCTGCATTGTATTGCAGATACTAGCTGATTTGCTGTTGAGTGGTATAGCCTCAGTGGAGAATGTCCCCTAGTTTTGCATCTCTACAGGACTAAGCATTTGAATAGGCCTGCACCAAGGTGGAGGGCTAGATCTATGAGACAGTAAGGAGATGGGAGGAGGTATCGGAGGAGAGGTCGACAGGAAGAGAGACGGTTGAGAGATCTCCTGATAGGGTCTAGGAAGATGGGAGAGAAATGGCCTCGGGGTCAGGGAAGAATGATTAGATTACAGCCAGGAAGATGCTGAATAAAGGAGAGACTCCTGTTTTGCAGCATGAGCGGAGAGCTCTCTAAAGATGACAAGATGCCTGTGTCTGGTCTTTATCGCCTATGGGTTATTAGGAATTCCCAACTCCTCGATCCCCCACTCAGGCTGGACCTCATGGCTTCTGTGGTTTGGGGCTGAGACATGCTGGGCCACGACACAGAGTGTCTTTCATGTACTGCTAACAAATCCAGAACTCAGGGATGAGTGCTCACATTCAAACTTCAAACAATGCAAGGAGATGGGTGGAGTCACTATACCCATTTTAGAGATAGAGAAACTGAGATCCAGAGAAATGCATGAATGAGTAGGGTCATGGGACAGAATCTAGTATATGAATGAACACTGATTCTTGAAGGAACACAGCCGACTTGACAGACAGAATCCCCTTTCATTGCCAGAACAATTCTGCAAGGCAACTGTCTCCACTCACTATCTGGCTGAGGAGCTTATGTGCAGAAAGATGATCTGCCATGAGCATTAAGTGGTAGAGTCAGGCTGCAAACCCTGTCTAACATGTGTCCCTCCACAGCAAGGTTGCCAAAAGCAGTGCTGAGCATGGAGCCACCAGGACCACCAAAGCTCAACCACGGAGCTGAAACTCTTATTTCATGGAAGGAGGCCAGTGATTGTTACAGAAAAATTGCTGTGTTGCTTTCTTATCTCCAAGTGGAGGAGAGAAATAGGCAGATCTCTTTAGAGCAATCTGGAAATTTCCTTTGCAGAGCTAGAAAGACTATAGATAAAGAAAACGGTTCTGTGTCTTAGGATTCCCAGAAGTAGCTAGAAGAAGCAAGAATTCAGCTGTTCACATTCTTGGATATTCTTCCTGAATCGAGGATGGGCAAAGTGAGATTGGAGCTGGTGGTCAGCCATCCGGAGTGAGGATGCTGATGTGAGTGTCCTCTGGGATGCTTACCTCCTGCATGCCTGTCTTAGAGAAAAGCATGCCTGGAGCCGATTAATATAGATCAGTTCATCTTGAACCTAAATGGAAGCTCATCAAAGACAGAGCTAATTACTGTGCTAGTTATTTACATAATTTAGATGACAATCTTGAAAACACAGTTATATTTCAGAGATCCATGACTTTAATCAGGTTACAAGTAATAAAGATGACACTGATCAAGTCAGGCTGATTAGTACAAGTCTGAGGTACACAGGTCAGTACCTACACATGGCCCAGAGTGCCAGGCCGGTGAGTGATCTCAGCACCACTCTATAAAGCAGGGCAATGGATCAGAGCAATAGTATGAAAACCAGAAATTAATCAGGGCAGTTGTTGAATGTGGAACCAGATGGATCTATAACTCTGTTAATCAAAGCATGTAGTGGAAACATAAAAGGATATATCTTAGTAAAAGCTTATTGGGCAGGAACACAGTATAAATGGAATGATTTTATTACTACAAAACCATAAAAATCCATTTAAATGCAAAAATAAAATTTATAGGCAATGTAGCACTAGGGGTATTCAGAAACTAATATTCCACAGATGCAATCGCCTTCCAGGCTGGCTACCAGTGATTAATTACTTCTGCTACCTCCCCTTGTCTTCCCCAGAGGTTCCCCAGAAGGGCTTTGCCTCCTCCAGTCAATAAGTATAGACCCACTTTCCAGATGGAGTTTAAGGCTATCTGGTAGCATAGGAAAATGATGAGTTCCAGTTTAGCCACTGACTCATTGGCTGGTGTTGAACAGTTTACTTCTCTCATCCCCTGTACCAATCCACGTCCAATAGACGACATTCGACTCCTCCTGCCCCAAGGAGCTCTTCTGTCGAATGGCTTCCTGTGGAAGCATCACAGCAGTCAGCAGCCTCTTGGCTTTGCTGTTCATGTGGCATTTGTCTTGTAGACAGAAGTCTTGAGATCAAATTATAGAGCTGTCACTTATCAGTGAGGCTTCAATTTCCTTATCTTTGGTGATAAGGCATGCCTACATAAAGACTGACAGCTGGGTCTGTGGCTGAATAGAGTCAAAGAAAATGAGAGGAAGTGGTGGGGGCCACTTACAGCACGAGGCCTTAAAAATCCTTCATGCTTCCTCTGTCCCCAAGAAATTAAGTTTGTTGAGGATAGCAGAGACAAAGATGGGGCATCCTTCACCCCTAAATCACCACAAGGGAAGCCAATCCTTCCAACCCAATTAGAAGTTTAGGCCTTCAGGTGAGTGAGATACAAGCACCTAATCTCCTAAACAGCTGTCAGTTGCTAGTTTATGTGTCACGGCAGCTGTCATTAACAAATGCATCAAGATGATCAAAGCTGATGCAGATTGGCCTTAGACAATGTCTAATGGACCAATAGGTTGTTGAGCTCTCCCAAAGAGAAAGTGAAATTTGTATCTTTAATTATTCCCCCCCATGCCAAGGAAACTACCTTTTTCTGTCAAGTTAGATACAAGTAATTGGGATTCTACACAGGCTTTTAAAGATTGTAGTCTCTTGTGGCTAAATCAGTAATAATTTGTGATCAAATTTCTCAGGTTTCTGGAGTGTTTGTGCTGAGTCGGGTCTTAGTAAGCAGGCCACACACACAGCTTATTGCACAGATGAGAAAGCCAAGGCTTAAGAAGGGTAAATCACCCTTGGGCAATCATGGGTAAAGAGAAGACTTTAATTCTTTTCACAACTGAAAGAGATATTTTCTGATTATAAAAGGTACAAGTGATTGTGGCTGAGAATTGATGGAAAGATTAGAATGTGTATAGACTGGTTATGTTTCTAATCTCTCCCTTGTCTCTGTTTCTTGCCTATCTATCTATCTTTCCTTGGATCTCAGGCAGAACTGGAGGGGTCAGGGAATGAGTGCTGGGACTGTTTTGACAAAATGATGTATCAGAGGGTGACTGAATCTCCACTCTTGCTTGAGGAGGGCTGAGGGTTGGAGCCTCGGGTTCTGGGTTTAGCCCTTTCCAGTGAGGTGCATTTTCAGTTCCCTGCCTGGTCTCTTCAGCTCGGTGGTCATATAGACTCCCATGATGAATGGGGTTTTCAGAGCTGGGGAACTGAGCTGTGGCCTCAAGGCTGGAAGCTTCCTTCTCACACCCACTTCCCCAACAGTTGTCAAATCATTTTTATTTTTCTGAAATTGTCTGAGAGTCTGAGAGTGATTTGGGGAAAATATCCTCTTTTTTCTTTGTTTTGTCAAATGACATAGCAATATCTTAATAATTTCAATAAGCTCTAAGGGAGGATTGTTCTTTCATGGGTTCCTGTCAGTCCTCACGATGGTGGATGCTTCTAGATAACACTGCTGAGGGCAAGGGCAAAGGGCATGCCTGGTCTTCATGTGGGTATAGCCTCGTCATCAGCAGGGCTTGATGGCTCCTGCAAGGGAGTCGGCTTTGCTTCTGTGGCCACAAAGGGAAGCAATAATTGATCCTGATGGAACAAGGAGGTTGCCCCATCAGGACGCAGCCTGCAGCCCTGTGCTCACTGGGTCCTGGACTGTCAAAATTTGTCATTGATGAATCTGTTAGTTGCTTTCCTGACACTGACAAAATACCGGACAGAGGCACCTTAAGGGAAGACGAATTCATGCTGTCCCATAGCTTCAGTGGGTTCAGTCCATGGTCACTTGACCCCAGATGCTTGGATAGAACATAGGGATGTCCTGAAGGGAGGTTGTGTCCTGGGAGAACTGTTCTGGGAGTGACCAAGTAGGAAACAAAGGCAAAAACAGAACTTTGAAGGACACTCCCCAGTGACCCACTTCCTAATGTTTCTACATCCTACCCCAGTAGTGGCACCAGCTGGAGATCAACATGCCAACCCAGGAGCCCGTGGGAGACATTTGATATGTAAATCCTAATGCACCCAGAGGGACTGAGGGATGGAGTTCAATATTCAGGGACTGATTGTCAGAGGAAAATTGAGCCCAGTCTCTTTAACATCCTGAGAATTGTGTTTTTATCTTCTGACACCCTCTCCCCGTTGTTTTGCCAGCTCATCCTCACAGTTGGTGTCTACGTGATGTTACATGTGAGCTGGCCTGGCCCTTCAGTTTGAAGTCACATTCAAGGAACAACCTACTTCTCCAAGAAGTAGTGAACTGAAAAGATGTGGAAGACGGATCACAGGCCTAAACACAGGAAATGCCAAGAAATTCTCCCTCTCCCCAGATACACTAGCCCCCACCCCCATCTCCTCCCCAGACCTTCTCCTAGGCAGCAGTGGAGCCAGGTGGCTCACCCTTTCCTCAGCAGACCTAGCCAGGTTCCCAGGTTCTCCTTGCACGGTTTCTGTTATGCAAAAAGCCCAGGCAAGAGGTCACAGTGCTGAATTTTTATGTCTTAATTCTGTATCTCTTAGCTTGAATCCTTCCCTTCAGCTTTAGTTGGGTCTTGTGCAACACAGCTTCATTTCCATGACAGACGCCTTTACAGGAGGATGCTGTGTTAGAGCTTGAACCATACTCCCAAGACTGAATAAACATGGGGTGACTCAGTTCACCGCCATGAAAACAAAAGCCCACCGCAGACTACAGAGGCAGCAGGTTCTTGGGCGAACTGTGGCAGCAGCTCCTTCAGCTTGAAGAGCCCTTTGTCCTTTTTGTCTCTCCATCTTTTTTTTTTTCTTCCCTGTTTTCGCGTTCCCTCCCCAGCTGTGAACAAGAGCTCCTGCAGATTCAGAAACTTTCTGATTTCTCGTATGAAGGAAATGAGAAATGGAAGAGGCAGACCTGTGTGGCGGGGCCCGTGAGTATAAATGTACGCTTAATTCCACAGACATTGGAAAGGAAAACCTGCACTGCCCTCCAAGAGAAATGTGAAAATGAAGCTTTTCCAACATGGCAGGCAGAGGAGTCTAGGAATCACACTTGGAATTGACAGTGCGGTCCAGCTCGGCAGGCATCGAGGAGGAGGGCAGCGGGAGAAGAGGACTCTCAATAAAATAAACCCCACAGAGAGATTTTATGTGAAAAATATAACTATAGCCGACACGATCAATTTCTCAGCACAGGAGGGGTCAAACTACTTAGAAAGCATCTGCGAGGCGGGTCACGTGCTGTCCCACGCACGTGAGACTCGTACTGGGTGAGGTACATAAGCCCCTGGTGTGCATGTGGGCAGATTCCTCTGCCTTGAGCACAGCGTCTGCCGGGTGATTCCTGGCTGTGATTGACTGACAATTAAACATACTTACGATGCCATTTCAGGGAACTTAGGAAAAGAAAGTGGCATTGTAGGGGTATCTGAAAGTTCTGAAAAAAAGAGGCAAAGTTTGTGTCTTGGCAGGCTTCTTTCCAAGCAGCAGTTAATGAGGTCACCTCCACCCCCATTCTCGCCCCCGCACCGACCCCGCATACAAAGGGGAGTTCCTCTGCTGTCTGTGGAGCTGAGTGCATATTCCCCAGTCTCCTAAATTCTCCTGACCAGGTTCTCTTCCAACCCTTCCCTTTCTCCCCCTACTCCGAGTCCATGACACAGGCTCTCCGCACAGGGCTCCACCCATCTCTCTCCTTTCCCACATACTGAAAGAAGTTATCTGCCATACCGCCTTTCTGGACAAGAAAGTGGTTTGTAGCCCAGGTGAATTTTGCCTTCTATGTGACTCAGCAGCAGGATTTCCAGTGAGGTTGTTTCCTGTCGTGACCCTGCTTGTCTCAGCTTTAACCCATGACAGCCATGAGGTTCGGCCTGAGTGGGGGTGTGTGGACCTGGAAGCTCCCAGCAACCCAACAGCGATAAAGATCAAACACAGGCATCTTGTTATCTTCAGAGAGCTCTCAGTTCCATGTTGTAGAACTAGAGTCATTTCTTTATTAGCCATCTTTTCTGGTGTTTCTTAACCATTTCCCTCTTTGTTCCCTCTCTGCTCTGGCCTAACCTTCCTAACCTCACAAGATATTCACACACCTCTGATCTCCCTGCCTAGGTGCGGGCCTATTCAGATGCTTAGGTACATAGATTTGCAAATAAGGAAGCATATTACCCTGAGGCCATGGTGAACAAAAGTAGCCCTACTGGCATTAACAATACAATAGTGGGCTGGAGCTTTCTGGTGTTCCATGTTTACTGGAGCTAGAGACTGGGCCCGAAAATATTCCATAACAGAATTATTCGGTCCCCCACAGTTTCCAGTTTCAGTTTGCCCCTAACCTTCTAACCCAGAACCCACTGTATGCCTATTAGGTGCTGACTGGAATAGATGCAGAGACTAGAACACCACCCTTCAACAGCCCAGAGTCTGGCCAGAGACATAGGTTATCCTCTGTGTGACCTGCCTTGTTCTTCCAGGGCCCAGGACATGAAAGGGAGATAGGCATTTGGGCAGATGGTTTCCTTTTCCCCTCTTCAGCACCCTTGGCCTCATTTGTCACTCCAACTTTGACTCCCCATCTTGAAATTGAAACCTTCTTGCCTTTGCTCTCACTACACTGGATTGAAGCTTTAGTCTGAGCCACATTTTCAGCCTCTCCTATCTTACAGGAACAGCCTCCCTTCCTCCATGGCCTTGATAGCTGTCATTGGTCAAGTGGCTAGCTGGTTGTCTTGGCCTCAGGCTGTCCATGCTCAGTCCTTCTGCCATTCTTCCTACATGGTCACTTTCCTAAAATAGAAACCGGATTGCATCACTCCTTATTTAGAGACAATCATCAACTTACTAAGTGTTCAGTGTGACTGGGCTCCACACCATCTGCAGACACTTGGCTTAGAAAGAAATGTGGTTGGAAGCAAGATGACTCAACCAGGGGGCTATGCAAGGCTGACGCAGGGCTCTCATCATAACTGTCCCTTGCAAACCAAGAGCTCATGTGACCCACAGATGGAAGGGCTATCCTCCCAATCCAGACTATTGACGCTGAATCTTGGGTAAAATCTGAGAGGCCATAGTAAATACGGCCCCATTCGTGACTAGACTGGGGGACTCACAGGGATCTGCAGTTGGAATTGGATTATGTGAAAAAAGGCAGCTCGTATCAGCTATACCTCATAGGAAGGAAACTATAATACTTGTCTCCCCCAGGCTCCTTTGGCTCATAGTCCCGAATAAAGCACTGAGCAATTGGTACCTGTGGCACAACAGCCTTAAACTTCTCTGCTTGCCCAAGCTCCACCTGACCTAAGTTTTCCAAAAGCCATGCTGTTTCATAGACAATGTAACACTGGGTCGATTCTTTACCTAGGAATAGCTGCTCTCTATACAACTGTAAACTACAACATTCTGATTCTCCCTTAGAATGGTGTCGCAGGCTTTCTTATGAAGCATGATGTGAGCCACACAGAGAATCCTTTGCCTCAGACTTGATTTGGGAAATGTGTTGATATTCTGAGTCTGTGATACTGTAGTAGATGCACTTTCTAGCTTCAAGGCACTGTGTTGGGGGCACGGGATGATCTGATTGGCCCTGCAGTTCACGGAAATCTGGTGCTGGACTTTCCATTTCAGAGCTCAGCAAATACCCTTGTGTTTGGCATGATGGCTGGCATTTTAATTCATGTATCAGGAGCACACATTTTCCTCGGTGGGTGTCTCAGGAGGCACAGTGACTGCATGAAACTACTCCTTGGCTATAGACAGTGGCAGTGTGAAGGGATCTCAGGTTTTCTTTTTGGAGACTAGAGTAGACAGAGAATTTTTGTTGTTGTGCTTATATAAGTCTCTGCTATTGGCCTCAGGCTTGTCCGAATACTCTCATTATTCAAGTCAGGGCTGGCCAGGCTGTAGGCGAAGCTGGCTGGCTGGGAACCTTCTGCTCCTCGCCTGCCGCCCGCTCTCCACTCTCATTGTGCCCCCTCCCCTCTCCTTGAGACACACGCCTAAGAGTATTCCATTTGTCTGTGCACTGTCCTCTCTGCTGGCCTTGTCTAATGCACGCCTTTCATTTTGTCTCAGTGGTAACTGTCTTCGCCCACTTTTCTTTTCACCTAATAATTATAAAGAAAACATTAGCAACTAGACTTCCCCTCCCCATGCCTCTTTTATCTACTTAAATATCCTTGACTGCAAGACACTGAGTACAGCACATTCATTAATTTTTAATGTCTCTTCTTGTGGTTGCTGTCTTTCAGGGTCTGCAGGACCATGAACAATGGTCTCCCAAACCTTTGGCTGGAGTCTTTTTTGTTGTTGTAGGCAGGGTTGAGATGAGGGGGAAATGGAGTCTGATCAAATAAATATCTGTTATCTGAATAGCCCATTCAAGGTGAATATGGATTTTTATCACATTAAACCCAAGCTGATGAGCCAGAGGTTTTATGCCTGGATATTATTAGCAAACAGAAAAATAATTTTAAGGGATGGCAGACTAAAAGAATTATTCCTCCTAGGAACTTGAGGACAGGCTGCTGTAAGTCTGCAGGGCAACCTGGTGGTGTTCCTCGGAGACCCCACTTCTGCTTTGATGTGTGTTGTCCTGTTGTGCCTGTGGGGTCCCACCTACTCTTGCAGCCATGTCACCCTCTATCTGTGTCTCACCTTGTACTTCAGATGTGCTGTCTCCCCTAAGCTACAGACATTCTCAGTCTTCCCCTAAACATGCTCCTTGTAGGGTGGGTAATTCTATTGCCTCTCCTGCTCATGAGCTGGCAATTTCAGAGTCCTCTTGGGGATTTTTCTCTTCTGTTCCCCAATTATCTGACTGTGAGTTCAGCTGAATTACTCTGTCTTAGTTTCATTCAGTTGTCACCTCTTACCTGGAAGAACAAAACTCAAGTAAAGTTCATGCCACCTGTACACTGTCTTCTCTGGCCTGTCTTTCATACCATCATAAGAACCATAGTTCCTCTGCATGGATCTCATCTCAGGATAGCTCACCACCAACACTTCTACAGGCATCCACAGATGGTCCAGACTTTCCATGCTTCTGATACTCTTTGATATTTAGCTTCAGTTCATCTTGTTAGCCTTAGCTTCCAGGTCAGCCAGATGCACATGCTACTCACTGAAGTCTTACTGCTCCCCAGACTCCAGTCTTTGAAGCCTATCATTTGAATTATTACAATGCCTCTGTTCGTGACTAGTGCTTTCTAGGAACCACGACTTTTAGAGGAGAAAGGCTCCTCTAAAAGCTCATAGAAGGGCATACCACTCAAACAATGGTCATTGCAAGGAACAAAGAGAGTGCTCGATATAGGACTTCAGAAAGGCAAAGTTTGAATTATTGCTTGAAGGCTGAGAAGCTGTCAAATTATGAGTTGAGAGACAAGTGCAAAAGGAGGAACATGGTCTCTTATTTATTTTTCTACTCCCGATAAGAGACACTGTGGCCAAGGCAAATTATAAATGAAAGCATTTAATTTGGGGCTCACAGTTCCAGAGGGTTAGAGTCCATGACCATTATGGCAGAGAGCGTGGCAACAGGCAGGCAGGCGTGGTACTGGAGCAGTAGCTGAGAGCTTACATCTGATCCACAAGCAGAGTGAGAACCCTAACTGGGAATGGTATGGGATTTTGAAATTTCCCACCTAGAGTGAGACACTTCCTTCACCAAAGCCACATCTCGGAATCCTTCCCAAACAGTTCCACTAACTGGGGACCAAACATTCAAATATACGAGCCTATTGGGACCATTGCCATTCAAACCACCACAATGGCCAAACATATTTTTGGGAAAAGGAACAAATCCAATAGTCATATGGTTTGGAATAAAAATCTCAAGCTTACCATGTAGCCAAGGCTATCCTTGAACTCCTGATCCTCCTGTTTCTGTCTCTTGAATTAACACATCATTTGTGAGCCAGGGTACTATTCAATAAGCATTCAACTATGGGAATGTTTCAACAAGGTATGTCAGTTCAACTCAACAGATATTTAAGGGATGTTTTCTTGTGGTGGATGCTATATGATTAGCCTGTAGTGGTGGCAGTCACAGAGACTGGATATAGTACAAACATGTCCACACTCATAATTATATCCAAGGTTCCCAAGAAACACCTATCCTGACTGGAAGACACTCAGACCTAAATATTAACAGAAGTGGTTAATTCTGTGAATAATTGTTATTTGAATGACTTTATTAACCAACAGATATTTTAAAATATCTACTGCTATCTTGAATGATCATAATCCATATTACTCAAGACAGTGCTGGTTTATACCTAATGCTAGTATCCCATTGAGTTAGCTCCCCCTCTCAATCTCAGAGTTTCTTTGTTTGAAGTGTGTGTGTGTGTGTGTGTGTGTGTGTGTGTGTGTGTGTGTGTGTGTGTGTACTGGAGAGGCAGGGTATATAGGCCAACAGTAGATTTTATGGTAACCCATTGTGATGGTTCATTCATCTTCATTGTTAACTTGACTGAATTTGGAATCACCTAGGAGACACACCTATGGCTGTGCCTTTTATGAGCATTTCCAAGGAGGAAACTGAGGAAAGAAGACCCTTCATGTATATGGGTAGAAGGCTCCTGTGGGTTGAGGTCTTTGACTGAATAAGAAGGGGGAAACATAAACTAAGTAAGCAGGGTTATTCCCTTTCCTCTGCTTCTTGTTTGGCCCACAGATCAAGCGGCTGCCACCATCCCTTGCCCACTGTGAGAACTATTTTCCTTTGGATTGTAAGCCCAAACAACCCCCCCTTCCTTCCTTAGTTTGCCTTTAGTTGAGTGATGAGAAAAGTAATCCGCCCCTGCCTTTGAAGGCTCTTAGACCTTTGCAGGAGGGAAGTAAAGAAGAATTAAAACATAGCATAAGTGTTGGCATGATGTTACAAGAGTGGATAAGGATTTGAATTGGGGAAATCTCGTCAGTTTTACGAAAATCGGTTGGAGAAAGAACCGTTATTACAGGCAAATTGCTTCTGACAGGTCTGTGATTGAAGGCCAGTGTATCATCTCTCTGACTGTGTGCTTTAGTTATGAGGCTTGCTTACTGTTGTGATTAAAATGCCAGACAAAGGAACTTAAGGAAGGGGAGAGTTAATTTGCAAATGATTTCAGAGGTGTCTGTTTATCACCATGAAGGGAGCCGAGTACTTCCCCAGAGAATAGATACGTCATGAATTTGTTTGTCCTGCAGCCTGATGCTTGGGAGAATTCTCAGACTATTGCAGGAGACTGGTTATCTGTACCCTAAGCAATTCCTCAGGACATAGCATGTGTGTCCTTGGGATCCTAGTGTCCTTGTACCACCCTAAGAGGTTCAGGTTTAATTGGTTGGGGGCAGCCTGCTGGCAGGGATATAAACATCTCCAAGTGTGGTTCTTACATGCTGCAAGGACTGAGAACCAGTGCCTGACCTTGGACAGGCACCTGCCTGTGCCTCTCCATCTGAAGGGCACTGCCAAAGCCACATTGTTCCTGCTCCTACTTGAAATGATTGGGAGAACCAGAAACTGGCAGTTTCATCCTAGAGACAGCTCAGTGCTGTTTGTGCCACCCAGGAGGGTGAGACTGGAGAGAGCTCCCTTAGCACAATGGCCAGCATCTCTGAGCCAGCCTATGCTTCTTCCTGCAGCAGTGCTCAGGAGACGATTCTTTTCTGGTGTGGAACAAAATATTTGCTTTCTAAGGTGATAAACATGGCCTTAGCAAGCAAGTGGAGAGCAGAGTCTGCCCTCTGTACTTAACAGAGGATGTAGAGATTCAGCATCTCTCTTCATTCTCCATTTCCCCGGCTTGCTGCTTATCTTCTCGTGTTTGTGATGCTTTCTGTACTTTAGCCCAGGGATGCTTACCTCCTTCATCCTCTGAGGCATCATCCTCCAAGGACTACACTGCCGAGCAGCATTAGTCTGGACCTAGGAGACCACAGCAAAGGTTTTCATTAGGAGAGGCCAGCAAATCACGGCTAGCTTTAAGAGCAGAATGAAAAAAAAAAAAAAAAAACCCTCTTCTTTCCCCTTCCCTTCCTCCTGGGTTTCTCTATTCTTCTTTTCTCTTTGTCTGCTTCCATATTTTCCTTCCCTCTAGTCCTCCTTTTGGGTTCTAGACAACAGAAAAGGATCTCTCTAAATACAAGTCACTGATCCCTTTTAGCAGCACTTGGAATCTCCTTTCTGCCTTGGGTACCTTGCCTGTCCGTGTGAAACTCTTAGAAGAAACTGCCAAGAGGGTAGTAGGTTCATGGTTTTCCTCTCTCTCCAGAGCTTATTGGATGGCATCTCAGAGAGGAATAATGCTATGAGAAGACAGAGACTCACATATGGAAGTGCAGGACAAGAAAAAACCCAAAGGAAGGTGTTTAACATTAGGCAGAGCATGAGAAACAGTTAAGCTCTTTGGAGTCACTGTGTTCTTCAAAACAACCTTACATGACATTTCAGAGATCTCCTTTATAGTAGGGGGAAATGGAACTCAGGATGCTGGAAGAGAGCATCCTGGATTTTTGTTTGTTGTTTGCAGTGCTGTGGATCCAACCTAGGGCTTCAAGTATGCACAGCAAGTGCTCTACCGTTGGCCTGTGTCCCCAGCCACTCTAGTATAGACACAACACACACACACACACACACACACACACACACACACACACACACACACACACCCAAACAGGACACGCACGTGCACACATGTGTGTGTGTGTGCATGTGCGTGTGTGTGTGTGTGTGTGTGTGTGTGTGTGTGTGTGTGTGTGTGTGTGTGTGTGTGATGTCAGAACTCTAGGGCCTTGTACCTGATAGGCAAATGCTCTACGACTGAGAAGAAAGCACACTGGTCTGTCCTTATTGAAAGAGGGAAGAGTGTTCATAGAGTGTTAATTGCATTGCCAGTTTGTCCTCTTGCTACAGTGAAGATGGCAGCTTAGTTTGGGCTGCAGCCCCAGCGCTAAGCTCACTCATTGGACATACTCTCTGCTGAGGAACAGCACAGGGAGGGCCTGGCTGGCTGTCTGCCTCCATGACTTAAATCCCTGCCATGGAATTCAGACACATGCTGTGCCTGCAGGAGCTTCAGGGAGAAGACTTTAAAAAGCCTTGCAGATAGTGGAGAGCACAGTGCCATCTTCAGAGCAACACTCTTCACAACAAAGAAACCAAGAACAAAGGCGTCTTTGCTTTTGTTTTCAAGTGCCCATTCCTCCTTGCTTTCTCTTCCTTGGATCTGCTGCCTCTTGCCAGTCTTGTCTCCGAATGTCAGCCTGCTTTGAGACAGGGGCCCACTCCTTCAGTCATTCATCCATCCCGCCAAAACTAGCTTAGTCAGTGCATCTGGTGTGCTAGATGAGGGTGGAACCTGGCTCCTGACCACAGTGCTGTGTGTGACCTCAGAGACTCAGGCAGCATGCTGGGGAGCAGCAGTGTGCAGGCGCTACTGCCTGGTAGCTGCAATGCCACAAGTGGCTGTGCCCTCCTTGCTGTTCAGTTTCTGCCCAGAATATTAATAGGCTATTACTGCTCTAGCTTATGAACAAGGACAGTGCACTCTGGAGTCAGCAAACTGTCCAAAGGAGTCAGAACTCCAGGAACATGGCTATCAGATTAGAGGGTCCTCTCAGCAGTGTGGCAACACAGCTTTGACAGGAGCCAATGTCCTGTATGCCACCTCCAAAACTGAGTGTTTGCCCCCCTCTCTTCTCCTTTCCTCTTGGGGGCTGAATAATAGACATGCAACAACAGTCTCCTTTACTCATGTGAGCCTGACACAGGGTGGCAGCTACAGGATAGTGAGTCTAGGGTCCTAGATGAGCAAAAACAGGGCCTGATGGCAGTGTAGGTGGCCTGCCTCTTCTATGCTAGAGAATACGTTTCTGTCTCATCAGGCCGCTTTGTTACATCCATCAATTTTGTCTTTATCCTGCTACCACAAAGGTGAGGAGGAGTTTCCAAAGGATGCTGGCCTCAGACAGATGAGCATCAACATCTTAGAGTTGTCACTGCTGAAACCAGGCAGGAGAATATAGCTTTCAACTAGGCTTGTTTATTCTTCACTTGGGATTAAACTGGCCCTCCTAGTCTCTGGTATGGCTGACAGAAGCCAGGACTAGAGCTTATGGAGGGGCAGAAATCCTGCCTTCAGCAGCGAAGGATGAGGCCGAACCTAGGCTTGAGTTCCTCTCTCTTCCATAGAACATCATCTCCCTGCCATGTGGAGGTGTGCTGGCATGGGGGCCAGGGTTGTTGCAAAGGATTTGGATTGTACATCTCAGGAAGTCTTTCTACTGTAAGAAGGGGGAGGCCTTCTCATTCTTTAGATAAACTTTTGAGATGTGCTACATATTTTGCTTTTAGTCTCTGGAGCCTGGGCATATTTGACATTTTGGGGGCCTATTTGTAAGGAGGAATCGCTTCCTGGAGATAATATATAGCAGTTCTATAGACCATGTGCTGGCTCGGATCTTCAGCGATGTTTACCCAGAGATGAGATAATCTAACCCATTTCTCTATTAATTCAATGGTAACAGGGTCCTTCTGAGACCCACACACCTGCTCTAAATGCCTAAGGGCTTCTAAAACACAGAGCACAGATCTCTTGCCTGTTATGAAAGTTTGTGCTGTCCTGGGCCCAACAGATGTTTCCAATATTGTCTTGCCATTGCCTGCTTTAACTGGCCTCACTCTCAGGTCAAGATTCCTCCCTCCCTCTCCTCCATCCCTCCTTCTCCCCTTTCTCCTCTTTGTGTCAAAGTCCCTCTGCTTCTATCTAGACTTGCTCCCTGCTAACCTTATATCAGCAAATAGAGCAATCCTGTTTAAGGACCAAGTCCAATGATGTTTGGTTTCTGTTTAATCCACCCTCTATCTCATTGGTCTTTCAGTGCTACTCCAGTGGTTTTCTAGCTCTTCCAATTCAAAGCAGGATCCTTACAAGGCCTCCATGTGATCCATCAGGCCAATCATTCTCACCCCTTCACCCATCCCTCTCTTGCTACCTTCACTTCCTCAGTCCACTGGCCTCCCTACTGCCACTAAAACACCCTGAGCATACACTTGCTTCAGGGCCTCAGCACTCACTATAGGTTAGTGGGAGAAGACTTGTTTAGCTCTTCAAAGTCCTGGGTTTAGAACCCCGCACCACAAAAACAAACAAACAAACAAAAACAAAAAACCTACCACTACCACCACCACCACCACCACCAAAACAGATTATCTTTTCATTGAGGTTTTCCTGGTGACTCTGTTGAAATTGTTACTCCCCACAAAGTCACACTATTCTTTCCTATCACTGTCATCTCTTGACAGACATCACATTTGCTCATTGTCAGTCTTTCTCTACAACCCTGACTGGGACTAAGCACAAGAGTGGCACTTGGTCTGTTTAGTTTGATATTGTAATCTCAGTTCCTAGAGCAGGCACGCTACAGTGGATGCTCAGCAGATGGACACAGAAACACTGCAGAGAGGACGCTCAGTGGATGGACACAGAAACACTATGAAGAAAAATGAAGACAACTAAACATCAAGTGCAGAGTGTTGGGTGGGGTGTTCTTTGTTGGCTAGAATCTCAGAGAAAGTGATATTCTAGCAAACATTTGAAAACATTTTAATAAAGTTACTCACTTACATCCTACCTTGTGTTCTTTGGCTAACTGACAACCACCATTTTCCCTATGTCCTTGTGTGGATATCTACTCCAAGGGCACAAAATAGCAGGTCTTGGGACTTCACTCGCCATCTGGCAAATAGGCAGAGTTTGTTTGTCTGCTATTTGAACCATACTGACAGGCACTGCTTGGGAGGTGCCACAGCCCTTCCTAGTGGCCAACAAAACCCTAAGTCTGTGGGGTTTCTCAGAGGCTGCCTATGCCTTCACTCTGTTAAGGCTGTAGACACAAGAAGATTGGTTGAAAATGAAGGTCCCCAGGGGATGGGTGAAAAGGAATGTCCCTAGAGAATTGGTGAAAATGAAGGTCCCTAGGGCATGGGTGAAAACACCTGTCCCTAGGGGATGGGTGAAAACAAAGGTTCCCTAAGGAGTGGGTGAAAGTGAAGGTCCTGGTCTATGAGGATGGCACTCTGGAATTCTGTGCTTTCTTCCCTTCCACATTGGAACTTGTTATTGCTTTTGTTTTTTTGGCCAAGATCAAGAGCAAAACAAGCAAACCCTCTCCGCACAGCTCTACAAGAACCATTTAAAGATAATGGTCAGAACCTAGAACAAAAATTCTACCACTTTGTTTTCTTAGTATCTTCAGGTATCTGGCTTTTTAAAACTTAGCTGGGGGATGATTTTCGGAGGCCACATGCCCACATGGAAGCCTGACAGAGATTTCAGAGTGTTGATAAACCACTAGCAGCAAGCGACTGTGTTAGGGGAGCTGCCCATTTCTTGGCAAACTTCACTCTTGTCTCTTTGCCTCCCCAACGTTTGTGAGATATATTTTGCATACTTAAATGATGAAGTGTGTGTGTAAAACATCCTCAGAGCTTCTAAATAATCTAGAAACAGTAACTTTTGCTTTGGATGAGAAGATCAGTCACAGATTTGCTTTTGACTTTCCATTTGGCAGTTTGGAAATTTGTAATAACATTCCATTCCATTAGGTTTTTTTTTTTTTTAAATAAGGATGTTATTTCTGTATACAGAATATTTTATTTGAAGAATTGTAAATTGTATTGGTTTGTTCGAGTCTAAACTTCTAAAAGCACGTATTCCTATCACTTTATTTTCTCTGTAACTTATGAAGCTATGCTCTTTTCAGATTGGTATCCAGAGAGCTCTAGACAAATCAGTAATGCTGGAATTTTCTTTCATTTCATTATACAACTTTTAGGAAGCTATATTCCTAATGGTTATGAAATAGTACTCCAAATGGTAAATTGCTTTTTTTCATATTATTTGAATTCAGTCAAAGATCCGTGTTCAGTGAGCAAACCTCAGCTAAATTCACAGTGTAGATGGAACAACATTTCTTGTATTTTGTTTATGTTTGCATTATCAAAGCTTATTTATCTATGATGTCTCTTCTGATCAAAGGCATGAGGAGTTATGAGTAGCTGATAAGATCAAATTCATAACCTTTAGAGAAACATTTGTAAAAAATTAAATGTCTTTCATCTACTAAGGCCAGCACTGGAGCACCCATAATAATAATGACAGCCACTTACTAAGTGTTTACCCCGAACAGACACGATGTTAAGTGTGTTACATGGATTATCCATCCCTCCATAGCACTGTTAATTGGATTACCCCACAATCCCTATTTTGCAGAGAAGGGATTTGAGACACAGAAAATGCGTGTCTGAACTGGCCTGGGGCCTACACTTGGGCTCCCTGCTACTCAGGAAGCCTGGGAAGTGGATGGAAGGTTACTTAGCTCAGGCAACTTAGCAAGACTGTATTTCTAAATGAAAAAAAGAAACAGCATGGATATAACTGAGTGATACGGGTTCTAGATCAATTGTAAACATGGAAGAAGGAGAGAAAAGGAAAAGAGTGGAGGGCAATTGGAAGGAGGAAGGGATAGAGAAGAGAGAGACAGACAGACAGAGACAGAGAGACAGAAACAGAGACAGAGACAGGGAGAAGAGTCATAGAAATGGGAAATCCCAACAAAACTAGGACCAGAGAGAGAGAGAATTTAAGTTCACACTACTGTATCAACCAGAGGAACAGAACTCCAAACAGAAACATGGCCATTATTTAAAATAACACATATTTTAGTCACACTCCTGCCTCTGCGTCAATGGGACCATTCAGTTCCAGGACTCTCAGATTTCCTCTGGCCTTTCCAAATCTCAGTGCTTAGCTGTTCTACTGAGTGGTCAATCCTTTGCCATCTTGACCCAAAGTAACTGACATTTGCAATTCAAATTATGCTTAAGGATAACAGAAGAAAAAGAAAGCCTCCTGAAGTGGTGAAGTAGTATCCTACAGAAAACTGATTGCTGATGTTCTAGGCTGCAGCCCTGGGAAGCCCAGGCAGGGCAAGTTTATCAGAGAAAGTTGATTGGAGGATGTCCATGCTGGAGGAAGGACTTGCGTATAGCCAGAGGAGCAGAGTTAGGGGTCAGCAGACAGGCCATGCAATCATTCTAATAGCGTAACTCCTGCTTGTGCAGCATGGTGCTTTTCAGGTCATAGCTGCTCAGTATATTGTTGCTGAGCAAGGAGACCAGAAAAATCAAACTGAAAAAAAGAATCCTTTCAAATCTCAGGGGAGGCACACTGTTCCACTTGGCACACTCTTGTAACAGAACAAGCACGTTTACTGTATGCTTCTGAGTTGTTAGGAAGGAAGCAGGAAAGACTTCTAAGGATGCTGAGAGTGACTTTGTTGACCCGCAGTTTCAGAAAAAAGAAGGGCTTGTTGTGGAAAATCTGCAAGCAAAGAGAAGGAAACTATCCTCATTACTATTATGAGTGGATAAGCAGATGTATTCCTTTGAAGTAGTAGATGGTTTTGAGGGCTAGAGAAGCCCAGATGGGCTGGTGACAGTGTTGCATTTGGTGCAGTCATTGCAAAAAATACCAATAAAGGATGAGTGGATAAGAGTATCCCCAAAGGACAAAATTAATATAAAATGGATTTGGTACATTTGTCTCGACATTCTCATTGCATTTCCCAATAAAATGATTGCAATGTTTTTTTTTAATGTGCAAAACACCAAACAAGCAGAAGAACAAAGCTTCCTCAGCACCCACCTCCTTTGCTTTATCAATTAAAAAATCCATGCCTGTTATGCGAGAAAACAGACAGGAGTGAAATATTGCTGGAAGATTTCAGGGAAAGATAGGAGTTGTCAGCTAGCCCGTTTGATCTGTCTGGATGCCTGCTTTCTCTTCCTATGATTTTGCACTGTGCACGTCTTTGTTTTGCTAATATAATGATTCTTGCTTGTGCACATCTGTTTTGCTTTCCACTGTATACTTTGCTAACATAAATAGCTTGTGTGGTGGATGGAGCCCCCTTTACAACTCAGTTTCACAACAGCAAACGTAAGTGATCTCTTATGATTCTGTGGGTCAGTGGGGGTTATCTTAGCTGACCTCTGTTGAGTTTACTCATGCCTCTGGATCCAGTGAGATTTGGAATGTCCTATTGCAAGGGCATGGCTACAGGGAGAGAGGAGTTTGTGGCCAGGGGTTTTTGTTTGTTTGTTTGTTTGTTTTGCTTTCTTTGTTTTTTACTTAGAAGGTTGTTTTTATATATTTATGCACATTTATACATGCATACAAATTTATGTTACTAATAATCAAAGTAGGGGGTGTCTTAGGGTTTCTATTTCTATGAAGAGACACCACGACCATGCCAACTTTTATAAAGGAAAATATTTAATTGGGTGGCTTACAGTTCAGAGGTTCAGTCAGTTATCAGTAGATTGAATGACTTGTAGGGTGCTGGAGAGGTAGCTGAGAGTCCTACATCTTGTGCAGGCCATAAAAGGTGAACTGAGACACTAGGCAGTATCTTGAGTACAGGAGACCTCAAAGCCCACTCTCACAGTGACATACTTCTTCCAACAAGGCCACACCTACTTCAACAAGGTTGCAGTCATGTTTTAAATCTGTGCTGCTTTGCAATATGAAGTAGCCTGCTGGAGCCTGAGAGATGGAAGTAACTGAGTGGGCAGACTATACAGGGCTCAAGTGTGAATGACACTATGAGATCACCAGATAACCAATCATATATCATACGTGTATTGTGAGCTCACCTCTGAGGAAGATCTGAGTGAATACAATAGTTTGAGGAATGATTTGGGGACTAAGTTTGCAAGAAAGTACTTCTCTAGCCCTCAAAACCATCTGCTTCTGCTTTAAGGAAATAAAGTCTTCTTACCCAGATACAATAATTATGGTGGCAATTATAGAAAACTCCCTCAGAGACAAGGCCATAAAATAGGCTCAAAGTTCCAGGAAGTCTGCTGCCCGAAAGAATTCCCAGAGGTTCCCCAAATGGAATCACCTTCCTCCTGCAGTTTTGAAAACACAACATATCCAGACTTCTCCATTCTATCTCAAATTAAATCTTACCCTTTTCACTTCACTAACCTTGGCTACAAAAATCTAGCTGAGATGCCACAGTGTGCGCTCATCTGCACACCCTGGCCAAGCACCCCTAGGTTTTGTTGCCTCTTTCAGACTAACACAGTCTACTCTTGCTGTTGAGGTCTCTCTGTGTTTCCATTCTTTCAGTTCTCCTCTTTTTCTAAAACCAAGAGTTGCCAAGGTTATGCTTAGAAGAAACAGGTTTGAGCAGAGGGAAAATGTGAACTTGAACATAATTCTGTGAGTGGCCTTAGTCAACTTTGTGAAAACACTGAACCTGGAAGGAAACAGGTGTCTTTGGAGGTAATGGGTCTGAGTGACAGGATTAAAGTGGCCCTGGGAAGAAGATGAATTTGGGGTTAAGGTAGTTGTTGGGGATGTACTTGGCTGTAAAGAGGGCAGGGAAAGAACAATTTGGGTAGCACAACCCAGCATCCTATAGTGATACTTCCTTTGTCCAAAGGCAATGTTTGTTTCTGGGCTACCCTTGTGGCCTACTCTAACTATTAGAAGGTGGTAGAAATATCATTTTAGAGCGTTATTTCGAATCTGAAAGCCTTGATTTCATATTATTAATGATGAGGGGCCCTGTGAAACCCATAGCCAGGAAAACCACCAGACTTTTACAAGAGGCTATCCTAAACAATTTCACCCAAAACAAACTTGCAAAGAGCACAGCTGCAGACATCCTGGCCAAATGATAAACTCCTAAATCTGAAGAAATATAATAACTGTTACGTGACGCTACTGGGGAGATTCGAACAACCATCTCCTTACTCCAGACAGGGAACCAAAAACAAACAGATCAAAGATACCACTGAAGTTCAATGTGGTGAACCAATGAGTCTTATTGGGGTTTCTTGGAGGGGTGTGAGTGAGAACTTACAGGGGGCAGAAACAACTCAAAGACAGCTGTGTCACTGAAAGCTGGAAATCCAGAGCACACCGTATGATGTTCGGGTAGCTTGCCAGGTTCGAGAGGGTCTCTTTCAGGCATCGCAGGTGGTCTGAGCAGCCTGGCTGGTCTCTTTGATGTCTCTCAGCAGTCTGCACTGCTCATGTATGTTTTGAGATGTCAGTGTCTAGTGGCGCTTGGCTAGTTTCAGGGACTTCCTTTGTGTTGTTTATTTCCCAAGCTTAAGGAGTTTTCCTGGAGGACGAAATGTTTCACATGTCCTTAGAGCATCATGAAGAGCTTCCATCCAAGATGGAGGTTTTGTGTCAGAGGAAATTGTTTCATAGTACCAACTCTGGAGGCAGTTTTTATACAGAGAAACTGACATAGCAGAAAAATCTAACACAAAACAACTCAGTTCTCTAATACCTAGAAGGAAAGTGCTGCAGGAGAAAACCTCAAAATGTGTGTGATTAGTTTTGGGTCTGTGAAGAGGATGGGTTAGGCAACATGGCAAGGACACATATGGGTGACTGGTTTTGGATGATGGAAAGATGGGCACATATTCCATGGGAGTAAAACAATTGGCACAAACGCTGCTCAGGGTGTTTTCAAATGATAAAAAGGTGCAGGTGCTGTTAGTGTTTGTCAACTCGATGTAGGTGAGAGTCATCTGGGAAGAGGAGCTCAATTGAGAAAGTGCCTCCATCAGATTGCCTGAAGGCCAGTCTGAGGGACATTTACTTGATTAATGATTGATAAAGGAAGGCAAGTGCTCTATGCGAAGTGTCCACCCCCACCCCCAGGGCAAGTTGTCTTGGGTTGAATGAAGAAAACAAACCAAGCAAGCCCTGAAGATTGAGTCACTAAGCAGCATTTTCCCATTATTTCTACTTCTGTTCCTGCCAGGAGGTCCTGCTCTGACTTCCCTTCATGATGGACTGTAGGCTGAAATAAACGTCTCCTATCAAAGCTGCTTTTGGTCATGGTGTTTTTATCATAGCAGTAGAGGGCAAACTAAGACCATAGACCTAACAAGTTCATATGTAGGGGCTGAAGAGATGGATCAGTTAGTAAAATGCTTGCTGCCGAAGCATGAGAGCCCGAGGCTGACACTACATTTACATAAAAATCTGAGTGTGTTGGAAGGCAGACACACAAGAGTCCCTGGGGCTTTCTGGCCAGATAGTCTAGCCAGTGAGCTCCCTATTCAATGAGAGACAGAAACATATAATTTCATGGCAGTTGTCATCAGCTGCGTTACGATCTATACAAGGTTCTGGAGAGATGGCTCAGCTGTTAAAGGCTAGGTTTACAACTGAAAATGTAGGACCTTTACTAGATCAAGACATCAAAACCCTGGCATAGATGGGGTAGATGATTTCTAAGGAGCTATTGGCAGTGCATAGCTGCTGGGGTAGGGAGAATCCTTTATTGAAGATGTGGCTACTGGTTGGTTTCCCATGGGCAGCCCTAACTGGACTTAGTGGGTATAAAGTTAGGATATGGGTATATTGGAGTTGAAGAATGATGATGGGAGTAGATGTCAACATATTTCATTCTGCATATGTACGAAATTCTTAAAATTAGAAATAAAGAGGTGGAAGAGCTCTTGAGGAAGACACCAAGTTGGCCTCTGGCCTTCACATGCACACATGCATATGTGAATCTGAACTCTCTCTCTCTCTCTCTCTCTCTCTCTCTCTCTCTCTCTCACACACACACACACACACACACACACACACACACACACACACTCACACACTGAGATCTGGCTAAATGGATCAGGCAAAATACTGAAAGTGTCCGATCACTCCTGAATGTATATAATAAGCTATTGCAAGACAGATGAGCCAAAGCAGGAACTTCATTTTGCAAGCAGAGTTTAGAGGGAATTAGAGTGCCTGGGAGTTGCTGGGTTGGAAAATGAAACTGTCATCTCAACTCCAGCCAGTAAAAGATTCTGAATGTGAATGTAGCTCTAGTGCCAAAGGTCAAATGAAGGGTAGATTGACACAATTCTTGATTTAAATGTCTGAAAGAGCCACAGTCATGCCTATTAGCTACCTCAGGTAGATAAGGACTTCTAAGCAACTTTAGGCATTAAGTTAATGAGCCTAATATGCTGCTCAGGAAAGAAAAAAAAAACTATAGGAATGAATGTGGAAGTAAATTCTGTCAAAGGGCCAGGACCTCAATCTGATGAATAAAATTCCCACAAATACTTTAAGGGGATCATAGCACCAAAGTACCACAAGTTTGTTCTAAAAATATGCAATTGTTCAGTTGTTAAGAGGTTTCTGGTTTCTCAGATTTCTGAGTTTAAAGTAATGGTTGAGAACTGTGAAAAGTCTGATATTTTATCCTCCTTGCAAGTTATCAAGTAAACCCATCATAATTCATGGTTTAAAAACACTTGGACCACTGGGATGAGGATTTAGATCAGTCATGATATGCTTGCCTAGCATGCACAAGGTCCTGCTTTTTCCATCACTGAAGGAAAAAAAAGCAAATAATTCCCCTGGAAAACAACCCCATGAACACCTATAAATGTGGTGGGCTGTAATGCCTGGAACACATCTATAAATGCAGTGGCCTGCATTTACATTTAAAGATTAAAATAACATAATTTTCCCCTTCCATTTCCTTCTCCCAACCTCTCTCGTGTGCCTCCTTTCTCTCTTGAAACTTTTTCTGTAATTGCTTTTGTTATATATATCTGTGTATAGATACATTGCTATGTTTGTGTATATGTATCTATGCATATCTATCATCTTATCTATCCACTTATCTATCTATCCACCTACCTACCTATCATCTATCTATCTATCTATCTATCTATCTATCTATCTATCCATCCATTTATCATTTATCTATCCACTGTTCACGCTGTATAATCTTACTTGTGTGTCTACATCCTCAAGGTTGACCACTTAATATTGGATAACCAATTAGGAGGCTCATTCTGGAGAAGACTCCCACTCTCAGCATTCCTTAGTTGCCATAGTTATTTTCTCTTTATAGATAGAGCCCTGTAACACTTGCTCCTTTCATGCTAGCAAGTCCATTGGTGATTTCCTCCTGCTGAGCAGGCCCAAGTTCAATTAAAGAGCTATTGGTTACCACCAAGATATGAAAGCTGTTATTGCACCCTTAGGGTTTTCATGCTATGCTGAGAAATACACCATCGTAATAGGACAGTAAGTGTGTGTCATATGACTCACTCTGAAAGCCAAGAGCCCAGAGGTGAGGTCATAGGCTTTGAAGCACAATGGATAAGAGACACACTCACAGGAAAAAAAAGGGACCATGTGTATGAAGCTATTTCCAGGGAACAAAACTGAGTTCTGGCAGGCATGGTGGCTCATGGTTGTAATCTCAGCTCTTGGGAAGGCTGAGGCAGGAGGATCATGATTTCCAGGTTAGCTTGGGCTACACACATAGAACCTGCTTTGAAAAACAAAAACTGGTCCCTGACCAAGAAATACAGGGTTTCAAACAGGGGATCCTGGCAACACATCATCAGAATTCTCAGAGCTTTGTACTGGTGACTGTCATTCTCTCCCCTCAGGTGAGAATGCCTATCATAGCTCTCCTGTCCTTGACTTACTTTGGTGTATTGGATATGTGAAGGCAAACAGCTTGTCTTTTAAGTTCATCAACCTACAGAGGACCTACAGGTGACTTGATTTACGACACTAAACTCTGGACTTCAAACCTAGCTCTTGCCAATAGGTAGTGTTGGAAAACTATTCTGTGTTGCGCAAAGAAACCCATGAACAAAGTAACACAACCTGGCAAGGCAATTTATTTTGTAAATAGGGTGTTCCACCACCCAAATTAGGCTAGCAGGCACACACTGGGGAAAGATGTTCACTTAGTTTCCATTCTAATGTAACCCATTGGTGAAAGATCATAATCAGTATAAAGGGAAGAGTGTGATCATCAAGTCTCAGGAATGTTCAAGGATTGGGAACTACACAGGAGTTTTACAAGATGGGGGAGGATTTTGGAATATTGGCCACCATGATAGAAAAAAAAAAGCCTCAATGTCTCAATACTACTCTTTTTGTAGTATTTTTATTTTTTTCTTAAAATTTTGCTAGCATATGATGACTTTTTAAAGCCTTTAGTAACAGTGAGGGATCAGGGATTGTTTTGTGAGAATAGTCTCAGCGGGACCGCTGGATAAAGGCCCTGACACAGGAGGTATTAGTTATCTGCCTATCTCTTTAAGGTGAGTCTACTTTCCTAGTGGTAGTTCCTTGACTGGGTGATTGACCTGGTCCAACTGGAGTGAGAGTTCTCTACCCTGGTCAGATATTCTACTCTCTTGATGAAAAGGAATTTTCTCTTAACTTGTTTTTATTTTCCTCCTTTTTAGAGATAACCCAAGAATTTTTTAGGAACCCTTGCCTTTGGCAAGGATGAGGCTTTCAATCAATGGGGAAACTGGATCCTTTCTTTCTTTCTTTCTTTCTTTCTTTCTTTCTTTCTTTCTTTCTTTCTCCCTCTCTCTCTCTCCCTCTACCTCTCTCTCTCTATTTCTCTCTCTCCTCCTCCTTCTCCTCCTTTTCCTTTTCCTTCTCCTCCCCTTCTTTTCCTCCTCTCCTTTTCCTCCTCTCCTCCTTTTCCCCCTCTTCTTCTTTTCTTCTTCTTCCCTTAAACTGCCTAGCCAAGTTTTGCCTATTTTCACCATCGTCTGTTCCCAATGAGGTAACCCAAAATGCCATTATGGAATTGGGTGACAACCAGTCTGGTTCCTACCAGCTGAATATGTTGTTGGGTGTCGAAATCAGGGTTTCCCTCCACATAGTAAGGTTATTTAAAAAGACCCCAAGAACACAGGCCCCTTTGTTTATCAGCCAGCTAGGGAGAATAGGAAGTCCTTGACTGGTGCCTGAGAGGAAATGTGAGGTAAAGTGAAGCCAAGGCTATCAGCAGTACAGGTTCTAGGAGGGAACTAGGAAAGGCAGAGCAGAGGGCATATTTTAAATGTCCAAATCAAAGTCCATTTGAGTCTCTTGATTAACAGCCATTTGTTGGCTCCTTCCCTCTTTTTCTTTGGCCTCCAAGGCCATGTTCAAAGTTATGAACTAAGGATCTGCATTCAGGTACTTTGATAGCTGTTGAAATGGCTAGAATCAGTATTACATTATTCCAAGATGGTTCTGGAAATGGAAAACATTGAGATTTAGCCATCATTTAATGTTTAGGCTAAAACAACAGTAGGCCTGTCTGTCTCTCTTGCCCGCAGTTAGATGTTGCAGTGAGCCAAGGTCTGAAGTCTTATTTCAGGGCAGAATTTTTCTTTTTAAGAAGAAAATCACTAGTGAGAACTAGTTGTCTAAATAACACCCCATAAGTATTTAAGTGTAACATCTGATGAATACTAACCCTGGGCTGTTAAAGAAACATACCAGTCATTTCAGTCCTTGCCTAAGCTTTTCTGTTGGGTGTTTAGGACCATGAAGTTAGCCACAGTTAATAATTTTTCTTTTCATACTATTAAGGCCAGTTGAGGGTCTGGTCCTCTGATTCTAGGCTTGCCAGGAGTCTCTAGTTCCTCTAGTCCTCCCTTAGCAGTTGCTTTATCTCTGTGTGGATGTCCAGGGTGCTCCTTGACCATGGCTTCCCCTGGAAGCATTACTTTCCCTCTGTGTTGACTAGATACTGACTAGAGTTTGACAGGGAGTATCTCTTTGGCCTCCCTAAACAAGAGAACAGTATCTCTCCACAGTTACAGGGTATGTCAAGAGGTGCTCCAGTCTCCTGGGACCTAGTTGACATTGGAGGGCAAGGGTCAAAATTTTGACTCATTTTTGGTTGTTTTTGTTTTTGAGACAGGGGCTCACTATGTGTTAGTGGCTAGCCTGAAACTCACTATGTAGATCAGGTTGGACTCAAGATACATATACCCTTGCCTTTCAATTCTATTCCACTTGCTCTTCCGACTATATCAGTATAGGCCCCCTGTATGGTTATGGAACACCCAGAAGGTCAGTTATATCAATTTGGTACATTTAACTATTATGTAATATTTAGGCGAATCTTCAGCAAGAAAACCTAAGCACTTTTAAGTAAACTTTGATTAGATATCCATTTTTGAGCAAGTCCTTATACTTGTTATGAAGAAAAGAACAATCACTTCATTGACTTACGCAGAGGTTTGACATTGATGCACTGAACTTTGACTTCAGAAGATTTCATATCATTTAAAGTCTCATCTTTTATATACCTTGTGCAACATGCTCAGACCTTTGTGACTTTCTTAATATTTCCAGCTTTCTTTTTTTTCCCAATCTGGAAAAAAATCCATCCATTGGAATCTTCATATGTAAGTCATTATTTTCTGGTAGTATTTCCATTTTTAGATCCCTTGACATACTGGCTTTCTTTTTTAATACCATGAGACATAGGAAGATTCACAAATAAATCTGTTGTGAGAATTCTTTCCTCTGTGGGGAGCACTGAGCAATGCATATCTCCTCCTTATAAGATACCGATGATAGATCAAAGTTTGATTGCACCAAGTTCACCCTGTGGAACCAGTGAGTTTACTGGGTTTACTCACAGAGCATAGATTCAGGTTACTGACAGGCATGTAGGTGACCTGAAAGCAGCCGCCCTGGAAAGTCTTCATCTAGTATGGATGATGGCTTCCTTTGTAGCTTCGTAGGTGGAGCCACTCCCTCTAGTCTTCCCCAGCCTATATGCTCTAGTTTCTCGTCAAGACCTCACATGAGGCCACATGTAATTAAAACAGCAGAATTGCCGACAACTGGCTAGAATGAGTGGCTGTATCCTCAGGTGAGGGTTCAATGACCCTCCTTAGCCTTCCTTCTATGAAGGAGCATCAATAATCAATAAACCCAGCTGTGATTCGTTTATGAGCAGACACAGCTGGTTTTATGACAATGGCAGTTGTTAATAAGGGAAAGCGGAATCCAAGCTATGTACACAGCACACTATTACCTCTGTATGTATTTTTAAGCCATGGGGCTTTGTAAGTTCCCAGGTAAATCGTATCAAAAAGACAAGACACTAAAACACTCTTTCCTATAGCTTTTACAGTCTGGAGAATGATCTGCTGTGACTTTATTTTTTAAATTAGTGTAAATAGTAGATAGAAGTAGCCATACACAGTAAAACACCATTGAATTGATGTTTCAACACCCAGCAGAACTCAGCCAAGGAAGTCCTGCTAAAACAATGTGAGACTGAGTGTGCCCCCGCCCCTCTAACCTCTCCAGGGTATGCACCGTCATCCTATTATTGTTGTTTTGATCTAGTGCCCATAGTCTAGAAAATATAGGACATAGAAAATAAAAACATCTGAAGAACCTGGGGGTGGGGCACATCAGCCTGCTCTTTTTCCTAACCCATCTGTGTCAGTGTAATTGAAACATAAAAACAAAAGTAAGGGCCAGAAATGAAGGCAGACAGCAACCATGTAGCAAAGGAGCCTCAAGAAGGCTAAGATTATTCTATTTCAGTTAGAGAAAACCAGGTTTGGGGACGCTGGACAGAAAGAGCAGACATTAAGGCTCAGTAGCTTGCCTATCTCTAGAGCTCTGTCTGAGCAGGTGGACCCCTCTTTGTCACCAGCTATTGCAGATGCCAACTGGCAGAGGCTTGTCTGGTACCTAGCAATCTATTCTTTCTGTTCAGGTTTGGATCTGTGTTTTTCCAAGACTCAGCCCCAGCCTCCTATAAATTCACATTCTGCAGGTCTGATCTCACAGTGTTAGCTCCCATTGCTAGCTGGCAAGTGACAGAGGCACACGGCTGGGAAGACTCCAGTTCCCCTCTAGAAACCCATAACTATATTGTGCAAGAGACTGTAAAAACTCCAAAACCAAACACACAAATAACAAACAAAACAAAGCAAAAGCCAAAACAAGCCACCAAGGAGTGCTTTGCCATGCTCCATGGCATTTCTTAACTTGGTCTGTGCACAGAGTTGCCTGATCACCATGATTCTGTCCTTGGTCCTTCATCGCATTGCTGAGAAACTTTTCATCATGGGAATGTTACTGATCCAAGAGAGTGCCATTCATCTTACATCCTAGCAGCCACTATCATGGGGCTATGGACCAATCTTCTTCTCAAAGCAGGGGAACTGAGAATCTCTCAGATGGATATGAAATCTTGGAGGATAAATCTCTAAATGATATTATTGGTATCACATAAAGAAACGTAAGAACAAAGTGAAAGTAACCTGGCAAGGCTTTTTTGTTTCCTAAAACGATGTTCGGAATACAAGCTGGACTGTACACATGTAAGACCCTCGGAAAGCCCAGACTTCCAGAATCTTAGCCCAGGACCCCAGCCACCCCAATCACAGAATGGAGGCGAAAGCTTGATGCAAATTGCATGAGGCTTTATTGTAGTTTAACGAGCTAACCCCATGTTAGCTCGGGTCTTTGATCCACCCACCAAGTCGGATGGCTAGCAAAGACAGTTCGAAGCTGCTGTGTACAGATCTTTATAGGGGAGTGTCTAGGAGTATGCACAGGTTCAGGATTGGTGTGCCTCCAGGCTTGGAGGGTTTGCCCTATGTTGATTGGTCAACTGGTTGTTATGGCCCATAGGCCCTCTCAGAGTGGTTGCTATGCTCTCTACGTCATTGCTGTGCGCTTGTCCGTAAAGCACACCCAGAGCCATAAAGCATAGCGCCACCAGCTAACTTCTGATTGGTTCCTTGTCATGAGGCAGGCATCTGACTTTCTAGTGACTAACTTCTGATTGTTTCCTTGTCATGAGGAAGGCATCTGACTTTCTAGTGACTAAGACAAGATCATAGAGCACGTGTTCAGTCGTTATGGCTGCCAAAAGGGAAGCTGGTCCCTTCACATACAGGCAGGAAGTTCACTCATCTTTTATTCTAACACATCCCATTGTTAGGAGCTCACCTTCAAAATCTGACATGATTGGCTAATTTATAATCTGTGTGTAAGAGACGGGTGTGATAGGGTCAAATCTCAGGAATGTCCAGGGTTGGGCAAACAGGTATGTACATACCAGCTTCAAAGGATGGGAGGGTTTATTTTTACTTTTATTCATTCATTTTACCTTCCGACTACAGTTTCCCCTCCCTCTTCTCCTCCCACCCCTCCACTTCCCCTGTGCTCCCCCCTCTGTTTCTGTTCAGAAAGGGGCAGGCCTGATGGGAGGGTTTATATTGGCTCTTGGCAAGCTATTGTCTTTGACAGAAAAATGAAAAGCAAAACAAAGCAAAAAAGAAAAATGTTTCTCACAGTAGGATTTTCATTCTTAGTTTAGAAGAAGAGTCCTTTCATATGGAAAGAATGTGAATAATTTGTGGACAGGAGGAACCACAGACATGGCAAGAACAACTTCGTGATCCTTCTGCCTCTCCTCCCCTTTTCAGCAGTGTGACTTTGCAGATCTCTTCACCAGAGGCAAAGTCCGTGTCTCCAGACTTTCATCTAAACTGTCCAAGTAGTCTGTTCAGATTATTAGGGCATTCGAAAACGTGGTGTAGAGGTGGGTGTAAAGGGTCTGGATCACTGAGACTGTGAGCTGGGTAAGCCGAGGGAACCTGGGAGGATGAGTGGACACATGAAGAGGAGAGTAGAGACCTAAACCAACGTTGACCAGTTGCTAGATGTGTTGGTGAGCTCATCCTGGTTCACCATTCCCCAGGCTCTTGTTATATGATCACAAACACATGAGTAAATTCAGCAGAGGGCCTTTCAGTTGGCACAGAGATCTGCCCTGCCCCCACACATGCAGCAAAAGTCTAGGTGTGGTTATAACACCTTTAATCCCAGGCAGAGGCAGGCAGATTGAAAAATCAGTAAATATTTGCTGAATGAATATTTATGGTGTTATAATGAATATAAAAATATTATCTCTACTTATAAAGATCTGCTACTTGATTGAGTCCATAAATCAGTGGATTAGTTTATATGTTCTGAAAGATAGCAGGTGTGAAGATAGAATTTCAAAGATGACACCATCACCGAGGCAATTAAACAAAGTCAACAGGGAAAGCCCTAACAGCCACCATCTCTGCTGACTCCATCATCTCTGCTGACTGACTCCATCATCTCTGCTGACTCCAGCATCTCTGCTCTCTCCAGCATCTCTGCTGACTCCACCATCTCTGCTGATTCCATTGTCTCTGCTGACACCATCCTCTCTGCTGATTGACTCCATCATCTCTGCTGACTCCAGCATCTCTGCTGACTCCACCATCTCTGCTGACTCCATTATCTCTGCTGACACCATCATCTCTGCTGATTGACTCCATCATCTCTGCTGACTCCTTACTGGTAATAATTAAAGGAGCAAGACTAGATCAGAAAAACAGGCTGTGCTTGAGCATTCATTATTAGCAATGTCTGGGAGCAGAGAAGTTTCATATTTGGGGCCTCAGAATATTTGCATGCACATAATGAGGTGAGACCTGCATTAAAGGTTCATTTATGCAGCAGAAGGGCCCCATGCACAGAGCTTGGAGAGAGTCTCATACAGGGTTTCTAGTGCACTTGTTTTTAATCATAGCACATCACATGGGCTTGCAGGTGGACTTTTCTGCTGGTGAAACATGTTAGCTACTCAAAAAGCTTCTGGTTTTGGAGCATTTTGGATTTCATATTCTTGGATGACAGTTAGGGATGAGGGCATGTGCCCATTTCTCCTTTCAGCTCTAGGACCAAATCTGGTGCAGACCCCATGCAGGCCTTGTGCATGCTGCCTCAGTCTTGGTGAGTTCATATGAGTTTTGATCCTGTGATTTAGCGGGACTTGTTTTCATGGTGTCTTCTATCTCCTTTGGCTCTTACACACACTCTCTTTTTTCCTCCTCTTCTATGTTGTTTTCTGGGCCCTGGGGTGGGGTTAAGGGATTTGATGGAGACACCCTGTTTAGGGCTAAGTGTTCCAAGGTCTTTCACTCTCTGCACATTGTCTTCCTGTGGGTCTCTTTATATGTTCACATTTGCTGCAGGAAGTAGTTTCTCTGATGATGGCTGTCATTAGGAGTTATTTCATTGCTTTTTTTTTTTTTTTTTTTTGTACAGGAGTATTTGGTTTTACCCTAGGTTCCATCTCATTAATTGTGTCTTAAGTCAAATCAGATACTGGTTGGTTATTCCTACAAGATTTGTACCACCATTGCCCTAGAATATCTACTAGGCAGGACACCATTGTAGATCAAATGATTTGTGGCAGGGTTGGTGTTTATGTTTCTCCTTTAGTAGTGTGAAGAGTTCTTTCCTGTGCCAAAAATGCTAGCATGTAGGGCTGAAGGCTCTATGTGTGCACCAACTTGACATCTCCATGTTCAGTGAGTTGTGTAGGCATTGTCTTCAGCAATGTTGTCTTACTGTGAGTTTGAAGAGCAATAGCCTGGGTTGTTTGGGGATTCCCATGAGAGCCCTTTGGCCAACAACTCAGTTAGATGGAACCAAATCCTGGTGCAGGAAGCTACATTTGGTGATAAGAGACAGCCAGTTGGGCTCATTATTTGGTAATTTCATTTAGGTCACTTTCATATATATGTATATATTTTTAGGAAGCTTACACTGCATTAGATTTTCCTATGACCCTTCAAATGGCCCTAATTTTTGCAGTCTCTCCCTGAATTCCCTCTTTTGTTCCTCTCATTACCCTCCTCCACTGGATCCTGCTGTTCCAGAACCCCCCATACATCCATAATTATCTATTCTATTTTCCTTTCCTACACCTCTTACTCCATACCTAACCTCTGTGGTTCTATGGACCGTAGCTTGGTTATCATTGATTTAACAGCTAATATTCACTTATAAGTGAATACATACCATATTTATCTTTCTGGGTCTGAGATACCTCACTCAGGATGACTGTTTTCTATTTCCATCCACTTACCTGAGAATTTCATGATTATAATTTTTAAGTGGCTGAGTAATACTCCATTGTGCAAATGTACCACATTTTCTTTATCCATTCTTCTGTTGAGGGACATCTAGGTTGTTGTACATGGCATTTTTAACATACTAAATGATAGATTCACCACAAAGTTAAACAAGCAAACATTTATTGATATATATTTGCTGTTCTCTCCCTTTGCTATAGACTGGTCCAGAACCTGGGTGCGATGCTATTCCTGATCCTTATATTTCTCAGGACGTTAGCACCCAAATAATATGCCCTCTATTTTTAAACTGGCAATTAAAAATGTGAAATAAACAGCAAAACAGAGTCCCCCATGTAAGTAAGGCTGTGTGCAGCCCCTGAAATCCTGCCTCACAATTCTGCTGTCCTGACCACCTATGTCCTGTGTCAGCAGTCCTGGCAGATGCTGCAAAAGCACCACGTGGCACAGAGTGGCAGTTACCTCTGTGACCATTCTGGATTTGAGTCCACTGTGACCATGATTCTTCTGTACTTAGATGCATGCTGAACAAAGAGTAGTTTTTCTTTTCATTTCAGGAAGCTGGTTTCATGTGCTACCAAGCTACAAGTGTTGCTCCGTTTCAGGTACCATCTGCTTTTCTCATGGGATATTAAGACTCCAAGAACAAGAAATGTTTTGTATTGTCCTCAGCAAAAGCCTACTTCAAGGATGCCCACCTCTGATACACATGAATTTGAATCTGTCAATCTAAACCTGAGAAAGCAAGAGAAGGCTTCCTGGAACTGAGAATCTGTTATAGGAGGAAGGCTTGTGACTATTGCTGAGTGGAAAAAAACAGGTGTTACAGAGTTCAGAGGCCAAGGCAGCTGCTGTGGATAGCAACAGATGAGTCAGCATGACTGCAGTAAATCGGGTGAAGGCTAGGCAACTGGCTTAGTGTTGAGACATGGGGGTGTGGATTCAGGTAGACTGAGCAATGGGCTTTGTGCACCCTCATAGAAGATCATGAAACTCATTTTTATTTTAAAAGTTATGGATAGCTTTGGAAGGGTTCTAAGCAGAAGCACATTGGTTCCAAAAAGATCCTTTGGGTTCGAGTATGACAATAGCTTGCATATGTTTAAGCAAAGGGAAAAAAATAGGGGGAGTAGGAGAGTTAGGTGAAAGAGAACAGCCAAAAAATTCAAACCCCATACCAAAAACCCATTTCTTGCCCAGAAGCTGAAGCTAGATAAGACATGGGGCTGGAGAGGAGTGTGTGTGTGACGTGGAATCTGATGAGCTGTGTGAGAGAGAAGGCAGGGTCACGCCTGCCTTCCAAGTTTCTGTTGTACAGCAGACAAAGGGTTTTTGGAGGAAGGGGAATTTTCCTCTGGTTATGTTGAGTTTGAGGTGCTACGTAGATGTGAATGACCCTTTAGTGGGTGGGGCTGGGGGTAGACAATTTGGAATGGAACCTATGGGAGGCAATGAGATGAAATGGGGCAAATGTGTGAGGAGAGGGTATAAGTTTGCCTTGGCACATAGACAAAGTCTCCAGGCACACTAGTGATATGAGGTCTGGTGAGGTGTCCAAAGAGCAACTCTGCTAAAATAGCAACAGAACACTAAATCTTTGGCTAATAATATAACTTAGGACAAAAGGATTTATTAAAAGAATCTATAATACTTATGAGAATCATTGAGGGAGTCATACCATACTATTTATCTGGAAGACTAAAAATAGTGGCAAAGTCTCCCTAGATTAGTGTATCAACTTACTGCAATGCCTATTAAGATCACAGCAAGATACTTTATGGAGATTTAGGAAGTGATAGTAAAACTCATTTGGAAATAATCTGTGGCCAAGGAATCACATACAGATCAATATACAAATCTGTTTCTACAGTACCAGATTATATGAAGTGTTTTCGATACATCATCTCACTTGATGCTCACACTGACACTTGGTGTTTAATTATTACTCGTGTTTAATGGTTGCACAAGCCACACTCATATGTGGCTCGTCCTCCCTGGCAGTCTTATTTTATGCGCTTGCCCCAGGATTCACCTTCTCTATTTCTCTCTTCTAGATGTTTTCAATTTTAATGACAGCATTATTATTAATGATTGCACTAAAACAATATGGGATGGTTGATGCGCACCCGTGGAGTACTTCCTGTCTCTACACTGGTCTATTCAGCAGTGAGTGGGCACATGTGCAGTGAGCAGAATTCCTGCTTCAGAATTCCAAATCTGGCCCCTTTTCTCCTTCACCCCGAGTGGGTGCATCTCTCACATGCAGCAGGCAGGAAGACATGTTCTTGAGAGATCCTTCACCCAGACTTTATAATAGCTACCTCTTTCCCTTCCAGGTGGTGTCATTGCTAGTGGCTAGGTGACCAACTGACTGCTTATGCAAACCACCTGGCTGAAGCTATGAGCTGCTGAGATCAGCAGGGGTAATTTAGAAATAGCAGGTTTTGGAAAAGAAGGGAAATATATGCAAGATATGAAGAGGAGACAGTCCTTCAATGGAACTCACAGAATAGTTTATTGACTGCCTTGTCATCTCCTTGGAGGATAACAGGTAGGTACCAAGTAACATAATCATTATTTGCTATTAGTTTATTATGAGAGAATATATCACACGAATGTCACACGCAACTATTTTCAGTGTACAGTTCTGTGGAAGTAAGCATGTTAACATTGTTCTGCATCCATAGTCGTCATCCACTGTCAGAACTTGTCACCATCCCCAAATTCAACACTGCATCTAATCAACATTGGCTCCTCAAGCCTCTTCTAGCACCAGACACCTAGAACAGTCAGCTGTTCCAGGAGATTTGTGTAACACAGATGCCCTCCTTTGCCACTGCTTACTTTTCTAGCTACAGTGTCCCCACATTTCATCCATGCTGTGGTGCATGTCACACGTTCCTTCCTTTTTAAGATTGAATGCTATTTAATTATATAGGATTATCTAATTTATTTTATTACTTGAGGTTTCTTGTTGATCTTGTATTATGCTTGTAATGTGAGACCACAAAGCAGACGTTTCATGAAGTACTGAGCTTTTACATCTCCAGAAGGTTGGTGATGAGTGTGTGACTTGTGTCAAATTGCTTATGTAAGTCATCTGCCACAGGAGACTGCCCTAATGTAATTGATCACAGGCAGATAAAAGAGAACTTTTCTGAGGAAGAACTGGAATCTCCTTCAAAACCCAGCAGTTGTTTTGGGGGAAATGTTCCTGAAAACAGCAAGTTGCTGTGTGCAGCTGAAGGAACAATTCCACCTCAGGACTGTTTACTTAGCTCAAACTACAGTGCTCAATCAATTTATTTTAAACTATTTTTCTCCCTTCTCTTCCCTTTCCTCCTTCTCTCCTTCCCTCAAAACCCTCTCATACACCCATCCTTACTATCGTTCAAATTCATGGGCTCTTTTTTCAAACATTATTATTTCATGTTTCTATGTATGTGTATATACACATATGTTCCTAGACTGCTCAGTCTGTATAGTGTTATATGTGTCTTTCTCCCACTTGTAGCATCACTGACATATCTGTACTTCTTTGTGTGGGGTTTAAGTATCATGAACTTTTCTCCTGACCACTTTGGCATGTCTATTATTGTTGTCTGTATTCAGCTCATGTTTAGGCAGTCATGTTGGTGAGGCTTTATAGGTGTAGCTTCTAGCATTAGTAGGAGACACAATCTCACAGCAAATTCTGTTATTATCTGTCTCTTAGAATCTTTCTACACCATCTCCTGCAATGTTCCCTGAGCTTTAGGTGTGAGAGTGTTTTGTAGATGTATCCATTGTGACTCTGCATATTGATTGGTTTTGGTTATCTGTAATAGTCTCTGTCTGTTGGAAAGAGAAGTTTCTTTGATGAGAGTGAAGATGACACTTACCTGTGGGTAAAGGGACAAATGTTTATAGATTATTGTTTGGGATTATGCTGGTTTGGCAAATGTGTGGTTGTATGTAGATGCTCCTCCAATAACTATAACTTCACTAGCACTGATTAGTTAACTCATTTTCTAATGCATGTATCCCTCTTGTTGAGCAGATCTTAAGTTCAACTAGAGAGCTGTTGGTTGCTGCGGAGGTATGTGCATCCTTAGGATTGTCATGCCACTCTAGTCGTTGATGTGGTTCGTAGGTGTCACGGCTGGGTAGGATGATTAGTTGTTTCCTTCCTTTAGAATCTTGTATGGCATCTTCTGGTACCATGAAAGCTGGTCCTTAGAGATAAGGCATTCAGGTCAGTTTCAGCTCAAGGTATACTGGGTCTTAATTATGAAGTATGTGGTGTCTTCTGCAATACAGACTTAACTTCCAACTCTAGCGGGGGGGGGGCGAGTCAGCAAAGGGCAGTAACAGTAGGCTGTGTGTTTTGGAAGTCTCTTGAACAGCTCTGGACAACTCAAAAGAGAGATTCTCATATCTTATGTTGGGGTTTTGTTGTTCTTGGCTCTTGGAGAAAGCACTGTCAACCCAAATGAGAAATTTTCATTTAAACTATATGTATATATTTATACAAAGAATTATATGTATTATAGATTTTTGTAGCTAAATAGTTATTAGAATGATTCCTTATGACTTTTTAGACATCATTGCTGTTGTGTTAACCTTCCCCATCTTTCTTTTGTATTTAACTCCCTCCCTCTTCCTAAAGAGCCCTTCTTTTCCATTTCCCCCATAAGATCAATTGTATCTTGATATACCCCTATCGATTACTCCCTAGTCCCATCCTTGCAAGGTCCCATTTTACATTTCTGGATTCTGCAGTTACTCCAGGCTATGTGCTCACATCTGAAGATCTGGACCCAGAAGCCTCTGATAAGAGAATGTGCAATGTTTGTCTTTTGGGGTCTGGGTTACTTCACTAAATATGATCTTCTCCAGTTCCATCTATTTACCTGAAAAGTTCATAATTTCATTTTTAAAAGCTGAATAGTATTCCATAGTGTATATGTAACATGTTTTCATTATCCATCTGTAGGCTGAAGAACATATAGGGTTGCTTCCATTTCCTAGCTATTGCTAACACACTAGCAATGAACACGGCCACCTGCGGCATAGGATGTTGTGCCAAGGAGTGCTATAGCTGGGTCATAAGGTAGATTTGCTTTTAACTTTCTGAGAATTCTTCACATTGATTTCATAATGATTCCATCAGTTCGTAACTACACCAATAGTGAATGAGGGTTCCCTTCTCCCCAAATCCCCTTCAGCATTTGTTGTCTGTTATTTTGTTGATCTTCGCCATTCTGACTGGGTTAAGATGAAATATCAAAGTTTTTTTGATGACTATTTCCCCAGTTGCTAGGGATAGTGAAACTTTTCAAGATGTTTCTTAGCCATTTTTCCCCTTTTTTTGAGAACTCTTTGCTTAGGTTCCAGGCCCATTTTTCCAAATAGATTATTTGGGTTTTTTTAAGTGTTTTTTTATATATTTTGGATATTAATCCTCTGTGAGATGTATAGCTGGAAGAGAGTCTTTACCATGTGTGGGCTTCCTCTTCACCAGGTTGATTGCTTCTTTAGCTCTGAAGAAGTCTTTTAGTTTTACCAATTCCTATTGATCAATTGTTGGACTTAATTCTTGGACAAAAGGAGTCCTGTTCAGGAAGTCCTTTCCTATACCTATATCTCACGGGGTGCTGCCTATGTTTTCTTCTAGGACTTTCAGTGTCTCACACTTCACTTTTAGGTTGTTGACCCATTTGGGATTAGTTTTGTGCAAGATGACAGATACAGGTCTAATTCCATTCTTCTGCATGTAGATATCCAGTTTTTCTGGCAACATTTGTTGAAGATGCTTTCTTTATATCTAGCTTATATGTTTGAAATCTTTGTCAAATTAGAGGCTGGTGTTATGTGTACTCATGTTTGGGTCTTGGGTTTTATTCCATTGGTCTATATGTCTATTTTTGTCCCAGTACCATATCATTCTTACTATATCTTCTGTAATGTGTCTTAAGATCTGGACTTGTAATCCCTCCAGATTGATTTGGCTATCTGGAGACTTTGTGGTTCAATATGAATTTTAGGATAGTGTTTTTATTTTCTTTCTATTTCTATGATGATTTTGGTTAGGATTGCATTGAATCTGTAATTGATTTTGGTAAAGTGGTCATTTTCACAATAATAATTCTACCCATCTATGAGCATGGGGTATTGTGCTGGCTAGTTTTATGTCAACTTGACACAAGCCAGAGTTATCTGAAATGTGTTTCATGTTTTATGTATGTGCTTTTTCTATGTTTTAAAATTGCTTGATGTGTTTTGCTTATTTGGTCTAGATATTCTATTTCTGAGTCCTTGTATTCTATTGTTGACTTGATTTGTCATATTTATAAGGCTTTCTTTCTTCCAAGTCTTCCAGTTAAGTTACTGGGATTTTCAATTACATTTTCCTTTCAGCTTGAGTCCTTGTTGATGTTTCTATCATCTCCTTATTGAATTCTGTTCTCAAGTCCTAGAGTGTCTTCATCACTTGCATCAACCTTATGTTTGCATTTTCTTGGAATCACTCAGGTGTTTATTCTTCTTAATTTCACTGAGCAGTTTGTGTCTTCTTTAAACCCATCAAATTCTTACATGAAGAATATGATTATTCTTTTAAATTCTCTTTCCTGGGCTTCATCTAGGTAATTCTCATTGGCAAACATTTCTACAGAGCTGGCAGGCTTTGGAAAGAATATACTGGTTTGATCTTTCATATTGTTGGCATTTTTGCCATGAGATCTCAGCATGTGGACTTCTTTTGTTAGTTCTGAGTCTGTTGTAGACAGAGAAAGCTTTGGCAGGAGAGAGGATGTGTGGGTGATTTGGGCCTAGAAGTTGGAAATGGCTTGGTTGGAATGAAGTCAGGTGGGCAGAGGGAGTTGGGTTGGTGTGTGCTTCCAGTCCAATCCTGGAGTATTGGGTAGATCTGGCTGCCTGGGAAGATTGGATAAGGTGAGGGAGACTTCTGTGGGTTTGGAGATAGGTAGGAAGTGTCCAGGACACAGTCTAAAAATCATTTGTGATATTGGTAGGGGAAGCCAGTCTAGGCCATGGAACCGTATGGGTGCTTCAGGCCAGATCTGACATGTTGGAGAGAAGTTATATATGAGGAGATGTCAGGGAGATTTACCAGGCTAGACCCTGGAGGAACTTCTGAGAAGTCTGGGTGGTGTGGTTGGAAGTGAGGACATGAGAAGTCTGGGTCTTCTTTTACTCACATGGTCAGACCATACAGGAGGACATAAGAAGTCTGGATCTTCTTCTACTCTTGGTTTCTTAACCTCTGCTTAGTTGCAGAATTTTTCTCTAAAGACGAAGCCGTCACTATATCCTACACAACAAACTGGCTTCCTATGGTAATGCTTAGCTTTTCTCATCAAACATGGTTTTATGCTTCATGCCATACTCCCTCTCACCATTCTCTCTTAGAACTGCTGTCCTGTGAGAGGTCCAGCAAACTGCCTGGGTCATGTCACATGGAGATGTCATGGTTAGGTCTTCTAGACCACAGTCCCTGCTAAGGTCTTAGCTGGCAGCCAGCATCATGGCAGTGACAAATCCTCAGATGACAGCAATCCCCAGCTTCCTAGTCACCTAATTGCAGCTGAGGGCCACCTATATCAGCTCAGATCCATCCATGCTGAAGAAGTGCAAGCAAACTAACCGCTTTCATTATTTTAATTTTCTTATTTTGTTACTGAATCATGAGAACTAGAATAGCATGGATCCACTGTGAAAGAGAAACCTCACAGACTGTTGAACAATGTTCATTTCCTATCAGTGTCACCAGATACTTCAGACAGAAATATGAGCAATCTATTTAGGTGACTTTTGGACATAGCCCAGGTCTGACCTTCACATCCCTGCTGGTAGGCTGAATGCTAACCTGTTTCTTAGTTCTGAAAACTGAATCATCTCCTTGTTCACCAAGTGCCTGGACCTATGTTTGACTGGCCTTTAAGATCGATGATCTGTTTCAATTGGCAGCACCTGCATTTCCAACAATATAGGTAGTTATAACTTCCATGTCCCATATAGTATATGGAAAATGTGTGCAAAATAATTGTAGACAGCAAAGTAACTTTGTAGCGATAGGAATCTTTAGCATTGTTTAAGAAACAGCAAGACTCAGAGGAGGTGGTGTGTTACTCAAGATTACATAAGCAGGAATGAGCTATGCTCCCCAGAGCCCTCACTGAATCCTACTTGATCCCAGTCACCTGGAGGAGTATTGTGAACCCTCCTCAGGTGGGACAGCCTGAGGTAGAAGGCTTAGCTGAGCTGGAAATGATTGATTAGTCAGGGAAGAGACATCCTTTGTGCCTATCTTTCTGCTGTTGACTGCCTTACCTGTCTGTCAATCACCCCGTCACTGCCTGCTGGACCTTCCCCTGGGATTCTGCTTGTCCAGGTGCTTCGGGTCCTCAGTGTACCAGCTCTGATCTATCCCAGCCTTCACTTAAACTAGACTTGACACAAAGTCATATCTTTGTAGGAAAATGAGCCCAGGCTCAGTCACCCACCATCCAAGAGCATACAGCCACAAACCATTGCAAAATCTGAAAGCAAAAAGCACTATGCTTGTCTGATACATGGATCAAATAAATTTCCCTCTATCAAAGAGGAATTTGTAATATGTGAATAAATGAACTCATCTGAATATAGCTATGTTAAAATCAAGAACAACACAATAAGAAATGGAAAGCATTAGTGAGCTCTGTTTTTAAAAAAAGGTGGTGGTGGTGGGGGGGGCAAAGGCAGTGGAGTGATGTACTCAAGGTGCTGAGAGAAAAAGACTGTCAGCCACAGATTCTACATCAAACAAAACTGTCCTTCAAAACTCAAGATGAAATAAAGATGTTCTTGGAAAAACAGAAAATAGAGGATATGTTGCTTTAGAGACCGTGCTGAAGTGAGACAGCTACTTCAACTGAGATGCCCCAGTACATGGTGACTCATTTATGGGAAAGAAGAAATGAAAAAGACGAAACTGTAAGATATGTTATTAAAAACAAGGCACAGGAAGTTTACATATTTTTATTCTTGTTCCTTCATTTTTCAAAAAGCATGTTTGCTTAAAGTAAGTTAATGATACCATATTATTGGGTGTATAGCACATGAAAATATAATGTGTAGCAACATGGTAAGTTATGTATGTTATATGAAACCTTACCTTTTCTACAATTATGACATATACATAAGTAAATATGGTCTATAATGCAGGATACATATAATAATACCAATATTGGGGAATGGGGTTACATTGGAATCGAGTTGCTGTATTCTTCTGAAGTTAAGTCAGCATTGGTCTGAAGTTAATTATGATAAAGTAAATATTCACATTGTGATCCCTACAGAAGCCTGTGAGAAAACAACTTTAAGTATATAACTAAAAAGTCAACAGAAGAACTAAAATTAAACACTAAAACACATTTGTTTAGTTAATATAAAGAAAAGCAGTAAAAGGAACAAAGGAACGACAAACATGAGCCATGGAAGCAATAGCATCTCGATAAATCATGTTAAGTGTGAAGTGAATGAGTTTACATGCCTTCATTTGCAGACATTCTCCTGTTGCCAAGAATAAGGTTATTTATAAGTTGCTGCTACTATAAACAAGAGCACAAGAACACAGTGAACACAGTTATACATAATTATTATTATTTTTGATACAGGAAATTTCACAGGGTGGAAGTAGATTGCACCAGAACTTCACACTTGTCTGTGTGTTGATGGCCCACTCTCCTGCCCTATGTAAGGACACTCACAGGCAGACCTGGCAGCAGTGCTGTTCAAATCAGTGTGACAGATCACCTGAAGTTGTTTATTTAGGCTTTTGTGTCATTGTTACTGATAGAAGCATTTCTAGCCTCATACTTCTCTTACACAAAGACTGGTTAACACAAGCACATAGCACGTGCTCTCATGAAAATAACAAGTTTCATGGAAACATGGACAGAAGTGATTAGACTTCAACATCTGCCAGTTTTCCCACATAAAAACCACACCAGCTCATTAACTTAGCTTCATTTTGGAAATCTTTTGAAAGAGGTAATAGCTAAGAAATGAACTTGAAGAGAGCTGTCCTTAAGTGCCCTAAAATGTCCTTCGGGGTTCACCCTGGCTCCCAGGCCTGCTAGACTCCTCCAGAGACCCCCACAGCCCCCTGCTGCTTCTGTAGGCCCTGAGGCTCTGAATTAGGAGGAGCTGTCAGAGGCAGGACAGCCTGAGGTGGAAGACTTAGCTGAGTGGGGAAATAATTGATTTGTCAGGGAAGAACATTAAAAATAACATGATGATAACGCTCCCATTAGCAGGTTTGGTGTTCTACATCGAGCCAGAAATAGATTGAAACTCGGGTCATATGAGGAGCTCCGAGTTCCCTCAAGGAAAGCAGTGGGAGAGAGGACTCCCTTCATGCCCAGGAGCTGCTGCATCCTTTCCCTGCAGATTGATGTAAGCACAGGGCCCACATGCTCTCAGAAGCTCTCTAATGCTGAGTCAGACCTCAGGGACAGGCATCCAGGACAGCGGGAGCTGTCTGCTTAAGCTCTGACCATAACCCCAGCACTAGCTCTATCACCCACTGCATTTTATCCAACACTTCTACCATAGATAATCCAGGAATTAAATTTACAAAAAAAATAGACTTTCTTGATGAAAAACTGAATATTTTTCACGAAAAGAAATCACAGGAGCTCTTAAATGAACAATAATTGAACACCACTATTTACAAGGGCTGTTGATAACCAGTGGTGACACAAAGAGAGATTATGCAGCTGTCCTGCCCTTGAGTGATGTCTAAGTCTGTTCTTGCTGCTGTAACAAATTACCATAGTCTGGATATTGAGGAATAAGAGTTTATTCTTCCAGTCCTAGAGGCTGGGAGATCCAATATGAAGGTGCTGGCCGATCTGGTGTCATGTTCTATTTCTCTGTACATCTTTACATGGTACACGAACCAGGAAGCTCTCTGAACCCCTGCTTCCCCTGCCGGCCCCCCACCCCCGTGTGTGTGTGTGTGTGTGTGTGTGTGTGTGTGTGTGTGTGTGTGTGTGTTTGGATATCAAACCCAGGGCTTCACATATGCTAAGCAAGTGGTCTCTCATTGAGCTCCCTGCAGCCTGCAACCTCCTGTAATGACATTAATTCCCACTGGAGAGGGCAGAAGCCTGACACTGTCACAATGAAGATGAAATTCCATGTGTATTTCACATAGGCTCTAATGTTCAAATTAGAGCAAATGGCTCATTCCAGCGTTTAGCTTCCTTCAGATGGAGAGGGCCTATGTATCTTTCCATGGGACTTTGAGGAGTCGCAGCAGCTGCTCTCTTCCTCTCCCAAGCTCGTGTTAGTTAAGATACAAGCACGGGAACCAGGCACATGGAAGTTCAAATTACAACAGCTAGGTCACATGTATGGCCAGACTGTGCAGCTAAGGGGGCTGGCCTGGGCTTTCCACTGGCTCAAGTCCAGCCCTGGGGATTACCTTCTCTGGGGAAAGTTGCTGTGGGTAGCCAGAGGAACTTTCCCAAGAGGGCTCAGGGTACTCTACTGTGAAGAGTGGGAGAAGAGAGTACGGAAAGAGACTGAGGGCCTCTAGTAGTGTCTGCTTGCACACAGGAGTGGAGAATGCTCTCATGAGTGTGAGCTTGGTTTCCTTCTGGCTCTTGACATTTCTTCCCTTTTCGCCTCCTCTCCCAGTGGTTGGCAGGAACTACAGACAAAGATAAATTAGAAAAAATGAAAAAATGAGTTTGGTCTAGTCTGTACTGTGCCTGTGGAGAATATTGGTCTTGACTTTCCCTGGAGTCCATGTCTGGAAGGCCTGGGGTCTGGAAAGATCCCTAGGCCTAAGACCAGAATCGGGCTTGGGATAGAGGCAGTTTGTGGTGAGTGCTTCTCAAGGTTGTTTCCAAGGATGAACAGACTATCTCTATGAGGAGGAACAAAAGGATGCATTCTTTGTTTGGCTTCAGCACCAGAAAAATTGTCTTTCTCCTGAGCAACTGGTTCATTTCTTGTGTGTGTGTGTGTGTGTGTGTGTGTGTGTGTGTGTGTGTGTGTGTGTGTGTGTGCAGGCTCACTCCACAGGGTGTAGGTGATTCAAAGCTGGCTTCTAGAAAGCTTAGAGGCAGATGTGTGCCTGCTAGTGTGCAGTGTGTTAGAGTTCTTTCTCCCTGTTACTTGACATTCCTTTTCTCACATAGCTTTTATTTCTTTGTTCTTCCCCTGTCCTTGTTAGAGGCCGTATGCTCTTCTTAGAGCCAAGCAGGATATAAATATACAAATGAATATAGTACACACCTGGTTCACTGAGCCTGTGGCTCCATGTCATGCTCTGCTAGCTTTTGGCTTTTTGGTTCAACCAGAGCAGTAATAGAGGCTCTGTCCTTGTACTGTGCTGGCACCAGTCCCTCTGATCAGGGCGTCTTGTCAACACTGGCTCTTGTTTCAGTGCTGTGGCCTGTTTCTGTGCCTTTTACTGACTGACAGCTATCTCCTGTGTCTCACATTTCTGTTGCCTACCTCTGTCTCTCCCTGTATTTGTTCTTCGTGATCCAGGAGGGCCTCTGAACACTCAAGCTTTAACTCATATTTATGGACATCATGTCTAACCTGCTGCCGGACTTACATGCTATGCTGGAGCCCAAGGAGGTAACGTGGTATGCTGTTTTGGAGCCGTTTGGATCTGGGATGGTGCAGTTGCCCATTAACCCACCTACCCATGTACCTCTCCCCCTTTCACATATTTTTTCAGGCATTCACTCAGCATCCACCATCACGGGGATGTTAAGTGTGATCATGCCAGGAAACACATGCATAGGGTGTGGCCTGGAAGTGCTGGCAGGACAGTAACTATCCCTGTTGTGTGCTTGGTCTCACACACAAAGGTAGCCCCTTCTTAGAACCCTCTCCCGGCAGATTCTAGGCTGTCTCTTTTCCATCTGTTCATCCACTGAACAGTTTTTATTTGCATTTTGTTTTCTGGAAATTTGCTTCCATTTCTCACTCCTGGGTGAATCCATGTTTCTGTTGTCCCTCTTGATGTGGTTCATTTCTCTTTATATTTAAAAAGCAGTAAGCACAGAGTCGTGGAATAGCTCAGTCAGTAAGGGTGCTTACCACCAAGACAGGTGCCCTGAGTTGGATCCCTACATGGTGGAAGGGGAGAACTGATTACCACAGGTGTCCTCTGACCTCCACAGGCACATTAAACAAACAAATAAATAAATAAATGTTGCTATTTTTCTTTTGAAAAATGAATGGTAGCATCATAACTTGCACAATAGATGAACCGAACCAAATCCACCACGGGAAACTTAAGCTAAGCTCTGGATACTTTAGTGCCAGCTGCTGTATCAGGAGCCGCTATGCACTCTTATGTCCCTCCCTAAGTGCACAGCCCTTGCATTAGCTGCCTCCTTTACAGATACCGCCTCCCTGCTTCCCATCATGCTCTCTAACTAATTGCCTTTCAGCACTCAGCTCCCTCCTTGCTCTGTCAGTTTTATATGGCACAGGGCTGGTGGTTTCTGGAAAGGGGCACGTCATATTTACATGTGGGTAGAGAGAGGGCTCCATCCTCACAGCAGGCAGATATGCCTGCCTGTCTCGACACTGTGAGTCAGTAGTCTCTGCCAATGTTTTCCGTTGACAGGGTAGCATGATAGACAGATGAAAACCTCCACACATGTCCAGTGACGGTGCCTTCCAGGCAAGATGAACTGAATGAATTTTCTGGTGGCAAAGGGTAGAATATAGCTTCAAAAGGGCAGCATGAGGTATCCTCACGCAAACCCAACTTTGGCCCCTTTTTCTGTGGGGGTGGGGGTTCACCTCCTACCACTCTCTAGATGCTAGCAAAATAGAGAATCTTTAGCAGGGGCCAAGAATTTAGTGACAACTGCCTGGGCGAAGGCATTTTGCAGGAAGTGGCTGTAGTTTTATGTACAATGAGAAGCACAAGGCGGGAGAATGTGGAGGCGGTCTCCTTCAAGTTCACTTGTCAGGGTCACAAATGAGCTTGTATTAGTGCCGGTGATTATGCTGAGCTCTCAGTAGGTCTGCGTGCTGTGGGTTCAGTGACTGTGAACATGCTTTGAATGCCTGATAGGAAAGGAACAGCTGCTTATGGTACATTCGGGCAAATCATCACCAGACAACTCAAGGACGAATCCCATCCACTCACGCATCTTCCTTTATAGCCTGATGATTTGAGGAAGACCCCTGCCCCTTCAATGAGGGCTGTGTAGAGGGTTGGAGCAGACTCACTGACAAATGACAAGGAGTTAGTTAGCTGCTCTTCACCATCCCTGCTGGAGGAGCCCATGGTTGTAACTGTAAGGCCAAGAGATCAGTCAGAAACCAGAGTGGGTGCTATAAAGTCATGAATGTAGCTGAAAACAGGGCCGTAGTCAGCTGCTAGATAATGAGTGGCAGGGGCAGTTGTAGACTCAGTGCCTCTGCACCGGGTAGGAAGTAGCTATTTCCCTAATCTTTTTGAATCCCTGCCTCTGCTCCTAAGCTCATCCTGGACCTCCAGGCACTCAATAACAAAGCCAGCCTGGCACTGTGGAGTCCACTGAGATGGTGTGACAAGACCTGCCTTACTGGCTCTTGTCTGTGAAGACTATTACTAGGGCTTTAAGTAATTTTGACTCACTGGGGGACAATAAGGATTGAAACTGAAATTTCAGAGCCTTAGCTAATGGTTGGATTTAGAGAGACACTCTCCAAATTGGAGGCTCACCTCTGCAGACTGCAACTTTTATTAGGAATGAAGAAAATCCATGAGAACTTACCCAGGGCTTCAGGATGGAGGCAGGCACGATGTGGGCTCAAGGGGTGGAAAGTCCCCTGTGTGGTCATTAAACAGTGGAAGGATAGTGAGCAGAACCTCCTATGGTCACCATCAGCTGGAACAGTGGAAGAAGGAAGACAGGATAGCCCATGGGCAACAAGATCCACACTTAGGCACAGGCAGGCAGAGAGCCTCACTCACAGTCTTCCCCATTGAGACTCCAGCTACAAGCAGCTTTGCCATTCCCAAAGACAGCGAATCTTGTTGGTTGATTGGAAGAGCACACAGTAGGCACTTGTACATGTTGGTTGATTGAAGGATGAAAGAACAAATGACTAAATATACTAAGACTCGGGTGTTATGTTATGTACCATTCTTTTCTGATAAGTACGGGTTTGCCAGTTGTAGGGTAGGGTAGGGTGAGGAGAGCTCACAGAGGCTTCCAGGTGTATCAGGAGCTCTCTCCTCTCCTGTACTTGTAATCTTAATTAAGTGAAGTGCACACAGCCACACGTTGCTGTGCTGGATAGAGCAGCCATTTGAGTAGAGGACAGTGCGTAGTGTTACCCAATGGCCTTAGTCAGTGCATGAGATAGCTTATAGAGCTCTGGGGTTGCTCATCACAGTGTCTCTTTTCTTTTCATTTGATCCAGCAAGCTTGGCTTCAGTACCACTGAGGCATATGCCTTGGGTGTAGAATATAAGGAAATGACAGAAAACACATTAAAACCGTAATGGAATATTAAAACCCAAAAGCCATGTAAAGTCCATGTGGATAGAATGACAGCATTTTAAAGAAAGACATCACTGGCTTTTCCTTTTGCCTCAAGTACAACATGGCTTGCCATGGCACCGTTGCTGCTTATTTACTAAAGTAGCAGCTTGCATGGCTCCCAGGCAAGGTGTGAGGGCAAGACCTGTGTGGGATGCTCAAGGTAAATGTGAAAGCAGTTAAATCAAGTTGTGTCTTGAAAGAGGCACATCAGTACTGCATCTTGGGGTTGGAGCACCTGAAGGCCAGAGTGTGTGGATGTGAGAAAGAAACAGTAGAATAGTGACCTGGGAAACTCTTCATTTGTGCCTAAAGAAACATCACTTCCAGTTCAACCCAGGTGGGTTTTTTTTTCTGTATTAGCCTATTAATATTTTTAAAAATCAATGCTCTATGATTGCAATATATTATATTTAAAAAGAAGACATAGAAAAGTCTGTCTCCACTCCTCTCCAGAGCCAGCTCCATCCACCAAGATAATCTGTGCTCAGACTTCATTTCAGTCTTGATTTTGTTTGGTGTGCTAGACCCTCCTGGTAGCTGCTGTTTTTGCCTTGGATGCTCTTCCCCCAGATTTTGTGTAGGTCCCATCTTTTTAACTTCCTTCTGGATCTTACTTCATTTTTGACATAGTTGTAGGCTTTCCTTGGCCACCTTCCTTCCAGTTTCCACCCTTGGACCCCTGCGTGTCTTCCACTCTGCTTGCCTATTTCCTCCTCCTTTACCCACCACCAGTGTGGTGCTCTGCTCATTGGCTTCATTTTCCTTCCCAAGACGTGAATTGCACAGGTTGCAGGGGTTTTCATCTGTCTTGTACCCTCATCACAAAGAGCATCTGGAATGCACGGTATAAAGGGTTCAAAAGGAATTCTGGAAGAAAGAAGGGATAAATTGTGATGGGGCAGCAGAGGGGAGGGGAGAAGAAAGATAAACAACATTAAGGACTTTTCCAAAAAGTCACATGGAGACCTGACACCATAGAAGCTTCCTAAGCATGTACACATGCATAAAAGCGTTAAAATGGATTATCCCATAGTGGGGCAGCAATGCCACTACTACACACCAAAGGCCAACAAATACAAAACCTACTTCTAGGAATGGGTTACTTCTTTTGGAATTGTTGGTCAGTGAAGTACCAAAGACCCCTAAACAGTAAGGTTATCACCAGAGCTCTTTGTTACCTTCCAGTAGCTTGACAGTAAGATCCTGTGGTCGAAGACACCATGCACTTGAGTCCAGAACATGGAAAAATCAGGCTGGTACTGATCTGGAAGCTTCATTCCTATTGGCTAGCTTTCATAGCACTTGAAGATGACATGCACACTACTGAAGGAGATGAGTAATCATAATTCTTACCCAGCTGTGAATCCTGTGAACTAAAATAATAACTGACCTGACAAGTGACAAGAATGTTGTGGGGATAACCAATCACTTTCTGATTGGATTTAAGGCCTGCTCCACAAGGTGAAACCCATACCTGGCATGGTTACTAAGACAAGAACTTGTACCTAGACAAATTGTAGATCCCAGGAGAGAATCTACTAGTCTTATTCTGCTAAATGGAATAGTATTAAAGCAACCCCTAATGATTTATCATTATATCCATAGATCAGTGCATCTCTTAACTCTCATCATAGAAGCTTCTGTTTGTATAGATGATGATCAACACAGAGGCTCACAAGTAACCAAGACACAGAGAGTAAGAGACTCCAGGATGTTCACCCTAAATGGCACATATGTAATGTACTCCTTCCAAGTCCCAGAGATCATTGCAGCAGTGTAGCAGGAATTCTCTTTGATCTTAATAATAAAAACCTGGAGTCAGATACTGGAGGGAAAGCTGAATGATCAGAGAAGCAAAGTGGCCAGCTACTAGAGAGTTCTTACCTCTACCAATGCTCAGACCTGTACTCAAAGAGGCAATCCTGTACTCAGACTGCCTCCTCAGACTGACTGCTCCTCAGACTGCACTGTTCCTCGGACTGCATCCTCAGACTGCTTCCTCAGACTGCCTCCTCAGACTGGACTGTTCCTCAGACTGCTTCCTCAGATTTCTGTGCTCCTCAGACTGCATCTTCAGACTGCCTCCTCAGACTGCACTGTTCTTCAGACTCCATCCTCAGACTGCCTGCTACCAACTGCTGCCTTGGACTGCCATGTTTCTCAGACTGCTTCAGACTAATTCCTTCAGAATGCATCCTCAGACTGCCCTGAGCACTTGTCTCCTCCCACCTTTATTCCTCTCTCCACCCAGCCATATCACTCCTCCTGTCTCCACCTCCCTAGTGCTGGGTAGGCATGTCACTCCAAGTGCTGGGATCACTTTTGTGTGAGCTCTGTTTCTCTTTTAGACTGGATCAATTTCATGTAGCCCAGGGTGGCCTTGAACTCACAGAGATCCATCTGTCTCTGTCTCCTGAGTGCTGGGATTAAAGGTGTGTGCCACCACTGCCTGGCCTCTATGGCTATCTAGTGTAGTTAGCTTTGCACTCTGATCTTCAGGAAAGCTTTATTTGTTAGATCATTAACAAAATATCATCACACAGAAGAGAGGGCAGAAAGAATATAAGAGCCTGAGACAGTGGATGACTATAAGGAAACAGGGCAGCTGTGCATATGAACTCACAGTGGTTGTGACAGCAAGCACAAGACCTGCTCAAGCCTAAACCAGATCAATTCTCATCAGAGAGAGTAGAGCTGTGTGTATCAAAGAAATTATTGGCACTAGTTGGCTGCTGGGAGAAGGGGAGTCAGTTTTCTCTGGGAGTATAGTCCCTGATAAATTGACCAAGTTACAGTGAAAAGCCACACATACAAAGACATTCAGGTTGCACAAATTTGCCTGGTTTTGGATTTTTAAAAAATGGACAAAGTGTTTGGTAGGGAGGGGATGGGATTGGGTCTAGGAAGAACTGGGGAAGGGAGGGTGAATATGCTCAAAATACATTATACAAAATTCCCAAAGAACTAATTAAAAATGTATCTGCCATATAACCATTTTTGTTGAATAACTGAGTATGTATGACAGAAAGGGAAAACCTGAAAACATGCTAAAGCAATCATTTCTGGAGGAAAGTCCTTGAGGTGTGCTGTGGGCTAATCCTGCAGGCTGTGAGTGTGTATTTCTCTCATTGGTTAATAAAGAAGCTGCTATTAATAAATAGCAAGGCAGAATAAGACCAGGCAGGAAAGCCAAACTGAAGATACAGAGAGAAGATGGGTACAGTCTGGGGGAGATGGGAGGTAGCTATCCAAGAAGCAAGATGTCAGCAGACCAGTAATGCCATAGCCATATGGCAATACATAGATTAATAGAAATGGGTTAATTTAAATGTAAGAGCTAGTTAGTAATAAGCCTGAGCTATAGGCCAAACAGTTTGTAATTAATGTTAAGCTTCTGAGTGATTATTTAGAAGCAGCTGTGGGACAGAGAAACCTCTGATTACAGAAGTGAGAAATAGTTTGTTTTAAAAATTAAAATGTTATTACATGTATTTATTTTTGCATGCATGTGTATGAGTGCATGCCAAAATATATATGTGGAGGTCAGAGAACAACTTGTAGGAGTAGGTTCTTGTATCTGCGGTTAGGTCTGAGAGGCCTAAACTCAAGTTGTCAGGTTTGGCTGCAAGTGGCTTTACTCACTGAGCTAGCTCACTGGCCCAAATCTGATTTACAGTCATGTGTGTACATATACTCTGTGTGTGTGTGTGTGTGTGTGTGTGTGTGTGTGTGTGTGTGTGTGTGCGTGTGTGTGTGTGTGTGTGTGTGCGTGTGTGTGTGTGTGTGTGTGTGTGTGTGTAGGTGAGGTGTGTATGCCATGGCATGTGTGGGGAGTTCAGAGGGTAACTGTGAAATTATTTTTTTTCACCTTTTTACATGGGTCTGGGTACTGAACTCAAGTTTAGCTATTTCTCCTGCCCATGATAACTGATAGGGGCTGAGTTATTTCATCAGAAGCAGAAGAAAGATGTATTTGTACAAGTTGATTTAGATCTTGGCTCTATTGGCATTCTGGAGCATATTTGTTCTACTTGTATCATCTCTGCCCTCTGCCTAAGATGTGATCATCCTATGTCTATAGACATAGCCAGATATCTGCTGGGGTTCAAAATATCCCTAGGCTGAGAGTCATCCGTCCATATATTTACACTAGTAAGGAGAGCTCTTCAATAACTGATTTTATTCCATCAGTTGACGGTAAGATAAAGTAATCAAGCCAGAGTTTGAGGGGCAAGGATAAGAATTTTGAAGAAGGAGAAGGCCTTCCTGGTTTCTGAGTCAGAAGCAGCAATAGTAAGTCACAATGCTTACTTTCCTCCTGGTCCTGAGAAAAATGACAAGTGGAAGGAAAAGAAGCCTGTTTGTCAGAAGGCCAAGAAAGGAGGTGTTTTCTGTGAACAGCTGTTCAGAGATTAGATTTTCTGACATCACATTAAGAGTGTAAAGATGTCAGTGAAAACATTTAGGAGGAGACAGGGAGGTGGACAACTGGACATCACTAAGCCGGTGTTCAGTGCAGTCTGAAATGCCCCATACAAACTGCTGATAGGAACCAATACAGAGCAGGCACATGGGGCAGCCTTGTCCTCAGACTCCCGCAAGGAGTGGGGAGATCTCAGATTTGTGACTCTTGGAGGGGAGGAACCTCTTACCCCCCATTGTCATAGCAAATGTCAATGGCTACTCTCCATTTTCAGTAAAATACTCTGAATATAGAGAAAGACCTTCCATGCTTGTTTAGTATCTTCTCTTCAACTCTGTTGACAGATTCCTTTATTTATTTGAAAATATTTAAGTTTCTTTTAAATTTTCTTTATCTATTTGTTTGTTTATTCTCCAATATTTTACATCCCAACTACAGTTTTCCTTCCCTCCTATAGGCTGGGGTTTTTGTTGGGACTGCTGGCTCCCCAATAAACAACACAGAGACTTATTACTAATTATAAATGCTCAGCTGATAGCTTAAGCTTGTTGCTCTTATAACTTGAATTAACCCCTATTTCTTACTTATGTTCTACAAGTGGCTTGGTACATCTCTTTAACACAGCACATTCATCTTCCTTCTCTCCATGTCTCCTGGTGACTCTGCCCTGCTTCCCAGTTGTTCTATCAGTCTGGCCTTCCGACCTACTTTCTTCCTGCCTTGCTATTGGCCAGTTAGTTCACTATTAAACAAATGAGAACAACACATCTTCACAGTGCACATAAGAATTCTTCCACAGCACCCTCCTCTCCTCTCAGCACCTCTCCCCATCTCCCCTCTCTCCCAGATCCACTCCTCCTCTCTTTCCCTTCAAAAAAGAGCAGGCCTCCCATGGAAATCAACCAAACATGTCGTAACAAGATACAATAAGACTAGGCACACAGCCTCTTATCAAGGCTGGACAAATCCAGTAGGAGGGAAAGGGTTCCAAAAGCAGGCAAAACAGTCAGAGACACTACCACTCCCACTGTTAGGAATCCCACAAGAACACCAAGCTACACAATATATATGCAGAGGACCTAGCTCAGACCCATACAGGCTCCGTCATTGTTCCTGTCTCTGAGACCCTATGAGACCCAATTAGTTGATTCTATGGCTGTGTTCTTGACCCCTCTGGCTCCTACAATCCTTCCTCCCCTCTACTGTGGGGTTTCCAGGGCTCTGACTAATACCATTTAATAGCTTCTTATTTTTTACTTAAGTAAGTTATACCACTTGTAAGTAAGTTTCATGATTTCCACATATCCAATGCCAGCTGAGGCTTCCTGTGTGGGATTCACCCCTGGGACCCTGGGCAGGCCCCACTGGAGGCTCACTTCTGAGGAACAGATATTTTATTCAGCATGCCTGCTCTGAGGGTATGTGAGGTGTTTGTTAACTGAGCAAACTTTCCTCCTAATAAAGGGGGAAAGTCTAGTAAATTTAACAAAATTTAGAACCCATCAGCTGTCAGCTAGCTGTGAGTACAGATCTACAGATTGTTTCCAGACAGGTAGCCAAAGTGGCCTCTTGTTTGTATGCCATTCCTCAGTGTGTCCCTTAATGCTAAGACAGCTTAAGTGGGAAAGATGGTCATGAATCTGCATCTCCTGCTTTCCAGCCAGGTCCAATTCTCTTCCAAATCTTTGAGATTGCTTCCTCTTGCCCTAGCTAAAAGTGAAATTAATATTATTTTTCTGTCATCTGTCTTCCACTTGATAGTTTGATCCAAGGAAGAATGGTACATGTCAAAACAAGATGTGTCACCAAATTCTACTTTTATAATTCTATCTTAAGAAACCTCGTGTAAGGACATCCCAAAATGTTTCTGTATTTATCAACCCTGCTTTGAAGCCCCTAGCCATGTAAGGAGCCAATAACTCAGAAACACAGACAAATTATTCATCAACATGTAAGATTTATATTGTCTGAAGAGAGTAGGAATTAATGTTTTATTTACACATACAATTGCATGTTGGGTATTATGAAAAACACAGAATTGAGGGCTAGAAAGATGGCTCTGTGGTTAAGAGCACTGCCTGCTGTTCTAGAGGACCCAGGTTTGATTCCCAGCACATATGTGGTGGCGGCTGAACAACTGCCTATAACTCCAGTTCCAGGGGATCCGATGCCCTCTTCTTGCTTCTGCAGGTACTATATGCATGTAGCACACAGACATACCTGCAGGCAAAACACCCATACACATAAAATAAAAATAAATCTTAAAGATGGAAAAGCACAGAACTCCTTTTATTCTGTATTGGAAGTTATCAGACTTTTTGTGAGAGGCTGGATAACATATATATTAGGTTTTGATGGCAGCACCATCTCTAACAACAATGCTTTTGTTGTATTAGGAAAGCAGTCTTAGGTTGTAATGTAAGTGCATGGGTAGAGCTGTAACCCATTAATACTCTATTTACAAAAATTAGGCAGTGGGCTAGCTTAGGTATGTGGGCAGTGGATTCCCAATCTCTGCCATAGATTAAAGATTCTCGGACAAGGTCAGAGGACAGATACACTGCCAATGATGACTTTGCATTGGGCCGCATCTGGTCTGCTAGAGTAGATATCTATGGGAGGTGTTCCATATTTTGCCCGAGAGAAGGAACTTTAAAATGAAATTAAAATCCAAGAGTAGGAAGGTATGAGACAAGGGCAGGGGTTGGATTCCCATCTGATTTCCTTGATGCTATGAGAACCCTGATGCTAATTAGAGCATCCCAGAACTCCAATCTCACTCTTGCCCCCAGAGTGATGGGTTATGATCAGCACAAAAGTGCATTGTGTCTAGTCAGTGTTTCCCAAGGGAGTATCCCAAAGCAACTATCCCAGGAGAATTTGAGCATGACAGATACTTTTCATTTGTGATTGCCTGAGGGCCTGTGAGTAACCCACCCGCTCATAGTCACTGCCAACCTTTCTGTCACTGTGACAGAACCAGATGAGTTTTTGCCTGTTTTCCTCAGGTCTAAAGGGAAAAGAAAGCACATATTAGCTTCTGACATGGGAAAGTCTTAGGACACGGATGGGAGGTTGAGGCGAGGGAAGATGTCCTCTGGAACTTACTGCCGTAACAGGACAAGGACTACTTAACTTCTTCATCTTTCTAATTCCAGGCCCTTAGGTTATAAAGACTGTCGTGGACTGGAACCATTCTGGGATGACTGAGCTGGTCTTTATTGGGTAAAGATAAGAACAGCTTGGAATATCTTTTTGCTCTCATGTTTCAAAGAACAGAGTGAGAAAGAAGTCTGTCAGGTCAATTGCCACTTATAGATTCCTTGACAAGGAATTTGGGGATCCATGTCAATCCTTCTGTTAGTATATGTTCCTGTTATACTTTGCCCACCGAAAGCCCTCTGTCCTGGGGAACTATGTGATACTAGTAATCCTTATGGCCATTTGTATACCGTGCAAATGTTTAGCTCAGCTAATTCTTTTTAATAGTCAGGCCTTTAGGAACATAACATTGATGAAATCAGACTACCTGCAAGGACTCCATGCTTTTGCCTACACCGTGTCTATGCGTTTTCCCTCCTGTACAGATAACAGCCCTTTGGCATCTGAGACTTCTTTCATCCTTCCTTTGAACCTGCCTGGTAGATACTGTAGGGCTGAGGATTTAGTTCAAGAAATCATTGCCAAGTCTGTCACATAGGTGGTTAATAAACTCCCTCCCAGGCAAGCATAGTTCTGAACTAGAGTGACTGTGTGACCCAGTCAGTGCAGTGCTCCAAGGTACGCTCCACTCCCATCACACTGTCAGCCACCTTCCAGCTCAAAAGCCCTCAGAACTCTCCACTCCTCTGTGTGTCACATGAGAGGGACCAGGATGAATGAACTGTGACATATAGTTTTCACAGTGCTCTGAAATTCTTATATGAAAGGGCTTGGGCAAAATATGAGCACATTTATATTTGAACACGACAAGCTTTTATCTTAGAGACTTCACAGTTTAGACCTTCGACTGGGAAGTACAAGCACGTTAGGACAGAGAACCACAAGCCCGCAGTAAGTCTAAGAATAAAGAAGGCTTCCTTTCAGTGTCTCCCTGCCATTAGTGAGATGAAGAGCACTGTTAGCTGTTTTGGGCAGATCAGAGCCCAGCAGCTCCTGCCTCCCTGCCAGCCCTCACCCCCGCAGTAAGCTCCAAGTTACTTAAGGGAAGATGGCTGGTCACCTACCACGTGGGTTCATTGCAAACGACCCCACTGAAACAGCCTCCCTTGCATGAGGGGAAAGTTATTCCTTAGACTCTATAATGTTTCACCTGTTTCTTAGAAATGTATTTAACACTTTGTTTATGTGTCTATGTTTTTTGTGTCATTTGAAAAGCATGATGTCATTCCTCTTTTGCCATTATATTGAGAATGCCAAGTAGCATGCCCAAGCCAGTAGCAGAGCCCTGGACTAGTGCCTAGGCAAAGGCCGAAGACTTCCCTCCAGGGGTATGTATATATACGCTACAGCAATGTTCCTACCAGTTTTCCCTTTGATGAGCTTTTGGAAACAAAGTCATTCCCCCAAAGGAAGCTATATTTTTCAGGAGACATTCCCAAGCCATTTATTATTCTGTGCATACATTCTTCTTCCCTCCCCTCCTTGGCTGATGTTTGTTGCTCTCCCTTCAGCACTGTCCACCAATCAGAATCCAACCAAGCACTTGTTGAGTGATGTCAGGAGCTGCCTTTACCACAGCTCGATTCCCAGAACCTCCAGTGCCTCCCATCTCTTTCACTAGTGAGCCATGCCATGAAAACATGCTGCCAGTTAAAGAATTTACAATTCTCTGCTCTCACTGCAATTTTAGCCAGAATCCCAACAGGAATTTATGTTTTTGCACAAGGTAGTGGACACATTGACTTTAAAGTTTAAAGTGTAGACTAAACTTGGGGGAAGTCTAAAGGAAATTTTGTTTTATGTGTATGTTCTATCTTATTTTTCATTGGTAATAAGAAAACTATTTAATTTTATGACATTTATTGATATTGATTATGCAATTTAGCCCTACCGAATATATTTTTTAATAAAAAATGAAAAAGTATTAAAAATTTCCATTGTATGTATTTATTGTACATGCATCATTGTAGAAAGAACAATTTCTATCACATAAGCACATATTGTATGTTAAGTGTAATCCCCATATATCTCGCTGCCTTTTCTTCTCTTCCCCTTCTTGTTAGTTCTCTGTGTTCCTATTGACACCTACTTTATGCCATATAGACATGCATGATTTTATATATCTATGTAAAATCTAAATGGGGCTGGAGAGACAGCTCAATAGATAAAAGCATCTGCTGTTCTTCCAGAGGACCTGAATTTGGTTCCAGCACACTGAATGATTTACAACCACCGAGAAGGGATTTGACACACTCTTCTGTGCTCCACGGGCACCCACATACATGCATCATACATTTACATAAATAAAGCAAAATAAAATTTGAATCTTAAACTCTAGGAGCCAAAACTAAAAGAAAGCATGCATCTGGCTCTCTGAGACTGGCTGGTTTAATGTGATTATCTACGGATGCATCCATTTTCTTGCAAATTCTGGAGCTTCTTCCTTCTGGGTGGCCGAAAAAAAATCCATCGTATAGCACATTTCCTTTATCTATTCCTTTGTGAATTGTGCTGCAATACGCATCAATATGCAAGTGCCTCTAATAGGTAGGCTTGGACTGTTGTTTATCTGTTAGCTTAACGGCTGCACCTGAGTCTTCTGGTATTTTAACTACTGTCTGTGCCCCACGAATCCACACTCAGATGCTGCCAAGACCGCAGCCTGGTGGGATTTCTGGTCTCACCTGTACTGGCTCGGCTGAGGCTGCCAAATGTAGTTTTTCACTAAGTCTCTATCTTTCTAGTTACCAATATAAACTTGGGAGTCAGATGCTGGGGTGAAAACCTGCTAGGCAAGAAAAGCCTAGAAGCTGACCTTCTTTTTGGCTGGAGACCCACCAGGAGAAGTGTTTCTCCACTCATCCCAAACCCCAAAAGACAGTAAATCACCAAGTCCCTCTCTACTCCTTCCCGTGTGTCTCTTTATCCATATTCCTGGGTCCTCTGTACTTTCTATGACTAATTCTTGTCAAGTAGCTGCTGGCTCCAAACCTGATTCAAAATGAATTTTATTAATACAGTCTTAGAGTTTCAGAGTGTGATCAAATATCCTGCAACATTGGACTCCTTTGGGTAAATACTAGGACTGCTGTAGCTGAGTGATATGAAAGAGAAGTCTCTGTGCTGAATTCCTTAATGGCTGAACTAGTTTACACTTCCACCAGTGGATAATGATATACCATTTACAGCATACAGGGATACACTGTTTAGTGCATCTCCTAACCAGTATTGCTTTCTTAGCAACTGTAATTCTGACTGGGAGGAGATTTGTCATGTGGTTTGTTGTGAAATATTACTTTAACCATGTAAAGATGTGTTACATTTGTTTATGCTACTTTTGTTTAACAATGTAAAGATGTGTTGCCTTGCCTGCTTAAGGCACCTAATTGGTCTAACAAAAGGCTGAATGGCCAATAGTTAGGAAGTCGAGGGATAGGCTGGGCTGGCAGAGAGAGTAAGTATGAGAGAAGAGAGAAGAGAAGGAGGGAGAAAGAGAGAGGGATACCCAGGGCTGGCTAGCTAGCCAAGCAGCCGCCAGCCAGCCAGACAAGGAGTAGGACATGCAGAATGAAGGAAAGTTAAAAAGCTCCAAGGCAAAATGTAGATGAAGAGAAACATGTTAAAATAAGTTATAAGAGTTAGCAAGAAATGAGTCTAAGTTAAGGCCCAACATTTATAACCAATAATACGTCTCCGTGTCACTATTTCGCAGCTGATGGTGGCCTAAAAGAAAGCTTCCCACAGTGGCAACTGCAGTTGTGTAGGCTTATCTCTGGATCCTCTATTATATTTTATGATGTAGGTGTCTGTGTTTATGCCATACTATGCTGTTTTTGTAACTATAGCTGTATAATATAACTTGGAATCAGGTTTTATGATCTACCCAGTACAGTCAATATTATTATTTTGCTCAAGATTGCTTTAGCTGTTTTTTAAATTTTTTTTGTGCTTTCACGTGAATTTTAGCTTTTTTTATTATTCTGAAGAATGGCATTGGAATTTTGATGGGAATTACATTATAGGTTGATTTGGGGATGGGATTTTATAATACTAATTATTCTAAGAATAGGAAGTCCTTTCATCTTGTAGTATCTTCAATTTTCTTCTTAAATGTTCTAAAGTTTTAATTTCATAAAGTCCTTCACCTCCTTGGTAGGTTATTCCAAAGTTTCTTTCTTTTTTTGAAGGAAATTCTAGTGGTTGTATTTCCTTGGTTTCTTCCCTAGAATGTTTATTGTATTATATGTTATTATAAGTCCTGTTACTAATTATATAGGCATACCATGTATTGGGTATGTTGATATAAACATAATTATCTCTTCATGTTAATATTATATCTTGTAACTTTGCTAAAACTGTTTACCATATTTAACATTTTTCTGGTAGACTTTAGGATCTCTTATGTATAGAATCATACCATCTGCAAATAGAATATTTGACTTTGTGCCTTTGACCTCCTCTCAGTCTTACTCTTTATCTAAGACTTCAAGTCAAGTGCTATCTTGAACAAGAGTGGAGAAAATGGACATTTTTGTTTCTGATTTTAGCAGAAATGCTATGAGTTTTCCCCATTTAGTATATAATATTGTTTATACACTTTATTAAATTGAAATATGCTCATGAAATATATATATATATATATATATATATATATATATGATGAATAATATGCTAACGTCTACAGACAAAAATTAAGTTATATGGTGGCTGAAATAAAATTGCAAAGATACTGTCATGCATTTATAGACAAAGTGGCCACTGGAATAAAATAACAGATATACAAACAGATCTTAAGCCTAAGTGCTCTTGACCACTGAGCCATCTCCTCAGCACCATTTTCTATATGTTTACCATTTATGATTGTGCCTCAGTTTTTTGGGCATAGACCCAAGTTTCCGTTTGAAATAATTTTTCTCCTGACAGAAGAACTTCTAATATTTTTACAAAAGATCTGTTGATCTGTTGATGATGAATTTACTCTTCTGTTGTTTTTCTGCAAAGAAAGTTATTTCATCCTAGTTTTGAGATGGTAACAGATAGGAATTAAATTAGGTGATTGCATAATTGCCCCCCAGCCTACTGTCCTCACTGTCCAGGTCATAGCGCAGACAGTGTAATTCAAACAGAGTCCACAAGAATCCTCGAGTTGAAGCCAAGGAGGATCAGAGTGTCTGGAGTGCCTAAGACAAAGCCCAGTGAATGAAGGTTGTGGAGGGATTCTAGAACCACATAAAGGATTCCTTGAGTCTTTGGCAGAGTAATGATAAGCTCATGCATTTGAAGAAACAACTGAAGAATTAAGAATGTTCAGAGTAGTAGAACAGTTTCCTGTGTCTATAAACCAGACTGGAAAATTTTGTAGTTCATTGGGCACTATGGGACAGTACTGAAGAGCCAAATGTATGTGTAAGTAGAGTGCTGGAATCAAATTAAAAACAGAAGGCATTTGAATAAATCATGGCTGAAAAGCTTTCAGACTTGAAAGCTGTAAGCCTGTAGATCCAAATAGCTAGCAAATTCCAATATGAACAACATCTAACTAGGCCCATAGCTTTCTAAATGTTCAGAACTAGTGATAGGAAATTGTTAAAAGTGGTCAGAAAAGATGCTTCAGATACAAAAGGAAAAGCAATAACAGAATCTTCTCCCCAGAAACAAAATGGCTCAGAGAGGTTGCTGAAGCACTCAAAGAACACACTGTGTTAAATGAGAACACAGGCTGATGTGAGGAGCCAATCAACAAATAAATCATGGTCTTGACTTTGAGAATCCCTGAGCAACATTTAAATAACAATATCAATTTCCTCTTATTTTCCTCCAAAATTTGGTATCAATCAAGAAATAAACTGTGAGAAACCGAGACCAATATTAGGTTTACTATTGATGAAGTTGATTAGAGAATTGGAGACTCCCTTAGATCTCTGATTAAATTTTGGGTTAAGAGTGGCCGTGAACCTCTGAGTGAGACAATCTACTTGAACAGTAACAGATATAGCTCTTCTTGGTCCTGTCACAGAGCTGGCCTGTCACAGAGCTGGAGGCAGACGGCTCTCTCTTTTCGGGCTGACAGGTCTAAAGTGAATACGAGCCTAGATAGACTGAGGTGAGCAAAATGTTCTGAACTCATTTTTTCTGAACTTACCAATGTGATAATTAACTCTTCTCATGGAGGAATAAGTGGACAATAAAAATCTGAAAGTGATGAAGTATCCTTTCCCCTATGGAAGTGGCATCATGGGGGAATTATGCTGTCTCCAGTAACAATCAGTAAAATTATTTCCGAATGTAAACATGTAGTAGATACTAATTGGTAGCCAAGACCTTGGAAATGCTCAGTTTAGGCTGCTCCAAAGCAGATCATGGGTCAGGGATTCAGTTTATGTAGCAATGCTATGGTTTGATCTGAGAGTTCCAGGGAGGGCTGTTTGGGGAACTTGACTGACAGCTGATGCACTTTTGAGAAGTGACTGGATCCTGAGGGCTCTAATCTCATCAATGAATTTTTCTGCTGATGGATTTATAAAATGATGGAATTAATGGAGGGTGGTAGAGGGTAGGAGGTAGAGTTAGTAAGTCCGTGTGTGTGTGTGTGTGTGTGTGTGTGTGTGTGTGTGTGTGTGTGGTGGGGAGTACCTTGAAGAACTCTATCTTGTCCCTCACCCCTTGTCCATTCCATTTTCTTGTCCACCAAGAGTAAGCTTTTTTACCTTATCATTTGCTCTTGGCCATGATGTTCAGGCTAGCTCAGGTTAGCCCAGGCTAGCTCAGCCATGGATCCAGCCCACCAGGGGCTGAAGCCTCTAAAACCATGAGCCAAAAGAATTATTTTCTCTTTTAAGTTGTTATGTCAGGTGCTTTGTCACAGTGATGAGAAATTAACACAGGAAAAGATACTAGTACCAGGAAGTCACCATTGAAGTGAGATAGAATCAAAGGAAGACAATGGCAGCTCTCTTGGATAACTCTCAGGTAGGTAGACTGACTTCTCTCAGGCACCCTCTGGGAGGTTTCAGCAGTAGGAAACTGGTGAGTCCTGCAGGTATAGGGATAGGGTCCTAGTAAGCTATATTCAAGAAATTCCATAGTATTTTTGTTGTTTATAAGTGAGAATGTAATTGCAAGCACTTACCCTCCTGGACTGGCAGAATATTTAACTTCATTCATCATTAGTGGTCTTGTCTGTGGTAGGTTGGACAATGGTTCCAGAAGATTCTTGCTAAGCAGATGGGTTGGGGAGCCCTGGCCATTATGGCATTGTTGTTTCAATCATAAGGGTCTTTTAATGTCTGGAAGCTTAGCTGTGACTGGGAGTGTAAGGGCCAAAGCTTTGTCTGTTCGGGCACTTCCCTTTCCCTTTCCCCAGCTTTACTTGGGGCACTAGAAAGCAGTGGTTAGAACCTGTAAAGTTTCATTCCTCTCTGCTTCTGGGTTATGGGGCTACCCTGAGAGAATTTCTAATGATACCCCATCATCGTTAATCCTAGACATCATATCTTCCATGTTGGGGCCCTTTGAAATGGCTCCACTTCATCTGACTTAAGGTCAGAGAGTTCAAACCCATTATTGCTCTCTCACAGTAAAATATCCTCTCAAACAGAATATTTGGCCTAAGAAGTAACTAATGGATTGTCTTACTTTAACAGCAGGGTATTTAGCATAAGTTTTGGCTATTGTCTATCTTGTGTTGACAACAGGATACTTGATTTAGGGTTTGATCACTTGATGTTGGGTATTGAGGAGGTAATTATGCTTGTTTGTTCTTTGAATCTTGGTAAAGAAGTCTCTTTTTCTTGTGGTTTTTCGAGAAACAGTTTCTCTGTGTAGTCCTTTGCCTCCCCCCACTTTTGATTGGGGTATATAAAGACTTGAGTAGTAAAGTTGGGGCTTTTTCCTCAGTATTCACTGGAGTGCCCTCCTGACTCTATCCGGTGTCTCTGTCTTTTTTTTTATTATCTATAATTTTCTACCTGCCATTCCTCAATCCACACTTCCCCTCTCAAGTACAAACCTGACAAGTCGGCTGGTCCTGATGTATCCCCCCCAAACATGGGCTACCACACTTCTGTTAGTCCAGATTTTCATAAAGGAAAGCCAAGAGTAGCTGACTTGAGTCCCCTCCTTCGAGATCCTCTGAAGCAAAGGCTAACAAAAGGCTATATACTTTTTTAGCTTGGAGGCAGGAGAAAAAAAATATCAAGAGATTAAAACACACATTAACAACTCATCAGGCTTCTGCAGTGAAATCAGAATGAACCAAAACATTTAGCTTTGTGTTACATAATTCTTCATGCTGCTGTTAATCCCTCCAGCTATTGGAAAGGCATACTTCTGCTGCACAAACCACAAACCCAGCACAAACTGGGTGACACCTGGTATCTAGGCAGAGGCAACTATGTTGCCATGTACATAGAACCTTGCTGAGAATCAAGATAGTCCTACATAATTAAAAAGTCAGGACTGGAATTAATTAATTCAAAGGTCACCCAAGTGCAAGCTCATTAGTTGGAGTATATGTTTCCTGGTTAGAGAATCATCTCTGTCTCTATTTCCTCTTTTGTTTTAAAGCCTTTTAAAAAATAAACACACTGTAAAACCAATCCTTTGAAGATACACTTGTGTAGTTTAAATGCATATATCTTTGGGTAAAAACCACATTTTGGATACAAACTGTTGTATTATTCAAAATTCTTCATGTTGCCATTTGGACACATGGTCACCCTCACCATCAAGACCTGGTGCAGGAAGACACTGCACCTTTCTGTAGCTTTGCCTTGTACAGAATATCATATAAATGGTATCAAGTAACATCTGGGCTTTGAGATGGTCTTTTAGTCAACACACTTGAAGATACATCTCTATTATGTGCATCAATAGTTCATTCTTTCTCAAGGTAGAGCCGTCCCACTTTTCGGGAAAAGTGCACTGTGCTTACTCATTTACCCACTGAAGGATGCTTGAGTTTTAAATTTTGGAACTGGAGTTGGGTCCCAACAAACATTTGTACAAATGCATTTTCATTTCTCTAGGATAAATATCTAGATTTAGGATTGCTGGGTCATATGGTAAGAGTCTATTTATCTCCATATATAACAGAAAACCCTTTTCCAGTGTAGCCATTCCTTTTTGTACCACCAAACAGTGGTTTCTTCAGATCTTCACCACACTCAATATTACCAGGCTGTTGAGTTACTCTGCCAGGTACATGGTGACATTTCACATGGTTTATCCTGTTTCTCTGTCACTAATGTTACCACCTGCCTGACTGCTGTGTCACTTCCTGTTTTCCTTTGGATGATAACTCTAGATGTGTGTGTACCTTGCAGTGTTTGCTTTTGTTTTGCTGGATGTTTTCTATGCTTTTGATTTGTGATTGGTGAATATCGTTAATTTTAGAAAATTTTTAGCCATTATTCTTTGAAGAAATTCATCTCTCCTGTTCTGTTTTCTTCTCTGAGGAGTTTCAAATCCACTGCTGGTCATTTTGTCTCCTTAGAATGTGCTCATACTTATCTTTTGTCATAAGTATGCTGTAAGTATGAGTATTTGTGTTCTTGAGTGTAGTGTTTTTAGTGCTTGGAGACTGGCATTTCTCTTTTTTGGGCTTGAGTGTGGGGTATCACAGGTCTAGGCAGGAGCTGGGCTGCGTAACCTGGACTGCACCACAGGTTTTGGATTTCTTCAGTGATCCTTTACTTGGAGGATATGGTCACTACTCTACCAGAGGATATCTGCTCTTCCTTCCTAGAAATTCTCACAAGCATTTTTTTTTCTATTTTGTGCTATTTTACTTTAACCTCTGTATTGTTTCTTTGAGACTCTCGTGTATTTATGCACCCTGTCTTGATCATACCAACCCCACTCTCCCTCTGTCACTCTCAGACTCTTCCCATAGGTCCCTCCCAGAATCCCAGTTTCTTTCATGGTCTACTAACACGGATGTCTGCTACTGTGTGGGTGATGAGAGTGTTGCTCTCAAATGTTCTGATTTAGCTTCAGTCTCAGGCAGGTCTTGGAAGCCTGGGTCCTGGGACTGTGGCTCTAGCAAGTTCTCCTGTTTTCAGGGACCTTAGTCATCCTGAAAGACTCCGGGAGGCTCAGGCACCCGAAGGATCTCAGCCCAGGACCAAGGTCACCCCAATCACCAGGCAGAGTTGACAGTTTGATGCAAACTGCCGAGGCTTTATTGTAGTTGTTTAACGAGCAAACCCCATGTTAGATCAGGTCTTTAATCCATCTACCATGGCAGGTGGCTAGAAAAGACAGCTCGAAGCGTCTGCATAGAGATCTTGTAGGACAGCATAAGGGTAGTGTCTAGGGGTATGCACAGCCTCAGGATTGGTGTGCCTCCAGGCTTGGAGGGCTTGCCCTGTGTTGATTGGTCAACTGGTTGTTATGGCCCATAGGCCCTCCCCAAGGTGGTTGCTATGCTCTGCGAGTCATTGCTGTGCACTTGTCCGTAAAGCACACCCAGAGCCGTAAAGCATAGCACCACCAGCTAAGTTCTGATTGGCTCCTTGCCACAAGGATGGCAATGACCTCCTAATGACCAAGACAAGGTCAGACAAGTGTGTGTTCGGCTGTTATGGCTGCTGAAATGGGGAGCTGGTCCCTTCAATCCTAGAGCATGACCCTGCCTTTCCCTGTGTGTGGAGCTTTACCAAATCCTGCTCCCTTCTCACTGGTAGATCTCTACTAGCGATCTAAGGTACTCCCCTCCCTGTGAAGAAAACCCCTTCTTGTAGAATGCAGGTACATGGGTCTGGGGGAATTTATGCAATGTCTCTGCTTTTCCATGGACAAAAGCTTTCTCAGAATTTCCCCCGATTTTCCAGTAAGTATCTGATGGGGTGACAAGGTGAAACTCAGAGAAAAGGTTTTAGACTCCTGCCCTCATGTCTGTGGGCAGCAGGAGCATCACATTCTTGTTGAGCCATTTCAGCCTTTGACTCTTAAAAAAACCTAGTGAAATCTTAGCACTGGATTTGTTGGATTTGTACTTGACACCATTTGCCTAGGAGATGAGTGTGGCTGTCTCCGCCTCCCCCCACCCCCTTGTGACTTGCTTCTCTTTATTATTTTTGGTTAGATGTTTGCCTTGTGAATCCAGGTATCTGAAAGTTCAGAAAATGTTGCTAGCCTGCTTTAAATGTTGCTAATCTGCTTTTTGTTACAGTTTTCCTGTTACATGTGTGGCCATGGTGCTTTCTCCTTTAGAGATGGAACAGTATATGCACTCTTCCTTGAAAATTTATGTTTCTAAGCTGGGATTTTCTGTAGCATATTTTCCTTGTCTGGGCTCAGGCTTCTCAGTTTCAGGGCCTTTAATTAGCCCCCCCCCCCCCAGTTACTTTGCAATTTCCACAGCTATGGTTTAGATGTAATTAACTCTGCAAAGCCCCCATGCTGGAGGTTGGGTCCTTAGGTGGTTGGACCTGGGGCGGGCGGGGGGGGGGGGGGGGGGGGGCCGCGGCGCGAAGGTCATTAGGTTGTTAACAAGGCTGCAGAAAGCACAGAGAGAGCAGTTCTTCCAGGACGGGAGTTAATGCTTACAGACTTGATCCTGGCTCCACCTAGCTTCTCATGCTTCCTGCCTAGCTGTGAATTCTATGCCACCACCATCCACTGTGAAGTCCTTGCCAGAGGTAAATAACCCGAATAACCCGAATTGAGAGGGAGCTCCCCCCCCATTTTTCTTGATAAGGGTAGCTTGCTTCAGGTATTTTGTCAATATAATGTACAGCAGATTAACACTCCTACTTCCTCCTCCCAAGTTTTCCTTTGCTTTCTTGATTATTTGTCTGAATGTGTTGTTTGGTTAATTGACTGTGTGTGTGCATGTTTCTGCTAGTTATGTGGTACAGATTACTCAAGCACCACGAAGCAGCTTTTCCATGAAGACTCCTGGTGCTCACCAAAAGGGGTCTAGTCCCCAGTGGCAGACAGGCTCCTGATATTCTTCTAGCTGTGAGAGGAGGAAGAAGTGTTGACTATTTCTCAGCACAGCCAGGAGAATGCAGATGGTGCCTTCACTCAGCAGGGGGTTGCAGATGGAAGGCAAAACCCGAGTGTCACTGCTCGCCCCACTCTCCGAATGCGCATGCGCGCTCTCCCTGCACTCCCCGTGCGCATGCACGCCTCACTGTTATTAGATGTTCAAATGTATGCACACCCCTCCCCAGACGTCTTCCTGCATTTTCCTGGCAAAGTAAGAAGCAAAAATGGACTCACTCTCCTCCCCTTTAAAATAGGAAATATCCACATTGATTTCCTCTAGCTGCAATGTGTATAGGATCACGACAGAAAAAAAAAAATCCAACAAAACAAAAATGTAGCAAAAGTCTGTTTTCTTTCTTCGCCCTCCTCCAGATCAGAGCACCATGGTTTAGATTTTCTTGTACACTCCCCAGTAGTTTTCTATTTGTATGCAAAAGGTTATGTGTCTTCATTTTTAAAATGTCAGGCTAATACACTTGACTGGTGTGAAGACACAGTTAATGGAGTTTGCTTCTTCCTCTTGGCATCTCCAGGCTTGCTGCTGTGAGGGGTGAAGTGAGAAGCAGCTAGCCAGAGAAAGCTAGGGCAGCTTTAAAAGACTCTCTCTCTCTCTCTCTCTCTCTCTCTCTCTCTCTCTCTCTCTCTCTCTCTGTGTGTGTGTGTGTGTGTGTGTGTAAGCCACAAAGAGGAATTGTAAAATGGCTGTGTGTGTTGGGGGCAGGTCGGTGTGCACTGTTGTGTTTACAAACATGGGGTGCTTTCATGGCTTAACCGTGTCAGCAGGTGGCAGGGTCAAGAGGCAAGGCCAGAGTGTGTAGGGATAGGAGCATCCCTTTGTCTGCAAGGCTGGCCTTCACACTTCACAAGAAGAGCCACAGCTCTTTCCAACTGCCTCTTTGCTGAAAGGTCACTTTGCTCTTGTTTTTCTCACAGTGGTTCCAGGCCCCCTGAAGGGAGGAGTGCTCGCCTCAGCTTTGATCTGCAAGCCCAGGGCTCCTCAGGGAGCCCAGACATGTCTAGTAAATGTGTATTTGTGTCAAGCTTGCCTAGATAAGGAGGGTGCTGGCAGGGCTCATGTCAGCACTCCACTTTGAGCAATTGTGTTCTCCACTGAAGACTGTAGGGAGGACTGGGCTTCCAATTTTGTGCATTTACCAAATGTTCTACACATTCAGCCAATGTCTTGGTGATGGAGGGAGCCAACAGCAACAAGAAACTGCCATCTGATTGTTCTTTAAATCAGTCTATCCTAAGGTTAACAGCAGCCGGGAAACTGACTAAGAATGAAGACCTTGGAAGATGCCCAAGATTTAGTGAAACAAAGCTCTCACTACAAGAGGAAGATGGACCCTCTATGAGAGAAAAACAGACCATCTCAGATTCCTCCGGAAGGTCAGCTCAGAGATGGTGCCATCCCTCCATCACTGCCACACTGATCTCCACAGCTGGCCTCTCTGCTCAGTTGTGCTGACTCTTAATTAATTAATGTGACTAATAATTAAGAGTGTTGATTCTGTGTGGGGTGGTGCCTGGATCCCAGCCTTCCTTCCATCTGGTAAACTTCCCTCTGAGCCCGAGCTCCTGCTGACTGTGGAAAGAAAGAAGACTCACCAGTGTTGATTAATCCTCCCCTCTGCCTGAGCAAGGCCCTGGACCCCACCAGGATTGGCTCAGTATGTGGCTGGCCAAAGGATGATGGGGAAAAAACTGTATCGTGTTGTCCATGTTTGAGCCAGTGCCTGGCAAAGCCTCAGGGCCACGTGCACCTTTTCCTAAACATGGAGGAGCCTGTCTTTCATTACAACCAACTCAATGCAGTGTTTGCCATCCAGGAAAATTACACTGCAGTAACTCAAGGCTTTTCCTATTTCTTTTTTCTTTCTTTCTTTCTTTCTTTCTTTCTTTCTTTCTTTCTTTCTTTTTTTTTTTTGAGACAGGGTTTCTCTGTGTCTTTGGAGGCTGTCCTGGAACTAGCTCTTGTAGACCAGGCTGGTCTCAAACTCACAGAGATCTGCCTTTCTTTGCCTCCCGAGTGCTTAAAGGCATGTGCCACCACCGCCCAGCTTGCTTTTTCTATTTCTTGTAGGATGAACTCACATATTTGTTCAAAGAACATTGAATTTTGTGCGAGAGAATTCATTGTGGCCCGAGAGCAGAATGGTTGGGATGTGCACACAGTTTGTACTGAGAAGCACTGAGGTGATGGATGGGACATCAAGGCATAGCTTTGATGAGGAATCCGCAGGTCTGTCATGGCAAGGGAAGTTTAGGATCAGAATCACATTCAGCAAGTGGGACTGGAAAGTGAGTCTGGGGGTCACCAGATTTACAGATAAGCTCAGGCCTTAGAGGAATCATTCATTCACTTACTATTACTTGACCTATTTAACAAGTACTATGGAGTGGAAATGTCATTTTCTGTGAGATGCTGGGCCAGAATGATCTTCAGGTGCTCACATCCTAATCTGCAGTACTTGTAAAGAGTTCTTTGTATCACACACACACACACACACACACACACACACACACACACACACACACACAAATGTGATTGAGCTAGGGTTCTTCATAGGAGGAGTTTATCTGGTGAACCCTAAATATAATGGTATGCATCCAAAAGAGGCAGAGATAGCTTGAAGACAGACACGGCAAGGAGGAGGCGATGTGAAGACGGAGGCAGACTGCATTTTGGTCAAATGTTCCCTTCACATTGTTGTGACTGTCATCTCATATTTATGGGTGGGTGGCTGAGACTTGTGGGAATAAGGACATTCTCTCGGTTTGGATGGAGAAGAGGCAGTGCTTTAGAGTGTGTTCTCGGTTGCTTTCTGTGGCTGTGATAAAACACTGACCAAAAGCCAACTGGGGAGGAAAAGTTTATTGGGTTGACATTTCCTGCTTCCCGTTTATCCTCGAGTGAAGCCAAGGCAGGAGCTCGAGTAGGAGCAGAGGAAAATGGTTCTCTAGCTTGCTCCCTGTTCTTGTTCAGCTAGTTTCCTTACATAGTACAGGCCCTCCTCCCCCAGTGATGGCACCACTCCACAGCAGGCCAGGCCCTCCTACATCAATTAGCAACCCACAGACATGCCCACTGGCCAGTCTGATGGAGTAAACTCCTCAACTGAAGTTTTCTCTTCCCAGGTGTGTGAGGTTGACAACTGAGGCTGTGGCCAGGTGTTTCAGGACAGGCTGTGTCACTAGATAATTCCAAACGCAAAGGGGGCATTTCTTGAATCTTACTTATCCACTGTGAACTGGAGCGGTGGTGCTTAGTGGAGTTCTGCTTGTCATTGTCACTACTTATCCACTATGAACTCAGAGGCCAGCAGTGTGGTTCTGCTTGTCATTGTCACTTGGCTCTGGAGGGCTGGAATGGCCCTGGAAACTGAGGCATGGGAAGAGAGAATGAGGCCCACTCAGCGTTTGTCATTGTCTACCCAGTGACACACAGCATCTTCTCACAGTCTACTAGAACACCAGTGGCAGAGCTTGGCTTACTGGAAATGGCTGAGAATCATAACATTTGGTGAACATTGCAGACTTTGTCATGGACAGAGTACTACTCTGATTGAACTACTCTAATGGTTTTGTATTAGCGGCAGGAAATGAAGCTGTTTCAGGGTCTGTGTCAAGGTCCTGTGGTTGACATGTCTACGTTTTTCTTCTTGTGCATGCCACTGCTGGTTCTTCGGCAGGGACTCAGGAAGAGGCACCGAGGCAGATGTGGCTAATGACCACTTCTGCTGTACACAGAATATTCGGTGGGCCACTTTGGACTAACTAGATGAGGCCAAGAACCATTTAAAGTGGCTCTGCATAAGAACTGGCTAAATACAGCTATGTTGAACAGAGGCTTAGGTCGGGGTGAGGTCATCCAGAGGATAATAGAACATGGCCACATTGGATTGGGATTGGAGGCTCTGAGCCTACCTCAAACCAGAGAACAACATAAGGTTCTGCAGCCAGTTACTGGGAGAGCCCGTTCTCCTGTGCTGTTCTCTACCAATGACTCCTCACATTATCCCAACAGTCCTGTTCCCTGGGCTTGAGCTCACAGCAGCCACTTAGGATATTTTGGGTTCCTCTGTGTGTTCAGGCCTGGGACCAAAACATACCTCATTTATGACAGCCAGCTCCATCCTGGGGCACGAAAGCTGTTTAGTTGAGTTTCCAGCTCCAGTGATTCCAGGGTAGAAATGCCCTGCAGCCTGTAGCAAGGAATTGTGCTAGCCTAAATCATCAGAGCTCTGCTGAGAGCTGAGAGGCTTGCCAATCGATCAGCACCCTTGAAATGAAAGAGGCCAGAGCTCATGTCCTTTTGCTCCAGCTGTCACTGTATTGTTCCCACAGATGTCTGAGCCTGAAGTCCTGGGGGCCGCCTGCACTTCCTGCCTTCCTGGCTCGGGTGCAGCTGCAGAACACTCCTCTTCCAGCCTGGTGATAGGCCACCTGTCTTATCTTTCCTCATTCCTAAAGGAATGTTGCTTAAACTGGTGTCTGCCATTTCTGGGAGTGCATGGGTTGGGGGAGGGAGAGTAGGGGAAGCTGGCACATACAGAATATGTTTGGGTGCTTCTCATCATCCCAACAGTGTTTCTGAACACAAAAGGAAATAGTTAAGTTTCCAAAATGTGTAAAAACCCCACAAACAAGTATGCATGTGAAACCACTCATATCCCCATCAACACACCAGTCCTAGTCATCCAGAGAGAAATCATAAAACACCCTGACAGGCCTTTTTTCCCCCTTGGAGACCTGAATCTGACCAATCAGTTGAACCCAGCTTACCTACAGCTGGGGTTTCTTGTCCCCGCTCACTTTCCCTATCATTTCCTATTAGTGCAGTATATACTTGCTCTAGGAGGCAAACAGCTACTGACCAGTCCTCAAGTTAGGGCTGTTCCTCTTCTCAGTCCCTCAGCTGCTGGGGTGGGGGGATGGGGGACAGGCAGGGAGTCGGGCTGGTGCTGCTTGCCCAGGTAAGGTGGGACCTCACTGCTTGTGCCTTCTATGGGTAGGAAGGCTCTGATTATACATGTTTGCTTTTGTGTCCAGAGTGCTGGAGCAGGGGTCTTTGTGTCTCATTAGGCCTGTGGACTAGACATGTCCTCCCCTTCTCAGCAGAGGCAAGTCACCACAGTTAATGATTGTTGGTCACTTGCATCTTCACAGCTCTAGTTCTTTTGTGATCAGGGAAGCCGGGGGTCATGTGTGTCCATGTGGGTCATAGTCACAATAGGAATGTGCTTTAGGAAGGGGAAATCTGAGAGTGCCCACATCACAAAGTGCTATCCAGGATCTCACCATATACACAGTCCTCATCACCCCATGGGGAGGGTTCCAGCACCCAGTAGGGAGGGTTCCATTTTGATTTTCCTACAGATTCACCCAGTCAAAAGGGTAGGGGCAGAAAACTTTCTCGAAGTCACCCATCTGCAATGTGAAGCCATTTATTTATTTATTGAACTTCCACATGATAGGAGAGTCCCAGTTTGACAGCACAGGATGCTGAAGGCCATGGTTAAGTTCTGCTTGGTATTTGGCTTTTTGGTTCACACTGTTGGGTTTATAATCTGTGAAAACTGGAAGTCGAACTAAAAATGAAGACACCCACAACCCTTCGAGGCCTTTGCTGGATATAATCCCCAGGTTACTGCTCTAGGAAACTCCTGTTGGTAACAGAAAATTGTCAACTTGGTGACCTGGATTCTCATTGTAAGAAGACATCCTGGTGGCAAAGGCTGCCTGCCGGGTGGTGTCCCAGAGCCTGGACTCTTGAAGGTTATGAGATGTCCTGGGAGAGGAGCCTGGGCAATGGACTGAGGCAAATTTAAATAGTTTTCAGAAGAGGATTAAAACGGCTTTCAGAGCTCAGGGAAACAGCCACTCTCCCAGGCCTACTGGGGAATTTAGAGATTTGGGATTAAGTTTTAGCATCGCCTCCTGGAGTGCCTTTTCTGCTATGGGGCTTCGATTCTGTGTGGTTCAGGGTTCCGCTGTGATCACACGGCGGTTTCCACTTCCATTGGAGATTCTGAGCTCCTTTTAGGACCCACACAGGGCTCTGCACATGGAAGGGACTTCTGGAATTTTCATACCTCTAAAGGCTCCAGTTAAAATCTAGAGGACCATACTAACCCTGTCTCTAATTAGGTCCCTCCTCCTGGGGCTTTGGCAGTGCTCTCCACACTGTGAGCGTTATCATTAACAGAGTGGTGTCCTCGAGGAGGCTAAGGAGGCTGGTGACTTACTATGTAATGTAGTTTGTGAAGGTTGGATCCATAATGGAAAACATGTATGGGGCTGCTAACTCATGCTCGGCGTCTGCCAGACCAAAGTGCAATTTGCTTTAAGTTCTACAAAAGCTAAAAGATCAGAATGAGAGCAGAGCTCCTGAGGGGCATGACATCAGCTAGCAACATAATGAGAGATAATACGGCCCTTCTTCAGGGCGCACGAAGATGGGGGTGGGGGTAAAGTTTGGGGTACAATGGTTTTATACATTTGGCAAAAATCTAGCTCAAAGTGGATACTATGATCTTCTTGGTGTTTGCTGCAATTTCGATAAAATTATTTTCGTGTAGCTAAATTTTCTCTTTCCCAATCCTTTGTGACATAGAGTTTTATGTCGATGCCACTGCGAGCCTATGCCTTTACAGGTGTTGTTAGACCCTTACCAGAGGTCAAACTGCAAAGGATTTCCTGTCAAGTAGACATTTTTCTGGTGAGTTTCTGGTACCAGTTAAGTGTACAGAAGGGCAGGATGACCAGAGAGTGTGTGAGGTTGAATTCAAGTGCACTTCTTACTGTAGCAGTCAAATCTCACACTTCTCTTTTTAAAAGTATGTCTGACAGGCATGTTTTGATTTATGGCACTCTGACAGCTATTAGCGTTTCTGGGTCCCTCACAAGCTCTTAGTGTGGGACAGCCATGATAATAATTACAACTTTTAAAACAGGTTGGTCCTGCCCTTACCAAATGGGGAAGTCTCCAGATTCATGGGGACTTCAATGGACTTATAGGAATAGAGCCCTGATGTGAGAGGGTCCCACACTCATGAATAGATTTTTCTTAAATAAAAATATACTATAAAAACTAAACTGATTCCATTCTTCTTTATGCCCCCCCCCACCACGGTCCTATTTTCTGTAATAGAAATGCATTCACTTTTAGAGTCAAATAACAGCCACCGAAGATTTACCTAGGGTCTGGAGAGATGGCCCAGTGACTGGGAGACTTGAATGCTCTTGCTAGGACCTGGGTTCAGTTCCAGCAGCCATATGGGGCTGACAACCATCTGTAACTCCAGTTCCAAGGGATCTGTCATGTCATTCTGACTTCCACAAGCCCCAGACACCCATGGGGTACTCATACGTATGTACAGGCAAAGCACTCATACATGTAAAATAAAAATAAAAACAAAAACCCAAAGATTTATTTAAAGCCTTGGCTTTCATTTCTTTCCCATTTTTAAAAACTTACTTTTCTGTATGATTTTAATATTTTTGTATTTTAGCTTTTGGCTGAAGAACTCTTATCAACTGACAAAATTATTTTAGGTTTCAGTTATGCCTTCAGTCACAGTAACACACTGTATACTGTGAACCCCACATTAGCCCCACATATAGACATGCTAAAATTAGAAACAACACATGCAAAGTCTTTTCTGGACTCCTAAATCACAGCCTTTTATGTTTCTCTATCTGAGTTCTTTAGAAGCTTTGCAACTAGATGGTGCAAACAGCTTCAGGGTTAGGAGATGCCTTCGTATCCCACTGTTGATATATAGAAGAGACAACAGTGGATGTATCTGCTATTTTGAAGGAAAAGGAAATTTGACTCTGACCAAGAAAACTACTGCCAAATGAATCATGATTTTAAGTAGCAGGTGCATTTTTCACCGTTAAGAATAATAGAAGCTAAATGATAAAAAGACCAGTACTCCAGTTTTTAAAGATTGTAATATCATTACATCATTTCTCTCTTCCTTTTTCTTCCTCCATCCCCTGCCCATGTATTACCCTCTTGCTCTCTTTCAAATTCATGGCCTATTTATTGTTTTCATGTATTTGTGTGTGTGCATTCTTAAGTGTATAAATACAACTTACTCAGTCTATATCGTGTTACTTGTATGCCTATGTCTTCAGGGCTGACCATTTGGCATTTGATAACTGCCTGGTGTGCTCTTCCCTGGGGAAGACTATTTCTCCTGCTCTCAGCATCCCTTAATTGTCTGTAGGTCTTTGTCTAGGGGTGAGGCCTTGTGAGCTTTCCCTCCTCCATGTTGGCATGTCTTGGTTTCAGTCTTATTCAGGTCGTGTTCAGTCATGTTTTTTGAGTGTATCTTCTGACATTTCCAAGAGACTTAAATTCACAGCAAATTCTCCGTTCCTTCGGTTCTTACAATCTTTCTGCACAATGATCCCAAAACCTTAGGTCCAGGAGTTGTTGTAGATACATCAGTTGACATGGCTCCACACCTCTGCATTTTGATCAGGTGTGGTTTTCTGTAATGGCCTGTTACTGTGAGAAGTTTTCATGATGAAGGGTGAGAACTCCATGTATCTATAGGTACAAGGACAAATACTTAGAATGTGGTTGAAGATTATTCTGGTTTAGTAAAGCGGTTGTTGTAGGTTGTAGGATTCCCCTCTGAGGTCCATGACTTCACTGGCTCTGGGTAGTTAGCTAGGTTTCTAGTACTTGGCATGATATCCCTCTTATTGAGTGGCCCGTAAGTCCAATTAGAGAGATATTGGTTACACCAAGGTATGTGTGTGCCACTACTCTACCGTTAGGATTATCATGCCGTGCTGGTCATTTCTGTGGTTCACAGGTGTCATAGCTAGGTAGGACTGTTGGTTGTTTCCCTAGCTTTGGAAGCTTATGCAGCATCTTCTGGTACCGTGAATGCTTTCTTCAGGGAGGCAGCACTCCTATTTTATGCTATTTCACTTACAACCCCCTCAAATCACCATTATGAGTATTTATTTTTTTTGTAGGAAAATTTTAAGACAAGTAGAGTAGAACCCAAGGTTTAAAGCTGCAGGATAACAGAGCCCCAGGAGTCACAGAACATGCACAGGCTGCAAGCTGAACTGGAATCAATAAGGCAGCAGCCCTGCTCCTCTGATTAGGAATCCTTTGTGAAGATAAATAGAGACGAAGAGGAGGGAGTGAGGGCTCTTTGCCTCACACTTTAAAGCAACGCTTCATTTACTTAATGGAACACCGAGATCATCTGGGTGAGACCTCCACAAAGATAAACGCTAACAAGTTTCAGAAAATCAGAACCTGAGAATTCATGAAATAATTAACTGCCTCAAAACCTAGTTAGAACAACAAATGGGCAAAAACAAACAAAAATGAAAGCATCAAAACAACTGTATTCATTTGCTATGAAAAACAAAGAAAGGCAGTTTTATTAAACATAGTCAAACATATGTGAGTACCTGAGGCTTAAGATAGATTTTTCTCCCCAGTGAGAACCCAGGAGAAGGACTAAGCTATAATGGGCTGGATCTAGGCATATGTTATGCTATGATAGCCTGGGAACTTTCCACATTGGAAGAGAGGAGGGGAAGAGAAAAGGGAAAGCAGAATTTTATTGAGAACTAAAAATTTTTTGAGTGTTAAAAAAAAAACAAAAACAAACCCTCAGAATATAAGACAAAGACTCTGCTGCCCTTCAGAAAGGACTTCAGAGACCCAGGCTTTCCCAGCTCTTTGGGGGAGGTTCAGGGAAGGTTCTGTGTGCTTCTGTGTGTGTAGATCAAGAGTGCTGGGAACTGGGAAAACAGCAGAAGAGGGCTGGGGCATAGAAAAAGAACAGCAGGACAAAAAGAGAAGCCAGGCACCCAGAGCAGTGTGGATTGAAGGCTGAGTCAGTCCAGGGCATGGAGCTGGGGAGATTACAAGGGTGAATCACCCTCAACAGCCTTGGCCTCTTCACAGACTTCCTCCAACTCAAGAAGCTCCAGCCCCATCGTGGTGGAAGGGCTTTTACGTTTTTCTGTGTATCCCCAATCCAAAGGGCAGACAAAGGCAGTGTAAATACATAAATGCACACACAAGAAAGGTTTTTGCTTCTTGCTGCCTAGTGCAGCCAGACCAGTGGAAACAGTAAGGAAAATGCAAGACCTTTAGGACTTAAATCTTCCTTCTAAAAAGACATTCTTTAAATTTCATTGTGCTCATTGATTGTATATGGTGCACTTCATTCCAACCAAGCCATTTTCAACTTCTAGAACCAACCTGCTCATACATCCTCTCTTCTGCCCCAACCTGCTCTGTGCATATCAGACTTAGAACTCACAAAAACAAGTCCACATCCCCAGATCTCATCACAAAAATACCAACAATATGAAAGATCAAGCCCCTATATTCTCTCCAACACCTCCCAGTCCCGTAGAAATGTTTGCAAATGAGAATTATGTGGATGAATCCCTGGACAAAGAATTTGAAAGAACAACAATGAACTTCTTCAAAGAACTCAAGGAGTTTAAAGAAGACACAAATAAATATCTCAATAAAATTAAGATTAAAAGAGTTTGAGGAGAATAAAAGCCTAGTAATGCCCATAAAATGCAAGCAGGAGACTGACAAGGACAACCCAGGACTTGAGATCAGAATTCAATCAGGAGATAGAAACACTGAAGAGGACTCAAGCTGAAATGAAGAGGGAATTGAAAACCCAATAATTAAACCAGGAAAGTCAAAGGGAAGGCTCCTGTCTTGCTACTGGCCATTCAGCTCTTTATTAGACCAATTAGGTGTTTTAGACAGGCAACATAACACTGTTTCTGATATTTCTTGTCCCACCAGGTCCCACAGCCCCTTCAGCCCCAAATAAGCACACAGAGATGCTATATTAATTATAAACCTGTTGGCCGAAGGCTAGGGCTTCTTATTGGCTAGCTCTGTCTTAATTTTTAACCCATTTCTATTAATCTAAGTATTTCTACTTGGTCATATCTTACCAGAGAAGGGTCTGGACCTGTTACTTCTTCCTCAGCTACATGGAATCTCCTCACCATCTTTCTCTGCCTACCTTTCCCAGAATTCTCCTCGTCTCCTAGTCCCACCTATCTTCCAGCATCTAGTGGTCAAACAATGTTTTATTCATCAACCAGTAAGAGAAACATATATACATAAGGACATCCCTCATCATAACAGAGCTTTACAGAGTTAAACAAATGAATCATAAAAGAATGCAATACATCTATGCATTATTAAACAAATGTTCCACAGCATAGACAAATGTAACATATCTTCAACTAATATTCCACAACAGATTTCAATCTAAAGCTAATCAGGAGAGATAAAGAGGGGCATTTCATTCTAATCAAGGGAATTGTAAACCAAGAAGACATTACTATCTTAACATATAGGAAAAAAACTCTGTGGTGACCAATGTCATAAAAAGAATACTAGTGGATTTAATACAGATCCACTTATAGTAGGTGATTTCAATACCCCACTTTCTCCAATAGACAGGTGATCTGAACAAAATAGAAACAGAGGGACATAGAATTAATTGACATCATACATCAAGTGGATCAATAGATAGCAGAATAGTCCACCCAAACATCAAAGAATACACAAGGAAGCTTTTCTAAAATAGACCAGATCCTGGGACACAAATCAAATCTTCACAAATTCAAAAAGATTGAAACCACTTTTTGCATCCTATCTAATCACAATGAAAAAAAACTTAGAATTCTGTCAGCATAAAAACTGTAGTAAATACATGAACTCACAGAGATTAAGGAACTCTTTACTGAGTGATGAGTAGATCAAAGGATAAAAAGAAAGAAAACAATTCATGGAAGCAAATGAAAAAAGAAAACATAACACAAAAAAACCTCTGTGACACCCTGAAAGCCATCTCACTAGAGAAATGTATAGCCCTGAGTACCTATATTTAAAAATCAGAAAGAGCACAATAAATTATGTGCACAATAAATTTAATTATGCAACTTAAAAAGTTGGAAAAACAAGAAAAAAATAAATTCAAACCCAACTAATTGCAAGTACTAATATAAATCAGAGCAGAAACCACTGAAACATAGAGAAAATAACACAAAAATTAATGAATATAAGAGTGGGTTTGTTGAGAAGATAGCAAGATTGTAAGACCCTTTAGCCAACTAACCAAATGAAAAGAGAAAGTACCCAAATTAGTGGAATCAGAAACGAACAGGGAAACATTACAACAGACACAAAAGAAATTCAGAATATTATAAAGAAGGGCTTTATAAACCTGTACTCCACTTAGTTGGAAAACCTAAAAGAAATTGACAAATTTCTAGTTTTATTCAAACCACCAAAATTAAAGCAAGAAGTCAGCAACTAAACAGACCTACAACAAATGAGGAGCTTCAATGGTAATAAAAAGTCTTCCAGCCAAAAAGTGTTTAGGGACAGAAGGAGTCACAGCAGAATTTCATCACACATTCAAAGAAAATCTACAGCCAGTTTTTCTTAACTGTTAAACATGAAGGAAAGGCAGAAAGGAATGAAGAAAGGAAGAAAGAAGAGACTCCAAACCCCCTCTACAAAGCCAGTATCACTATACCAAAATCAATTTAAAGGCACAACAATAAAAGGAAACTACCTAGTGGTTGGAGAGATGGCTCAGAGGCTAAAAGCACTGGCTGCTCTTCTAGAGGTCTGAGTTCAATTCCCAGCAACTACATGGTGGCTCACAACCATCTATAATGAGATCTAGTGTCCTCTTCTGGCCAGCAGGGATATATGCAGACAAAAAACTGTATGCATAATAAATAAATAATCTTAAAAAAAGAAAACTATCTAATAAATATAGGCTGAAAATGCTCAATAAAATGCTTGCAAACCGAATACAGTTATATGTCAAAAAGATGATACATATGACCAGGTTGACTTTATCACTGAACTGGTCAATAATGTAAAAACTACATAAATGGACTTGAAAATAAAAAAAAATCATATGATCATTTAAGTAGAGGCAGAATAAGCTTTTGAACAATTCCAACATGGCTTCATGAAAAAAAGTCTTAGAGAAGGTAGGGCTAGAGGGAGCATGCCTCAACACAATAAAAACTACATATGAGAAACCCATAGCCAACATCATCCTAAATAGAGAAAAGTTTTAAGCAATTCCACAGAAGTCAGGAATTCTATAGGGGATATCCATTCTTTTTCAATACTGTTCTCAAGTACTAGCTGGGGCAGTAATGCCAGAGAAGAAAATTAAAGGAATACAAACAGGGAAAGAAGAAGTGAAACTATCTCTATCTGCAGATGACATTAGAGATCTCCAAAATTCTACCAGAAAACTTTTAGAAACATAAACAAATTCAGCAATATGGCAGGATACAGAATCAACTTGAAAAATATCAGTAATTTTTCTACACACCAACGACAAACATACAGACAGGGAGATCATGGACACACTTCCATTCACAATAGCCTCAAAGAAAACAACTTCCTAGTAGGAATAAACCTAACCAAGGAAGCAAAGGGTCTCTACAATCAAAACTTTAAACCTCTGAAGACAGAGATAGAGAAAGACACCAGAAAATGGAAAGACATCCCATGCTCATAGATTGGTAGAGTGAAGATTGTGAGAAAGACCATGTTTATTGCGGCTCTACTCACAATAGGTAAGAAATGGAAATAACCTAAGTGATCTGCAAGTGGTGAGTAGATAATAAAAACACAGCATGAGTTCACATTATGGAAAACTATTCAGTGGCAAAGAAAAACAAAATAATGAACTTTGCAGGTAGATGGATTGAACTAGGAAAGATCATCTTGAGTGAGGTAATCCAGACCCAGAAAGACAAATGCTGCATGTTCTCTGTCATCAGAGGCTCCCCGCTCCAAACTTCAGATATGATTACATAGCCCAGAGTAACTGCAGATCTGGAAAGTGCAAAGGGAGCATCCCTAGGGAAGGGTGTTGGGGAGCAGTAAAGTAGGCAATAGCAGTGTTCAGGTGATGTGATTGGGCACATGGGAGGAGGGGACGGCTTGGGGAGAGGTAGAGTGGTAAATGTAGAAGAAGAAAATTATGGAGGCCTGAGATGGTGGATGTGGTGTTTTGATGAGAATAAATAGACTCCATAGTCTCACATATTAGAATACTTGTTCCCCAGTTGGAATTGTTTGGGAAACGTAAGGTGTAGCCTTGTTGGAAATGGTGTGTTACTGGGGGTGGGCTTTGAAGTTTCTAAGTCCATGACATTCTTAGTTAGCTCTTTCTCTGTCATGCTTTTGATATTCAAGATGTCAGCTCTTGCCTGTAACTCAGGCATGCCCATTGCCATGCTGTCCATCATGGTGGTCTTGGACTCTAACCCTCTGAAACTGTGAGCTACAAATAAGTTGCCTTTGCTGTGGTGTCGTATTTCAGCAATAGAAAAGTGACTCATGCCGTGGATGACTGCAAGGAAAGTGTTTTCCAGACACAAGGAGGCAGTTACTCATAGGACCTCATTGTAGTTATGACAGCACACATGAGTGCTGTATTTGTTCAAGTCAGACAAAATCCCAGCGTGGAGAGGGGAGTGGGCATAAGTGTCACACTCCCTAGCTGATGAGCTATTGGGGATTTATAGATGTTGGGAGATGGAGAGTCAGTTTTCTTGAATGGTGTAGCTCCTGACAGATCAGCCATGCTCCAGTGGGTTGTTTCACACACCCAAGAGTATGTGGGCATCACAAATTGGACTTGATGGTTTTAAAACAGAGAGAAGTAGTTTTAAAAAGTTGGGTGAGTAGGAAAAGGGAAATTTGGAGGAGTGGGGCAAAGATCATCAATATATGTTGCATAAAACTCTCAAAGAACTAATAAAAATAACAAATTGAGTTATATTTGCTAGAATTCCACCACTGTGACCAAAACCTGAAAAAACATATTAGAAGATAATAAACTACTAAATTATATATTAGTTCATAATTTAGTGCATGTTATCATGCACTTCTATGAAAACTACTGTAATTTCAGAATTATAGTGTTACATAATTACTATAACTAACCAGTTGGAAATTTGAGAGGTATAGACTCACTCAAGATCACAAGAAACAAAATAGATCAGAATAACCAAGAAATAAAATAGACATTCACACTTGGAGCAGCACAGAGATCCTGGTGCTAAACAGCATGACCTTTGTTCCCTTGAGACAGAGGAAGCGGACTGTTCTCCTTGGGGTATTGGATAGGTATTAAATAGAGTTAAACTCACTGCTAATGGTAAGTTTTTGAAGATCTTATTGTAAGCATTTGTTCTAACTCGCTAATTATCAGCTAGTCAATTCTTCCTTATGGCCCTGGCTGCCTTATACAAAAAGATGCCAACTGAACAGCCAGCCAGGCTATCTTTGTGTCAATGCTGGCTGTTATGAATGAACATTCCATGGATGCCTTGAGAAAAACATGCAATGATTAAAGATAATTATCCTGGCTCTTGATGGAGGAGCAGCCATGAGGATCTCCAGATTACTCTGTATCTATTTCCAGCTAGGTGAGAAGAGAAGCCCTTCCCTGTGTGGCCTAGCAGAGGGATGCTAGGACAGGTGCTGAAGAGGCAAGGCTGTGATTGGTGTAAATACCATGACTGTCTCCCTCTCCCCTATACCTTTCTTTTTGGCTTTATACACAGGATACTCAGGCTTGCTTGGTGTGTAGTCTGGGAGACTCTCCTGTGCTGTTTCCTTTGGCATTTTAACATGATTCCCCATAAAGACTTCTTTCCACTAGTCTTCACTTTCCTACTGTCTTAATCAGAGATACCATTGCTGTGATAAAACACCATGACCAAAGCAAGTTGGGGGGGGAAAGAGCTTATTTGGCTTATGCTTCCATAGAAAGAAATCAGGACAGGAACTCAAACAGGGCAGGAACCTGGAGGCAGAAGCTGATGCAGAGACCATGAAGGAGTGTTGCTTACTGGTTTGATCCTCATGCCTTGCTCAGCCTTTTTATAGAGCCCGGGACCAGAGATGGAACCATCCACAATTGACTGGGCCCTCCCTGTCAATCACCAATTAAAACAATGCCTTACAGGCTTGCCTACAACCCCATTTTATGGAGGCATTTTCTTAATTGAGGTTTCCTCCTCTCAAATGACTTTAGCTTGTGTCAAGTTGCCATAAAATTGCCCAATACACCTACTTTCACTAGTGTGTGTTAAGTTGGTAATACAAAGCAAGAAAGCAGAGTCATCTGAGTGCCAGTGGTGGTGACAGCTGGGCAGTCAGTGGGGTTAGCTTAGAGAGTGGCAGGACATTTGGCTTCTTCTTTTATTTTATTATTTTTTTTATTTTAGAGGCACTCATATTTACATATTCATCCCCTCCATTTCTTCACCCTCCCATCCTCCCATGTTCCCCACCAACCCCCCAACCCATCCCCCAACTCCTCCCCAGGGATAGTGAGGCTCTCAACGACAGACCTTCAAAGTCCATCATATCATTTGGGGGGAGGCCCTATGCCCTCCTTGATGTTCTGGGCTGCAATAGTATCCCTCCTTAGGGAATGGGTTTCCAAAGTCCATTTGTGCTCTAGGGTTGAAGACTGGCAGCACTGTTAAAAGTCCTATAGACTGTCTTGGCCTCCTAGTTGGCACCCACATTCAGAGGGCTTGGTTCAGTCCATTGCTGGTTCCCCAGCTTTATGACTAGAGTCTCCATGGTCTCATTAGGTCAGGTCAACTGTTTCTGCTGGTTTCTTCAGAACCATCTTGTCTCCTTTGCTCTTCCCTCCTCCCTCTCTGCAACTGGATTCCAGGAGTATGGTTCAGTGCTTAGCTGTGGGTGTCTGTGTCTGTTTCTGCTTCGAACAGCTACTGGATGAAGGCTCTAGGAATGGTAACCAAGGTGGTCATCAATCTCATTATAGGGGAAGGGCATCAAAGGCAGCCTCTCCACCACTGCCTAGGTTCTTACTTGGGGTCATCCCTATGGATCCTCTAACATTTCTCCTGTGCCAGACCTCTCTCTAAACCTGTACTGTCTCCCTCTATCAAGGCATCTCCTTTCTTGCCCTGCTCTATTCCTCCCCTGTCTCAGTCCTCTTGTTCTCCTTCCCCCTGCCCTTCTTCCCTTCCCACCTCCTTCCTCCCCCCTCATTGTGCTCCAACTTTGCTCAGGGGTTCTTCTCCCCCTCCACTTCTTCGAGGGACTATGAAATCTTCCTTTGGGGTCTTCCTTGTTTCCTAGCTCCTCTGGCAGTGTGAGATTGTAGATTGGTAATCTTTTACTCTATGTCTAAAAATCATATATGAGTGAGTACATATCATGTTTGTCTTTTAGTGACTGGGTTACCTCACTCAGGATGGCTTCTTCTAGTTCCATCCATTTGCCTGCAAATTTCAAGATTCCATTGTTTTTTTTCCTCTGAGTAGTACTCCATTGTGTAAATTACCACATTTTCTTTATCCATTCTTCAGATGAAGGGCATCTAGGTTGCTTCCAGGTTCTGGCTATTACAAACAATGCTGCTATGAACATAGTTCAACATATGTCCTTATTGTATGAATGTGCATTCTTTGGGTATATGCCCAAGAGAGGAATTGCTGGATCTTGAGGTAGACTGATTCCCATTTTCCTGAGAAACCACCATATCAGTATTCCAAAGTGGTTGTACAAGTTTGCACTCCCACCAGCAATGGAGGAGTGTTCCTCTTTCTCCACATCCTCTCTAGCATAGACTGTCATTGGTGTTATTGATTTTAGCCATTCTGACCGGAGTAAGATGGTATCTCAGAGTTGTTTTGAGTTGCATTTCCCTGATTGCTAAGGATTTTGAGCACTTTCTCAAGTGTCTTTAAGCCATTTTAGATTCCTCTGTGGAGAATTCTCTATTTAGTTCTGCATTCCACTTTTTAATTGCATTGTTTGGTGTTTTGGTGGCTAGCTTCTTGAGTTCATTGTACATTTTGGATATCAGCCCTCTGTCAGATGTATGGTTGGTGAAGATCTTTTCCCATTCTGTAGGCTGCTGTTTTGTCTTATTGACTGTGTTCTTTGCCTTACAGAAGCTTCTCAGTTTCAGGAGGTCCCATTTATTGTCGATCTCAGTGTCTTTGCTACTGGTGTTATGTTCAGGAAGTGGTCTCCAGTACCAATTTGTTCTAGGGTACCACCTACCTTCTTTTCTAAGAGGTTCAGTGTGGCTGAATTTATGTTGAGGTCTTTGATCCATTTGGACTTAAGTTTTGTGCATGGTGATAGATATGGATCTATCTGCAATCTTCTACATGTCCAAATCCAGTTATGCCAGCACCATTTGTTGAAGATGCTTTCTTTTTTCCATGTATGAGTTTAGCCTCTTTGTCAAAAATCAGGTGTTTGTAGGTGTGTGGGTTAATATCAGGGTTTTCAATTCAATTCCATTGGTCAACCTGTCTATTTTTGTGCCAATACCAAGCTGTTTTCAAGACTATGGCTCTATAACAGAGCTTGAAGTCAGGGATGGTGATGCCTCCGGAAGTTCCTTTATTGTACAGGGTTGTTTTGGCTATCCTGGGATTTTTGTTTTTCCACATGAAGTTGAGTACTGTTCTTTCAAGGTCTGTGAAGAATTGTGTTGGGATTTTGATGGGAATTGCATTGAATCTGTAGATTGCTTTTTGGCAAGATTGACATTTTTACTATGTTGATCCTACCTATCCAAGAGCATGGGAGATCTTTCCATTTTCTGGTATCTTCTTTAATTTCTTTCTTTAAAGATTCAAAGTTCTTACTATACAGGTCTTTCATGTGTTTTGGTTAATGTTACCCCAAGATATTTTATGTTTGTGGCAATTGTGATGTTTCTCTGACTTCTTTCTCAGCACATTTATCATCTGTATATAGTAGGGCTACTGATTTTTTTGAGTTAATTTTTTTGTTGTTGTTTTTTTGAGACAGGGTTTCTCTGTGTAGCTTTGGATCCTATCCTGACACTGGCTCTGGAGACCAGGCTGGCCTCGAACTCACAAGAGATCCACCTGCCTCTGCCTCCCGAGTGTTGGTATTAAAGGTGTGCACCACCAACACCCAGCTTAAGTTAATCTTTTATCCTTCTATTTTGCTGTACGAGTTCCCTGGTAGAGTTTTTTGGTCACTTACTTAAACTATCATATCATCTGCAAATAGTGAAAGTTTGACTTCTTCCTTCCTTTCTAATTTGTATCCCCTTGATCTCTTTTTGTTGCCTTATTGCTCTAGCTAGAATTTCAAGTACAATATTGAAGAGATATGGAGAGAGTGGACAGCTTTGTCTTGTTCCTTATTTTAGAGGAATCACGTTGAGTTTCTCTCCATTTAGTTTGATGTTGGCTGTTGGTTTGCTGTATATTGCTTTTATCATGTTTAGGTATGTTCCTCTTATTCTTGATCTCTCCAAGACCTTTATCATGAAGGGGTGTTGGATTTTGTCAAAGGCTTTTTCAGCGTCTAGTAAGATGATCACATGGTTTTTCTTTCTCAGTCTATTTATATGGTGGATTACATTGATGGATTTTTGTATGTTGAACCATCCTTGCATCCCTGGGATGAAGTCTACTTGATCATGGTGGATGATTTTTCTGATGTGTTCTTGGATTCAATTTGCCAGTATTTTGTTGAATAATTTTGCATCGATGTTCATGAGTGATATTGGTCTATAATTCTCTGTTTTATATGTGTCTTTGTGTGGCTTGGGTACCAAGGTAATTGTAGCCTTGTAAAAGGAGTTTGGCAATGTCCCTTCTGCTGCTATTGTGTGGAACAATTTGAGGAGTAGTGTTATTAGCTCTTGTTTGAATTTCTGGTAGAGTTCTGCATTGAAACCATCTGGTCCTGGGCTTTTTTTGGTTAGTAGACTTTTGATGACTGCTTCTATTTCACTGGGGACTATAGGTCTGTTTAAATTGCTTATCTGTTCTTGATTTAATTTTGGTAAGTGATATCTATCCAGAAAATTGTCCATTTCCTTTAGATTTTCAAATTTTGTGGAGTACAGGTTTTCAAATCATCAGTATAACCTGATGATTATCTGGATTTCCTCAGTGTCTGTTGTTATGTCCCCCTTTTCATTTCTGATTTTGTTAATTAGCATGCTCTCTCTCTACCTTTTGGTTAGCTTGGATAAAGGTTTGTCTATCTTGTTGACTTTCTCGAAGAACCGACTCTTTGTTTCATTGAGTCTTTGTAGTGTTTTCCTAGTTTCTACTTTATTGATTTCAGCCCTCAGTTTGATTATTTCCTGGCGTCTACTCCTCTGGGTTGAGTTTGCTTCCTTTTGTTCTAGAGCTTTCAGTTGTGCTGTTAATTCTCTAGTGTGACTATTCTCCAGTTTCTTCATGTATGCCCTTAGTGCTATGAACTTTCCTCTTAACACTGCTTTCAAAGGGTCCCATAAGTTTGGATATGTTGTGTCTTCATTCTCTTTAAATTCTAGGAAGTCTTTAAGTTCTTTTTTTTTTATTTCTTCCTTGACCCAGGAATGGTGCAATTGAGCATTATTTAATTTCCATGAGTTTGTAGGATTTCTGCAATTTGTGTTGTTGTTGAATTCTGACTTTAAAGCATGGTGGTCAGATAAGATACAGGGGGTTATTCCAATTTTTTGTATCTGTGTAGGTTTGTTATGTTGTTGCCGAGTATGTGGTCAGTTCTAGAGAAGGTTCCATGTGGTGCTGAGAAGAAGGTATATTCTTTTGTGTTTGGATGGAATGTTCTGACATTTGGCTTCTTGCCAGTTAAAGAAACATCAACTGAGCAGGTCAGCAGTGGGTGGGGAGAAGGATCACAGAAGTAAGGAAATGGCAGATTATTAAGAATGAAGATGGGTAAAAGGCTATAAAAAGACCAAGTAGAGAAACTGTCAGCCATGGGAGAATAAGAGAGCTGTCAGCTCTTTGGGGCCAAGGGTCCTGAACATCCCAAACCAAGAGTTGTTAACACTGTCTTGTGTTAAGATTAGAGAATCCTGACTTCCTTGCAATCTGTAATCCTTGTAAATTTAAGGGCCACAATATTCAAGGCCCGTATCCTTGGAAGACTCTAGCTACTGATGCTCCCACTTGCTGCTGCTGACTGCTGCTGAACACGGAAAACTGAAGCTTCCAGACTGGCCCTTGAGGAGCTCTTCTTTCCTGCTAGTGATTTCCATCTGATGCTAAAGAACCCCATTCAGCTGCCTCGTGGCTGTCCATCTTGAATCAACCCTGACTCACACACACCGTTGCCCAGTTAGTCCCCTCTACCTCAGTGATCACATGCAGAGCCAGAACCTGCTTTACATCAAAAGATGCTGCTCTGTAGAATTTCTAGCTTTTCCTTGTGTGTGAAGGAATGGCTCCCTCAGCTCTCACAGAGTCTTGGGATAACTGGAGTGTATTAGCTTGGTGAACAGAACAGCCACGGGGAAATCAATACCAGGAACTGCCTGGGCCACAAACTCAAACACATCACTTTCCCATGCTTCTCTTCCCTCCTATACAATATTTCTCAAGCAGAAAATGATCACCTAGGGTGCAGGAGGACTTGGAGACTAAGCACCTACACTGGGGATATAATTATTGATGCATTTGGTTTGGGGGTATTGCATAGTTATGGTTTGCATGGGTATCTGGGGACTGGCTTGCTATTGAGTTACCACCAGTTCAGTGGCTCAAAATAATAGAAGTGTCTCTCAGAGTTATGGAAGCCACAGTTCTGAGACTAGTCAGTCCATATCTTCCTGTAGGGGATCCTCATAACATCTTCCAGTGGCCCTTAGGTCAGCTCTCTCTTTGGATTCTAATGGATTCTTGTGGATTCTGATGATTGCAGTATTTCTTGGCTTTTGAAGTGGCAGAGGTTAGGAAAAACCAAACTGTTGAACACATTCAGCACAGAAGTCTCTGTGACCAGAGGTGTGAGGACTTTTCTACACCATGCAATTCCATGAGAGCAGGTGGGCAGCCCCACTCTATCTGGAAGGGGTCTCAGATCTTGTAGGTTATGACTCCCATTCCACAAAACCATTCTTAATTACACACACCAACCATATCTCACAGCTTCTGTCCAACTTGCCTGTACATTGGAGGCTCCCAGGAACTCCCTCTTGGGTCTGAATAATTTATCAGAAACGCTTCCAGAACTCAAGGGACCTTTTGTATTTCTTAGTTTATTATCTCAATAGGAATATGATATAGAACCTAGACTAACAGCCAGATGAAAAGATTACACAGAATGTGGTCTTGAGGGTGTGATGGCAGGATTTCTGCCCCTGTGGAGCTGGGGTGTGGCAGCTCCTCAGCATATGAGTGTGCTCAACCCAAAGAGCCTGTAGAAGTCCACAGCTGCTATCCAAGGATCTACCACGAATATTTCACTAAGACAAAAGATGCTTTTATGATGTAGAAAATTTCCCAAGATTGGGAACTCTGTTTCTGGAGCCAGGGTCAAAGACCAAATATTAGAAAAATACTCTCCTCCAGTCCTTATTGCTCAGGAATGGACAGGAACTTTAGAAGCCCACTGCTGGAGACCTGGGAGAGGAAGGTCAATATAGCATATAATACTCTTACTATCAATCACAATCTTGTAATAGACAAACGCAATCCTTGCCTCTGCTTCCACATGTCCTCTGTTATGTCTGTGTCCTCTCTTTCTGTTTTTTAAAAAAGGGCACTAGACATTGGATTTAGGACCTTCCATAAATCCAGGGTGATGTCATAAGATCATTAATTGATTACATCTGCAGAGACATTACTTCCAAATAGGGTCACACTTTGAGCTTGTATATAAGCAATGAGTTTTGGAGGGCACCATTGGACCCACTTGGGGATGTCTGTGGCCTGTAAAGTACCCTCCAGTGATAGCTAACAACAGACTCACAGCACACAGTATGTAGTCTGCCTTTGATGAAGACATTGTTTCACCCTTTGAGTCTTTCATCAAGAGTGATGAAAGGAGGCAGGAAACTCCAAAGGCTCTGGGTGTGGAGAAGGGAGAAAATAAACAGCTCTCTACAGTTTTTAGCCACTGTGTGTCACAGGGGCCTTGCCTTCTATCTTGTTGCCCTCTCTCCATCAAGAGTTGCTGTCAAAACTTTACAGGAAAAATTCATTTCAAAGGAAAGCCAACGTAAATTCCTTCTTTCTTTTGGGAAGACTTCAAAGCATATTCTCAGTCAAGAGCACTTCCTTCTTGGGACTACACTGAGTAGTATGTTGTTCATTTCATCTTGCTTTTTAAGTCAACAACATTTACACATGTATCACATGCAAAACATTGAGGCAGAGGCAGGGACAGAGAGGCAGAGGAAGGGCAGAAAGGGTCTTTGTAGTGTGTCCCTGTTTCTGCATTTTACTATAGTATTTAGAGATCTGAATTAGCTTGTCTCTAATTGGCAGTTCTTTTCAGAAATAAATTCTCCTCTCTCTCTCTCTCTCTCTCTCTCTCTCTCTCTCTCTCTCTCTGTGTGTGTGTGTGTGTGTGTGTGTGTAGTTCAGATGACAACTTGAGGGAGTCAGTTCCCTCCTTCCACCATGTGAGTCCTGGAGATTCATCCCTGTTTGTCAGGCTTGGTGATGAGTACCTTCACCCAAGGAGCATCTCATGTGCCCTTATTATTGTTTTAGCAGGAAAACATACCATGTGCATGAAATTCTCATGGGTGCACAGAATTGAGAAACAGCTCCAGGGAAGACTAGTGTCCTCTGTTTACTGAGAAAAAGGTGTGTAAATGGGCATAAGGACCGCTAAGCTCTTCCTTTGTCACCTCAGAATGCACACATACATGTCATGGATGACGATGAATGTCTTCTGTGTGAATAAACCATGGATAAACAGCAGCATATGATTCTAGATACCAAGGGATTTGTTGCTGGTGATGTTCCCTAGTATTGTGGCTGTCAGACTCTGAGGAGCCCTATCCATTCCTGACCCTCACTGCACATGCCCTCATGTAATCCCCACTCTTGGGTGTGAGCTTGACTTACAACCTAGCTTTTGTGTTTGTTTGTTTTGTTATTTTTGTGTTTTTGAGATAAGGTCTCTCTATGTTGCCATGGTTGTCCTGGAAATCTCTCAGGTTGACTTGAACTAATAGAAATCTGCCTGTCTCAGCCTCCTGAGTGCTGGGATTAAAGGTGTTTGCCACCACTGCCTGGCTTGAACTTGCTAGCCTCTAATGAAATGAATTGACCGAGATGATAGGATGTTTATAAAGACCAACACTTTCTTTTGGGTGTCTTCTGTTTCACCTTCATTCTCAGATTCCTCACTCTGACAAAGGTACATGTCATGTTTTCAGTAGGCTCATGGGGAAGCCTGTGTAGGAAAAATGTATATCTTTGGCTAGTAGCCATCAAGACTGTGAGGCTCTCAGTCCAGCCACCCTGGGGAAAGTAATTCTGCCAACACACACACACACACACACACACACACACACACACACACACACACACACAGGGCTTAGAAGAAGATCCTTCCCTTGCTCATCCTGTGATGGTGGTGGTCTTGGCTGAGAGTGAGGTGGAGCTTGGTAAGAGCCCTGAGTCAGAGACTGTCAGCTTGTCAGAGTCTGGACTTCTGACCCAGAAACAGTGAGAGGAGATGCTGCTGAAGCTCTTAGTTTTGGGGTGATTTGGCATGCAGAAGCAGATAACTCACATAGCCCCTGGGTACTTGGATGCTGAACCCAGATTCTGTGCAAGAGAAACAGAAATTTTGGGTAGGTGGGTAGCTCTGAGATCATCCTCCTGACCTCTTTGCTGTGCGTATGGGAAGAAGTACTTATGGGGTCAGAGGTTAATGAGACCTGATGAGGGTGCAGAGTGAGGTGTGTACTGCTCCTGAATTCTTAGGACACCAAAGCATTTACCACTGTTGGTTATCTTAGTGATTCTAGTTATGTATTGGTAACAGCTTAATCATATATATATATATGTCATAGAAGCCTGCTCTGTCCCTCCCTCTCAACTGTGTATCTGCAATTATCAATATCACTGAAAAATAGTCTCCTTGCTCTTCATAGTCAGTGGGAGCACAGATCAGGGGCCTCTACATCACTACAGCCTAGATCACGAACATGGTCCCAGTTCATGGGACCATGAACCCAGACAAGGCCCTTAGAGGCAGCACAGCCCATGGACATCAACTTGAGTTCAGGCAGCAGCACAGATCATGGACATCCACATGGCCTTTAGTGGTAACACAGGCCATGTACATCAATATAGACTCTGGCTGCAGTAGTAATTATTTGTCATAGATCTTATTTATTTGATACAATGTGTTGTGATAGGGATTATGATAAATTATACTGATATAATGTCTTACATTTACAGCCTTCCACACCCGATATTTCCAAAGCAACCTCGATGTATGAAAAATTAACTCTGTTTTACCAACATGTCAAATTATTTACTTGCATCCCCAGTCGGGACCTGAACCCAGGTCCCATAGACCAGGCTGCAGCTGGCATATCCTTGAATGTCCTCGTGGCTTGGTGCCATGCCCAGCCTGTTGCATCATCACCTCTGTTGTTCTCCCTGGCTGGGCTGCAATTCCACTGTTGTCCTGCTGTAATCTGTTGCTCTAGGAACCATGAGTTGTGTGAAATGAAGACTATTGTGAAGATTTGGTTTTTTGGTATGTGTCTCATACCATCATGACAAACAACAACCATCCATCTCAGTAATAGGGGAGGGTAAGAGAGAGGAAAGCTCTCCAACCATGGCTTTCACCAGATTCTGCCTTACCTGGGTCATCAGGATGGGTGTCTCATGCTGAAGCCCTGTCACAGTGAGTGGAAGCACCATGCAGAGACATGGAAATGCGGATTCCGCTCAGTCTGCTTTGCTCAGGGCAGCTCTATGATGTTACAATAGACTCCAAACAGGCTACTTATAATGTGGACCCCAGGAAACAGACTTTCTTTTTTTTTCTTTATTATTTTTTTGACTTTTTAAAAATTTGAATTACAAACAAGATTGAATCACATGACAATCCCAGTTCCCTTCTCCCTCCTTTCCTCCCTTACCACCCCCCAACTAAAAGCCCTACCTATCACATATCCTTTCTTCTAATCTACACCTGACTCAACCTTTCTGTTCCCTCATGACCTCTGCATCCTTCCTTTTCTTCCCTTCTCATTCTTGTAGCTCCCTCCCGCCTCTTCCCATGCTCTCAATTTTCTCAGGGGATGGTGACCCTTTCCCCTTCTTCAGGGGACAAAGTTTATCTCTTTTAGGGTCCTCCTTGTTTACTAATTTCTCTGGCAGTGTGGATTGTAGGCTGGTAATCCCTTACTCTATGTCTAAAATCCACATATGTGAGTGAGTACATATCATGTTTGTCTTTGGGATTGGCTTACCTTGCTCAGAATGGTTTCTTTGAGTTCCATCCATTTTCCTGAACATTTCAAGACTCCATTGTTTTTTTCTGCTGAGTAGTACTCCATTGTGTAAATTCTCTATCCATTCTTTGGTTGAGGGGCATCTAGGCTGCTTCCAGTTTCTGGCTATTACAAATAGTGCTGCTATGAACATCATTGAATATGCTTTGTTGTATGAATGTGCTTCTTTTGGGTATATGCCTAGGAGTGGAATTGCTGGATCTCGTGGTAGACTGATTTCCATTTTCTTGAGGAGTCGCCATACTGATTTCCAAAGTGGCTGTAGAAGTTGGCACTCCCACCAGCAGTGGAGAAGTGTTCCCCTTTCTCCACATCCTCTCCAGCATAAACTGTCATTGGTGTTTTTGATTTTAGCCATTCTGACAGGTGTAAGATGGTATCTCAGAGTTAGGAAATAGACTTTCAACGCCATCAGACTCCTCAGCTGCAAATCAAAACCCTAGGATTGACTGCAACCTGGGAAATGTGGTTCACTGGAAGATAGGACACACTAGGCCAGCTGGCAGAATTAGCAGAGATTTCTTACCTTTTAACTACCCAGAGAAAGAATAAAGGAAGCCAACCAAATTCAGTAATTAGCTGAATTTCCAGAGAACAGTGAAAGATCTATCAGCAATAGGTCCCATGGACAGACAGATCTCCACTCTGTCCTCTGTCCTTACATGTTGTGGCACACATGAGTGTGTATGCACTTGCACACACGGTGCACAGACAGACCTCTACTCTGTGTAACTCTTGTTCCTGCTCGTTTTAGAGTTATATCCTTAAGGCCACTCTTCCTGCTTGTCTTATCTCATGTCTAATTTGCATCAGTGCATATTCACCTGATCTTACTTCTCTTATTTTGTCCTCTCATAGCTCTCTTCAGAACTTGTGACCTGACAGTTTCCTTCCTGGAGACCCTCCCCCCAAAACCACTGCAACTCTGGACTCCTTGCCACTGTCAACATCACCTTGAAAACTGAACTTTGGACTTTCCTGTTGAATTCCCACATTTTCTGAGTTTTGTGTCTTCGACTCTACAGATTCCCTTACTTCTGTGGAAAACACTCTTCAGTTGTTTCTTAAGACAGGGTACACAGGAAGATAATTTTTAAGACCTTGCCTCTCCCAAAATGTCTTTCTTTTAGTTTCAGAGGTAGTTTCCCTGGGTATGCATTTCATGTATAAAATCCTTTTCTTTGTGAATTTTGAAAATATCACTGTTATTATTTTCTGGCTTCTAATGGAGCTAAATCTAATACCATTGTGATTCATGCTCTTATGGGCATGGCTTTATTTTTCTGTCTCAGAACTTTTTAAAATTAAAGATTTAAAAAAGTCTCTAATACTGTGGAATTTTCAGTAATATGTTTGATATTTATTGGACTGCCATATTTGTATTCTTTTCTAAGAGCATTTCTTTGGTAAGTTTTTCCTTTTATGTTTTCTCTCTTTTTGAAACTCAGATACACTTCCTAGACTGAAAGTTTAATATGGTTTTTCCCCTACTCCATTCCTTTGGCTTTTTGCTTTATCCTCTGGAAAAGTTCCTTAATTCTATTTTTAAAATATGAAATTTAATTTTTTTGTTTTTTGTTTTTTCGAGACAGGGTTTCTCTGTGGTCACTGTCCTTTGAACTAGCTGTTGTAAATCAGGCTGAGCTCGAACTCACAGAGATCCTCCTGCTTCTGCCTTCTAAGTGCTGGGATTAAAGGCATGTGCTACCACCACCGGGCTCAATTTAATTTTGTGTTGTAGATATTTTGTAGGTATGTCTGTCTGTGTATCTTGTGTATGCTTGGTACCTTTGGAGGACAGAAGAAGACATTAGATACCCTAAGACTGGAGTTACAGCTGGTTTTGAGCAGCCATGTGGGTGCTGGGAATTGAACCCAGGTCCTCTTGGAAAAGCAGCTAGTGATCTTAACCATTGTGCCATCTCTCCAGCCCCTAATTAATTTTTATTTTAAATTTTAAGATCATTTTCTCATTCTCCCCCTCCCTTCCTTTCCCCTGTGGTGTGTGTGTGTGTGTGTGTGTGTGTGTGTGTGTGTGTGTGTGTGTGTGGTGTATGTGTATGATATGTGTGATGTGTATGTGTGTGTGATATCTATGTGTATGTGTGTATGTGTGTATGTGTATGTGATGTGTATGCATATATGTATGTTGTATGTGTTGTGCAGAGAGGGTGCACTGATGTGTATTCACACAGACCAGAAGTGGACAATGAGTTAGTACTCTTCTCTATCATTCTTGGCTTTGTTCTCTTGGAGGTATGGTTTCTCAATGGATCTTGAGATCAAGATTTTCAAATATACTGACAGTCAGCATTACTCAGTAACCCTATTGTTTCCTCTCCCCTCAGTGTTGGGTGACAGACCTGTGCAGGACCGTGTATAGCTTTTATGAGGATGCTGGGATCTGAACTTCAGTCCTCATGATTGAGTAGAACGTGCTATTAACTACTGAGTCATCTCTCAGGCCCTACTTTTCAATTTTTACTAAAAAAACATCCTATTTTGATTTTATTACCAAACATATTCTTTTTAGCTTTCTAGGTGTATTTTAGTTTAAAATAGAAAATTTCTTTCCATTTTCTGCAATTTACTTCCTGCAGGCTTATTTTCACTCTTTTGAAAATTAAAAAGAAATATATGCCTCAGCCCTGTTGTGTCTGGAAGATGCTGTTTCCTTGGAGCCATCAAACCACCTCTGGCTCTTACAATCTTTCCACCTCCTCATCTACATCTCCCAAAGCCCCGAGGAGAGGGTTTTATAAAGATATCCCATTTGGGGCTAAGCCTCCAAAGTTTCTAAGGCTCTGCACATTGTCCAGTTGTGGGTGTGTGTGTTAATTGCTCTCTATTGCAAGAGGGAGCTTCTCTGGGGAGGGCTGAGTGATGCTCTGCTTGGTATAGCAATATGCTGTTAGGAGTCATTTTATTGTTATTCTCCTTGAGCAGCATAACTGTCGTGTTTCCCCCTAGGGTCAATAACCTACTTAGTATTGTGTTATTGGTTACTTTATCAGTATCAGGTCAGAATTTCTTCTCATGGAGCAGTCCTTAAATCAAAAAAGAAAAAAAAAAGTGGTTGGTTACTCCCATAGCTTTGTGCCACTATCATACCAGTATACCCTGCAGGCAGGTTACTATTGTAGGTGGCAGGGTTGATGTGTGGTTGAAATTGATGATTACTTTTCTCTTCTAATCGTGTGCAGTGTCTTTTCTCACCATGACCACTATTTAGTAGAGGTGAAGCTTCCAGGTGGCATTAGCTCTATGGTGTCTTCAGCAATAGGACCTTATTACTAATAGCATAGGCAATAGCCTGTGATGTTTACAGAGGTCTATGGGGTCCCTTTGGCCAATGACATAACCCATTCCCCAGATTGCGGCCTTTTACTTGGTAGCATAAGATGTCTACCAAGTGTATATATGGAAGCTTCTTTAGTAGTGGGTTTCCATATGGCTTTTCAAAAGGCCTTTAGTGTTAGCTTTTCCTCCTCATCTTCTCTTCTTTAACCTGCCCTTGTATTATCCTTCCTATTTATTCCTCCTGTTCTAGTTCCCCCTTTATCTCTTTATAATACTGTACTCCACTCTCTTCCTTGGAAGTTTCTCTCTTTCCCATTGGTCTTTTAATAGATACCTAACCTCTTTGATTATTCTAAATGGAACACATATACATAAAGCTTAAAAGATAACATCCATATATAAGAGAAAACATGCAATATTTGTCATTTTGAGTCTGAGTTACCTCACTCAGGAAGATTGTTTCTGTGCCATATTTTCATTATCCATCCATCAGTTGATGGATATCTAGGCTGTTTCCAAGTTCTAGATATTATGAATAGAGAGCCATGAACATGGATGAACAAGTATCTCTGTAATAAGATGTAGAGTCCTTTGGATATATGTCCAAGGGTGGTATAGCTGGACCTGTGGTAGATCTATTTTTAGCTTTCCGAGGAATCTCTACACTGATTTCTAGAGTGGCTGTACCAATTCATGTGCCCACCAGCAATTAATAACTGTTTCCCTTTTCCTGCTCCCTCACCAGCATCTGCTATCATTTGTTTTGTATTGGCCATTATGACTGGGGTAAGCTGAAATCTCAATTGTTTTTCCTTGTGGGAGGTAGGAAGAATATGAAGTTGGGTAGATAGGAAGATGTGGAGAGGTTAGGAGGGGTGGAAAGAATATTATCAAAATATACTGTAAGAAAAATTTAAAGAAAACCAATTTTTATTATTATCACTATTATTATTATTATTATTATTATTATTATTATTATTTGTGTGTGTATGCATGCACATGAGCATGTGTGTGGCTGTCAATGGACAATTTTGGGGAATTGGTTCTTTCTTTCCATATTTATGTGGGTTCTGGAGATTGAATGCAGATGCCCAGATTGTGTGGCAAGCTCCTTTATCCATTGAGCCATCTCCCTGGCCGTTACTCTTTGTTTTTGTTTTGTACCTTCATGTTGGAGGCTCTCTTATATAATGTGACAGTGACCCTAACTTGTCATTTCTAATAAAAACAGGATTGTTTCAATAAAAACAAATGTTTCTGAGACTCTCTATACTTAGCTGAAATTTTGATGAAATATCTATACTTAGATGAAATATAATAGAGTAACCTGAAAAAATATACACTAAGTATGGAACTATTCAAAACACCAAGTGTTGCCATATAACTGCAACATGAAGGGTGTGTATAATTTACTAGACATGGGATGGCAGAGATGTTCTGTATTTGGACTGCAAGGATGGTTACAGAGTTGTGCTCATTTCTTAAAGTCTATCTGGAGGAACATCCAAAATGTATGCATGTCGCTTATATGTGAAACAAAAGTGGAGTGCACAGAAACAGGGAGTGGAACAGTGGTTACCAGCAGGTGGCAATGAGTGTGGCTGGGCAGATGTCACAGGATACACACAGACCGGAGAAAGTCATCAGTTCTGGTAACTACAGCCAGTAACATTTAAAAACCACTGCAGGGCAGATTCTGAGTATCCTCTCACAGCCATGCTAAGGACGTGAGGTAATATACATGTCAGTGATATCAATTTAACCATTCCACAATGTATACACAGTACAAAAAATGTTATGGTATATGTAGAATAGTAGAATAGTTGCCCAATAAGAAATTAAATTAAGAAAGGCACAACAAAATGTGTACACCTAAATATGTGAGAGCTCAGTGAAGGTTTTAATAGGAACACTTTCCCCAGATACTCACTATTGTTAAGCCAAAGCCTGAAGCACAGATGTTTGGCATGTAACTCCAAGTTACTCTCCCCTTTGTCCTTCACACTCCATTTCAGCCAGACTTCTGCCTGCAGAGCATGCATTTTCTCCCCAACATGACATGCCTGCTCACCTCTGCATATTAACATGTGGCCTTGTCCATGCCTAGACTGCTTCCTTCAAAACCTTCCAAACCTCATCTGTTCCTTTCCTACAAAGCTTTCACTGAGCACCGAACCCTGAAAAATCACTGCACCCGCTATTTTCATTTTTTATATTCCATTGATGTCAATTGTGTGGTGTTTCAGCTGGCCTGCCCTGAGACATCTCTCTAACGTCCTTGCATGACTCTAATTTCTTATTGACATTTTACTTTCCATGTGTGCATGTCTTATTGTCCTGGCAAAGATTAATTTTCTAGAGGGCTAGGTGTATGTATTATACATCTTTACATCTCTCCTAGTGTCCAACATGATGCTATAAACATAGTTGTCAGTCAATAAATGTTTGCTGAATGAAGGATAAGGTAATAAATCATGCAGAAAATTTAAAGAGAAGATATTGGAATTTTTGAAATAGAGGATTTTCTATGTCAGGAGGAATTGCTAGGACAGAATCAACCAAAGAATATATTGAATTAGCAAGAGGCCAAGTTCTTTATAGCTTTCATTTTATAAAGGATATGTATTATAATGAGATCAACACAATTTACAAAACTAATCTATAGGACCTTTGGAGCTGCTAAAAATAATCTATAATTGGGATGTGGTAATTTTAAACCTTAGTGATTCCTGCATTTATTCCCATCGACTTATTGCTGGGAATCTTGACATTGTCCCAGGAGACAATGTCTTGTGCTATATGCGGAATGCTTCATGTCATCTTTACCCTTCCTGGTGTTGTCAAGATAACAAGCACTTCTGCAATTTTAGGTAGATGTGTGTCCTGCAAACAGCAGGAATGAACTCAGCTGTAACATATGCTACACGTTATTATGCACAGCTTGTTAGATTCTGATTTGCCATTTCCCCTAAGGAATACAGATTTCTGGTGTGGCAAAAATAATGTGGTCATTTTATTTTAAAGGACATACTATTTGTAAGAGCAACAACAGTAACAATAAAATTAGGGCTCCAAATGAGCCCATCTGTAAATCACACGTGATCTTTCTTTTACTTGCTCATCAGCTGAATTGATTTATAAGTAAGTTTTTATGGCATCATATTTATTTTGTCACAGAGAGAGGAATATATGGCCAGAAATTGGACGCCACACATACCCACTCAACTTGCGGTAATGAGGGTTGCTCTTACCAATTTACTTTACTGCCTGACAGACAAGAGGGCTGTTCGTTTTATCATTGTTGCCCACACCTATCAACCCTCCCTCCAACTTGACGACTACCCCTGCATATATATAGCAAATCTCTTCAGGGACTTGATTATTCATCCTTCAGGAGGCGCAAAACCTGTAATGGATGAATGTCGTAGACACAAAAGCAGTTTCTAGGTTTATCTCCTAAGTGGAAAACTAATCTGTCTTTATTGGAAGGATGGGCCCTTGCATTTAATGGATGACTTGTAAGTATCAGAGAGGATGGTGTAAATCCATTTAAGGTTCAGACACAAAACACGGCTCTGGTGGTTGTCTCATGGAAGATAAGAGCTGGTATGTTTAGCCCATCAGACCATACCATGATTTGGGAAATCTGGGGCCTGTCCTGGCACCTTATCATGTTGCCATGAGTTATAAATTACTCCTAGATTAGTACTACTAGTGTTGCTGCTAGGAACAGCTGATTTCATAATATTTTGGGGACCACTGGTTGATCAAGGCCCTCAAGTTGTTATTTCCATTAATGGAGGGTGCTTAAAATTTTCCCTGTGATTCTCTCTCTCTCTCTCTCTCTCTCTCTCTCTCTCTATATATATATATATATATATATATATATATGTATATCTTGTTTTTTTTCTGAGAAACCAAGTCATGTGCCATCCACTCTGCCTGCTCATGCTGTGTGTTTTAGTAGCCAGCAGTGTGTTGTTCACAATCTGTCTTGTAGCATTCTGGTGATTTGCACTAATTGAACTTGTTTGCTGACTGAAGCATTTGAATGGTCCTCATGGTCACTAATAAAGTGGATCGCTCAGCCGCCTTGCATCAGTTAAACCTCTTCAGAGTCTGACGGGAACAGGAACATCTAATGCAGCCTAAAGAAGGAGGGGATCTTAACAAATTATATATACAATTTGTGTGGTGTGGGTGGGGTGTCTGTGTGTGACAGGTGGAGGTCAGAGGCCAAGTTTGTGGAGTTGTTTCTCCACGTTTTTTATGTGGACTCTAGGGATGGGCTTGAGTTGCCAGGCTTTGGGAGGCAAGCTCCTAGATCCACTGAGGCATCTTGCTGCTCTGAGAAGTTTTTTTCCAGTCATTTTATGGACAGTTATGGATTCAGAGCTAAGGAGCAGAGTCTATGCTTTGCCTTTATCTCTGGGCTATAACATATTCTCCTCCCCTGCTCTCCCTTCCCTTCCCTTCCCTCCCCTTCCCTTCCCTCCCCTCCCCTTCCTTCCCTCCCCCCTTCCTTTTTTCTTTCCTTCTCTTCTCCCCTGCTTTTCTTTCATATGTCTAGTGTGCTTTTCTGTTTGGTATCTTAACTCAAGAGGCTCCAGCTCCTATTCTGTCTTGACCCCTGCTTTCCTGCAGTTTCTATTTCTAGGGTCACATTCCTTTCCTGAGAATATGATCGGCTTATATTCTCTACAGAATGTCACCTTTAAGACATTCTTTTAATGCCCAAGGATGGGGCAGGTTCTGTAGAAGAGGCCCTGGACACAGGCTGTGAATGGATACATGACTGGTCTCATTACAATCTGTCTTCAGGCTGCTTTGAACGTGGGAGAAATGGTGTATCGCTATCTTATCTACCATCTATATCATACCATTTTAGTTCTGTAAATGTTATATAGTAAAGCAGGTTCTCAGAGTGTGGGGGTTGGGGGTCTTCAGCCTATGCTCTGTGCTTTAAACACAGTCACCTGAGTTCTTTCTTTTGGCCACATTCCAAACCTTGTATCTCAATTATTAGTAGTTATGCAGTATGCCAGGAGGCCAGTGCTCACGTAGAACTGGAAGTCTACCTGCCCCAATGTAAATAAAATGAGTCAAGGCTTTTTGCTGAAGAAATAGGCACTTGAGATGATTACTTTGCTTTCAGTAAATCTATACCAAGAAAAACTGAACCTATGTGTGTGGACTGGAGAATATGGGTCAGATCCCAAGACTGGAAACTCGTCCTTAAGTAGTCCGGTGAAGAGAGAGGAAGATGCTGGGTTGTGGTGTGTGTGGGGGTGCTGTAAGAGATTTAGTCCCAACATACATGCATCTATAATTCTTCACATGTGCCAACCTTTCTTCCTAAGAACATCCTCAAGCAGAGTCATTAACAATGAACTGTTAAGATAGATCCCAGGTCCACCACAGTGTCTGGCTGGGACTGTTAATACTGATTGTGCACCTGACCAGATTTAGCACCACCTAAGGAAACAAGCTTATGCTCTTGCCTATGATGGTGTTTCTAGAGTGGGTTGAAGTGGGAAGCCCTACCTTAAATGTGGGTGGCACAATTCCATGGGCTGGGGTCCCAGGCTGAATAAAAGGAGAAGTCCAGCTGAGCACCAGCGTTCATAGCCATCTGCTTCCTGACTGTGGGTGCAATGTGACCAACTACCCCACACATCTGTTACCATGATTCTCTGCCATATAGACTGAACAATTGAACTGTGGGCCAGGACAAACTTTTCCTTTATTAAGTTGTTTCTGAGAAGTGTTTTGTCATAGAAACAAGAAAAATATACAACACACTGTCACATAGTGGATACCTGATAGCACAATAGCGCTTCCTAACTGTGGGAGTGGATTGTCATGGAAATTCCTCTGAAGACCTCGGCAGGGCATCCTCAGGAAGAGCCTTCTTTTCTCCTTGTTCCTTCTGGTGTGTGGAATATTGAGCCCATTCATCATCCTAATTAAAATTTAAATGCATTTCTAATCTTAGGCATATTCAGGGAGTATTTCCTCTCCTTGTCAGACTTCAAAGGAATTGCTTTCATTTTACCCCTGGTTGCTTTGTTTTGTGAGTTAAAGGGACACGCTTTTCTGAGTATTTAGACCTATAACACATTTTCTGTCATGATTGTTGCACTTAAACTTACCCACATCATTTACCACCGCAAGTCATGTGATCTGTTCCATCTCTTTTGGCTCATGGGTCTGTTCTTTAGTATCTCTATCTGTGCCCTCAAGGGACCCTGTCTCCAAGTCCCAGAAGCTGCACGCCAAATCATTCATTTGCCTTGAAAAGGCTGTATTGCCATTTTTCTTTTTATAAAACATATTTCATGTATATGTTTTAAGGGAGGGATGCAGAAATAAGATACCAATCTGTTACAGTTTCTACCACTAAGCTATAACCACTTCCATCTTTCCCACCTGTTGTGCCCAAATTCTGAACCCCCAAATCACCAACAGACACGTTCCGATGTAAAAGCAAAGAGTCTTTAATTTTAGCGAGTTAACTGTGTTACTCAGGTCTTCCATCTGTCTAACACAGCAGGTGGAGCAAGGACCCTGAGGGGTCGTGGGGCAGGGATTTTATTGGGGCACAGCAAGGGGCGTGTCTAGGGGTCCGGAGCCATCTCAGGATTGGCTCCGAGCTTGAACAACCTGTCCTGAGTTGATTGGTCAGGAATGGTTGCTATGGCCTATAGGCCCTCCCAGGGCGGTTGCTATGCTCTGTACATCACTGTTACTGTAAAGCACACCCAGAGCCCACCAGCTAATTTCTGATTGGTTCCTTGCCACATGGAGGTTAATGGCTTCCTAGTGACTGGGGCAGGTCCGGCAAGGTCAGAAGGTTAGAAATTCAGCAACATGTGCTGAGTCAGAGGCCTACATCTTGCTAGGTCTTTTCTGCATTCTGTCATGGCTGCCAAAGCAGGTGGCTGGGTAAGGGTCTAGTCCCTTCACACACATTAATGTTATTTTAAACAAAACCAGTATTTTTTTTTTACCCTTATCCACAAAATTATTATCCTTTTCAAACTCTTACCTGTTGAATTTGAGCTGCTTCTGTAACTCACAGGCCCTTTGTGGCAGTTTGGTATACATTCTCTGACATTTTGCTATTATTTAATTTTACCAATTAGAATTTTGGTTTCATTTCACCACATTAAAATATTCTGGCACTTTTTGGTCTGTTGGTGGGCTGGTTAGTTTTTGTCAACTTGACAAAAAACTAGAGTCCCCTGGAAAAAAGACCCTCAATAAGGAATTTCCTCCATCAGCTTGGCATGGTCATTTCTGTGGGACATTTTCTTGATTAATGATTGCTGTGAGAGGGTCCAGCCTACTGTGAGTGGTGTCACCCTGGGTAGATGGTCCTGTGGTTTTCAGAAAGGCAGGCTGAGCAGAGCTATAGGAAGCAGGGTTCCTCTATCATGTCTGCTTCGGTTTTTGCCTCCAGGTTCCTGCTTGAGTTCCTGCCCTGGCTTCTCTCAGTGATGACCTGAACTATGTAACCAACTTCTTCCTCTCCAGATTGTTTTTGCCCATGGTATTTATCACAGCAACATTAGGTAATTGGAATCATTGGTTTAATATCTAGATTAATTTAGCATAAATATCAAAGTTGACATTCCTTTGACTCCCTGGCACAGAAATCACTATGTTAACAAGAGGTAAGGGGTACAGGCAGCAGCCAGGCCCCTAGACTCCCATGCAGCCTTCTTAACAGAAACATATTAAGCACTGAGTCACTGTAAGGAAACCCATATTCATTGTTGAATTGGTATGGAATTCAGGATTTCTCAGAGGTGAGATGGGAAGATGGCGGGGGAGCCCTGGAGAGGCAAGTACTGGCATCATGCTCAGGAAGGCATAGCTACAGGGAAGACGTGCCGAAGCCGGTTAAGGCTTGGCTCTTCTGCAGATGCATCCTCCGTTAGCCAGGGCAATGGAATTGAGAAAAACAAACAAACAAACAAACAAACAAACAAAACAGAACACCCACTCCCCTGATTTTCTTTTTTAAAAGACAAGGTCTTGTTCTGTAGCCCAGGTTGACCTGGAATTCTTTATGTAGACCGGGCTGGCCTTAAACTCATGGTGGTCCTCCTGCCTCTGACTTTGCAGGGCTCATAGGAGTGAGCCACCTTGCTGGGTTTCCCCTAATGATTCATTGCCACTAGCCAGCCCAGAAAGCATGAATCTGAAAATGACTAATAAGCTTGTAAAAGCACATTTTTAAAAAGATGTAAAATAGTTCATATTACAGAGTTTCCTCTTTGTACTGGATCACCTGTGTTTAATTAACAAATATAACTCATACCTCATTGAATTTTATATTTACCAGCCAATAGATGTGACCCTAATTATGTTCCAAATGCTTAAAGCATTTTTTATTACCAAAATGATGTGCTGGAAAGATATCAGATTATATTCCAAACACTATGGATGAGTTGTGAAAATTACAGGGATGTGTTTTGAAACACACACTTCCAGCAGGAGAGATGCTGGCCCAACCAAGGGACAGTCCAGATTCTGAGAATGACCCTTCACCCTTGTGTTGCTTCCCTAATACATTTCCTATTTAGCCCTCATGTCTGGCTAGTGATGAAATACACACACACACACACACACACACACACACACACACACACACACACACCCTCTTAAGTTCAAAGAAATGTGTAAAAGATATGTAGAGAAAAGAAAGAAATGCCAACCCCTTGAGTTTAAACAATTCTTGTGATGAGTTTTCATCTTTTTGTGCCACTGGCCTCCTGTGGACCTTCCTCACCATCCCCTTGTTCAGTAACATCTTCAACAATGACAGGATGGTTTGCTTCAAGCCATCGTGCAAACTCACTCATCCAGGTCAGTGCTTTCTGGGCCATGGATGCCTCCTGTCAGCCCTGTGTCTGTCTCAGCTTCTGTCAAGTATCAAGTTTCCTTCTCACTTTTTGATGCTTTGTTTCTGGGTCATTGTCATTTTTCTTTCCTGTGACAGGGTCTTGCTAAGTAGCTCAAGCTAGCTTTGAACCTACAAGCCATGGGTTCAAGACCTGTGCTATGGCTGAGTCCCACCATGCCTAGTTTCATTGCATTTTATCTAATAAATGCGTCTATTCTTTTTTAAAACTTATTCTTCTTGAATATATTACATCCCAACATCAGTTTCCCCTCCATCTTCTTCTCCCAGTCCTCCAACTTTCTTCTCCCAGATCCACTCCTGTTTCTCTTCAGAAAAGGGCAGACTTCCCAGGGATATCAAGCAAACATGTCATAGCAAGTTGCAATAAGACTAGGCACATCCTCTCAGAGTAAGACTGAATGAGGTGACCAAGTAGGAGGAAAGTCAGAGACAGCCCCCACTCCCACTGTGAGGAACCCTACAGGAACACCAAGCTACACAACCAGAACATATATGCAGAGGACCTAGGTCAGACCCATGCAGACTCCCTAATTGTCGGTTCAGTCTTTGTGTGCCCCTATGAACCCCACTTATTTGATTCTGTGGGTTTTGTGTGTGTGTGTGTGTGTGTGTGTGTGTGTGTGTGTGTGTGTGGTGTCCTTGACCCCTCTGGCTTCTACAATCCTTCCCACCCTCTCCTGCAACATTTCCCATCTAATGTTTATCTGTGGGTCTCTGTATCTCCTCCCATCAGCTGGTGGATGAAGCCTCTTTGATGACGATTACTAGACTCTGGCCAGATGTAGCAGATTATCACTTCATTGACTACCCCCCCCCCCCGTTTGTGTTTGGTTCTATCTTAGGTCTTTGGGCTGTACAGACTCTGGTTCCTGGCCCTCTAGGCAGTGTCAGGTGTGGACTATCTGTCTGGCATGGGTCTCAAGTTGGACCAGTTATTGGTTGACCACTCCCACAATTTCTGCACCACCTTTACCCCAGTACATCTTGCATGCAGGACAAATTGTACATTAAAGGTTTTGTGCCTGAGTTAGTCTCCCAGTCTCTCCATTGGAAGCCTTGCCTGGTTACAAAAGATGGCTGGTTCAGGCTAAATGTGTTTATTCTTATTATTTGTCTTGTCATACTGTAAAATAATATTCACAGTATGCACAGATTTTGTATGTTTGATAATTAGGAAAAATGTAAACATTTTACATATTAATGATATTTTATTATTGATGTTTAGGTATTTAATTTAAAAATTGATTATGAGATAGGCTTAGCATATAACATGACTGAAAATAATCTCTCATTTAGTGTTTTTCCATGAAAAATAGCTGATGTTTTAGGAATGAGCTGATACCAAGCAGATGTTTTAATACAATTAATCACAATAAATGTAAAGGGACTAAATGCTGCAAATGAAATACAAAGATGGCAGGGACATTAAAAAGCCAATCCAAGCCATACACTATTTCAACAGATGTCATATATTACAAAGATATCTAAATATTTAAAACCAAGGGATAGAAAAATAGATATATCACAAGGAATAATCAAGATAAACCTGGATTAGTTATGTCAAAAGTAGATAATATGACTATAAAGCAATAATAAAGAGAACCTCATGTTATAATTTTAGCATAAAGACATAGCAAATATAAACTTTTTGTACAAAGTAATGTAATTAAAATATGTAAATCAAAATTGAATACAAAGGAAAACTGATAATTTTACTATAGTATTATCTATAACAGTAATAATTCAGTTATTAAAAAGTTAGTGAGGCTATAGAACATTTTAACTGAACGACCAAGCTTGTTAAAACAACAGATTTAGTAGTTGAAAACATATATTCAACATGCTCTATGTAACTCACATGAAACATTTATAAGACACAAGTTATAGCTAAGTTCAGACAGAAAAACTAAAACCACAAGGGCTGTGGTGCTCACCTCTTTGTTATAAAATGCCTGAGAAAACCCACTGAGATGAAGGAAAGGTTTGTTTTGCTTCAGTTTCAGAAGTTGTGGTCTAGTAGGATGACCATCTTGTATCTGGCCTGTGCAGAGGCAGATGTCATGGAGCATGTGACATAGGCTGCCTACTCCATGGTCACCAGGAAGAAGAAGGAATGTGAAAGAGATTCCAAGAGAGGTGGAGGGAAGGGAGGGGGACAAGTTAAACCTCTGTGTCCTGTTACCCTTCCATACTTCTTATCTACCATCTCCTAATAATTCAACCACATTATGAATACATCAAATGACTAACTCATAGATGAGGTAAGATCCCAAGATCCAACTACCCCCTCAATATCTGGCAACCATGACACTATCATGTGAATCTTTAGGGAACATTTCAGGTTCAAATAGTAACAGGAGGAAATGGGTAAATTTTTGGTTAAATTAGTATGACGCTGGATGTGGTAAAATAGAACTGAATTCAACTTGGAAGGTGGAAGAATGAGAATTGAAGTTGGAGAGTAGCGTTGGCTCCATAGTGAGTTCCTTATCAGCCTACATGGCCTATATGTTGGTAACTTGTCTCAAACAGAAGCAGCAACAGCAAGCAATCAGAAAATAAAACCCAGAGGGGTCACCAAATAGCAATTGGAAACTGTAAATTCAAACCAAAATAAGAAATAATTTCACATTCACTGGAAGGGTGAAAATCTACATGTTGGTCAATACCAATACCATGATACAAGTCATAGAAGATCCCTCATATGCAGCTTGTCCTAAAAATATGCTACTCAAGGAGACAGCTTTAAGAAGTGAAGATTAACATAAAATTCAGGATGGTAGTTGTTTCTGAGTGGGAAGTGAAGGGAAGAGGAGGATGGAAATCCATTACAGTGTCCATGTGTGTTTGTGTGTATTTTTGTAGAAATGTTATATTCCACATTGAAAGTAATGTTAATGAAGACAAAGGCATCAGCTACACAGAAAATCACCTCAGTTCTTCTTAGATAAAATTCTCTTCTTACTGACTTCCGGCATTAGGCACACTAAATTTCAACATGTCACATTGTTGACTTGTCACAAATCCAAATGGCTTGTTTCTTGCAAACCTTAAGGTGGAGGGTCTGACAAACTAAGACGCTTTAAACAATATCTATGGTCTAACACCAGTTAACTCTCTCAACCATTTTGTCAGGTTGTGGGTTTTAACACTGTTTAGCTCTGTCTAGCATGATTTTCCCCACAAGTAATGTTGTGTCCTAATGTGCATATGTGCTTTCTAAATTATTATAAGATTTTAATCTTACATTTCTTTTATGAAGATTTCAACATTTTTAGAAAGTTTGAAGAAGATGAAGATTAAATAACATATTTAGTTGTGATAATTGCTAGACTTATTAGAGCCCTATCTTTCCAAGCCTCCGTTTCTATGAAGATGCTGTAGTAATTTATTAAGTTGGTAACTGAACGCTTGCTTTACTTGGCTGTAATGAATCACGTCAAGTTTCTCTCTATGCCTACAGACTCCTAGGACCATCTGTCTTCTATTTGAATTGAATTTATGCTGTCTGACTTCATGCTGTACAGCCGCGGAGCTGAAAGCAGCTGTCGTTGGCTTCAGGTTTATTCTTGAATCTCTCTCTAATCCAGCACCATGAACTCTGTTTTGGGTTTCATCTTTGATCCTTTCAAAGGGCTTTTTCCTACGATAAGCTTCCCTCTGTTCCCTTGTTCCCTCTATATTTTTTTTCTCTCCTAAATATTTACATCTCACTTTTCATCAGAAACAAACAACACAATTTCCTAAATACCAATGAGCCATTAAACTCATTTTGTTAAAACAGTCATTTATTTCACTGGCAAACCACTGTGCACTCCACACCCTCTTTCCCTCCCCTCCAGTGCCAGAGCCATTGTTCCACCTCTCACAGAGTACTTCGTGCCTCCCCAACCTTCCTTCTCCAACTGTGCTCTGAGTTTGCCTGTCTCCCCTTTGCTCTCCACGCTGGCAGTGCCCATTGGAGGCTTTCCTCCTGCTCCTCTTCCTCCCCAGTGCTCTTTCCCCTGTTTTCACAAGTCATAAATGTCTTAGTCACTTGATTTAAAAAAGAAATCAAAGTACCTCCACCCCAGTTTCTTGGATTGCTTATGTTTTTCTTCATAGTACTTAGGACTAGCTGGCATATGCTTATTGCTGTCTGTTCTGTGTTAGAATAGTGCCTGCCCATACTTGGAGCTCAGTAGGTATCTGTGGGTTGACTAAAGCCATGAATGTGGAAGCAGCTCTATCAGGACTGCAATAATTCCCTGGCTTCCTGGCTGTATGACTCATAGTGTGCTACATTTGGTCCCTGTGACACGTTTTCTCTTAGCCTTCTTGGTGCCATGCTTTGCATCCTATCCCTGGTTCATCCCAATTCTGGTCCATCCCAAGACTCAGTTCTTGGCCCTAGAAATTTGTTTTCAGTGCTTAAAACCATGAAGATTTAGTAGAGACTTTTAAAAATTGTGATAAGCATTTAACATAGGTATTTTTGTCTGAAACATTTTAAAGGTACATTTTATCAGCAATGTTAACTATATGTATGTAGTGGAGTCATACTATGGTGTGTGTGTGTGTGTGTGTGTGTGTGTGTGTGTGTGTGTGTGTGTGTGTGCACCCAGGCACACACACATGTGTTAATGGTTTGTTTCACTTAATTTAATGGCCTTAGGGTTCATCCATGTTGTAGAATGATGGGTTTTCTTTTTTATAGAGTCTGGTTTCTCATGTAGTAAAAGCTGTATCTATTTATAGATCATTTTCTAATCTGTTTATCTGTTGATACATGTTTCAGTTATTTGACTGTTGTGAATAAGATCTTGTTTTCAATTCTTCTGAACAAATATCCCAAGTGGCCCTTTGGACTGTGAAGATTCTAGTTAAAGTTTTCTTCACAGTGTTCAGACTGTCCTCCACAGTGGCTGCATCTTCACATTTACTGATGCTGCCTGCAGAGTGGGTTCTCATCAGCAAGTGCTACTTCCTAATATTCTTTTGACAGTGGCTGTCTGTGTATCATGTATGCAGAACTGTTCACTAGTTGCAAATTGGATTCCTTGTTGTTGAGATGTAGGAATTCTGGGATAGAGAAATGGCTCAGCTGCTAAAGGCTAGGCTCACAACCGAAATATAAGAGATGTAGGATTTCTTTATATATATTCTAATATTAATTCCTATGGTTACCTTTCTTCCTGTTATTTCCCTTGTTGTGCAGGGATTTCTGACTTTTAAGTCTTTTCTTGTGTCTCCCTTGACTCCTGATTTGTGAAGCTGTACTCCAACCTTATTTGTTCTTGAGCTTTGTCTGACTGTGTCCTTCCTTTGTCCCTTATTATCTGTAGTGCTTAGCAAAGCACCATTTATTAAGTGAGAATTCAACACTATGGTCACTGCAGTGATGTGATATGAAGCTGCACATTGTCACTTCTAGTTTAAACATTTTAAGTCTTCAAGTCCGCTGATGAAGTCTAAATGCTTCATCAATACCTCATCTACCTCATGGTTAAGGTGAGATGGCCAGCTTCCTTCCACTTTCCTATTATCTAATTGTTAATTACTTAATATTTATTTTGAATAATGGCTATGTTTGTAATACTTAATGTATACAAATGCATAGGTAGATTGTTCCTCACTAGATGGGGGGAGGGGCATGATAGTAAACATAAAAAGGCTTATGGTATTGTTAAATTGTAGTTCAATGTGACAAGGAAAATACCCAGTGTTCAGTGAAAATAGTATGACCACATTAAATGCTCATTGTACACACACACACACACACACACACACACAGAAAACTAGCAGGCCAGCTGGGTATGACCACTGGTGACTTTTTTCCCACAGTAACTGCATGCTCCTTTGGGCACTGTGGAACCCTGACATGGGGGAGAAGGTTCTGAGCATCCAAGTTAGGCTTCTCACAAGCACATGTGACTCCAGACCTAAGGGATCTGATATCCTCTACAGGCCTCCATGGAAACTGCACAAACATGGTATACATACAGATGAGCAGGCACATGTGCATACATATAATTAAAATTAAAATAGACCTAAAAAAAGAGAAAGTTGTATTTTGGCTACTGTCATTTTGTTGGCTTTGTGGTTGCTTTCTTAGGCCTCTTTTTGGGTAACTAATCTGGTATTATCCTTGGAGGTATCTTTTGTGTTTATCTTCTCTCGTCCAATAGAAATATTCTTTCCAGTATTTTCTGTAAACCTGACTTAGTAGTCATAAGATTCTTTTGTCTACTTTTATAAGGAAAAATGTTTCTTTTTCTCTTCAATTGTAATAGATAGTTTTGCTGGGTATAATAGGTATACTAGTCCACATTGGTGGTTGTGGTCTTTCAGATCTTGGAATACATCTTTACAGGCTCTTCTGGCTTTAAATGTTTCTATCGAATAATCAGGTCTTGTTCTGAAGAACCTGTTTCTTCTCACAGCTTTTGATATCATTTATTTTGTTTATGTTTTTAATGTTTTAACTATAATATGTTGTGTAGCGTTTCTTTTCTTGGTCTATCTTCTTAGTGTTCTATTGTCTTGTGCTTCTTATACCTGGCTAGGTATTGCTTTCTCTAGATATGGGAAATTTTCTTCTGTGATTTTATTGAAAATATTCTTCACATCTCTGGCTGCATTTTTCTTCTATGCTGATAGTTAGAAAATTTAGTCTTTCTGTGGTGCCCCAAGTTCTTTTGTGTTCCATTAAAAAATGCCACCTACCTCTATTTAATAACCCAACTCTTCAACCTTGTGATGCCGTGTTTTCTACAGGGTCCACTCTATTGATGAGGCTTTGAATTGAGGGCTTTCCTTGGCTTACTGAGTTTCTCATTTCCAGCATCATTTCTCTTTGGTTTTTCTTCAATTCTATCTCTTCATTATAATCTATTATCATGTTTTGGATTGATGTTCATATTTCATCCAGCTCTTCATTTTTGCCCTCTTAGAGTGCATTCAAGTCTTCTTTATGTTGTTGGACATAGTTGTTACGATAAATCTTTCCGCCGCTGGAGCTCTACACCACATGTGTGGTCTCTGCCAGCAGCCTGTGTTCTGCCCGCCACGTGGATGGACAAAATAATACAGAGACACATTAGTTACAAAGCTGCATGGCCAATGACTAGGATTCTCATCTGTTAGCTCAGTCTTAATTATCATAAATGTATATATTTTCTAAGACTTATCTTATCGGATGCCTTATTGGTGTCCCGCCTTGCCGGTGGATCACATCCTGCCGCTGAAGGAGGAACAGGAAAAAGAGGGAACACTTCCTGTTTCCTTGCTAAATATGAGTCTGCTTGCTATGTCACTTCCTGCCTGGAACACCACTTCTCTACTACATTTCCCAGAATCCTCTTGGACTCCTAGTCCAGCCTAACTTGCTGCCATTGGCCAAACAGTATTTTATTCAACAATAAATAAGATAAACATACACAGTACATTCCCCATCACATAGTTATAATTATTCTTTGAAAATTATCTGTGAGGTTCCCTGCAAAATCATTCTCAATGGGAGCCATTGGTATGGGATCAATAATTTTGGGGAAGATTTCTTGTTTTTTTCATGTTGTTTTTATTTCTGTGATAGGACTTGTACATCTGTTAATAGTTTGTTGGCTCAGTTTTTCCTTTTTATAAATGTAAATCTCCTTTCTTATTTCAGAGAAGTATTTATAATGTTCATGAGAAGGTTAAATCACATGAGGGTTGAAGTATCATTTTCTTCTGTGGGATTGGTATCTGGGGCAGAGGTTCTATCCCATCTTCCTCTGAGGATCAGGTATTGTCTGTCCGGGGTCACCTTGGACCTCCTGCTAGGGTTTTCAGGTTGTGCTATGAGTTGTGGGACTCTATCTACCTGTGGGCCACACAAAAGGACAGCTCTGGCTTCCTTCCTAGATCCCCAGCTTCTGTCACAGGGAGTTTTAGTGTGCCTGTGTGTCTTACCCTGTGCTCAAAGTCTTTTATGAATAACTTTATGCTGCTTATCTCTTTACTTACTTTACCTCTTAAAGAGGTAAAATTTATTGGAAAATTTCATTTAATTAACAAGCAAGGTAAAAACTGTGTATGGTACATGTCTACAATCCCAGCACTGAGATGGCTGAGACAACAGGATCATGAGTTTGAGCCCAGCCTGGACTAGGACTTCATAGTGAATTCAAAGATGATATAGGCTACATTGCAAGAATATGTTTCAAAAAACCAAAACCAAACTAACTCCCCCAAAGTACTAATAAGACAAAATAAAGAATTAGAATGTCTGTGTGCATGAAGTAAATTTCACATTTATTGAAAGCTTCCTACACAGAAAAGCTCACAGAAAAATGATTTGTTATTTAAAAAAGCTTTTAAATTTATAAATAAAAGTATATATATTTACATGGTACTCCATGTTTTGGCACAAGCATATACTGTATACTGTTTAAGTGACGGTGGTAAGTATACCATCCTCAAAGCCATTCATGCTGACTTTGTGGCAGTAAGTGTTTTCAATCCTTTCCCCAAGTCCTTTTGAAACAGATAGCCCAGTGAATCATAAATCTGACATTTCTTTTTGGTTTACAGGGTCACTGGAAGGCAAGCCTAACCAATACAGCCCCCATTCCATCTTCCATTCTGCTTTTACCTGTAGAGTTTGTAGAGTTGAACAGCAGAAGGATCACCGTAACTACTGTCCTGTTCAGAAAATTGGAGTCTTCCATTGGTTGTTTCCTATGAAGGTGGGAAATACAGTTTATATCCACAAACCCCAGAATGGTCCCTTTGTTTTGCAGACAACATTGTTCATGTCTAATATAGTCTCCTCACCTGTTTCTATACTGTCATTGTGTCCTGGAAGATTTTCCACCTCACTTAACTAGTTCAAGGCTTCCTCCTCTCCTTAGGTCCTCACTGAAATATGCTGTTTGTTTTCCTCTGGAAACTCTATGCAAAGCCAGTGTTTCCAGTGTTTTCTCTAAGTGTATCTATAGATTTTCAAGGCTGTGTGTTCCTTAGCATTGCTAACATTATCTTGCAGTTTTCTTTGAGCATTGTGCAGGAGTAAACCATCTCAATTTCTTCTGAGTCATAGATTTGGAAAAAGTCAAGAAGTAATAATATTTCAATTGTTAAATTAAATAACTTCAAAACAAAAGAAATAACTTTATAATGGCCATATGACAAATTCCCAGAGGCCATGACGGCTGCCACCGTGGGGGAGATGGTAGGCTCACAAGCCTGTGAGAAGTGAAGAAGCCATTGTCCTTGATGACCCTTGTCTTGGGCTCAGTTTGTATTCTTGGGTAATTCACTTAATTCTTTTTGTAATTCTCCATTTTCAAATGTGGCATGATTGGGATGCAAGAGTCAGTACTTTTAAGAACTTTACTCTTTGATAAGTGAATCTTAACAGCTTGGTATTGGCACAAAAATAGACAGGTAGACCAATGGAATAGAGTTGAAAACCCTGATATTAAGCCACACACCTATGAACACCTGATTTTTGATAAACAATCCAAATATATATGATGGAACAAGGAGAACATCTTCAACAAATGGTTCTAGCATAACTGGTTGCAGACATGTAGAAGACTGTAGTTAGATCCAAGCCTATAGCCTTGCACAAAACTTAAGTCAAAATGGATCAAAGATCTCAACATAAATCCAGCTACACTGAACCTATTAGAAGACAAAGTGCGAAATACCCTTGAATTAATTGGTACAGGAGAACGATTCCTGAACATTACACTAGTAGCTCGGACTTCCTGAATCTGAGAAGCTTCTGTAAGGCAAAGGAGACAGTCAGCAAGACAAAACGGCAGCCCACAGACTGGGAAAAGATATTCACCAACCCCACATCTGATAGAGGGCTGATCTCCAAAATATACAAAGAACTCAAGAAGCTAGTCTCCAAAACACCAAACAATCCAATTAAAAAGTGGGGTACAGAACTAAATAGACAATTCTCAATAGAGGAATCTAAAATGGCTGAAAGACACATAAGAAAGTGTTCAACATCCTTAGCCATCAGGGAAATGCAAATCAAAACAACTCTGAGATACCATCTTACTCCTGTCAGAATGGCCAAAATCAAAAACACCAATGACAGTTCATGTTGGAGAGGATGTGGAGAAAGGGGAACACTTCTCCACTGCTGGTGGGAGTGCCAACTTGTACAGCCACTTTGGAAATCAGTATGGTGACTCCTCAAAAAAAATGGGAATGAGTCTACCACAAGATCCAGCAATTCCACTCTTAGGCATATACCTCAAAGAAGCACATTCATACAACAAGGACATCTGTTCAACAATGTTCATAGCAGCACTATTTGTAATAGCCAGAAACTGGAAGCAGGCTAGATGCCCCTCAACCAAAGAATGGATAGAGAAAATGTGGTACATTTACATAATGGAGTTCTACTCAGTGGAAAAAAACAATGGAATCTTGAAATTTGTAGGAAAATGGATGGATCTAGAAGAAACCATTCTGAGCGAGGTAATCCAATCGTAAAAAGACAAACATGGTATATACTCACTCATATTCAGATTTTAGACATAGAGTAAGATTACCAGCCTACAATCCACACTGCCAAAGAAGCTAATAAACAAGGAGGACCCTATGAGAAACATACATGGTCCCCAGGAGAAGGGGAGAGGGTCAAGATTTGCTGAGAAAATTGGGAGCATGGGAAGAGGGGGAGGGAGCTTGGAGAATGAGAAGGGTAGAAGAAGAGAGATGCAGAGGACATGAGGGAGCAGAAAGTTTGAGTCAGGGGAAGAATAGATGAAAACAAGAATGGAGATACTATAATAGAGAGAGATATTTTTGGTTTACAGAGAAATCAGGCACTAGGGAAATGTCTGGAGATCTACAAAGATGACACCAGCTAACAATCTAAGCAACAGAGGAGCGGCTACCTTAAATGCCCTCCCCTGATTATGAGATTGATGACTGACTTATATGTCATCCCATAGCCTTCATCCAGTAGCTGGTGGAAGTAGAAGCAGTCACCCACAACTAATCACTGAACTGAACTGGAAACCAGATGCAGAGAAGGATGAGTGAAGAGCACAGGAGTCCAGACCAGGCTGAGAAACACACAGAAACAGCTGACCTGAACATCGGGGAACTCTTGCTCCCCAGACTGATAGTTGGAATACCAGCATGGGACTGATTCAGACTCCAGGAACATAGGTTTTTGTGAGGAAACCTCAGAAATCTACAGGACCTACTGAAGAAGTTCAGTACTTATCCCTAGCATAGGTGTAGAGTTTGGGAGCCCATTCTATATAGAGGAATAATCCCTGAGCCAAGACACATGGATGTGGGCCTAGGCCCTATCCGAAAGGATACAATAGACTCTGATGACACCCTATGGAAGGCCTCACCATCCAGGGGGAGCAGAAAGGATATGTGATAGATAGGGTTTTAGTTGGGGGTGGGGATGGTAGGGGAGGATGGGTGGTAGAAGGGAACTGGGATTGTCATGTAAAACAATCCTGTTTCTAATTCAAATAAAAAAAGTTGGAAAAAATAAGGCAAATTTTATTTTTCTGTTTAAACACAATAGGTTATTTACTTATTTAGGGACAAATATATCATATTTTGAAAAAGAAAACAAAACATCAAAATTCAAAGGATTTTAAGTCAGTTTTCAGAATTATTAAGATTTTACTTCCATGCCCCTCTAGTCCTGGGTATTGATCCTAGGACATCATATATGCTAGGCAAGTGTTCTACCACTGAGGACTATCTACAACCCCAAGATTGGAAAAACAAGATTGTGAAAACTGAGAGTGGAATTAAAGCAGAGATAGGATGAGCTGAGGTGACCTACCTGCTACAAATGGACGGCAGGCCCAGCAGCCAACTCAGGTCCAGGATTCATGCAGTCCACAAGGAAAAACCACATAGCTGTCAAGGCACAACTGTTCCTAGTGATGAGATGGGGAGGAAATTTCCTATTCTAAACTCCTTGCTCACAGGGTTAAAAGATACAGGCCCTGAAGACCTTACCCTGCCTGGGGAGTGGAGGGGGATAGCTAGGGGCAGGTGGGATGTTGGGAGGGTGGGGAGGGAGAGGGAGAAGGGATTGACATGTGAAGCAAGCTTGTTCCTAATAAAACTAATAAAATAAAAAAAAGATACAGGCCTACAGATGAGTAAGTGATAGGAAACCATATGCTTTTTTTGATATGATTCAACTGTTTTTGCATATTCTCTCTCTCTTTTTACAGGAAAGAACAGGTAATAGAAGTATATTAGCCACTTTGGGGGGATTTGAAAGGAGCAAATAGGAAGTGGTAAAGAGTAGAAGGATCAGGCCATCAGAAAGAAATGACATATTTTTAGGGAAAGCAATGGTTAAGATCAAAAACACCTATGTCAGCTTATGCTGGAGAGGATGTGGAGAAAGGGAAACACTCCTCCATTGATGGTGGGAGTGCAAACTTATACAGTGCTGTAGAAATCAGTATGATGATTTCTCAGAAAATTAGGGATCAACCTACCTCAAGACCCTGCAATACCACTTTGGGGGCATATCCGCAAAGCAGGTACACTCATACCACAAGGACATTTGCTCAACTGTGTTCATAGCAACATTATTCATTATAGCCAGATCTTGGAAACAACCTAGATACCCCTCAACTGAAGAATGATAAAGAAAATGTGGTATATTTACACAATGGAGTACTACTCAGTGGTAAGAAACAATGACATCCTAAAATTTGCAGGCAAATGGGCAGAACAATAAAAACATCCTAAGTGAGATAATAAAAAAAACCCAGAAAGACAAATATAGTATGTACTCGCTCATAAGTGGATACTAGACATAAAGCAAAAGATACCCAGCCTACAATTCACAAGCCCAGAGAAGCTAGAACCCTCTTCCAGAAATAGATGGAAGCAGATGCAGAAATCCACAACTAACCATTGGGCCAAGCTCCTGGAGTACCATCAAAGTGAGAGAGGAGCGATAATATGAACAAAGGAGTCAAGACCATGATGGGGAAACCCACAGAATCAGCTGACCCGAGTTAGTGAGAGATCACTGACTGAGATCTGAGAAACGGGGAACCTGCATAAGACCGAACTAGACTCCCTTAATATAGGTGACAATGGTGCAGCTGGGACAATATATGAGGCTACTGGCAGTGGGTCCATGATCTAACTCTAATGTACAAGGACTTAGTGGAGCCCATTCTGTATGGAGAGTACCTTCCTTGCTCAGCCTAGACACAGGGGTGTGGGGGTGGAGAGGTGCCTTTGTCCTGCTTCAAGATGATGGGACAGGCTTAGTAAACTTCCTATGGGAGGCCTTACTCTCTCAAGGAGCAGGAGGGAGGTGGGGGGAGCAAGAGTAGAGAAGGGAGGGGGAACTGGGATTGGAATATAAAAATAAATTAATAAAAAAGCAAGAAAACCCTTAAGACAAAAAAAAAAGACAAACATGATATGTACTCACTCATCAGTGAATATTAGCTGTAAAATAAAGGATGACTCAGAGAGACTAGGTAACAAGGAGAGTTCATGGGGGGGGCACCAAGATTGCCCTGGGAAGGGGAGATAGAAGGGATTTCTTCAGTGTATTGAGGGCAGGTAGGTAGGGGAACATGATAGATCAGGTTAGGGGTGGCACAGAGGGAAAGAGTGCTGAGGTGGATTTCTGGGTGGGGGTTATTTTGGGGTTGGGCAGAAGCCTGGCACCAGGGAATCTCCCAGGTGGGGAGGAATCACCAGGGAGGACCACAGCTTAGACTCCTAGTCATAGTGGATTAGGAGCTCGAACTGGCTGTATCTAGTGACCAGATTGGTACCTGGCCCAATTATCATCAGAAAGACACCATCCAGCAACTGATGGAGGCAGATGCAGAGACCCACACTCAAACATTAGGCAGAGTTAGGGAATCCTGTGGAGGAGGAGGAGGAGGAGGAGGAGGAGGAGGAGGAGGAGGAGGAGGAGGAGGAGGAGGAGGAGAAGGAAGGAGTGTAGGAGCCACAGGGATCAAGGACACCATAGGGGCTCATAGGGGCTCACAGAGACTTAACTGACAACCAGGGAGCTTGTATGTGACTGACAAGGCACACTGCACATACGTTAGAGTTGTGTTGCTTGGTCCTCTTATGTGACTGCTAACAGTGGAAACAGGGGCTGTCTCTGACTCTTGTACTGGCTTTTGGAACCCTGCTTTTCATACTGGATTGCCTTGCCTAGCTTTAATACATGCTGAGGTCTTACTGCAACTTGATGTGCCATGTTTTATTGATATTCATAGGAGACTTACCCTTTCCTGGATGGAGAGGGAAGAGGAGAGGATTGGGGGGTGGAAGGGAGGATTGAGGAGAGGAACTGGAAGGGGAGGAAGGGGGGACTGTCCAGGTTACTAAATAAATAGACAAATTAATAAAAGGAAAAAAGTCAGTTCATCCTTTAATTTAGAAGTTCCGCTACTTGGAATTTATTATTAGGTAGTCATTTAGGACAATGCCAGAGATTGTCATTGTTATTTAAAAATTACTTTTACAAATATAAAAGCTAAACAATAACAGAACAGATTGATTTTTACAAATCATCACAGTGTTCTGTGTATCTACAGAAGCTGAAGATGTCACAACATTATTTTTAGCCTGGTGTAATGCTCATGACATCTTATTTTGTCTTAAGAGTAGGTTTCATTAATGCACACTGTAAATCATAGCAATCAAGACAGTGTGATACTGGCTTAGTATAGGGTGATCCTGGTCTATGTAAGCAGTGTTACTGGTTTAGATGTAAGTTTAGACACAGATTAATAGAATTGAACAGAGACTAGAAGTAGATGGAATTAAATATAGCCATTTAATTTTCAACAAATTGAAGTAGTTAAGAAGAAACTTAAATAAATACTTTTGCACAAATAATCCTGAAGAAAACATATATCCATCTGAGGAAAGAAGTACGCTTCACTTCTGTGTCATGCATGAACTCCAGAGGTAATGCAAGATGAAGCTCTAACTAAAACCACAAAGCTTCTAAAAGGAAGACCATTAAATAATGTCGTAGGGAGAGACCCTGATTACTTGTACAGATGACCACGCCCATTTGGGCATGGTCACAGGTATGCAGAAGGGTGTAGATAAAGGCAAGAGAGCCGGGGTTGAGCCAGCAATTGGAAGCATTTGAGACGGGACTGCTTGGAGCACCAATTCTGGTTACTGATTTCCTCGTGTCAGTATGTATTTCCCAATAAATTACTAGTTAATAACCTATCTCGGATTCTATTTGTATTCCTCATTATGATGTCATTGCAATTTTGGGAAAGAGACAAAGGTTTTATATGTATTCTACAAAACATTAACCATAAAACACAAAATAGATTAATTTGATTTTATTGAAAATTCATTCATAAAAAGGCATTAAGAAAACAACAATAATATCACAGATTGGAATTATATCATTTCAGCCATCTCGTTATTGAAATACTTGTACCCGGAATATATCAATAATTCCACCAATCATAAATGTCTGAATTTAAAAAGTGAGCAGAGACTTGGTATTTCACAAGAAGAACCAGTTGATGATAAGGTGCTGAATAGCTCATAGAGAAAGGCATGCCAAAGTCACAAGAACACACAAAGCTAAACTGTTGGTAGATGTGGTAACTGAGGCTCTCATAAACTGTGGCTGCAGGAGTAAAATGCCACTGTAACTGTGGAACTTCATTTGGTGATTTTAAAAAACAGAACGAAATATATGCTTACTTCTTGAACTTGCAAAAACATTCAGTTTATACCTAGATGAAAACACATGTCTGCACACAGATCTTTACAAGGCTGCCCATGCCAGCTTTATTTACATTTACTCCAAACTGTAGACAACCCAAGCCTGTCTTCAGGTAAGTGAATATGAGTTTTTCACTACTGATGTATTTAACAACTTGGTGAATATTCAGATTATGCTGAGGGAAAAATGCCAGACAGAAAAGAGTATATACTGTTTGGTTCTACTTACACCTACTTACACGAGTAACAAACAAAAATAGTTCTATGACTTAAAAAAAAATCAAAACAGTGGTTGCCTTTGGTGAGGTGAGCACCCATTAACTGGGAAAGGGTATGAGGGATTCACTAGTTTACAGAAATGCTCTGATTGACTCCTGTTGCAGTAGTGTACACATTTGCCAGACCTCATTAAATATAAAATCTGTGTCTTTTGCTTGTAGAACTCTTTCCAAGAAGGCCCTCATTTTTATCTCCCTCTAGATTTTCACACCCTCACAGCTGTTCAGGCTTGTTCTATGTGACCCTACAATATAACAGATGAGGTGTTTGTAACCTCTGGTCCTGGCTTTGTGCCGTGCTCTGGCTTCTGCATTGGTCTTGCTTATTTGATCGCTTGTTCTGGAAAAGCTGACTGTCCTGTCTTATGCATAGCAAGCAGTCTAGGAAAGAGAAGCCAAACACCTACTTCACCAACCAGTGAGGAGCTGGAGCCTCCCAACCACCACAGCAGGAAGCTTAGGAATGGTTATTCTAGGGTTCAAATGACTGAACCACTGACCTAAACTAAATCCAGATTCTTAGTCCCAGGGACTGTGTGAGTTGAAAAAATTCTTCTTCTTCTTCTTCTTCTTCTTCTTCTTCTTCTTCTTCTTCTTCTTCTTCTTCTTCTTCTTCTTCTTCTTCTCTTCTTTTTTTCTTCTTCTTCTCCTTCTCCACCACCTCCTCTTCTTCTCCTCTTTTTCATCTTCTTCTTAGCTGTAGATAACTGGTATGTTTTATATGCAAAATTTATTTTAATTTGAAATGTTAGAAAGACAAGGCAGATAACAATATATAGAGCTATCCATATATCTCTTTAGAGGACAATATCTTACAACAAAAAGTTAGCCACAATTATTTGGTATATTAGTTGGGGTTATCTAGAGTAGCAGGATCAATATTATCAAAGGAGACTTAATAGACTGACTTGTACAACCAGGGCTGCATCAATGTCTGTCTGTACACTGGGGTGGCAGAGAAGCTTGGCGTGCTCAGTCCAGTCCAATGCAGAATGTCTGGAACTTCTGCAGAGATTGGGGCTGAAGAAGCAAGAGTATCATGTAAGCAGCAGTGGTGGCAGCAGAGATAGACACACTGGCCTAGAAGGGAGGGAAGACAGGTGGATAGCACTGATCTTCCTGGACCATCTCACCTCTGGGACTTCTGTTGAACACAATGCCCACCTAGAGGGCAGAGCTTCCCCCGTCTAAGTTAATCCTCTCTGGGATCACCCTTGCAGAAATACCCACAGATGTCCTATGTGATCTGAAATCCCATCAAGTGGACAGCACCAACCTCACATTGGGTAGTCTGATTATGGTGTTTTCTTCTTTTCCTCCTATGATTATCTTTTGATTTCTTCTAAATATTTTAATGTGTAAAATAAAAGGTTTACAATGGGGAGGTTGAGAGAGGTGGATTGTGGATTGGAGACCAGCATAGGCTATCTAAAAACAAAAGAAGATAAACAAGATCCCCTAAGCACCTGTTTTTGCTCATTTACCTGCCTGCCATTTACAAGTGGAATGGATACTTATGCTATCCTTCCTTGCCCCCCTTTTTTGCTAGCCCAGCCATTACTACATTGCTCTTCCGTATTTTCTTTCTCCTTTTTCAAACTACCTAATTCATTTCTAGAAGATGTTTGTTACCATTGGGCCCTTTGCATCCCACCCTAAAACATACATTTTTGTTCATGTGGGAAAATCTGACTTTATGTTGGATTTATGCCTTATGTTGGAGCCTTAGTAAAGCCAGGATAGGGTCAAGGTCAAAAGCCAGTTCCATGGCTGGATAGTGGCAAAAGTTGAGACAAAACCTTATTAAACACATGATATTGGGATCCCTGGAACTTTTGTTCTGTAGGACCATAGTATTTTGACAGTGTCCTCAGATACACTGGGAAAATCAGCCACACTGTTTGAACTTAGGTTACACCTTGTGATTCTCACATGGGCTGGAAACGCATTCCTGTCACAGTGCATTTGCTTTTCAGTAGATACAGCTATGACCTGCCAAGTGCTGTGATGACAGGCACCTAGCTGTTCTGGCTTATGATGCCAGGGCCTTGCTGGAAAGCTATAGCACAGAAAATTCCAGGACTGCACAATGCTTCTTCTCAAACACATGGGTTGTTAAATGAAAATCTCAGGGCCAAGGGTGGTAATGATTAGCTTTAACTGTCAACTCAAAACAACCTAGAATCACCATGAAGAGAACCTCAACTAACGAATAGATATATTGGATTTCAGGCATGTCCATGGGGGGTTGTCTTGATGGTTAATTGATCCAGCCCTTTGTTGGCAGTACCATTCTCTAGACTGGGCCCCCAACTGTATAAGTAAAGAAAACTAGCAGAGCAAGCAAATAGGCAGCTTGTGTGCATTTGTTTCTCTCTGTTTCTGACTGTGGATGGGGTATGGCTAGCTGCTTGTGTTCCTCCTCGACTTCACCTCAATGATGGACTCTAACCCGAAATTGTAAGTCTAATAATATGTCCTTTCTTCCATTATGTTGCTTTTCAGAAACTTTTATCACAGCAGTAGAAAAAGAAAGCAGAACACTCTTTTTGAATGATTGGTTAGGGAAGTCCCAGAGGCTTCCAAAACAGCACAGGCTATTGCCATTGCTTTTGGCTTCTCCTCATAACTAGACAGTAAGACTCTTGATGAAGACACAGCATATTTTGGTTGCAAGACATAGAATAATGAAGCTGGAACTGATTTGAAAACTTCCTCCTTTCTGGCTAGTTGTCATACATAGTACCAAAAGGTGCTATAGAAGCCCCAGGGGGAGAAAAGCTATCAAGAATATTAGTCAGCTGTGAAGCCTGAATGTTATAATCATCTGGAAGGCAAGATGTGTCCATTAGTGCTATAGTGGCATGAAAGTTATGTAGTAACTGCTTTCTGATTGAATTTGAGGTCAGCTTTAAAGAAAGGAATTTATGCTTGGTGCTGCAAATCTGGCCAAAAGCTCATAGATTGGGAAGTCATGGCCCCTAAGGTGGGAACCTACTACTGTTTTGCTATTGCTTGTTTTCAGACTGCCTTATAACCATTTAAAGTTACACTCATGGATTTGTGCTTCGGCCAATGGTGGCCAGAGAAGTGTCTTCCTGCAGGGGCAGCAGTTAATGCAGAGACTCATAATGCTCCAAGTCCTGAGAACAAGTGGCTGTTGAGTGCTCAGCCCAGAATAGGATGTCTATATCATCCCATCCTCCTAAAATCTCAGAGAATATGCTGTGGAATAATTCTTACAGACACTGTGAAGATGTGTTGCTCTCATTGTTGATACAAAGCTGATTGGCCAATGGTGAGGCAGGATTTTGGGACAGAGAGAATGCTGCAGAGAGGAGGGGTAGAGTCTGAGGCATGCCATGAGATGTATGTACATGAGGTAAATGGGCCTTGGGGCAGCACAAAGATTAATAAAAATGGGTTAATTTAAGTTATAAGATTTAGCTAAAAACAAGCCTAAACTATTAGGCAAGCATTTATAATTAATATTAAGTCTCTGTGTGGGCATAGCATTACTATTATACTCATGAATTCACTGCATATATGGTTACCTGCACAATACCTATACAGGACCAAGCCAACAAAGTCAGGTTTTCTATTGCTGTGAAGAGATACCATGACATCGACAACTCTCATAAGGAAAATATTTCTCCAACAAATCCACACCTCCTGATAGTACCACTCCTTATGGGCCTATGGGGGCCACTTTTATTCAAACCACCACACATTCCAACAGGTAGCACTAATTGGCCTCAGTAGGCTGTGAAGACCGGAAGGGGACGTGTTGGGGTCATGTGGAGTAGGGTGAGAGAGGGGAGCTGGGGTGGATAGGATCAAGACACATTGCACACATGTATGAAATTGTCAAAAAATGTATTCAATAAAAAGAAAAGTCAGCATGCAGAAATTAAATCAGTCCTCTTTGGGGTCAGATCAGTTAGTTTGTACACTCTGCATGGTGTTGATAGTTTTGCCAAACCTCTGACTTTTGGTTTCATGACCCAGCAAAAACAAAACAAAACAAAACAAAACAAAACAAAACAAAAGAGTAATGGTGACATTGTACAGGCCATCAGATACTCATCTGGTCAATCTCTTTGGACAATAAGGCTGAAGTATGAGATGAAATGAAATCTATGCTATGCAGATACATATTAAGTCTCCCAGAAAAGCAGAGGGAAACCCTGAATATTGGAGTTGGGTGACTGCCAACATTTAGGTAGGAGAGCCTTCAGGGGAAGGTGGGGCTTTCTTTTCTATTTTAGGTGGTAAAACATATAACAATTTTTTGCCATTTTGAGTACACCATTCAGCAACACCAGGAATCACCTGAGTATAGAGCCTCACCTGGGGAAGTGTCCTGACCACTTGATTGAAGTGAGAGGACACTCCCTGACTGTGGGTGGTCCAGATAGAGAGTGTGTGGCAGAAGCATGACCATCCCCTTGCTAGCCTGACCTTCCCTCTTGTCCCCCGCCACCCCCACCCCCACCCAGTTAATCTTCCTTGTTGATCCTGCTGTTCCTCTGGCTACTATCATAACCAGTTTCCAAGTTTTCTTTGTAGTCTGGGTTCCAGTGGCTCTCCAGGACCCTGCCAGGGACTGAACAACTCCAGCTGTTGCCCTCCCCTCTGTCAGTGAGAGTCAAAGATTGAGTAATTTCAGGTGTCTCAGCTTTCAGGTGTGATTCTGTGATTGTAACTAATTTCAAGATGACTTAAATTCAAAGAAAATTCTGAACAGAATTGTGAGTGCCTATCTATTTAGATCACAAATACTTGCTGTAGTGGAAGTGAAACATATCAAATGGGAAATGATTTTTCTTGGACTATAGCTATGAACTTTCAAATTTTACCGTGAATGTTTAATAATACAACTAACATAATAGTTATATTTCTTAAATAAAACATTCAGATTTAGTCTTGCTTCCAAAAGCTTATTCAATAACAATAACAAGTTTCCTATGGCTGCCACAGAAAATTGCCCCAAACTTGACAACTAAAAACTATAGGCATTTATTTATTTATTTGTTTGTTTATTTTACAGTTTCAGGACTTCAAGGTGTTGGCAGGGTTGGCTCCTTTGAAGGCCCTGGGAGACAGACCTTTTCTCTGGCCATCCTGGGTGTTCTTGACTTGTGGCTGCATCACTAAGTTTCGGTTTTTGTCTTCACATGGCATTCTATGTGTCTTAATGACACAAAGTCCCTTTTCTTTTAAGGCACCAGTCATTTGCTTTGGGGCATGGCATGTAAATCCAGGGTATTCTCATCTGGAGATCCTTCACTTAGTTACCCTGCAAAGAGTCCATTTCAAATAAAGTTACATTCACGGATATGAGGAGTTAGGGCTTGAACACATCTGTCTGGGTGACACAATTCAACCATAGATTGCTATTTTGTGCTCATCATATACTGCAGGGCTGGCACCCTGTCCCAGGTGCTGTTAGTTCAGGTGAGGGATGACCCACCCTGCTGGGGACCGGGACTGTGTCCTAAGCTGTCAGCATAAGCTGCATCTTCCTAGAAGTAGGGGGAGATGGAACTGTGAAGCCCTTTTCAGGGAAGAGACATTTCTTCATGATTTGGTTGGAAATACTACAAAACGTGAAAATGTCTTGAGTTTCATGCCTTCAGCTGAGTCCATGAAGGAAATCCTTATAGAAGGAATGAATTCTGGTTTTGATCCTAAAGTCAGTTTTTGAGAGTTCTTTTTAAAAATGAATTTTTATGTGTATGAGTGTCTCTCTCTCTCTCTCTCTCTCTCTCTCTCTCTCTCTCTCTCTCTCTCTCTCTCTCTCTCTCCTTCTGTCTCTCTCTCTCACACACACACACACACACACACACTTATATATGTCTCACATGTGTGCAGTACCCATGGAGGCCTGAAAAGGATGCTAGATACCTTGGAACTGGAAACGAATTATAGTCACCTTGTGTATGGTGGGAATAGAACTCAGGTCCTCTACAAGACTAGCAAGTGCTTTAAACCACCAAGCCACACCTCCAGTCCCTTCAGAGAGTTCTTAAGAGTTTGATAGCTAATTCGGAAGCACAAAGTTCTTGGTGTGTGAGTGATGAGGTGCCACCAACACACCAGGCACTTCCATTTGGTGTTTCACATAGGAGGAAATGGAGAGAACAGATGGGATCCAAAGTCACAATACAGGGAACTAATGCTACAAGCCAGGCACAAGAGAATAAATCTCAGTATAATGGTTGGTGGGGGACTGAAGAAGGTTAAGTTTAGGGGCTAGAAAGCATATGAGGTAAAATTGAGGGCAGAGAGATAATGGGTGTTTGAGAGCGGTTCACCAGATAGGAGGCCTGTACTGATTGAGTTGTCTTCATTTTCATCTTGGCTCAGCTTCATTTGTTTTCCACTTACTTTGGCTTCATGTGGGCTCTTTAGCCTGTTACTGTCTTGCTTCACACTAATCACAAGTGGCTGCTATTGCCCAAATGTGACATATTCAATTTAGGATTGTGCCCGTTAGTCTCCTGCTGGATCATTGCTGAAGCATGTTTCCCCTTTGCTTGTTAATGTGTCATTTTCCAGGGAGTTGCTCAAGCTGCAGACATCCATGGAAGTCTTCAGGCTCTAAAATGACTCCCTTTTAATGTGAAGCTTGTCTAGTGGAGATTGTGTTGTGTATGCCCTTAATTGGCTGCTAAACTGTGGTGATGTGGCAGCCCAGGAAAGCTTTTCAGGATTGGCAGTGTGTTGTGTGCTCTGAGTAGAATGATAACTGAGGCTGGATCCACAGTGCTGCCTTGTGTCTGTCAAGTGTGAGAAGTGAGCCATATACTCAGCAAGGCTTTCATTTTAAAAACCAAACACAGTGGCCATTAGCTGGGGCTGGTGCCTTCACTGAGGTACCGTGTTCTGTTTGTGTTATGAGTATTCTGTGAGTATGGATATTCTAGACAGGTCTTTCTAAATGGAGCTGGAGGAGATGGCTTGATGACTACCTACTATGTGAGTGAGTGTTTCGGTGGCCTGAGTCACAGAGTGGGCTCCTCTGCTTTAGGAGCTGATCAAACCTCTAGCACTACCACTAGCCAACACAGAAACCACAGAAGATGGTAGCCTCAGACTGCCCTAAAAGAGGCTCTGCCCAAAGAGTGATTTGTCAGGCTGATAGCATTCATAAATCATAGTATGTGCAATGGAGACAGAAGAGAAAAAGGCACTTTCTAACAGTCATATATAATATGCTTCCATTTTCATGTCACCATCGAGACAACAGAACTCAGAGGAGAGATCAGAGGTTCCCAACGGCAGATGAAGTCAGGACAGGCATGACTGTGAGAAGGCTGGCTACATGTAGGCAGCACACAGGAGCTTATTTACTGGGTCGGAACACTCTTACATTTGGTTTGTGCAGGGTTATGCAAAGGTATGCTCAAATCAAATTGAACAGAACCACACACTTGCACACACACAAGGATATATAAAGACCAGTGAAGACCATATAAAATTAATAGTCTGGTTAACAATAGCACCAAGCTATGCTGGCTTCCCATAATATGAGAATTATGTAAGGTGTTACTATTGGTTTCCCATAATATTATACTAGAATTATGTAAGGTGTTACTATGGAGGGAAGCTGCCTGCAGGATACAAGAGGCTTTGTGTACTATTTTTTAATCTTCCTGTAAAATGTCTAATCAATTCAAAATAAAAGTTAAAAATGAAACACATATTCATAGCATACAATAAAAGTTATGAAGTCTATATATTCACCTACAGTTTAGTTTTCATCTGAAGGTAACATTCCTTCCTAATGTTTGTCTTTTTCTATCTGCATCAAAGTCAAGGTCAGAGGTTGACAGAATAAGGGGGAAGATAGTGCAAGGAAACAAAGCAGTTACCACCTATCCAATAGTGCTCTCGGACGGCTTGTGTTCTTTGGTCCTAGCAGGGTTAGAGTGGACACTGCCTGTCACCTTTGCAGATCAGGCACACAAGCAGAAGAAAAATATGTTACTGTTTAAAATTGTTTTTTTCTCCACAAAGTAGTGTGAACTCACAACCCACACAAGTTGTTGGATTAATCTATTGGTTTTTGTTTTGTTTTTTGTTACTGGATAATTGTGCTGTTCTTTTGTTTTTGTTTTGGGGGTCAACTTGACACAAGCTACAGTTACTTAGGAAGAGGGAAACTCAATAGAGAAAGTGCTCCACCAAATTGGCCCATGGGAAAGTCTGGGGCTTGGCTGGTAACTTGTGTGGGAGGTCCCAGCTCACTGTGTTCTGCACTGGCCCTGCCCAGGTGGTCCTTGGTTCTGTAAGAAAGCAGACTGAGAAAGCCACCAGAAGCAAGCCAGTAAACCTCCTCCATGGCTTGTGCTTCATTTCCTGCCTCCAGGTTCCAGCCTTGAGTTCCTGGCCTGACTTTCCTGGGTGATGGAGTATAAATGTAAGCTGAAATAAACCCTTTCCTTCCCAGGCTGCCTTGGTCATGGTGTTTATCACAGCATAGAAACCTGACTTGCTGTTCCAGGGTTCATTTCATTACCTGTTTGCTGTGGATAATTTCCAATTTGAGATGCTTACAAATAAAGCTACTATAATCTTTGATGTATATATTTTTGTGTGAACATAAATTTTCATTCCTCTGGGATAAGGTAAGTGGAAGTTGCTGTATATTTGGCAAATGCACACATAGTTTTGTAAAGGGAGGCTGCTTTCCTAGTGGCAATTTCATCTACACTTCCAACAACATTTGCGACATTGCCATTTTCAGTGTAGCTGTCCTGATGGGCACATGGTGGCTGCTGCTCCACTGTGCTCTGTGATGGCCTCTTGGGCATCCCTATTGTGTGCTTACCTGAGCATCTTCTTTGGTGAAATGTCTGCTCATATCCTCTGCGCATTTTCTAATTAGCTTTTTGGTTTTTTCTTTTATGATTGAGTTTTAAAGTATCTTTACACATTCCAGATACAAAATTTATTTTTAAGTGTGTTGTTTGAAAATATTTGAGAGAAAATGCAGACTTGGAGAAGTCTGTAATTTGCATTTATCATTTTCCTATCAATTTCACAAAGCAAAAGATTTGTTTTGGTGAAGTACAATTTGTCAGTTTTTTTCTTTTATAAACTAAACTTTTAAAAATTCACATCTAACTCTCTTTGTCTAGCTGTAGATCAAGAAGACAGATATTTAAACATTCACTCACAAAAAAGATAGACAGGAAGAGCTAAGGGACAACAATAATTAAAAAAATAGAAACTAGGGGGAGAATGTGGGAAAAGGGGTGGGAGGGGAGGATGGGATGCTGTGGCTGGGATGTAAAATAAATAGATGAATAAAAAATAGAAAGCATAACTAAATACTTCTACATAATAAAAATATTTGAAAAACCTATAAAAAGAAAAACATACAGTAACAAATGGTATCAGTAGTCACAGCCACCTGAACAAAATGAATACTCTTCTCAGTAGGTAGAGTTTGTGTCAAACTGAAGGGAAAAAAAGTACAACTATATGCCGTATATGGGTACACTGTCGATTCCATGATGCAAATAGTGATAAGTGAACAGAAGATTGAAAAGATGCTATGAGAAAAGACACTGAGAGAGCCGAGTGTTGACAACATCCAATGAGAAAAGTTATTAAAGAGTGAAGGATTACCTCATAATCCTAAGAAGTTCAAGAAGACACAGTAACTAAAATGTGTATGCATTCCACCTCTGGACCTCAATGCATGAAGAATGGGCAACTGAACAGTGGCAATTGGTGATTTCAATGGTCTGCTCACATTAAGCAACAGAAGAATAAGACAAGTCAACAGGAATATGTAAGACTTCAACAATGTTGACTCTGAGTCAACCTGGCCTGTCATAGAAGATTCCTCTAAAGACTGCAGAATGTGTGTTTTTTCCAAATGCGCATGCCACATTCTCTGAGTTAGACTGTATGCTGAGCTAGAATTAAATTAGGGAATTAAAGAGCCACAAAAGAAGATGCTTGGCAACATCCAGACAATTTAAAACAATGTAATTCTGAAAACCCCATGTGTCAAAGAAGAGTACAAAGGAAAAAAGTATTCCAAATTGATTGAGAGGGACCAAAGCCTGGCAGGAAGTGAGGGAGGCCTAAAGGCTAGCCCTAGGCTCCCAACCTCAAACTCTAGAAGAGAATAGCCTGGTACCAAACTTGCAGAGCAAATCACAAATAATAGAACTAGATGAGTGACAATAAAGACAAGCAATGAAACCAGGAGCCAAGTCTTCAAAAGATGAACAGAACTGAAAACACGTATGGCATTGACAGAGAAGGTTGCTGCAGTTAGTAACCAAATGATGCTAGCTTGATATTCTACGTCCCATGTGCCAACCAAACAGACAAGGCAGATGTAATGGTTACCAGAGAACAAAAACAACAAAAAACGGACATAGGATGGAGAAGTAAAGATAAACCCAGAGGCTAAAAGTCTTCACACATGGAAAGATTAAACACTGCTGAGACAGATTTAAAGGGAGAGAGAGATTGTTGGGAACAGTGTTGGGAGACTTGGCTGAATCTGCTGGAAGAGCATATTGCTAGGCCCAGGACCTTGGTCATAAACAGAAAAAATCCTCATTTGGGGTCGCAGGAGTGGCTCACAGTCAGGACCTTCCAAAATTGCAGTCTCTGGTTTTCTGCCCTGTTGAAGACCCTTGCAATTGCACAAGCCATCTTCCTCGGCTAAGTTTGGTAGTGTGCACCGCCTATAGGTTCTGCTTCTCTGGTTGCTCAGTGAAGACACAGCACCTGTGAGGCCTTCTAAGAGTGCAGTTCCTTGTGCTCCACAAACATTAAGTTGGAAATTCAAGAGTAGTTAAACAAAGTTGATACTCTTAAAACCAAATCTTATATTTGAGGTCAACTGACAATCAAAATAGTTATCTACATGAAAACTTGTAAATAAATATTCATAACCTCATTATAACAGCCCAAACTGAAAGGACCCTAAAAATTTACTGATTGGCAAATGCACACAAAACTATGGCATAGCTAAAGAATTAGATACTATTTTGCAAAACACAGATACATGCTACAATGAGGATGAACCACTTTTGCAAGTAAATATCAAATTTATTTTTATGTTGTGTTGTCACTTCAAATATATTCTGTAGGGATTATTTTTTTATTTTGTCTTGATGATGAAGGCAATCCCTGTGGGGTGTTTTTTTTTTAGTTCACTTAAAAATAGTTTTATTAAAACATTGTAATAAGTAAAAGCATCAAACATGAAAGACAGTTGTTGGGTTCTACTTATAAAGCATGTCCATCAAGGCTCGTGACAGTAGAATGAGCCAGCAGTTCCTGCGGAGGACTGAGCAGGAGTCTGCAATTATTAGGATGGAGGCATTTGGGAAAATGGAAATATTCAAAAATGGATTGTTATGGGCTGGTAAAATGGCTCAGTGGGTAGAAGTGCTTGCCACCAAGCCCAGCGACTTGAGTTTAACCCCTAGTACTCACATGATGGAAGAGGACACATTGTCCTCTGACCTCCACATGTGCACTGTAGCTTACAGGTGTGTACACACACACGCACACACACACACACACACACACACACACACACACACACACACACACACACAGGAATCTTAACATTGGACTGTCATGATGGTTGTAGCACTCAGTAAATGAGCTGAAAACAGTACCTGAATTGTACCTTTACAATGGATGACATAACTTCAACCCTAACAAAGCTGTCTAAATAGTCAACAAGAAAATCACGAGCTTTGCTACAGTTTTCATCATGGTAAAAAGAAAAGGAATCTTCCTTCCACAGAGCAGCCTTGCAGGGCAGGACAAGAGTCAAGTCATTCGCACATACCCAGTACTGTTCACAAACAAGCTGTAGGGGGCAAAGCCATGTGGAGGTACCTTCTGACCATGTGTAAATGACATGCTTTTTAGGACGATCTTATTTCAATACCATGAGAATATGTAAAAATTAATTCAGCAATAGTTATTTTGTAACACGCTTATGATTTTTAGCCGAAGAAGCCATAAACCAGTTTCTACCATCCCTTCAGCAAATAAACATAGAAATCCCACAGCCTCAGACCTGCAGTGTTCTTGAGCAGCCAATTGGCTTTTGGAAGAAAAAGTGCTCCAGTGTCAAACCCTTGGACCCTGCCAGTCTCTGAAATACGTGGGCCTGAAGCTCAGCCGGTGCAGGAAAATAATGGGGGTGACTATGAAGGCCCTTCTTCCAGGGAGAAAGAAACCCGGACAAAGTCTCACAGTCTCCTGGTGAGGACCGCAGAATTAGAAAGCGAGTTTGTAAAGCAGTACTTTGTGAGCAACAGCCTTTGGATGCCTAGAATCTGAGCAACATGTGCCGAGAACACACCCAGTAGGTTTTCACTGAGGCCACGGAGTCCAGGCCTGTTTTTAACTAGTTACAGAATCGCTGTAGATCCCACTACCTATTTTTGCTTCTGTCTTTTGCACAAGACTTCTGGTGCTCAGGCTGTCTGGCTCTGTGATCGCACAGTCACACCAAGGCCTGCTTCTCAGTGGGGTAGTAGTTCAGTAGTGTGGAGCTAAACCCCCAGCTGAACTCTTTCCACACAGGGAGCTTCGGGATTCAGGGCCCCCTGCTGTGGTCACTATGGTAATCGGACTAGCCACCCCATTCGGCAGACTCTAGGGAAGCGTGGAGGCAACAGATAGCACAAAGGCAGAAGCATTTTCTCATTCTAAAGTGCACGGGGAAATCTGGCCCTGTGTGATGCTGAGATTATTGCCGTCGATGGAGTGTATAATAGTTAGTCGGATTTTGGTTTTGAAACTCCTCGTTTGAAACTTGCTTATCATTGTACCCAATGGTTTTCATTACAGGTCTGTTATGTTTGTCAACGGGTGGCCAAAGCCCACAGCTGACTTCCCCAGTTATCAGTCTCGTCCAGCCCCAAGTGTCGTTTCCCCTGTGCCTCTCATGTCCAGTCAGAGATGGGCTCTTCGGCTCGGGAAGCCACAGCTGGACACTGCTCCCTGCTGCTCCCTGCTGTCCTGCCTGCTATCACTGATACTGTCAGCTCAATGTTGCAAGCAGTCTGTGAAGGGACAGAAGCAGGGGAGGGGTTGTATCGAGGGAACAGCATTCAGTCCCAGCTCGTCCTCAGTCACAGCTGCCGCAAGGATCTGGTTGCTTAAGGCCCAAGGCTGAGGCAGAACCCCTATTGACAGTGTCAAACAATGAGATGACTGGGGCCAAATCACACCCATTAAGTAAATCCCATTAAAGCACCCAAATTTAAAAGAAAAATGGAGGAAATAGAGAACATTTTTTTTTTTTTAAATTTTGGATGTGCCAAGAACAGCCTCATCCCCAAGTTTCGAAGGGTGGTTTCTCGATTTTGACTCAGTGGTTACTTAAGACATTGAAGCCCAGGCTATTGGAGAGTGGTGCGGTCTGCCTTGGCTACTGGCTACACAGTGTCAGGCTGTATCGGGGAGGCAGAGCAGGTTGAGAGGCACCAAGTCCAATGGCGGTTCAAGAAAAGGGGTGGCCACTCAGCTGAAGGACAGGTTCATCCCAGAGAGGCAAGGTAAAGGTGTGTGTGTGCTTTTATGATGTCTAAAAAGTTTCCCAGTAGAGGAGCATGGCCGGGAAGTCCGCGAGCCGGGGACAGGGTTGTGTACTGGTCCTGTCTGCAGTGTCTCTGTTTAGGGCCCACTTATTCTGTGAGAGCCTGGGGTCTCTACCAAGTATCCCATCTGATTTCCCAGGCCCCTAGGGTAGACAGGTCTACTTTCTGAATCAAATTGTATTTTAGTCATTTTGGGGTTAAGTGATTTATATACAATCACAACAAAAGAATAAAATGTTTTAGAATCACTAAAGTGAAGACTTTAAATGTTTTCTACACACACACACACACACACACACACACACACACACACACACAAATATGTGAGGCAGTGAATTGTTCATTATTTTGATTTAGTCATTAGATAGTTTATCTATAAAAGATGCATTATAGTATATGTACAACTGTATGAGATATATATGATTGTGAGTTAAAAATAAAAAAGTAAAAAGACATATTTCATAGATCAGACATTATGTGCCAACTAAGTCAGTCACGAAAACAACCTAACCCTTACTGCCTTTATCTTATCTCCACTTCACCCAGCAGAGACTGAAGATGGCTCAATTAAAACTTCTAGTACAATTGTGCCTGATAATATTTGTCTTTTTCAAAACTGTCTTGTTTTATAAGTTCCAGTTCATTATCAGAGAGTTCGTTTTACCATACACTGCTTCCGTTTTTATTTTGGCTCAGCCAAAACTCATACATTAGAGTTTCAGCATCATTTTTCAGTGATTTTTTTTGTGTGTGAGAATCATCTGATTGAATTTTTTTTATAATTCAGCGTTAGAACTTTTGTTATTAATTTGAGGTTTAAATCATTGACATTTGTCTAAACTGAGTTCTGTTATTATTTATGTCATTTTGTTTCATGTTTTGTATTTGTGCTGCCAGGAGATACCTTTTAGTTTTTTTCTTCCCAGAAAATCCCCTATAATCATGGTAAAAACTTGGTTAATAGTAGCGGCTCCGGCAGCAGTAGCATTTTAAGTCATTAGACCCATCGTGAGTATGGAGAGCATCATGAGCTGGCGTCCTGGGTTAAGTAAAGGTTGGGAAATGAAATAAACACCAGCATTCATATCTCTGTTTCCCAGTTGCTGACATTGTGGAACCAGCTGTCCCATACTCCAGCCACCGTGACATCCCTACCATGATGTACCCTCAAAGTGTGAGCCAAAATAACACACACCCTTCCTTAAGCTGCCTTGGTATTCAGTTTCAATAGTTAGACAAGTAACTAAGAATGTTTTTTCCACAGGATTTAAAAATTCAGACAAACCATAGAGTGTTTTTCTCTATTGTTCAATGACCCTCCGGAGTGTGACTTTCTTTTCATCGATCTTACTGGGTACATGAGTTCTTTTCGCCTTGCACTGCATGTTCTCTGCTTCAGTCAGGTTGGCTTTTACTGTGTATTTGATGGCTGTTTTGCTCTGCTCTTCTGGTGAATTTAGGAGCACTTGCCACCCATTTCCTGATTTCATCTGTTGCCTGCAGTATCCGCTGGCTGCTTTCCACACTCACCACTCTGTTCTGGTTTCTCTGCCTAAGCCTGCTAGTGGTGTTGGTCCCTGGACCCAGCTTGATGCATCTCTACTTCAGAAGCTCAGGATGGGAAAGGCGGCATCTGCTTCAGACCGGCAGCTGCCAGGGCAACCTTGTAGCATTAAGGAGCTTTTATTCTTTTCTGAAACAGAGTCTTGTCAGGTTTGTTCAATAGCATGTGAGTTACTCTATAGCAACTAAGGAATATTATTAGCAAAAACTGTTGAGATATGGTCAAAAGAATTTATTTCTATGTAATCTTTTATTTCTTTTTGTACATGCTTTAGATAAAACTCCATTGTAACACTTTTATAATTTTTTAATATCATTTCTTCTTTCTTTCAGTCTGGCTTTATCTTCCCAGGAAGGCTCCTCAGTAGCTTTCATAATTCTGTTTCATCTGCAATATACCTGTTCAGAACATAGACAGTCCAACTTCATTTTTCCATGGTTGAGGTGAAATATCTGATATGTCTGTCCCATTATGGAAATAATTGGAGAGAGATTCCACAAAAAAATGTTGAGTTCTTTCAGAAACCATATGCATTTGGCACCCTCAATATCCTAAAATAACACTCTAGTCAACTCAAGATAATTACAAAGCACAACACAAGCATTGTTCTTCAGAGCATTGTGAAAAATGTGATAGCAATACTGAGTGAGACTCAGAGGAAGGAGAGGATAGTATACTATGCTCAAGACTTTCTGTGGAAGAACTAAGAAACATGAAATTCTAGACATTAAAGGGTCCTTAAAGACCATTCCACTCACTTTATAGATGATGTGGAGGTTGGGAAAGTCAACATGATCAATGCATGTACATGACCTTTGCATATATGTGACTTATGGATGAACATGATTGTGCATACATATGACCCATGCATGTTCATGACATGTATATTTATATTACCTGTGTATGTACATGATCTGTGTCTGTAATATGATCTGTGTGTATATATATGATTTATGTATATAAATGATCCATGCATATGCATGACCTGTATTTGACCTGTGCATGTATATGACTTGTACATGTACATGAAGGTCATACTTTGAACAGAAGGGGAATTCAAGTGATGTAGGAAGCCACCTGGTTTTAGCAAATCATGTTTTTCTTTTGGGAATATGCTGTTGGAAGGTTCTTTAAAGAGTTCTTTTCACTGTATCTTCCAAGCTCATCATTCTAGTAAGATCTGCAAAGCTTCCTGTCTCATCCACAGGGATACATATGGGTGTGACCCAATGTAAGCCACTCAGTGTCCTTCCATGGGATTTGAAATTTTGACTGAAGGAAAGAAGGAGGATCCTCTCTGTTGACGATGTTGGGGAAAGATGAGCTGCAAAATGTCTAAGAAATTGAACAGATGGAGAAGACCGGGGGTGGGGGGATTCCAGGCAAAGAACTCAAGCCAAGATTCTGAGGCCAAGATGTCACGCTCTGTTCTGACAGCTTGAGAGAATGAACACCTCAGCAAATCAAGGATGATCAGGGCAAAGGATGACAAGAGCTCACAGGACAGGTTCCCTAAAGTGGAGCTCTGAATGAGTGGTGGGGAGGGCTCTGCACACCATTCACCCTGCTCTGGAGCCATACTCGCTCCAGTGTGGAAACTAGAACAGACAGGCACTATGCATTTCTCTTATCAGTCTCAATAGTGAATTTCCTACTGAAATTAAAAAGGAGGAACACTGACTCATTTACAGACGATATAAAGCAAAAAGAAAATATTAGCTGTAATTAAGTTTGAAAAGTTGCTTCAGCATCTTCACACCTTCACTGGTTCAAGTGTTTCTGAATTTTGGCAGAATGTGCCATTGGACCGTGCCATTCTTCTGAACACAGCCCTACTGGAAGCTTCATCACTGTGTTATTTCTGTTTCTTTTCTGGAGATTCTTCAGTGTACCAGGCATACTTCCCATCATATTATTTGATTGCATTGTGCTTGTATGTTGGCTGCACACCTTACCACATCCAATTTAGTAGATTTGTGTGGACTTCCTGTCAGAAGAGAGGAAATTGCTGATCCATGTAAGCCAATCTGAATGGAACCCTGGTGTTAGACTCCAAGTGAATGAAGGCTTATTTCGGCCTAGCTGTCAAGACTCACAGTTTTTAAAAATTTTTCATCAGGGCACACTAGCCATGAGGCCACAGAAGGATGGACGAGGCTGGAGAGGCACAGTATATGACAATCCTGTTACTCCTGTGCATTTCTGTCCCGGACCCACTGTGATGGCTGCCCTGGACTAGCGATGTTAATTAGAAACCCAGTTCTCCTCCCTGCCACATAATGACAATGAAACCATGTAGCCTGGTTTCCATGGGGTTTAGAGGGATGACGGAGAACAGTGCTTCTGAAATGTGAGTTATTTTTTCATGGGTAATGAAAGGGAACCAGGAAGTCATTATAAGTTTCCCATGGGCCATCAAGAGCTTTCCCACTGATGCCAGTCAGCTTGTGACAGTTGCCTGTGTCTCCTCTTCAAGCTGTTTCCTGGTGACTTTTTGTCCCCTCTTCTATTTTTTTTCAGATTTTTTGTCAGTGCCCTTGTTCTGTTGTCTTCCTTTTTGCCACATTGCACTACTGTCTTACTGTACAATTACATCAGAAAAAAATAGAAAAAAAGAACCAGATCAGGCTAGATATTTAATACAACAGGAAAAATAATGTTCAAACATTCTAAGTCAGTGACACAGCCTAACTTATAGTTGTTAAGTATTTGTTCAGAATCATGGCTACATTTGGACCATAACTACTGAGTAAGCCTGCTCACACGCTAAACTCTTAGGGTGACAGACTGGAGCACAATTGGAGAAGAGTGGGTGAATCTAGAGTCTGCTGGGCAAGAAAGTGAGAATGATCTGCTGATAGTGAGTGAGCCTTTGTACTTTCAACTTTAGGTAGTCAGCCTTTCTCTTGAAGAGCAAATCCAGAACAGCTTCTAGTAGATGCTAGTGGCTGAGTCGTATTTTCTCATTAAACTAAAGAATGAAGAGATGAGACCTCCACACCCATAGACCTAGATCTTGCAAGTCCTCTTTGCTTGGGAGCAACCTTTGTCTGGCAAGTGTCTCCTTCCCTCTCTCATTTTCCCCCCACTTGCTGCCATTTTCACACTCACAGACCTAATAGGCTTTCTTTTGGCCTACCAACTAGTCCCAAATCATGACACAGAGAGTTATTACTAGTTATAAATGTTCAGCCTTAGCTATCAGTCATAATCAGTACAGAAACAAAAACTCTTCATGACAAAAACAAATTTAAGCAGTTTCTGTCTGCCCATCCAGATCTGCAGAAGGCATTAGAAGGAATGAAGACATAAACTACACTCAAGATGAATACTCTCAGAATAGTTAGCCAAATGAAGGGGGAAAACCTCACACCACCACAAAAAAGTAACAGGAATTACTAAACAGTGCACATGTATAACTCTTAACATTAATGGTCTCAATTCCCCAGTAAAAAGACATAGACTAACAGATTAGATTAGAAAACAGGATCTATATTTCTGTTGCATCCAAGAAACATACCACACCACTAAGGATAGACATTGCCTTAGGGTAAAAGGATGGAAAAAAGTATTCAAAGTAAATGGAACCAAGAAATAAGCAGGTGTGTAGCTATTTTAATATCTGACAAGGACTCCCTCTTCCCCCCAAAAAAACCCTCAGAAAATTACAAATCAATATCCATTATGAGCATCATGAAAATATTCTCAATATAATACTTACAAACTGAATTTAAGAACACATCAAAAATTATCCATCATGATCAAGTTAGAGATGGAGGGATGGTTCAACCTATATAAATCAATAAACATAATTTGTCACATAAACAGATTGAAAGACAAAAACAACATGATCATCTCATTAGTTTCTGAAAAGGTCTTTGATAAAATCTGCCATAGCTTCATGATAAATGTTCTATGTAGACCAGGGATTCAAGGAACATATGCCAATAAAATAAAGACAGTTACAGCAAGTCTACAACCAACATCATCCTGAACAGAGAGAAATTGAAAGCATATCCACTAAAATCAAGAAAATACAAGCATGTCTAGTATCTCCAAATCTATTCAATATAGTACTTGAATTCTTAGCTAGAGCAATAATATAACTGAAGAAAATCAAGGGGAGGGAATATACACATAGAAAAGGGAGGAAGAAGTCAAAGTATCCTTATTTGCAGATGATGCTATTTTATACATAAAGGACACTAAAGACTCCACTAGGAAATTTCTACAGCGGATAAACACTTTCACCAAAGTAGTTGGCTACAAAATTAGCATACAAAAAACTGGTAGCCTTCTTATATACAAATGACAATCTGAGAAAGAAATCAGAAAAACATTACTTTTCATAATCGCATCAACAAATACATTGAGATAACTCTAACTAAGCAAGCAAAAGACTTGTATAATATAAACGTAAAGACTTTGAGGAAATAAATTGAAGAAGACACTAGGAAATGGAAAGATGCCCTATGAATGACCATCCTCCCAAAAGCAATCCATAGATTCAGTCCAGATTCCATCAAAATTTCAAGACAATTTTCACTTGATGTGGACAAGTGAACACAATCCTCAACTTGATATGGAATGATGAAAAAACACAAGGTAGTTAAAACAATTACTGAGAAATAAAGGAATTGTGGGAGTTTTCATAATCCTGTATCTCAAATTGTACTATAGAGAAGTGGTATTGGCATGAAAACAGACACGTTGATTAACATAATCAAATTAAAGAACCCAAAATGAGTCTATACACCTATGGACACCTGATTTTTGAAAAGGAGGCCAGGAATACACACTGGAGAAAAGACAGTACCTCCAATAAATGGTGCTGGTCAAACTGATAGCTGAATGTAGAAGAATGTAAATAGGTCTATTTTATTATCCTGCACAACATTTAACTCCAAATGGATCAAGGATCTAAACATCAGGCCAAATATACTCAATCTGATAGAAGAGAAAGTGGGGAATAGTCCTGAATTTATTGGCACAGGAAAAGATTTTCTGAACAGAACATTGATAACACAAGCACTAAGACCAACAACTAATAAATGGGACCTTATAAACTGAAAAGCTTTCTCATGGCAAAAGAAACAATCAACCAGGTGAAGAAGAAGCTCAGAGAACAGGAGAGAACTGTTACAAAGAGTAAAAAACTAAATGACCCATTCAAAAATGTGCCTGTGATTTCCTTAAATAGAGTGTTCTCAAAAAAAGAAAGAAAGGAAGGAAGGAAAAAGAATGGCTAAGGAATACTTTTATTTAAAAAATTATTCATCATCCCTAGAAATTAAGGAAAAGCAAACAAAACAACTTTGAGATCTCATCTTACCATAGTCAGAATGGCAAAGTTCAATGGAACAACTGACAATAAATGCTGGAAAGGATGTGGGGGAAAAGGGAGCCCTCATTCACTGTTGGTGGTGTTGCAAACTGGTGCAGTCACTATGGAAATGAGTGTTGAGAATTCTCAAGAAGGTAAAAAATAAATCTACCTTATGACCCAGCTACCCCACTCTGTGGCATATGCCTAAAGGACTCAACATCCTATTCCACAAACACTTGCTCAGCAACGCTCATTTTCACTCTATTCACAACAGCTATGAAATGGAAACAACATAAATGTCTTACAACTGACAAGAAGATACTAAAATGTGGTACATATACATGGTGGAGTACTATTATTCAGCAGGAAGAAAAATGAAATCATAAAATTTACAGGAAAAGTTTGAAGCAGAAAAGATCATACTGAGTGAGGTTACCCAGAGCCAGAAAGACAATGTTGAATGTTCTCTCTTATCAATGGCTCCTAGCTCCAAATATCCAGAGGAGAATAGCAGAGTAGAAGTAACATGATCAGGGAAATGGCAAAAGGGGGAACTCTTCAGAGAGGGGCAGGGAGGTAAATAAAGAAGGTGGGAGGCAAGTAAATGGGAATAGTAGAATACAATTATTTGGTAGGGAAAATGGGAAAAGGGAGGCTCCTTAGGGAGGCGTGGGACATAAATACAGGAGAAGGAAGGAGGTTTGTAAAATTTATAAATGTCTAAAAATGCCCACAAGGGGTCATAGTCTTAACTATTTACCAATAAAATAATAATAATAATAATAATAATAATAATAATAATAATAATTCTATAGAATATGCACATATGTAATTCATTATATAAATATACATGTATAGTTTTTTAAAGTATTTTTTAAAATTTATTAATTTAATTTTTACATTCCAATCTCAGTTCCCCCTCCCTCCTCTCCTCCCATTTCCCCCACTTTCCCCCTACTCGACCTTCTATCTGCTTCTTGGAGAGGGTAAGGCCTCCCCCAGGAAGTCTACTAAAGTCTGTTCCATCATCTTGTTGAGGCAGGACCAAGGCACCCCCTTCCCCCGTGTCTAGGCTGAGCAAGGTATCTCTCCATATAGAATGGGCTCCACTAAGTCAGTTTGTGCATTATAGTTAGATCTTGGATTCACTGCCAGTGGCCTCATATATTGCCCTGGCTGCACCATTGTAACCTGTATTCAGGGAGTCTAGTTCAGTGTTACCCAGGTTCCCCATGTATAGAATTTTCTGCATGGCTGAAAGGGATGGACTGGGATACAGTGCTCTGCAACTGCTAAACAGTATTTTCTAAGGCTGATCTGGCCTGGGCATGCTCTGTAACTCTTAGGATATGACATGAAGGACAGTACTGAAAGGAATGTACAACATGTACTAGAATGCTCATAAAGGTGTTATTTGTAGCATTTCCAAATCAGAAGTAATTCAAATGCCCTTTAGCAGAGAAGGAAAAATATTAGTGATATGTCAATTCAGTGGAATTCTGTACCATCCAAAGAGTGAATCTCTACTGTTTCATCCACAGAACTGATACATTCCGTAAGCATACTGTGAATTGTTTATGAAGTGCATATCTATGCCAGGTATAAAAGATGTTCTACAGTTCAAACGTAAGTAGAATGAGGGCTTATAATGCCAGTTAGTGTAGCATGCTTGCCTAGTCTATTGTGGTGGAAGTCAGAAGAATGTTTACTACAGAGAAGTTATGGCTGGGAATGGATGTGTGAGTGGAAGGCTTTGTACACACTTGTATGCCTTTTCTGTTTCTTAACTTACGGTGGGTTCATGGGGCATTTGTTCTGAAATGCATTGATTTGTATTTTTTTCAATTCCATAGCATGTTTTTATGGTTGATAAAACTTAAAATATTCCACATAACCATTTTTCTGTATAATTTGTGGCTCTGTAATTGAGAATACAAAGAAGGAGGAAGGGCGTTTTTTTATTTAACATGCTGTTGAATGGCATTCAGAGGCTGATGGAACCTTACAATTGTTTCGTCTGCATTCTTCCTTCTTCCCAGAACAGTTATATTAAAACAAAAAACAAAAAAACCCAACTACCTTACTGTAACCTGAGTTTTCTGGCCTGGCAGGTCTCGCCGCTGCCACCATTGGATCCCCCAAATAAGTACACAAAGACTTACATTAATTATAAAGCTGTTGGCTGTTGGCTATGGTTTAATATTGGCTAGCTCTGGCTTAATTACTAACCCATAACTACTAATCCATGTATTTCCATGTGGTCTTAGCTTACCAGACCTGCAACTCCTTTGCCTGCTACATGATAATGGCTGGCTCAGTGTCTCCATAGAGAAGAGAGCGATTTCCTGTTTGTCCCTGCTTATATAATGATTCTGCCCAGCTACATTACTTCCTGCCTGTCTGTACAGACCTCCAGACCTCTATGGTTAACTAGTGACAGTTTCTGCCCAGCTACATCACTTCTTGGGATCTCATGATGACTCCTCTCTGCCTACACTTCCCAGAATCCTCCTCATATCCTAATACTACCTATCATCTTGTCTGGCCAATCAGAGTTTTATTCATCAACCAATAAGACAAACATATATACAGAAGAACATTCCCCATCACCTTACTCTATCAAAGTTTGATCTCTTAAGAAGTTCATTCACGGTGGACCTAAAAGGCATTCAAGTGCATTTGTGTCTTTTCAAAAAACCTTTCGTGACATGTTCTACTTTGATTATTTACCTGTTCCCATAGACTTGGATGATATATTTGATTGCTTACTCAAAAGACATAGATTTATTGTGATAAGGATTTGAAATGATATTTTCTTAGTGAATGAACATGCATTCTTCCCTCCTTTTGCAAAGGGGCCAGGTAATAATTAACATTCTGGTTTCTTTTATTTGCATTTTACAAACAAGGGCCATCAATTTTCTAAGAAGAGAAAACTGACAAATCATATATAGAGATGCTGCAGAAGCAGCACTCTGCACCAGGCACCAATGGATTCCAGGCATCTCTTAAGGTGCAAATTCTTGAGCTCCTTGCCACTTGTACTGTGATATTTACTCTTGTTAGCCTGCCTGGGCTAAGAGTTGCTGAGGAGATTTGTAAAGCACATTTCCAGAGACAATTAGATCAAAAGGACTCCTACACAATGGATGGGTTATTTTCCTGACAGACTTCTAAAGAACAGGACAGCATTATTGGGAATGATGAAAGGATGGAAGTTAGGTCGGGGGGGGGAGATTAGGTCATTGGCCCCCATCCTTGAGGACTGTGTCTTGTTCAGACTCTCCCTGTGCTCTCTTTTGCCTTGACTTAAGTCTCTTTAGAGGTGAAAGGCTCCATTCTTCCCCAAGTTCCTGCTTCCACTATATCCTGCAATGGACCAGAAACAATGAACTCTGAGAAAACATTTGAAGCTTTGAGCCAAAATAATTCCTCCTTTTGTCGTAGCAATGATAGAGGTATGGAGACAGAGATTGTGAGCTGGGCCGTACTGGTAACCTACTGAAGCCTCCAGGTATTTCTGATGTATGCTGAACCTTGAGAACCACAGTATATGGAAGTCCTGGGGCAGAAAAAGGATAGCTTCAGAGTTAGTCTAGTTAAAATTGTGCAAGAACAGAAAGATTTTTAAAAGGTAAAACTGATAATACTGTGCTAGTAGTGATATTAGTCATAATGGTGATAATTTCATAGTTAGTTTTTTTATCATAAATAAGAATTAGAAATACTGACTTTTATCAGATAAGGAAGAGAATCACCATTAAGCCACATAGATATGCTTTTGTGTATTTTTTTTTTTTTGGTCGAGGGAAGAGTTTCTTGTTGATGAGATAAGGTTAAGTGTCAGCTAGCTTGTTCTGAAAAAGAGTTGAGCCAACACATACCCTGAGACTGGGGAGGTTACTGCTAGGGTCAAAAGCTCAAATGCAGTCCTTTGAGGACTTTTGAGCTGCATCATAAGCATTCTTATGCTTAACCTTTTTGCCTCTTTGTAATTTTTAAGTAGACATATAGACCACAGGATAGCCAAATCTTCCCACTGCCCACTTGCAAGCTACTCTCTTTTCTGGAAAAAATCCTCTGCCTGATCTGGAAACAGACAGAGGTAGTGCCAACTTTTCCTCTTTTTTCTTTACAACACAGAACAACTGCATCCAAGGCAATATCTCCTTCATACTGTAGAGTGCATGCCTGCAAAGGTTAGGTGCAGAAGGAAGGCTTGGGCATTTAGGAGGCGTTAACAGGAGGTATCCTGTCGTCTGTTTCCGTGGTAATGAAGCAGCATGGAAACTACTTGTATCACAAATGACTTAATTTGGAAATTTCACGAATAGGCCGTGCAGTGCTGCCTATGTGGCAGGCAGTTAACCAGGAGCTTCTGACAAGAGGGTTCTCATTGTCCTGCCTTTCTTGCACAAAGGCAAAGGCCTGAAAACTATCCCTTAACTGCCTTAGGTAGGTCAATAACAGGGCCATTTTCTCTACCCTCAGCCCTTAGATGCTTTTCCTCTTTTTTCACTCTTTCCCTCAACTAGGCTTTTCCTATCACTGTAGTAATGAGAGGGAAAATTAGCCTCCTGCAGTTTCAGCCTAAGAGATAAAGGCAATCTAATTTCCCAGAGACTTTCACTTGAGAGCAAGCACATAAGGTAGTGTGCACTCAATACATTTTGTTTAATACATTTAATTCATCACATTGCTATGTTTACATACAAGCTAATTCATAGTACTGTGCAAATTAAAGAGCTTGTCAAAAAAATGAAAGCTTTCAAATTAGTCTGATAAGTACCTATTACTCATTGAATTAAGGAGCCAATCACAGAACAATTCAGGAGCATCGTTCATATGTTCTTCATGATCAGAGGCTACAGGCCCCACATTACATATAATTCCCATGCCTGGTACATGGAGACCTGATAATTTGCAGGTATGTGTGACTTTACATTATTAGAATTTCACTTTGCAAACACGCTGTCATATTGGTTAACTTTAATCTTCAATAGTTTTTGAAACTTAGAAATGGCACAAAAGCAGACCTTCTTTATGGGTAATCAGATTAGTGTTGTTGTTTATATCGTCATGTTTGCATTAGAAAACAATGCATTCAAAGTGGTATATGGTAAGAATGTAGCCACCATAGAGAGACCTCCCAAGCATTGGTCTGAGTGTGCGGGAGTTCTGAGAATAGCTGAGCCGACAGGCAGAGCTAGCCATCAAGACTAACACATGTAACTCCAGCACTTGTGAGGCGGAGACCAGAAAGGTGGAGAGGGGAATCTAGTCAGGCTACATGGGTGGCACCATGTGAGAGCATTTTGGCTCCTTCAGAGTTACATTTATTGTATGGTTTTGTACTTATCTCTATATTTGTGTAAATATTACAGTAGTAGAAGGCTAGGCATATGCTAACACACAGATCCACACATTAGTCAGTGAGTCACATCATATATGGAAGATGACACTGTCCCTCCAGAGAATGTTTGAAGTTATGCTTGGGCATTTCCAGTTGTCCTACCGACCAAAGGATGACAGGCATCATTTAGTTCCTAGAATCTGGAGATGTTAGGAATTTATCAATGTCCTGAAGAGTTCTACAGAAATAAGAATTAATATTTAAAATACAAATTATACATCCTTTGAGAAAGCAGTTATTAGGCGCTGTTCCCACTTGGGATCTTCAGTTCTCTAATACTCACTGTGTGGTGAGTTGGGTGAGTCTGTTTCTAATTGCAAGCTCATTTCAACTTCTCTTCTGACTTCTCAAATCATTATCCAATTGTCTGCTGCACATCTCCATCCAGAGAGCCTCCAGGACTTAACACATCTACAGTCAGACTCATTTTCCTCTTCTTATTAGCCTTCTGAGTTGGTGAATGGCATCATCATGGCAGTCAATCAGGAATCCCAGGGCTAACTCTGGGTACCTTCCTCGCCTTGGTCTCATTTCACCAGTCACAAAATCCTGGGTGTTTACTTCCTTAAGGTCTTTCATTTTTTATCACTATTGTCTTCATTCCTGCAGCTGATGCTTTGGCTCACAGTCTCTGAGCTCTGGACTATTCTAGTGGTTTTCTGATTAGTCCTCCTATCTTACTGCACTAGTTAGGAATCACTGGATTGATGGCTTGTGATAGAAAGCTCAATTAAGCAGACATGTAACTTAAAAGTCTGAAAGTTTAGGGATAGCTTAGTCTGGGGTAAGACATGGGACAATTGGAGATCTCCTCTGCTTCATTCGTCCCTCATGTACATTCCTCTGTGGACACACATTCCTCTGTGTGTCTCCTCTGGAAGGTTCTCTCAATGCAAATGGTGGTGGCAGCTTAGTTCTCAGACTCTAGAAAATTCTTCCCATCTCAGCTAAAAGAGAGACAATTCTTTAGCAGCTTCAAAAACCCTTGGGCAAGCTCTGCTTGTCTATTAACATACTCTGTACCTAAATGAATCAGGCCAAGGCATCCTACATAAGCACCATCAACTGGGCAGGTTTTATCAACAGAATAGAGGATGTGGATTTGGGACTCCATATCCATTAAAACTCTCTAACACAAGCTCTGACCATGGACCAGAGTGGTTGGCTTATTAAACCACATCATCCTTAGGTAAGATTTCTTTGTTTTTAAAACATTAAAGTCTAAATAGTATAGTAAGCACTCTGTGCTCTGAACTTTGTCTGCTTCATGCCTGCCTTTGTTCCCACACTGAACCCCAAGGCTCATCTCAGAGCACCCATGACCTAGCCCTGTCCTCACTGATTTTCTTTCTGGAGTGTCAGCCCCTTAAGGTCAGGGACAGACACTTTGTGCTCTTAAATACCTAGCAAGAGGCAGAACATGCAGGAATATTTGTTGAATGATTGAATCAATAAAACAGAATAAAAATGAAATGTTTATTACAGACATAGTGAAGAGGATAGAAATTCAGGCTGGTGATATTCAGAAATTTAAACCATGTTGGCAAAAAGAGTCAGAGGAGGATTACTTTGTATGAGGCATAGGATCATCACACTATCACTTAGAGGCTACTCTGTTAATTCATTAAGTGATGATTATTTTGAGGGATTGAATTTGACAATGTTCTCTTGACAACTGTGCTTTGGGTTTCTTCTCTTCGTGTAACGGTGATGGCCTGAGAACATTTCCAAGGCTCACCAACTCTGGTCAGAGAGTGATTGCTGGGAAACCATGGGCAAGGATTGTCAGCTTCCTATATCTAAAACACCCCAGAGTGTGCGGTTGAGAGGAAACAAACACTGAGCACTCAGGCTAATGGCCAAGGTCATTTTCCCAGGGAGGCTGCAATGCAGCTGTGTCCAGTGCCCTGGGCAGGACTTGAAAGAGTGCCTGTGCCTCCCCATTGCCAGTATGGGGGAGCCCCTCCTCCGCACCACAGGTCTGCTTTGAACAAGGGCCAAAGAAAGCTCCCCTTGAAGAGGGAATGCTAAACAACCCCACCTTTCCCTCTAGAGGATTACTCAAAGAACATTTTCCCATTAAGACTTTTCTAAGAATTTAAGGAGAGCTAAATTTGCTTTTTATCAGCACGATGGAAGCCTTAGATAATGGGGATCGTGGTTGGATCGCTCTATAATTTTTGTCCTGAGTTGACTGTCTCTGGAGTTCAAATTCTTCTGGGGAATGCCAAACCTCAGTTTCACTGGGCTGAGCTAAGAATGGAACTTGGGTTTCTTAATTCCTCAGCCAGAACTCCATCTATTAGAACACTGTGCCTCTCAATTGTGTCTTAAATTAGGCATACAAATGAATTCACTCACACTCTTTCTGCCTACCAAGTTCCTGCAGGAACTTCTCAGTGCTCTGTGACACAGTTGCAAGATTTTCCTCGCCTCCCTGGTTAAACTCTTCACAGGCTTGGGGCAGAGAAGCTGCGATGGGAAAGCAGGTCTCCTTGAATCTCACAAGATCTGCATCCTGGCCACGTCCCCTCCCCCAACCACCAGTCAGACAACAAAGGAAAGCTACCCAGGCCCTGGCCCCACTCCACTAGCGGCCTTGCTTAATCTGTTAGCCCTGTGCAAGCTGCAGAGATTTATACAGGGCGAAAAGACACTTGGATGAAACCATGCATGGAGGCTCCAGGCTCACCATGCCCTTCCGGAGTGAGACTTTAATGAATTACAGCAAATTACCTGCACTGTTCTGACCTGGTTGCCTAAGGCAGCTCAGAGCAAAGTGCCTTCTATTTGTGATGAGCCTATCTTTAATCTCTCTTTTTTTTTCTTTTCTTCTACTTTTTTTTTTCCTTTTTGGTCATTCGAAGCTTGTTGGAGAATTGGGGGAGGGGGAGCCACACAACAAACCCAAAAGGAGAATATAAATATATCATTTGGAATCTTGCATAATATCAGCCAATGGCAACAGCAGGTTTTTGACAGGCCTGCGAACTTCCCCAAAACAACATCCTGCCAGCCTGGCTGTGATTCAGGCATGAGTCAATGCTGCGAGATGGGCTGCTGCCAGCCGCTTCCCCAGCCGAAAATGCCCTCTCCTCAAGGCCTGCTAGTCTATTAACATTTAGAATCTTGCCTGGATGGGCTTGTTATTAACAGAGTTAGTCCCCTTAAGGTAACACATAATGTGGGGGACTCTTCTTTCATCATGGGAGATAATACTAGAATGAAGAAAGAAAAGTGTCTCTTGGAGACAGGGCTTTGACGAGAGGGGATCAGTAGTAGTTTGCACAGCTGACACAATTATTAGAGACTGAAGACAAGCTTCCCCCCACCCCCTGGAGTCTTGTTATAATGAGGCCCAAGCATGCTATCACCTTTTTGTAATCCAAGCGAGGAATGGCACCTGCTGAACAGGGAGGAGATGTCACCAGGGTCATTAGAGTCCAAAATGCTGTGGAAATAATTCCCCACTGTTATTAGAAGGCTACCAGCTTTAGATACTTTTCTAGAGACTTCCACTTTGAAAAGAGGGGTGTATTTCAAAAAGCAATTTTCTGAACACACAAAGCAACAACCTGAAACCCTCTGCTCTCACCCAAACTTCCACATGATTGAACTGGGGACGCAGACCTTTAGTGATGCCCACGGTCTTTTGAGCCAAGGAACCCCAGCCCATCACTATTCTATTCTGTAGACTGACTCAAAGTACAGCTACAAGACTTACATTTTTCTCCCATGACTGTGCAGTCAGGAGTGAGACATAATGAGAAGGAGAAAAAAAAAGAAAAAGAAAAAGAAGTCAGTTCTTTCCTCCATCATTCCTTTTCACCACGGCTAGGAACAAAATGTACAGTCACCATCGGGGAGACTTAACATAGGGACCAGCTCTGTGCTCTCTCATCTTTTAACCCTTTGACAGCTAGTGAACTGTGCTACTAACTGAGCACATGTGAAATCATCCCTTCAGAATAGGAAATAGAAAGGAACTTTGTGTATTCTCACATCCATATGAGAATCCAGAGCAGGTGCTTCCATAGTGTGTCCAAACTTTAGACTTCCTGACACCATGTTGTCATCTACAAAATTCATGCCCAACCTTGTTACCAAACAAAAAGTCTTACAATGTTTTGTGATTTTGGTCTTGGGCAGCATTCACAGCTATCCTGTGATGCAAGCAGATGCAACTGAGTGCTGGCTTTTCTCTACAGCCTTTTGAGTCCTTAGTGATGGATTCATACTTGTTTTCTTATTCATCTCCATACAGCCCAAGTAGGGAAAACAAAACACAACAAAACTGATGAGCTAGGCCATTCTTTAAATCCCCCAATGGATAATTCACACATACCTAGAAAACTCTAGGCATCAAGTGGAGAATTTCATACAGAGAGAGCATTTTGAAGTATGATTCTTGCATCTTCCTAATTTATTTTTCAACAGCTTCTCTTAGCTTATGCTTGGAATGTCACTTGTCTAATGGGAACACTTGTCCTTGTGGGAAAGAAATGACTCAGGCATTTAAAAAAAGTTCCAGAAAAAGGGTGATCTTGCAAGAACCTTGGAAGATGGAACCTCAAGGTTCTACCGGGGCCACTGACATGGCTGTCAGTGAGCTCTCACATTGGAAGCCACTTTTCTTCTAGAGATGCCCACATCTCCTGTGCCAGCCAGAGTGTGAGTGTGAATGGACTTTCTCACAAATTCTGGCTCTAGTTGTTTATTTTGAAAATTTAGCCTTTGCTGTTTACTCAAATTTCAGACCTGATATTTTTCAGAACCAAACTTGGAATCAGTAATATATTTCCTTTCCTTCATTAACATTAACACCACTTTGGCCACAGAAGCCAGCCTTCTCAGTTTCGAGAAGCCACTGAAATGACGAAGTGCAAAGCCATGGCGGTGATGCCCAGGAGTGCTTTCCAGCCCACATGGACAGTCACTAGCAGGACACTGATTTGCAGTCTGACTTGATCGTTTTCAGCTGCCTGGCTTTGCAGCTGCTGCCTCTCTCTTCTGCGGCTCTCCATGGCCACAGGTCTCTGCTTATCATCCATTTCCACCCTGGCTTTGTCTGGGCTGTTTTGTAAGCCTGGCTCTGAGTCGTTTCTGCAGCTTGTGGGACATTGTCAGGGACTCCTGGATAAGCTGCCTGCCCTGCCTCAGTCATTCTGCGCCGTCTTTGTCTCATTTCTTTTTTGATGGCCTAATTTCACACACATTCTGACTAAAGACTCTTTTCAAAATAAGCAGCCGATGTGGGTGTGCTATTGTTCCATGCGGCTGTTGGATTATTATTTTTTAAATGTATTCACTGCAAGGATTTATCATGTAAACTCCTATTGAAAACCATTGCCCCCGGGAAGGATTTGAGCATTTGGGTAATTTCCTGAAATTCTCAAGTGTATGTGTCTGTAGTGTCTTTTTTTCCCCCTCTTCAAATGGATGTAGCCATCTCTGAGCAATCCATAAACAATATTGATTGCACAAAAGCACAAAACTGTCAATCTTGATGCTAAGCCCTCATCTCCCGCTGCACTCCCTGATCTCTAAGAGGAAGCCTGGGTCCTGAAGAGGGCACACTGTTTGGAGTCACATTTACCAAGATACCCTGGCAATTTTCTGAGTGTCAGCTTTGTGTTGGTTTGGGACTGAAAGCTGGAAAAATTATCCTACCTTGGAAAACATTTGTGTTATTCTTGTGAATCCAGCAGAGGCATCTGTAAATGCAGTAATCACACACATTCAGACACAGAATGCACAGTCTTGCACTATTCTGCTTGATTTGATGACCTAAGACACCGAGGCAACTAAGAAGTGAAATTATTTGGGAACTTGCTTCACTGCCTAAAATGTGAGGAAGGCAACAAACAAACAACAAAAATAAGAACAACCAAACAACCAAAAAAAAATACTCAAAGACCTTTCCCCTTTCCTTTATGGTTTTTATCCTTTGAATAAATAATTCTGCTTTGTAACCTCCATGGTCTGTAAGGTTAATTGATAGCAAAAGAAACTTCCTGCTGATTTAATGGCATCTAGTTCTACATGCCTTCTACAAAATAATCTGGTCTTTCTGAGTTTTTCCCTGTTGAGCACTGTATTTCCCAACAGATTCATGCTGTTCAAAGCTGTAGTCATGGAACACTGCTTTACATCTTGCTAATATAATTGTAATAAAAGGGTTATCAAAGTTGTTACCCAAAGTTCATTTTCAAAAGCTATGCTTATATGATGTTTTGGGGACCCCAGCCTTATAAACCACATATGCATTCCCTCTGACAAGAGTCAATCACTTGAAGTAATTGAACATTAATGTTGTAAGCAATGAAGATTCAGTAGTTTAGCCCCAAGACTGGTTAAGAATCGAGGAAGGACCCTTTGTTTAGGACAGATGCAGGGTGGTGTTACACCCTGGTAGGTGTACACCAGGTGTTACACCAGGCTGGTAGGTGAATCCTGGATCAAGAACAGTTTAGATTGACTCACACATTTTACTAATTTTAAGTGCAAACTTCCTTGAAGTCTCAATAGACCAGTGTCCGGATGTATGAAAATGAATATAACCTTGAAATCCTTGAGAAGGGTGGAATTGCTCAGTGCATAAAGAATGCCTGATCTTAACACTTTCCCCTCCCACATCTCCTAGCTTTTTATTTTCTTTGAGTTTCACTTGAGGGACTATGGGAAGCTAAAAATAAAAGTCTGACTTATGGAGGGTTGTATAGCAAGAAACAATAAAACCTTATCCGGGCAACCAGCAGAACAAGACTAGACAGCAATTTCATTTAGAAACAGAATTGAATGACCCAAGTAGCTATGTGGGATTTTAGTGTACAGCTGACCAGGATGTAGCAGTGTGAGATGAACACTTAGAAAATATTTCCTTCCCTCTTGTCCATTTTGGCTCGTCTTTACGCACATGCCTAGATCCCTGAACTTCAACTTAAATTGTGGTCATATTTGAAAGAACCTGTCTTAGATACATTTATATTGATGTGATAAAACACTATAACCAAAAGCAACTTGGGAAGGAAAGGGTTTATTTCAGTTTACAACTCTCAGGTCACAGTCTATCACCGAGGGAAGTCAGGGTAGGAACTCAAGGCAGAAACCTGGAATTGGGAACTGAAGCAGAGGCCACTGGATTGCTTCTTATAGCTTGCTCAGCCTGCTTTCTTATATAACCCAGGACCACCTGCCCAGGGGTGGCACTGCCCACAGTGGTCTGGGCCATCCTACATCAATTATTAATCAAGAGAATGCCCCACAGGCATTCCCATAGGCATGTTTTCAATTGATGTTCTATCTCCCCAAATGATTCCAACTTGTGTCAAGTTGACAAAAACTAACCAGGACAGGATCCATCTGTCTACTGATAGAAACACTAACTTCCCCAGGCCAACCTCCCCTTCCATTCACTTTTCCTGACTCTGGATTCTGATTTTTAACTTTTATATGCAAAATGAATTCATTATAAAATTATATAGAAAACCAAGACTCAAAGTTTGACTTCTTGAAAAACCCCCAAATGGGAAAAAATAACTACCAGAAGGAAATTCTTCAACATATTAGGAGTCAGTGTTGGTGAGAATTTTGAATCTTTCGGGCTCTTTTTATCTAGTTTCCATTTTTTGAACCATAAATATGTGATGTTATAACTAGAATATGAATTGATCATGTCACATGCTACATGTATATAATGTAGCTTGAAACACAGTAAAGTTAAATTAAATAGACTTATTACTTAGAATTTATGGTTATAAATGATAGTTTTTTAATCTCTTTGAAAGTACAGTGAGGAATCAAAAAGGAAAAATGAAACTCTCAAAGGTGTGCTAGGGATTTACAAGTCTCGGTTGGTGTTGGTTTTGGGAGCTTCTCTTTGTAAAATAATACCATAGAGTGGACTGGATAGGTGTTGTCAATTGCTTTCTCGGACAAAATACTTGTAGATGTGTATCTTTGGCAGAATCCTTATTGCAGGTTACAATTTAAAAAATCTTAGTGACCACACTGGGTTTCTCTGATGGTCTGATGGACATAGTCAATGACTGATAACAGAACTGGGTGATTCTGGCAGGGAGGGAGGAGAACAAAGTGGGAGAATGGGGATCAGATCCTGACTCTGTTGTATTTGGAGGAAGCAGAAGCTGCTGTGCTGCCTGCATGGGATCCCAGAGGCCAGTGCACTCCTGGCTTAAGATACTTACTCTGCTTGTGCTCTGCTCAGCACTGCAACATCAGGACCATTTCCCAAAGGGATCCACTTTTTAGAATATCCCATGCATCAGCATTGTGTACACAACAGAATACACATTAGATCAGAGCTGTATATATTTACGTCTCTGTTTATCATGTTATTTAAGTTTTATGTTTTCCATTACCACTAAGAAGTCTGACCTCGGATTAGTGAAAGCATGTAATATTCTAGGAAAGTAAATCTATTCTCCAGGTCCAGGGGATGGTTTCTGAAATCATAGATGCATTTATTAAGAAACCATGAGGCTCTGGGAGACATTTCTACCCTCATATTGACAAACTGTGCTCCCTGCTCTGCAGACAGAGTACCAGAGATTTGCCTCCTGTCTTCTTGGTGGCGAGAGTACATTGCTAAAGTTCCTTGTTTGCTCTACCTGCTCCTTTTCATTCCTGCCTGCTCCCCATCACCATATCTGTTCTTCATTTTGTTATCTTAGCCATTCTGCCACATCCTCTGGGGGTGGTAGCAGGGACTCCTTTGGCATACTCAATGGGGCTGGGATTATTGCCGCCAATGGATACCCCATGGGCAATCAGGGGTAGAGGCACATGTCTCAATACTCCACTCTTATCTTTTTGCTGAATAATTCTGAGCAGTATCCTACTTGGCTCTATAGAAAGTCCCCAGTGGGGCTGTATATTTATGGGGTGTCCTATTCAGGGCTTTTTGCTATGAAGAAACACCATGACCATCACAACTCTTATAAAGGAGAGCATTTAATTGAGACTAGCTTACAGTTTCAGAGGTTTAGTTCATTGTCATCATGACAAGGAAGCATGGTGGCACACAGGCAGATGTGGTGCTGGAGAAGGAGCTGGGTTCTACATCTGGATCTGCAGGCAGGAGGAAGATAGTGAGCCACTGGGCTTGGCTTGACCTTCTCAAACCTCAAGTCCACGTCCCAGTGACATACTTCCTCCAATAAGTCCACACGTCTAAATAGTGCCACTCCCTATGGACCTATGGGTGCCATTTTCATTCAAATCATCATGGTGTGGGGGAATAACATCACTTTTATGGAAGTATACATTTACAGTAAAAAATTTAAGAGAAAAACACAAAGACCAAAATACAGAGAATTATCTCAATAGTGAATCTTAGATTAAATTTGTCTTTTCTGATTCACTCCTCAGTTACCTAGTTGATTCATAGATGGATACGTCTCTTTATAACCTTTAAATCAATAAGGTCACTACTTAAAATTACCACATTGAGGAGTTTCCTTCTAGTTCTTACTATTCATGCTGGAATCAATAGTCTCAAACTTCTTTTCAAATGTACTTTCTCATTTTGATTTTTTTCATCAACGTTTTACCACCCTTCTGCCCACCTCCACTCCTAAGCAGATGGAGCCAAGTCACCAATAATTCATGGCCTGGTCACTACAGTGGCTTCAGCATGGATCTCTCTGGTTTCTCTTTTACTCCCTCCTGAACCTCTAGGCCCACACTGTTCTATTCCTAACAAGAAACCTCTGCTCAAATCCCTTCTGGTGGCTGAGGATGCCTGGTCTAGTCAGAGAATAAATTTGTGGAATTAGCCAACTACTAAGGGGCAGCAGATAACAGCAAAAGAACAACACAAGTTGTCAACTGGACAGTGGTGAGACCCAAGGGACCCTGCTGGCACAGCTCTTTATAATGTCAATGAAAACGCATAACTGTATACAAGAACACATGGTTTAAGAAATTCAGATTTATAGGGTGTCAGGATAAGAGTTTGTCAATTGAAGGATGAGACGTTATTATGAACTAGGTAAGGGACTGAGATTGTAAAGCAGACAATATGCTAACATGAACCTCCTGAGTGTGAGGGTAGACCAGTTTAATCACTTACAGTGACAGCAGAGGCCAGAAGATAGCACCTTGTTCCAGTTCCCACATTTTGATTCCTATGCAGAGCCATTAAGGGGGTCAGATGGAGGCTGTGCACACTGTAGGTCATAACTGTGCACACTGCAGGCTGTGAGGGTCAAATGGAGGCTGTGCTCACTGCAGGTCATGAGGACTGTACTCGGCAGAGCTGTGCTATAGAAGAGGAGTCCCAAGTCTAGGGATCTGGCATCTTTCTTATCTGGGCTGCATGAGTGTGTTCTGTTCTCTAGAGGGAGGCTCCATGTCTATCTTCCTGAGTTTCTGCAGGACAAATCCTTTTTTGGTATCCTGAAACATCTGCAGACAATGCAAAACCATGAAAGACTCATGTAAAGTGTCCGTAGCAGGCTTTCCCTGTAAACTCAGAGTGAAGCTAGAGTGCTCCCCAGCTGCCTCATTCCCACTTACACGTCTCTCCATCCCTCCCTTACTCTCAGGCTTACTCCTAGTTCCCAAATCGAAACTCTCTCTGTTAGAACCAACATGTACTTGAATCCCATCCCCCAAATGTTTTTTGGCTCAAGAACACATCTCAAAACTACAACACAACCCATTCCCATCCCCCTGGTCCACTTCTTCCCACCCCAAGCACAGGAACTAAGCTGCTCTTAGTGCTTTCAAACAACTCTGTTTGCTTTGCAGACATTCTCTTTATGTAGCCAAGTGGCCTCACATTTGTGGTCCTTCTGCCTCGGCCTCCTGGGCACTAATGTTACCAGTGTGTGCCAGCATGCCTGGCAGGATAGTTTTCTTCAGTGAGTGGGCTCCCAGAGCCAAAGACACTGACTTCCTGTTGAATTTTGTTCCTCTTGAAGGATGTCTTCTGTATCAAGTCACCTTTGCTGTCCTGCTTTTTCCCTTCTGAGGGTTCAGGACCTTAATATTGCTCCTGATTGCTGTTAGTTAAAGGGGGAAAGGAGTCTGAAACTCTCCTCCAGCCCTCAGTACTTTGGAGATCTGGGTTAATGACACTTTCTGAGGCTTTGAGATTGTGTGACTGAAATTGAATGTGCAATGTGACATAGCCCACAGGACTCTTCGACCAGTTTCTCAAAATTGCAAGGCCATTTTGGATGTTCTATGAGTAAGGCGCAATTTTACCTTCCTCGGTAACTTTAATGTCTTCTTCATTTTCCTCAAAGTTCGCATCCCTCTGAACTTCTGTGTGTCCACCCCCGCCACGTCTCATCAAACTTCACTGGTTTTTCCTTTTTTCATCCAGGACATACTTGGTCTCTTATTTTATGGAGAAAACAGAGGTCCTTACATTCCTGCTAACAAGCCAGCAACCTTGCATCGACTCCATTCTCTTAACTTTCTTAGCCAAACCTTTTCTTCCCACACAAGCTCTCAGCCTTTTCTGTACCTTTTTGGTCCTATCCACTCTCCAGACATTTCTAATCCCCCTCAGCCCTCACCCTTCCCTAGAATGGAGCTTGCTAAGTATCAAACAGCCATCCTGACAGCTGAGCCCAGAGAGCCTTTTATCCTCCCCTCCTGAACTGGTTTGCAGCTTGGGCACCCTTCCCTTCTTAAGCCACTTTCAACTTCTGGAAGGTCACGTGCTCCACTGGCTCTCTAGACCCTCTGCTCAGTCCTTGCCACTCGCTTTGGATGGCTCTGGGAACCGAGTCAACCTCTAACAGAGCCGCTGACTCTCAGATGATCCTAACCTAATAGAAAAGAATTCAGGGGCTGCACTCAGAATGGCCCTCCCCTCTCCCGTCCCCTCTCTGGAGGGACTTTATGTACTTTTCGTGTTTAGAACCCTAAAGCTGCAGCCTAAGGCCCTAATGAGAAGTTAAAAATTCTTTTTCTGTTTCTGCGGAAATTATTATTATTATTATTTTTAATGCCAGAGTAGGCCCTTGTAACCAATCATAAGAAAAAAAATCAGATTTTGATATAAGGAAGTAGTTGCCTCAGTTTAACACATAGCAGAACTATGTTAAATAGCTGAGTTATAAGGTTTATGACTACCAAAAAAACCCCCCTAGGTTTCTTTGATCAAAATAGCAGTAGAAAGATAAATGTTGAAAACCCTAACACTTTTGTTGGAAACTGGCGAAAAGTAGTTATTTGTTACATTTAGAAATTTACCTAGCTTTTTCCTACAGGTAAGCAGAGAGTTTATCTTAGACACAACAAAATTAAATCTCCAGCTAAGGAAACTTTCAAGAATACTAGTCTGTAAGTTCTATCACTTACAAAACGTAGAAGGTTATTTTATCTATGGAAGAGGAGGAAGCAATATGACTCCAAAGACCAAGACTGCAGTGTCTGCATGGACACAGGCACTGGAAGCAGGAAGGAGGGGATGGACTTCCCCCGAGAGCCTACAGAGGGATAAGCCTTACAGACACTTTGATTTCTAGCTCTAAAACGAGAAGAGAATCAATTCTGTTGTAAACAACACCGTTTCTTTGTTTTCATTTGGGGCAGCAGCAGCAGGAGCTGAGTAGGTGAATCATGGCCTGCAGTCAGGTTTTTCCAGAGTCAGCAAGAAAACTCAGAACCAAGCGTTTATCCTCAAAAGACAAAACCAAAAATACGCTGTGTTCCTCCTCCACACCTTTTGTCTGCCAGAAAGGGTGGCTGCCAAGGTCAGGGTGGTTACCCTCTCTCAATTTGCCCTCAGCACTTTGGATTTTGGTGTTGCTCACTCCTTCAATACTAATTTCCCATCTCTCTATGGGAAAGAGAAAAAAACCAAGTTAAAGGAGGAAAACTTCACTTTGGCTCATGGTTTCAGAGGTTTCCATCCATGGTTGTGTGGCTCCATCTCTTTTAGTCACGTGGCAAGGAAGAAACATCATGACAGAAGGGTACAGAAAGGGAAGTTGTTACCTCATGCAGACAAGGGAGGGACAGAGGAACAGGAAGAGAGATGTGGGAGAGAAGATGGGACATACCCCCAGTTGCCATCTTCTAATCCATTCCATTGCAAACTCATCAACGGATTATCTGTGGATGGAGTCATAACCCTCATGATCCAATCACCTCTGGATAGGACCACCAGCTGAGGAACAGGTCCTTGAAGTCTTGGGGCTGTCAGCTTTCAAAACAGTCATAAGCAGTGCTACACTCTGCCCCACTTTTTTTCCTTCTCAGTGTCCTGGTATTTTATCCTTTGCTAATCATCTCATCAGCACTGGGGTCCTGCTGGGGCTCAGTCCCAGTGACGCCTTCTTATTTTCCTTCTCTCCTCACTCTGTAGACTTTGAAATGTCTATTTCCATTGGCTCAGTATGAAGACATGGACTCCCAAATTTATACTGCCAGCTCAGATTTCTTTTTTAAGCTTCAGATCTATATTTACAGCTGCGTACTTTATATTTTCACTTGGATGTCTCATACTTGTCAAACTTAGCATGTCCCCTCCCCACTGTCACCCATGGCCCCTCATCTAATGTTTCTTACCCTTTTAAACATACTCTTACTCATTAGTTGTTTTTTACAAGTTTCCTTGAATCATCTCTCCCTTTCATAACCAGCTTCCATCCAGTCCCAAAGCCCAACCCTCCTGCCTCTCAAATGTGTCACACATACTCTTTTCGCCATGCTCACTGCTAGCATTCTAGTCTGAACTCTGACCACCTACCGAATGGACTTCTAAAGCAGCTTCCTGTTTCCTCTGCTTCATTCCTTGCTCTACTCCTTTTGATATAAGGGAGGTTGGCATTATTAAAACTGAAAACTCAGTCATAAGACTTCTTGCTTTACAGTCTAATGGTTTTAAATTACAATTAGTCTAGAATCCAAATCCAAGTCTATAAAGTCTCAAATCTGCTGTGTGGGGTGTGTTAGCTATCATTGCTGTTCAGGGACAAAGAGCTTACTCTATCCACTGTCGGGAATGTGGCTAACTGCCAGTGTTCAGCTGGGAGTTCCCTCTAAGGATTGTGTTTCTCAGCATGATGGTTCCTCTTCTGCAATAGCCTTTATGTAATGACTGACTGATGATTGGGGAGGGTGATGTAGAAGCCCAGCTTTTCATTGTCAACATTTCCTTGATCAACATCAACTTAGTTAACGCAAAGGGTCAACTTATACTAATAAAGCATTACAGATCAACTTATTCCTTTGCTGTCTCCCATTTCTCTCTCCCCTTCCACAGATAGTGATTTCATTTCTTTATAAACCACTCCCTACACTAGTCTTCATCTTGACCTGCTTTATGAAAACTCATTGGTAGCAATATATGAATGAAATGTCAAAATGTTAAGAGCATGACTGAGGACACTTATGATGTCAAGAACCTGAAAGTCACATTATAAGACAGTGACAGGTAAGAGATCTAGTTACCATGAGTAGTGATCACTCAACAGAAGCACAGTCACTACTTTAGACTTACAAAGCTGCCATGTAGACAAGAACCTCATGTCATATTACTCCAGGGACTAGGATTAATATCCATGGGATACATGTTTGGGCTCAAAGGGAGGGTGATGCTTCTCACTTTATGAACATTCACTCTATGAGACTTGTGTGACCTCATCTCAGGGGCCAAGTAGCAGGAGGTCCTGAGCTGGAGGAGTCACTGACCAGATGACCAGCCTCTCTGTGACAATGCTCTATGGCTTCCTGCTCTAGGACATGGCTTCATAAAGTGACCCGACCATGCTGGGAAGTGGACTCTGACAAATAGATTTCATAGCCAAGTGAATTTGGCAGAAGGTGTGACTGTGTTAGGCAAATTGTTTTCATCACAAGATTTCTTAGAGAGTGATGCATCCAAAGTGCATTGTGAAGCCACATGGAGGCCTCCTAGCACCCTGCATCCTTTAGAAGCCATTTTGAACAAGGGCTAGTCAAATGAACAAGGCAAAGTTTTATGGGATCTACTTCAAGAAACTCTGTTTTAGGTCATTATTTTTGTTGCTGTTGTTTTCAGTGCAGGACTGAACCCAAGGTTTCAAACCCACAAAGCCCTTTGATGAGCTGAATCCCCAGTGGTGTTTGGAGCATTGCATTACTGAGTCATAGCCCAGAGAAATGAAAATGTAGATTGTTGAGAACTCCTAAGTGGTGTCCCTGAAAGTCTGAATGTTGCCTAGAAAGTTCCATTTCTCTCAGTGTTCCAGAGGGCCCTCTTCTTAACACTTGTCCTTGGGAGCCCCCTTTGTCAGAATTAGGCTGCACAGAACACTAAAGCTTAGTTTTGTCATTTGCTTAGCTGCCACACCAAATCCTCTTCAGATATAACAACAATTTGGGATCTTCATAAGGTCCCTGGATAAAGACTCCTTCCAACTACATTTATAGATGAATCACACAATTGGGAGAATATTAGCTACTTTGGTGAAAATCTGTAACTTCAGAGAAGGATCAAGCCAGCAAATTTTACTGCTCTTGCATCAGCCAAGGTCACTTACATTTTGTGCTATCCAAACATTATTGTCAGTCCCAATTACCCAGCTGCCTAATCAACACCCATAATTAATTCTCTCCACTCACTCCCCTTTATTCAGTGCTTACAATAATGATGTAGCCACCCCCAAAGGAAGAAAGAAAGGGCCAGTGCAGCCAGGCTCTTGCCTAAGTATATCTTAATAATTTTCTTCACAGTTTCATGCAATCCCTTTTCCAAATATCTGGTGATAGGTTTAATTCTTTCAGTGCAGTGGAAAGTGTTCAGAGACCCAGTTAGAAGTGGAAGGGGAATTCCATGTCCATGAAGGAGGGACAGCTCTTACTATTTCCTCACTGTTGTGCTTTCTGAGATAGAGATGAGTGGATGCCCTCAGCAGACTAAGAAGGCAGACAAAGGATGGGGACTGCTGTAAGAGCTGTATTTGCTCACATAACACTTCTTGGTTAATATCACCACTTTGAAAGAACCTCTGGGTGACTTGGCAGTATTTTTTTAATGATTTTATTTGCTGCGGAGATAGATCTGGTGGGATAAAAATCCTAGCAGTCCAAAATTGGTAGCCAAATAGTAAAGAGAATTTGAGCCATTTAAATGAACACCTCACAGTCTTTCTAAATTCTAAGAAGGGAAAGTAGATGATGGCAAAATAAATATCTAATTATTGCATGTTGAAAGCTAATAGATCACCTCTAAGCCAAATAAATTATGTATGATAATGTAAGCACATTGGTTTCACTATTTATCAGAGATATTTTTCCTTTTGGTTACCAATACAGTCTCTCTTTCTCTCTCTCTCTCTCTCTCTCTCTCTCTCTCTCTCTCTCATATACACATTGTGGCATTTCTACTAAATACCAAGGATAATGTTCCTATGGCAACTAAATTCTATTTCATTGCATTCATCTTTGTACAAAGTCAGTCACAGAAGTCTACCATGATATAAAGAGTAACTGCTAATGTTTTCCAGGTCAAGCTTTCTGCATATGAGTAGCATATTCTTGTTATCAACTACAGCTATATTATATTTCAAGAATATACAGCATGTTCTTGTTATTGACCACAGCTATATTATATATCAAAAATAGTTGGAATTTGATTACTCTATGCATCTTACTAGAAACGAAGTCCTTAAATACTGAGGGTCACAAAGGCTGCCTTAAGTTACTCTGTGACAACTGTGGCATTTCAGCTACAGGCTGAAGAAACTTTGAGTGGGGTTCACAATACTTCAACACCATAGGAAGCCTGATGCCAGGGTGCATCCTTTTCTCCTTCCTTTCTTCCTTCCTTTCTTCCTTCCTTCCTTCCTTCCTTCCTTCCTTCCTTCCTTCCTTCCTTCCTTCCTTCCTTCCTCTCTCTCTCTCTCTCTCTCTCTCTCTGTCTCTCTCTCTTTCTTTCTTCCTCCCTCTCTCTCCCTCCCCTCTCTCTCTGTCTTCTTTTTTTTTATAAGCTCTCACTTTGTAGCACAAATCCACACTGATATTGAATTCCCTCAGTAGCTCAGGTGGCTTGAACTTGCTATAATAATCCTGCCTCAGGCTTGTGAGTTCTGGGATTATAAGCAAAGGTCACCTTGCCTGGTTTATAAGCCACTCTTAATAGAAGGGTCTTGTCCCTTCCATATACCTAGCTACTTTTCCAGCTTCCCTATGAAATTTAATTTTCTTTCCAAGCAATTAGTAGATCCAAGGGATGTGAGCAGTTTGCAGGAAGTGTTCAGCAGATTCCTGAATCTGGTGGAGTAATAATGGGGTTGGAATCAATAGCCCCTCAACCTGGAGCTGCTTGCTCTCATGATCAGGAGGGGCTATTTAATCCCTTTGGGTCTCAGTTCTTCATGTATGAAGTGAAGGCTTGGGCTGGGTAGTCTGCAACATCTGATCTTGACTCCAAGAATATGTGGCATTGTTTCTGGTGGGATCAAACAGTGGGACAAGTAGGATTATTTTTCAGGTTGTAATTAGAAGAGATGATGGAGAACAAAATGGCCTTCATCCTTAAAGAACCAAGGTGAAGTTCAAGAAGTTCACAATGTGTTTATAGCTCCTTGATTTTTATATTAGAAAGAAGTGAAGTCCCTATCAAGAGAGACAAAGTTAGCACACCCTACTCATGCTTAGAAAGTCTTTATCCTGGCTCTACCTCCATTACTTCACAATCCAGAGAAAGTAAGCATAGAGGCCTTCAGCAGAGAAGCTAAAGGAAGGGGCAGGCAATGGTGAAAGTTCCATCAGAAATTCGAGTAGGAAGGTCAGCGTCCTCTACCGTAATCTGGGAGGGAGCAGGAAATGGGGCAAAGGATGCTGCTGAGTTAGTGTTCTTGTTGTCTCTAACATTTCTCAACATATCTTTTGATGCTTAAACTTGCCCTGTCTTCAAGGACAGTCTCTGTATCACCACAGATGCCACTGGGATTCCTAATATTAAGAATTATGGGTTGCCCCCCATGTTCGCAGGCCACAACTGCCTCTGTGAATCAGCCTGTCTCCTTATTGCCCTTGACAAATGGTGTTGTCAACTAGTTTTAAAATATCATAGCTGGGGTGGACTGGTGGTTTATCGTGTGTGGGGCAAAATGGAGCTCAAGGCCATGAGTCAGTATACCAGCCTGCTCAACCCGGCTGTCTTCCCACACCTGACTGTGGTGCTTCTGGCCATCGGCATACTCTGCACTGCCTGGTTCTTTGTGTACAAGTAACCTTCACCAAGGACACATGTGATATTTACAAAGAGCTCCTCATCTCCTTGGTAGCCTCACTCTTCATGGGCTTTGGAGTCCTCTTCCTCCTGCTCTGGGTTGACATCTATGTATGAGTTCCCAAGGGTACCTACCAGGCAGCTTCACCAAGTCCCTGCTTTTGTAAATTAAATTTTTACATTGCTACAAGTGTCCCACCTGCTGTTTACAATAAAGGCAGATGTGTGACAAAAAAATATCACAGCTGCCATCCCCACACTTGCTTTATAGTGACAAAGGCCACATTTTCCCACCAAAAGTTAGAAAATGATGATGTGACAAGTCTGGAAATGTATTCATGAGGAGCCAAGGATGAAGATGAAGAAACAAGGCTGTCTTGAAACACCCATGATACCCTCAGTCAGTTTGGAAGTTTCTCATTCTTTGATTTCCAGTAGGTGATATGATCATTATTTATAAACTCTGGTTCTTGAGACCACTGTGTGTTGAGTCTTCCTGTATATTCTAGATGCATACAAGGGCATAGATTTGGAACTGGATTTGGAATGAGCAGGTGCCAATGCCTCTGGGCCCTTTACCATCAAGAGAAGACTATGGTGGTTGAAAACTCGGCAGTCCACATTTTGGAACTCCTGCTATCTTGGTTTCCTTCACTGAATGGACTGGTATTCACTAGAATACCCCTAGACAGGAAGTATCTTGGGGGCAAGAAACATTGCCACTTTACTGTTGTATTGATTGTGTCCAGAACTGTGCCTGGTATAGAGTAGGCAACTGTAGAATGAATGAATGATGGCATTTGATCAAAGATGGAAATATACCAACTTCTCATGGATTTTTTAATACTAGAAGTAACAATTTTTACAAGAGAAATATGTGCTAGGAATAAAAAAGATGGTTTCCATACTTGCAACTCCTAAGCTCTTCTACACCCTCTAAAACTCCTAAGCCTTACCCAACTTCTATCCTTTCCAACTTTTATACCTTCCCATGTATTTCCCAGTGTGAATGAATTCCCCATTAGAGGATTGGAAGTTGTATCAGTTTCTTTTCCTGTCACAGGGATAAAATACACTGACAAAAGCAACTTAAGGATATATTTTAGCTCATAGTTCAAGGGGAAGTCAAGATGGAAGGTAATGGAAGCAGGTGACTTCATCCTCAATCAGGATCAGAGAAAGACGAATATGTGTGTATCAGTTACTTTTCTATTGTGATACAACTCCATGACCAAAGCAACTCAAAAGGGGTTCTGTGAGCTTAGACTTCCGGTTGGATAATAGTCCATGATATCAGAGTAGAGACCACAGGCAGCAAGCATGATAACTGGAGCAGCAAGTTGATAATGCACATCTTAAACCTCAAGCAAAAAGCAAAAAGAAAACTGGAAAGCATGAGAATTTGAACTCTCAAAGCCAATTCCCTTCAGTAATGTATTTCCTTCAGGAAGGCCATGCTTCCTAAGTCTCCCCAAACAGTGTCAATCACTTGGATATTAAAACATGTGGGCCCATGGTGGACATTCTCATTTAAACTACCACAGCAGGCTTGGTGGTATCTAGCTCACTTTCTCCACTTTTAGAGTCTGGTATCACCTGTTCAGGGGATAGTTCTGCCCACAATTAAAATGAATCTTCTTCATGTATCAACTAACATAACCAAGATAATTCCTCACAGACATTCTCAGGGACTAACCTTAATCTAGACAACCATCACAGGTGTGCATAGATCCCATCAATTGACAGTCAACTGACCAACACCCCCATTGCATTTCCTCTTCAATGACCAAATGCTCAGAAGTTCCTTCAATTTAACCAGTAGTCTGACGAGAGAGTGGAATCTTCACGGTCAATGTTGGGGGTAGCTGGCATGTGGCACCTGAGTCAGTCCAGCCACTGCTTCTTTGTTTCCAGCTTCTCATAACCTGTCTCTGCAATTTTCTCAAGGAAAAAAAAACTAATACTGCATTTTCTTCTATAAAGTCATTTCTGTACTATTTTGTTTTCCGTCAAAATCCAATTCAGCTTCAAGTAATAATAATAGGGTTCCATTTATTTCAAATCACCAAAACTCCAATGTTGTTTCAGTAATTTTATTCTCAGAAAGATCTTACTTTGGAGTGAAATTTTATGTTTTTGTAAGTAAAAACTTAAAATGGCCTTTGCTTACAGGTTTGGAATTTCTAATATTTTGAACATGAAACTGGGCCCCTTTATTACCTTGGAAGAAAGTGATTGTTAAGTCAATTATTATGATAAAAATTAAATTATGTGGAACAGTTTCTAAGCAACCTGAAAATGTACGAACCAAATAAATATGCAAACCACACACTGTTCTGTGTGAACAAGCAGTTTCTCTGAGAATCAAGGCTAAGCACCATTATTTGTTTCACTTAAATGTCACTTCCATGTGTGAGCTTTGATGTACAGTATGTTAAAAACTGCATGAGATACATTAAATTCTGAAATAGCCATTATTCTTTGTGTGTGATGCAGGGCCTATGAATGGTATAATGTATAATTGGTAAAAAAAAATTAATGAAGGACTATAGACATTGGTTGCCTATAGTTCATTGTCTAGGGGTGGGGCACATTTTCTTTTGGTATTGTTATTGTTCAGATCTTGTTTAGGCAACCATATTGTTACATTATCATGGGTGCAGCTCCCTCTCATTTTCTAGGAAACATGATCTCACAGCAAACTTCTTGGTCCTCTGGCTCTTACAATTGTTCTTCCTCCTCTTCAGCAATGTTCCCTGAGCCTTAGATGTGGGAGCTGTGCTGCAAGAGTGGCACTCACATCTTGGTAGTAACCAATAGCAATCTAATTGGACATAAGCTTGCTCAATAGGAGGGCAATCATGCCTGGTACTAGAAAGCTAAATAACTAACTGGGGCTAGTGATGCCATGATTTTAAAGGACTGTTATTGCCACTTTACTAGGCCATCATAATTCCTAACTGAATCCTAAAACTTGCCCCTATTCCTACAGATAAGTATTCTCCTCTCTTCCCTCAGAGAATCTCTTCTTTACAGGAAGGCACAAGCGGTCATCCTGCAGAGTTCAGCTAATCATGGTGTACTCAGCTCCTTAGGGAGCTGAGGTAGCCTTGATTGAGCGAAGTCCCTGGATGAATGTGTACTGTTGACCTAGGCATGGTCATATTGAGGAATTCAAGGTCTTGGAACCATGTGCAATTGGCAAAGCTGTTTCCCATATGGGCCGGGCTTTGTAAGGCAAAGCCTTTCTCTGTTTAAGTATGAACATTTATAGATGACTGATCAGTCTGTACAAAAACTGGCAACTGCAGCTTCCTCCTCCCAGATGTTTATATCCTGAGACTGTTTGTCTACAGGGATCTCCTACCCAGACTCCTAACACATTTCCCTGGGTTGTACTGATGCTCCAGATTTTGGTAGTAGTGGGTACCTTCTACTAGAGCTCATCTCCCACCTAATCCCAGCTTTTTGTACACCTGTCTATCCTATCTTCATTCCCTAGCCACCCCTAGTAAGGCTTCCAGGATCTAAGCAATTCCATCACACAGCTCCAATGTATACATCTATAAGATAAGTTTTTATTATTTTAACTTGCATATTAGATGAGAAATAATGTCACAGAATACCTCACCATCTCCACACAGCCCCCCTCCATTTAACAAATAGACAGTTGAGTGTTAATGCAGTTGGCTACTCTCTAGTGTTTTCCTCTTTATCCCAGTTAGTTTAGACAACTTGGAGTACTACTACAAAGTTGGGGTTTCAATATATATTTCAAACGGTCTCCTTGAAGGTGGTAGTGAGCTGCAAAAAATTGAGTGAACCCATTTCCTTCCACCCCTAGTCTAACTTTGTTACTGCTTTTATATTATTATATTACCTGGAGGTAATATTTCTGAGAAATGTACTGATTTTATTTGGGGTTTTGATTTTATACAACTGGACAGACTGAGCTTTTACAACCTGGTAGCCCATGGCTGGCTCCTTTGTAGAAACCTTCTTCACTCATGGCCAGGTTCTACAAGCTCTTCTTATTTACCTTAAGAATTTGTTATTTCTTAACCAGCAGATCACTAACAGTCCCTCCGTAGTGTGTTCATGGTGAGACTGAACTACTTTGTATGATGAAGAAAGTCAACTTGGACACTGATACCAACTGTCCAAGAGAGCATGGCTGGACTGCTGACAACATTCTAGCCCAGTACAGACATCTCTGCTGGCACTGGGGCCAACCATGGCAGTCCAGAAGTGTAAGCAATTCTGTCCTGAGAGCAATCAGGCTGCTTCTGTGAAAGCTCCCAGGAAGTCAGGCTGTGTCTGGCCTGTGTCACAGGCAGGGTGGACTTCGTGCAGGAGACAGAATGGATTTAGAGTTGGCCTAATCTGGCTTCTGTTTAGCTCCTTTTCAGATAGTCATATAACCTTAGGGGCTTTATTTCCCTGGATCTTAGTTTCCTTGTCTCTCAAATAGCATTTATAAAGGTTTTATAGGACGAAGTGAGATGAGGCATAAATAGTTTACCCTTAAGTGAATCAGTACTGTTAGACAAGTTAGTGTCTTTAAACACCAATAAGTGCTAAGTAATCATTTAGTAATCACCACCTTAGTAATCATCAGTAGTAATTTTAATTCTTGCTTTTTGGTTGCTCAACTACAGAGTTCTAAGGAATCAAAGTTGTTTTTTTTTTTTTTTCTTCAAGTGAATAGGTATTCTTTTTTTTTTTTTATTAGTTCAAATTAGGAACAAGCTTGTTTCACATGTCAATCCTTTCTCCCTCTCCCTTCCCTCACCCTCACTCCTCCTACCCCACCCTGCCCTACCCCCAATCCCATCCACCCTCCACTCCCCAGGCAGGGTAGGGCCCTCAATGGGGGGGCTCCGAAAAGTCCTGGGCTGGGCCTAGGCCCTTCCCCATGTTCCCAGGGCAAGAACGCATCCCTTCACATGGGATAGGCTCTCAAAGACCCTTCTTACACCAGGGAAAAATACTAATTCACTACCAGGGGTCCCCTAGAGTGCAGAGGCCTCCTCATTGACATCCATGTACAGGGGTCTGGATCAGTCCTGTACTGGCCTCCCAGACAGCATCTGGGGTCGATGTGTTCCCCCTTGTTCAGGCCAGCTGTTTCTGTGGGTTTCTCCAACCTGGTACCGATCCCTTCGATCTTCATTCCTCCCTCTCTGCAACTAAGTTCCAGAGTTCAGTTCAGTGTCTATCTGTGGATGTCTGCCTCTGCTTCCATCAGCCACTGGATGAGGGCTCTAAGTTGGCATAAAAAGGAGCCATCAATTTCATTTTAGGGGAAGGGCATTTAGGTTATCCTCTCCACCATTGCCTGGATTGTCAGTTCGTGTCATCCTTGTAGATCTCTGGAAGTCTCCCTAGTGCCAGATCTCTCCTTAGACCTATAATGGCTCCCTCTAATATGGTATCTCTCATTCTGCTCTCCTCTATTCTTCCCCCAACTCAATATTTCTGCTCCTCCATTTCCTCCTCTCCTCTTCTTAAATAAGTATATATGAATTGCTTTTGTGCAAGCCCAGATCAAGGTGGGGCCAAAAGTACAGTGCCATTCACAGGTATGCCAGCAACTTCAACCATGTTGAAGAGGAAGGAATCCGTTTCGGCAAGGCCGGAGCAGGAAATAGGCACTGCCTTTTGAAAGGCTTTGGAAAGGAGAACAGAGAGATGAAGGAGTGCAGTTCTGTTGCCCAGGATGAGGTAGCAAGAAGGCATGTCCAGAGTGAAGAGTAAATGATCAGGGGAAACAAATGATGAAATAACTCTTGACTGGCTTGGAGAGGATTCTGAACTCCTTCAGCAAGAAGCCATGAGTATGGCAAGATTTCAGACAAAATAAAATTCAAAATAAGAATTTTATTTTCTCCTAGGCCAATTGACTGTGCTGTAGCAGTTTTGTTGTAAAGTCTAATAAATCATTCCATGCAAATCTTCACAGATAATGAAAATCAGGCCAGCTGAGGACAAATGAAATAAGAAATTGTAGGCATGAAGCTCACCAGTGAACGCTGAGTTTCACTGAAATTGCTAAGTATATAATCATCGTTTGCTGGCAGTGCTCATTCTATAGACACTGGCAAAGGGGCAGAGGTTCTGGTATTAAACAGTATTTCAAAGATTTCTAGGAGGTAACAAGAAAACATCAAGATTATTTAGTTGCCATCTACTAGAAGACTACAGTTTCTAAGGGAAGCTGCCAAGCTTCACAGACACTTGGGTTATACTTTTAGAATGGCATTCTTTCTTCTCTGGCAGGTGTGAGACACCCTGAATCCAGTTGGGGCAGTACCCATGATGCTTAGAACTTACTGAGTAATAGCTTCTATGTGCTGCCACTGTCCTGAAGACTTGACTAGCTTTTATTCATTTAAACCTCTATGTGCTATGGCCCTGGGGAGATGTAGTAGCACACTCCTATGATCTGGACACAGGCTGAGGCAGGAGGATCACAAGCTCCAGAACCCCCTGGATACCATAGAGAGGCCCTGTCTCAAAAAAATTGAACAAATAAAAGAAAATATTACCCAGCCCCCACCCTCAGCACATTTCTGTCATTATGCTCTTTTATCAATGTAACAACCGAGGTCTTGAGAAGTTAGGCAGCTTATCCAAGGTCACATAGCTAGGAAGGAGAGTCAGAGTTAGAAGCCAGTGGTCAGCTCTCATAGGCTGAGCTCTTTGCCTGAGTCATCTTGTGTTGAACTCTTGTCACTAGAATTCATCCAGGTCTCCATCCGATCCCCAGATATATGTGCTATTGCCCATCCACAACAGTGGGTCCCTGCAGCTGAGAGAAATGGGGTTAGTGGGAAACATCCTTGCAATGTGTTTTAGATGATTTCTTGGAATATCTATCTACCCCATTACAAAATGATTAATGCAAATCCAGATATGCTTGGCAATGTTTGGGAACAAAAACCTAACCTTTTAATAATACTCAAATGGCTAAAATATAAAATTACTTTTCAGATGTAAAAGAACTCTGTGAGAACAAAACTATCAATGTGAGCAATATAATATCTGGCAGCTTGACTGTTGTGGGAGATTAGTTGAAGATGTGCTACATTGGTTTCTGATGTGGAATTTTTGTTTAATGATGCAAAGATGTATTACATTCTTTTGGTTGCGAGCCTAGCCTTTAATGGCTGAGCTATCCCTCCAGCCCAGTGTTGCATTCTTTTATGTTGTGTTTGTTTAACTCTGTGAAGCTGTGTTACTTTGCCTGTCTAAAATACCTGATTGGTCTAATAAAGAGCTGAATGGCCAACAGCTAGGCAGGAGAGAGAAAGAGGTGCAGCTGACAGGCAGAGAGAATAAATAGAGAAGGAGAGAGAAAAAGAGAGGGAAAGGAGGATGCCAGGGGTCAGCCACACAGCCACACAGCCACACAGCCACACAGCCACACAGCCACACAGCCACACAGCCACACAGCCACACAGCCACACAGCCACACAGCCACACAGCCATCTAAGAAGTACGAAATAAAGATAAGCATACAGAATAGAGAAAGGTAAAAGCCCAGAGACAAAGTAGATGGGATAATTTAAGTTAAGAAAAGCTGGCTTGAAATTAGTCTCATGTATTCATTTGGGAGCTGGGTGGCAGGCCCCCAAAGAACAAAAGAATAAAAACAACCAGCTATACTTGACACTTGGGGTATAAAAGCAAGTGACATTGCTGCTTATTCTACATCACCCTTATGAGTAGGAATCCATGCTTTGGGAAATCATAGACCCACATGACTATTGTCCTTCATTCTCAAATGCATCTCCAGAATTCAACCACTATAAATGTTCCTCCATCTTCTCCATTCTCCCTCTTCACAGAAACTGACTATTTTACATCAGAGGTTTCTCTGGCTAGAGTTTTGAAGACTATCCCTCCCATGTAAGTTACAGCCCATGAGAACAAAGACCAATCCACAGCATTTACTGAGTAGTTCCAAATATACTGCTAATGATGTCCTTGGGTCAGTCTGGCTACCATCATTCCTGGGGCTGGAGGTGGGAGAAGGGAGCACAGAGTACGAAGTCTCCTCACCAAAGGAAAGAACATCACCTTCACAGATGATGTAGGTAGTCCTTTCCTCACAATGCTTCAGGTACTATGACTATCTTAACATATAGAGCTAAAGATATAGGATACTGTTCTCTATGTTTAATCTTACTTTGTTTTCAGTTAGCATCACACGAAGCCCAAGTTGATTTCAAACTGGCTATGTAGCTGAGGATGGCCTTACATTTCCAATTCTCTCACCTCTACATCTCTAGTGCTAGGATTTAGGTTGAGCTCCACACTCTGCTTTCTAAGTTCAATCTTTAAGATTACAAAGTGACATTAATTTTTATTAAATTGTAGTGTAAAGTGCTCTATACACCACTTAATTAATACTTAGCAAGAGAATGTAACAAGTATGATTTAGATAGTATAGTTGGAAGCTTGTATCACATAATCCACACTTAATTTTGACCACTTTCTTTTTAAAAGCAATAAATCTTGATAACTTTTGATAAATTATGAATTGTGTAATTTTCCTTAATAAATATCATATTGCACAATTGAATTTTCGACGTCTAAATGCTTTCTCAAGAAAGTTTTCATTATTCTTATTGAAAGTCTACGAATTGGTTTCTGTTCTCATATTTTAAATGACAGATCAGTTATGGTAAATTTAATGAATGTATTAGTTACTTTTCTGCGCTAAAATACTGTAACTAAAAATGGCCTATAGAAGAAAAGATTTTCTTTGGACTATGGTTCCAGAAGGAAAGTCCATAATGGCTGGGGAACACATGGCTGCAGGAAGCTAGAGAAGGAAGCTGAGACACCACATCTTCAACCCCATGTAGGAAGTGGAGACAGCAAACTGGAAATGCCGGGAGGCTCTGAACTCTTAGCACCCAGACCCAGTGATATGACTCCACCTCCTAAGGGTTCCACAACCCCTGAAAACAGCGTCATCAGCCGCAGGCCAAGTAGTCAAACATGGGAGCCTATAGGAGACATGTTTCATTCAAACCACCACAATGAATAAGATTTGTGTATTGTAGCAGCCACTTATTAGCATTGGAGGCTTCTTGCTACCCTACTGACGATTAATGTATGTATTGTCCAAACTCCAGGAATCAAAGCAAACATTCTTGCTTCCACAAAACACTTTGGTATAATGACTAGCTTGTTTAATTACTTTCTGGTCTAAACTTTATTTTTTCTATCACATTTCAGTTCTAGTGTAGGAGGCATTAATTGGGCTTAGTTTTGTCATTCGAACTGATCATTTTCCTTGTTCAGCATCAGGAAATCTTTTGTTTGGCCTTAATTAGCCAAACCTGGATTTCCTGAAGAGTGATCATAGTTCTCATGACTCCATCCATTTCTTCCCTTTACCCAACACTGGACAGATAGCCTGCTGCTCAGTGAAAATCCTCTACAGGTTTCTATGGTCATGTTTAGAAGCACATCGGCTTCTCTCTGTATTGCCTTCAGACCTGAAGTGTTTCCTCTCCCAGGGAGGCTTTCTATAGCACCTTTTTTTACTAGATGAACAGGTTCATACATGAGGAGGGAGGAATAGAGACCTGAAGACTTCCTTTCAAGATTCCAGAACACTTCTGTCCTGATATGTTTTTTTCCAGATGAAGGAGAAAAAAATCTAAATGTGATCACAGAGACAAAGAAAACTGGAACAGATTTTAAAATCATGTTAGAACATGTCACACTGTGTTGTTTTTTCTAAAAATTACAATGACATACATTTAAAATAAACACAGAGAAATAAATATCACAGTAGGATATTTCTCTGTTGTTGCAAGAGCATCCTTTTCACAATATGGTCCTTTACATTTCTCCATCCTTAGATCTAGTCCTCTTTCTTTTCTATTTTCTTCTCTTAAGACTAAATATTAAAAAAGATAAAACAAACAATTTTCAAACAATGGAACTTTATTGACAAACATTTTTGGAAGTGATAGTAACGATAACACAAAACATATCTTCAATTGTTAATGTTTAAACATCTTAAAAACATTCAAAGTCTATTTTCTTTAGCTTTATTGTTCGTACGCCACTATTTATCTGCTAGTCTATACCAAATAAGCACAGACAAGGTTTATGGTGGTGAAATCTTTTTTACATTCATAGAATTGGGTTACTGAAAAAATACCTAGTTGGCAAAACTGTTGCCAAATTTAATTTTATAGGAAACTACCAGAGATTAGAAGTCAGTAAAGCACATGATTAGAAACCATGCATATAAGTGAAAATTCTGAAAGACTTAAAAGTTTTATATTGCATATTTTTAAATAACAAATTACTCCCAAACAGCAGATATTTATTATCTCATGATGTATGGATTTGGACTCAGCAGGCGCTTGGCTGTGTGTGCAGGGAGGTCGGTCAAGCTACTGCAGCCCAGGCTGGGGTCCCAGTGGCTGCTGTGGCCTAGACCAGGCTCCAGAGGCTGCCTTGCAGCTTGAGTATTTATTTTCAAGTGTCTCCTGTGTGCAGGAGGCTTCTGTTTTGTATGTAGCTTCTCCCCAATGGCTTCCGAGGTTGCTCATTTGGTGGTTGTTTTGACCAGAACACAAACTCTAGGTAAGAGCGAAGATGTAGCCTCTTGACTCTGTGTTGATCTTAGGACTCTCTTACTGTCCCAGTTTTTCTATGCATGAGAAACAAGCTATGAAATGGGGGAGTATTTGGGTCTCTCCTTTTTGAAAGAAGGAATATCAGACAGTTTGTGAACATAATTTAGAACTGTTTCAATTTCTGACATAAACTACATTTGTTGCATTAAAGCTCATGGGCCCTTCTCACATCTCGCCACATTGATCTAGGAAGGCTTCATGAGCACCGAAACACTGTAAAGCAAATCTGCCACTAAGAATTATTTTTATTTATTTTCCATTTTATTGAACATAGTTTTTTTCCAAATAATGTAGCATGATTACAATTTCTCCTCCCTCTACTCCTCCCCTCCCTTCTGAATCTACCTCTTTTCTGTCTCTCATTAGAAAACAAACATGGCCTCCAGATTTTCAGATAGGAAAACTTATTTCTTGATAGTTTTAAAATTAGTCCTTTTCTGTTTGTAGTGTTTATTATCCAAAACAAAGTATCATGTTGATGGGGGATATCCTTCTGTATATATGTTTCTCTTATTGGCTGATGAATAAAACACTGTTTAGCCAATAGAGGCAGAAAGATAGGTGGGGCTAGGAGACAAGGAGAATTCTGGGAAACGTAGGCTGAGAAGAGCCTGAAAGAGTCCCCATGTGGAGACTGGGAGGATAGGATGTGCCAGGTGTTCTCTGGTAAGATAAAGCCATGTAAAAATACATAGATTAGTAAGTTATGGGTTAATAATTAAGACAGAGCTAGCCAATAAGAAGCCCTAGCCATCGGCCAACAGCTTAATAATTAATTTAAGTCTTTGAGTGTTTATTTGATGCTGAAAAGGGCAGCAGCACCTGGTGGGACAAACACTTCCAGTTCCATAACATAATTGCAGAGATTCCATTACATCATCAAGATAGATGTGGGTGTGTGTTTGAGGGCAGGATGTGAACTGCTACCAGCTAGCCTCACCCTGAGTTGATACAAGAACCCTCTGTCTGCCATCCCTGTGTCTGTGAGAGTCTTGATGGTCAAGAAGGGGCTAAGTCATGTTGCTATAGTCTTGTAATTGTAACAGTTTAAATGATCATTAAATTGTTTAGGGAAATGAGCTAAACATTTTGCTAGAGAAATATAAAATTACATTATACTAATACCATGACTAGCTGAATTAAAGTTGAAGACTTATATTTTGTTTTTCTTTTCTGTCTAGCTTTATTTTGTAATAGCATTCCTGTATCTTCAGGCTTCATTTTTATCACTTTAATGGCTCCATAATGGCCCCCCAGGATGATATACCATGGATTATATAACATTATTTAATGTTAGCTATTTGTATTGTTTCTGACTTTCTCAAGTAATGTTGCTATAAACATCTTAGTACAGATCGTTTTCTTTTTTCAATATTTTAATCTTTTCCTTAGGGTAATGTTTTCAAAATTATATTATGTAGTCAAAATATGTGCACTGCTTCTTTTTTTTAAACAAACAAACAAAAATTTTTACTATTGAAATTTTCAAATGCACACAAAAATACAGTAACATAGTAAATTCAGTGTGCCTATCCTCCTATCTTCAAAATTACCAATTCATTTATGTACTGGTCTTTGATCCACTTGGACTTGAGTTTTGTGCAGGGTGATAAATATGGATCTATTTGCATTCTTCTACATGCTAACATCCACTTTGTCAAGCACCATTTGTTAAAGATATTTTCTTTTTTTCCAGTGTGTATTTCTGACTTCTTTATAAAAAATCAATGGTCCACATATGTATGGATTTGTGTCAGGGTCCTCGATCAATTCCACTGATCAGCCTGCTAATACCCATGCTAATACCATGGGACTTTTCATACTGTAGCTCTGTAGTAAAATTTGAAATCAGGGATGATAATAGTTCTGGAAGTTCTTATATTGTTCAGGATTGTTTCAGCTTTCCTGTTTTTTTTTTTTTTTCAAATGAAATTGAGCATTTTCCTTTCAAGGATTGTAAAGAATTGTGTTGGAATTTTGTTGGACACCACCCAGCCACAAAATCTATGACCCACAACCTGTTGTTCTGTCTGCAAGACATGCTTGGGCAATGGTGGCTTGGAGCTTATGAGAGTGGTCAACCAAGGACTGGTCTGACTTGAGGCTCATCCCAGAGAGTACCCATGCCTGACACTGACTAGATGGCTGGAATCTGGAAGTTGCATGGCTCAGAGGGTAAAGCCAAATACAACTGAGAGAAAAAGTCAATGAAATTATTCCTAATGACATTCTACTCTACTCATAGGATCAGTGCCTAGGTTTCCTCTAGGAGCTGATGGGAGCAGACACAGCCAAATACTAGACAAAGCTCAGGAATCCCTGTAGAAGAAAGGGAGGATGATGGGGGATGTCCTTCTGTATATATGTTTCTCTTATTAGTTGATGAATAAAACACTGATTGGCCACTAGCCAGGCTGGAAGTATAGGTGAAGCGGTGAGTTGAGGAGAATTCTGGGGAGAGGAGGCAGAGACAGGCCGCCAGGGAGAGACATTATGTAGAGACTAGGAAGATAGGATACACCAGGCATTCTCTGGTAAGATAAGGCCATGTAGAAATACATAGATTAATAGAAATGGGTTAATAATTAAGAGATAATTAATAATAATAATAATAATAATAATAATAAAGATAATAATAAGTAAGAAGCCCTAGCCATTGGCCAACCGTTTTATAATTAATATAGCATTCGTGTATTTATTTGGGGTTAATTGGCTGTAGGACCAGGCTGGAAAGAAACTTTCAGCTACAGGAAGGATTGTAGCATCCAGAGGGGTCAAGGACACCAGAACACAGCTCACAGAATCAGCTAAACAGGGTTCATAGCTGCTCACAGAAAACTGAAGTGGCAGTCATGGAGCCTGCATGGGTCTGCACTAGGACTTTGACATATATGCTGTGGTTGTTCAGCTTGAAGATTTTGTTGGACTCCTAACAATGGGAGTGAGGGTAGCTCTGGCTCTTTTGTCTGCTCTTGCAGCCTTTTCCCTCCTACTGTGTTGCCTTGTCCAACATTGGTATGAGGGGTTATTCTGGCCTTATTGCCTCTTATGTCATATTTGGTTGATACTATGAGACACGTGCTCTTTTGTGAAGGGAAATGGGGGCAGTGGATCTGGGGAATAGGGGAGGTGGGGGATGCTGGGAGGTTGAGGTCAGGATGTATTGTATGAAAGAAAAAAATTAAAAAGATACCAACTCACAGCTGTTTTTATTAATTTCTGACTCTATAACTTTTTACTAACCTTATCTTCCAAACTAGATTATTTTAAAGTAAATTTCAGACTTCTGTAACCTCAGGTATGATAATGTGGAGGGGTCAGTACTGCATATTTCATTGACCTTCAGAAATTCAAATGGATTTTTAGTCTTAAAACTGAACATGATAGGATTGCTCAAAGAATGAGACAAAAAATTGGACTTCATCAAAATTTAGAATTCTGCTCTGTGATAGATACTCTTAGGTGCCAAAGCTGAAATAAAATGTAATACCAGGGGAAGTATGCAGACATTTCTGTTATATGAACAAGTGGTCATAAGCTCAAAACGAAAGCAAATTTCTTGAGTTAAATTAAAAATAGAGCCAATGATGGGATGTGCAGACAGTACATAAGCCCACAGAAAGATGCTCAAACTCCTTGCCACCAGGGATCAAAGGATATGTAGTAGTTTGAAAGAAAATGGTCCCCAAAGACAGTGGCTCTATTAGGAAGTATGACCTTGTTAGAGGAAGTGTGTCATTGTGGGGGCAGGCTTTGAGCTCTTTGTCTCAAGCTTCACTCAGTATGACAGTCAGTTAACTTCCTATTGCCTCTGTGTCAAGATGTAGGACTCTCAGCTCCAGCACCACATCTGACTGCATGTCGCCATGTTCTCCACCATGATGACAATGGACTTAACCTCTGAAACTGTAAGTGAGCCCCCTCAATTAGATGTTTTCTTTATAAGAGTTGCCATGCTCATCGTGTCTCTTCACAGCAATAGAAACCCAAACTAAGACAAGATCATGGAAGGCCTATTTGAGCAAGTAAAAGTAGTGACAACACTAAATGTGGATGTAGTTTATTCTAAGCATGTCAGGTGATTCCTACTACTCTGAGTACTAGCTCAGCAAGTTTATGGAAGACTACACGTATCTTTGTGGTATAATCCACCAACCCCTTGTGTGTGTTTGCTAGGGAGGAGTAAAGACTCAGCACTACACAAAAGTTTGTCCCCAGCAGTTTTTTTTTTTTTTCCAGAAGAGCCACTACACCAAACACCTAGATAGCCTTTACTGGGTACAAGGACAGTGGTACCACAGAATACTATTCAACATCAAAAAGAACCACACTGCTCATACTGACAACTTGGATGCATCTCAACTCATCATGCTGAATGAAGAAAGCCCATCTCAAAAGATCACATATTTTATGGTCTATTTATAATTTTTGAAGCAACATGGATGGCCACATGAAAGAGATTTTATGGTAAAGGAATCATGTCTTGAATGCTGTAGTCATGCCAGGATTACCATGCTTGCATGAAATAAATGGCGGACTCACATGTGCTTTGCTGGTGTTGGCCTCCTGCCTTAGCGCTGTGAGGGTCACCTTTCAGTGTCAAAGGAATCACAGCTCTGTTCCTGTACAATATTTGCAGCATTCAGTGAATCTGTCATTATTTCAAAATAAAAACTTAAAACTCAAACATGGCTTTTCTGTTCCTACTTTCTACTTTTACTGAATTGGGGCTGCAGACCTGCAGGGGATTCTCACCATAGAACACAGAAGCTTCATATGTGGCTTTCTTTTGTCTTTTAAAAAACCATTTGAAGCATGGCCCTCTGGTAGGAGCTAGAGGACATTATTTCATGGTGAACTAGCTTAGTGGTGCTTGGTGGGTCTGTGTGACTAAAATAATAAAAAAATGGTTCTTTCCTCTTTCACAAAAGCTTTTTGCTTTAGGATGATGGCTGCTGGAGCCTCTGGCTCTTCTCTACATGGTCCAGATAGCATCTCTCTCTCTCTCTCTCTCTCTCTCTCTCTCTCTCTCTCTCTCTCTCTCTCTCTCTCTATTTCTCTCTCTGGCTCTCTGGCTCTCTGGCTCTCTGGCTCTCTTGCTCTGTTGCTCTCTCCCTCCCTCCCTCTGTGTGTGTGTGTGTGTGTGTGTGTGTGTGTGTGTGTGTGTGTGTGTTCCTCCTCCTTCTCCACCTCCTCCCCGCCCCTCTCCAGAGAGCCTTCCCATTCTTGGCTGCTACTGTAGCTTCCTCCCCTAAAAGCTGCCAACTACCCAAGCTTTTGACAATACTTGGACACAAACCCAGTTCGTGGTAGGCACATCATCACCCCTCGCCTACAACCCATAAAACCTTCTTGCTTCCATTTGTGGGCACAACTCCTCTGGCCCCAGTCTCAGCGACCTGAGGACCCACCCCTAAGTTGCTCTCAATAAACCTGTTGTTATATTTTATATTTTCGGTTGTGAGCCTAGCCTTTAATGGCTGAGCCATCTCTCCAGCCAACCTGTTGTTATATTTTAATTTGGCTTGACTGGCTTACTGGGTTTGTGGAGAAACTTATTGGGGGTGCACATAAAAAACAAAAACAAAAAACCCAAAAAAAAACCCCAAACCAAACCAAAACCAAAACCCTATTAATCAGAATGGCAATACTTCCTTCTGGACGTATTTATTACAGCAGAAACATTGAAAGATGCCACCAATTTAGCTTCCTAAAGTTTGTAATTCAACATACAAATGCTCAATATCAAACCAGGCATAGACTTTGGAGAAGTCTGGAAGCATGTGTGGAAATGAAGGAGCACAATAGAAATATTTAGCTGGTTTCTAGAAAGCAGCAACTTTGGTGGGTGGTGGTGGTTCAAGACAGGGTTTCTCTGTGTAGCTTTGGAGCCTGTCCTGGAACTCACTCTGTAGACCAGGCTGGCGTTGAACACACAGAGATCTGCCTGCTTCTGCCTCCCAAGTGCTAGAATCAAAGGTGTGCACCACCACCACAACCCGGTAAGCAACAACTTCTTAAAGAAGACTGTACACACATGCACACTGAACACAGAACAAGTTGGCTCCCACCGAAACTGCCGTGATGAAGATGGAAACAACAGGAACAATCTATACCTGCAGACTCAAAAGGCCACTTTCACTTCGCAGAGCACTCTTGTGGCTTCTCATGCAGGTGGTGTGTTTATCTTTTGGTGACATCACTCTTTTGTAGTCCGGTCTTCTGGCTTCTCTGGGACCGTCATGCATGCACTGGATCCTCTGAGGCTGAATCTTCACATTCTCCTCTGTGCTTTTGTGGCTTTCCCAAGGAAATTTTTTTTGGTGATTTTTCTGTCCATCACAATGCCAGTAGTCTGACATTTACGTTTTTAACTCCACTGCTCATTTATATTCCAAAGCCACACACCGTCATACTATGTATCTTTTCCAAAAATGTCCACCAGCATCTTAAATGCCTTTGTTCAAAGCAGGGCTCACTGTCTTTTTATGTTTGTTCCCTTCTTACACTCACTATGTTACCAAGCACATCCAAGTGCTCCAAGTTAAACCATCCAAGTCAGCAACGATGATGCCTATCTTTTATTTTCACGGCCACCACCACTGATCCTGAAATCCTGTGCATCTTCTTCTTTTATAGCTCTTGTACTTGTCATCCTTTTCACACCTCATAGATCAAGCTATCATTTCTTGTCTGGTTTGTTTTAACAGTCTTTCCATTCTGACCCCCAAGCACAAACCCTCTTTCTGCCTTCCCCATGTACTTTCCATCTGTTCTCCTGTGAGTTTTCTACAGCACACATCTGTTTATAGTACCTGCCTGTTGAAAGTGTGACTGTGGTTCTTCCGTGCCAACAACAGTCCCTTCATGACTCTATATTTCCGGTCTTGTATCTCCTGTCACTAGAGAGTACCTTTCTTCACCTGCTTCCATAAAAGGGTGTCATCCCAGAGCAGCGTTCCCATGACTTCTACTCTCCCTACAAGCTTCTCTGTTTATATATACCTTCCTGTTAAATCTGGCCTCTCCAGCTACAGAATTCTACTACCCTTCAAGATTCAGACTGTCATCCCTGCAACGATCTTTTGTTATCCCCAGACATGCTTGCCCATCTCTGTGTCTTCCCTACATTCTGTAGACCCTCATACTTTCTTGTTTATATGACTTGGTTGTATAGGTGTGTCTCCATCTGTTGAATTCTGAATTTCTTGAGAAAAGGCTAGTGTTGAACATATCTTTGGATTTCCAGTACCCAGCATGGGTCTTGTGCCTTGTGAAAATCTGATACTCACAGCTGACGTTGTTGAGTTGTCACTGTGGCAAGTATGAGAGTCTAAGCTATCTGCACACTCTTGCATCTCATCTCACAACTCTAAGATAGGTCCTATTTTGCTCCATTTTACAGATGAAGAAATGTTTTCTAAACTGTGATTAAATGCATTTAAAGTGGACTCAAATATGTACTGAATGAAAGATAAGCAATAGATGAATGTTAGGTTCTCTCCCCAGATATAAGACCTCAAAATGGCCTATGAATGAAGGTTTCTGGAGAGAATCCTTTCTGCATAGATGATGAACTGGTAGAACTGCTGCAGCTGTGGAGTACCAGTGCAGTCCCAGAGCTTAACTACAGCTTACCTTGGGCCATTTTTAGCCCCATTAATAATTATTTATTATTCACCCCTGTGTGGATCCCAATATCTTTATGACTATCAGGTCAATCCAGGGAACATACAAACAGACCCCAGACTTCCAGCAACAGAAAGCTAAGAATGTGATCATATACTATCTGATGTTTCCACTGAAACACTTACCAAATCCCTTGATTTATGATCACCTTTGTCCCATTACTATAAAATTCATGAAACATCACATTTGAGCATGGAATTTGGCATGTCCTAAATCTGTGTTCCTGAGCTATGGTCACTCATATTTCCTCCAGATAAACTATTTCTTATCCCCTTTGAGATGAGAGCTATGTTTCCATGTGGACAAGCCTTCTGAATTTAGATCATTGTGAGAAGGCTACAGCTCGTACCTCACTCCTTTCTATTCCAATCCAAGGCACACATTGAGATGTATGCCTGTAATATGTTGTCAAAAGTTTCAGCGTGAGGAGCTGAAACATGTGTATGTTTTAGCCAGTCTGATACCTTTTTTTTTTCTTTTTCTTTTCCAGGTCACTTTATGACTGATAGATTCCAATGCAAAAGCTAAAGGGTAAATCAGAGTTTTATATTAAGAACTCATTTCCTTTCTACTGTGGTATCTTCCTAACATTCTTTCCAAGTAACACTCTTGTCTTTTTTTCTTAAAATTTTCTCCATACAATATTTTTGTTCTCATTTTTACCCTCCCTCGACACTTTCAAGATCTTTCCCATGTCCCTACTCTATCAACTTCATGTCCCCAGAAGAAAACAAAACAAAGTAACCAAAATACAAATGTACCAAAACAAAATAAAAGTTGCCTCCTCACAAAACAATATCCACAGAATCTGTTTTGTGTTGGCCCACTACTCCTGGAGCTAGAACCTGCCCTGGAGTGTGGTTAATACACCCTGTGATACTCCATTGTAAAAGAAACTGATCTTCCCTTTCCCATTAGGTATCAGTTGCAAACAGCTTCTTGATTAAGGTGGGACTTAATTGTGTTCATTTCCTCTTCTCAGTGGTGATTTTTGTCTGCTTTGAGTCTTTGTAGGCCTTGTGTGTGCTGTCACAGTCTCTGTGAGTGAGTTCATATGTGTTTCAGTCCTGTTCTGTCCAGAAGATATTGTTTTCTTGGAGTCATCCATCACTTCTGGCTCTTACAGTCTTTTTGTCTCCTCTTCCACACACAATTTCGTGCCTGGAGGGGAGAGCTTTGATGAAGACATCTCATTTAGGACTAAGTGCTCCAACTCTGTCCAAGTCTCTCAATTCTCTACATGTTGTCCAGTGCTACATCTCTGAGTATATTACCATCTTCTACGTGATAAACTTTTCTACTGAGTGTTGAGTGATGTGCTCTCTGCTCAATGGGTTTCATCAGGAGTCATTTTATCGCTATGCTTCTTTAGCAGAATAATAGTAGTAGGTTTTTCCCTAGGCCCATGACCTATCTAGTCTCAGGTTCTTCATCACTTTAGCAGTGTCAGGTTCCATCTCATGGAGTGGGCCCAAAATCTCCATAAATTTTTTGCCACAATTGCCCCAGTAATCTTACAGATAGATCCCTGTTCTGGGTTCCAGGGTTTGTAGCTGGGGGATATTGATGACTACTTTTCTCCCTCAGTGGTGAAGCTTCTACATTGGTACCAGCTTCATTTTTTCTTTGATGGCATAAGTAAGTGTTGTATTCAGCAATAAGGCCTTACCATCAGGTTGTAGAAAGTAAATAATAGCCTTGGCAGTAGCTTCAGATATTTGAGTGGTGGTCTATGGGACCGCTTTGGCCAACAAGATGTAACCCAATCTTGACACTGGAGGTTTTACTTGATGGGATGTCTAGCTGGGGCATCATCTCCCCTGTTATATGATGATTCCATTTATATATGTATATATATATATTCCTTTCATATATGTATGTATTTTAGGAAGCTTCTATAGTACTAGTTCTGATTTGTTTTTTTCAAAACGCCTTTCATGTTAGTTGTCGCTTCCCATATTCCCTGCTACCCCCTGACCCCATTTAATCCTCCTAGTCTAGTTTCTCCTTTATCCCTTTATAACACTATGTACTCCATTACCCCTTTCTTGGAAAACCTCTGTTCTCCCCCCCCCCCGTACCTTACTAGTCATTATTTAGATCGAAGCACACATATTGAAAGTTTAAAAGCTAACATCTACATTTAAGAGAAAATTTGAAATATTTGTCTTTTGGGGTTCTGGGTTCTCTATTTGAGATTGTTGCTTCTAGATGTTCTTCTCTGAAATGGACTTGTGTACAATGCTATGGAAGAAGATCCACAAAAGAAAAGAAGAGGTTTGGAACTGAGCCTAAGATGGAAGTTCCAGTTTTGCTCTTTGCCAATCAGACAACTGTGGATGAATTCTGTCAGTCTTTGGCCTCAATTTCTTTAGTAGACCATAAAAACCTTATCAAGTACCATTTCATGTTAGTGCAGCATCAGGCCAAGTATAGCTGGGAACATTACATCTTCATAAAATGGCTGTTTCTAAGGTTTGTTTGTGTAGATGGACAGTGAATGCTGTAACACAGATGGCACCTGACACACAAGGTTTATGAGTTTTTTAAAGTACTACTGAAAGTAACCATTTGACTTCAAGTTTATCAGTTCTTACAAATTCAGAAGTATTAAAGACCATCAGAATACATGAAAATATGCTGGTAAAGCCTGAAAATAACTACATTTAGTATTTTGAAGAATTTAAACTCCATTTGGCTGGTAGTTGAGAAAATAAAATGTGTAAATAAGCACTAGGGCCCATAAAACATTACTACCTTTGAAGTGTATTTATGAGAAACATGGAACTTAAGAGAAAGGACACACTGGTCTGAGGAGCCTGGCCGTGTTTCTTCCTTGTTGAAACACTTCCTTTGGGCAGGATGCCAGAACCACCACTGTTGACTGCTCTAGAAAACCCTTTTCAGGATTTATTGGCTATTGTTAGTTTTGTTACTTGTTTGGTGTTAATCAGTTTTTCTATCTCACATGGAGAAAATGGTGCACTCGTCTAGCCACATTTTGACTACCTCTCAACTTCACAAAATTAATGCCATGGAGATTTCCAATATCAGTAAATTGTTAATTACTTCAAGTGTCTTGAGCAAAAGGGGTGCTGAAGTTTCCCTACAAGAAAAGTCAATGCATAACTTGATCATTGTTGAGAAGTGATACTGGTGACTGAAATCTCATGATTCTCCTTCAACAGGGCCTTGGTACATCTGCCTCTGCCCCCCCCTCTCTCTCTCTCCACACACACACACACACACACACACACACACACACACACACACACACTTTTGCCAAATCTTTATTGGATTATTAACAAGTCCCATCATACTTCCGTGCTTTCATTTCACCTATATAGGTAGGGTTTAATTGCACAATTTTTAAAAATTGTTGCTACCAATGCTATTGTTAAAATCATTGCACAGCACAGATCTAGAAATACCAGTTTCTCTTTCTTAAACCACATGTTAAAATGTATTAATTCATATCACATCAGTGCTGCTACACAATACAAAAACACTTTTTAAACTGCTCTGATAATGAAGGCGATAGCAAGAATACAACACTCTTAACCTGGCAATTTATCACCCCAAAACCAATTTTCCCAGATGATACATTGCCAAGCTCCATGCTGCAGCATGTGCATAGAGAAGAGCTCGCATATTGTTCTGGAATTACAGTCTAGTATTACTAAACAATAAGAAGACAGCTGTACAAACAGCGTTTGGATTGAGCATAATTATTTAAATTATTTAAGATATCCTCAGATAGCTTCTCTCAAAGCTTATCTATTTTTTTTTTAAAGAAGTTTTGAGCTTTTCTCCCTCTTCAGACTCTTCCCGTCTGAGATTGGTTTGAATGAATCCGTTTGGGGCTCTCCAGATCGCTGAGTGCTGGCTAGCATATAGAAAGCCTCCTCCAAAGTGTGCAAAGTTGCAAACCAACCTCCTTAAAATCCTCGCATCTGCCTTTCCCTGAGATGCTGCAGAAGGGCAGACTGTGAGAGCAGCTACGGTTGTGCAGAAGGGGAGAATATCAGCAACTCCTCAGACACTGCCTACAGGGAGAGGCAGGATGCTTGTCAGGTCTTCCTGAGTAATGGCCGGGTTTTCATACATAAGATTAAGTAACGGTCATCAATGAAATAAATCTAGGTTTGAAGTTTTTTCATCCCCCAAACATAAAAGCTGCAAGCAGCCACAGTCGCTTGAAAATGGAATGGCCTTCTGTGACCCTCAGAATGGAATTTAAGAGTTTTCTGCTGCAGATTCATTCCCATTCCCATGGAAACAGTCACTGGGAGGGATTCTTCTGTCATTATTTTCAAGCACTGACCCTGGTTCTGATGAACCAGTAGTGACCAAGTCCTTGGACATCCTAGAGGAATGAGCATCAATCTTGTGGGATGAAGTCACAGAATTGTCCTCTGCCATAAGGAAAGTCCCAAGATACTCTCAAGAAATCTGTATATGTATATATGTATATATATAATCTCATATACACATGTATATGGATGTTTATAATATATGTGTATGTGTATAATAATTAGAAAATATATTTAAATTTGACAAACTAACATTTATAATATAACATGTATATTAATATATACACAAATATATATTAATGTTCTCCTATTTCTAAAATTATGTTGAATAGGAAACAAGTGAAGGATGAACAAGGAAATACTTTGCTTGCTAGTTTTCATCATATAGTCTTTGTATGTAACCAAGGCTGTCATCCTCCTGCATCGGCATTCCCTGTGCTGGGACTGTAGGCAAGCATCACCATATTAGCCTCATTTGATGATTTTTATTACTGAAAGACTGGAATAGAAGAAAAATTGAGTGTGATGTAATGACTCACCAAGTCTCCACTGCCCCAATATAATACATTTCAATTCATGGTCATTTGTATTTCAGCTATCCTTCCAACATCTGTTGGGCAATTTTTTTTGCATTTTTTTATTAAATTATTAATATTTTCACATGTACTTTCCCTCTCCCTCTCCCTCCCTCCACTCCCATTCCTTCTCCCCCACCTCCAACCTACCCCCCACCCCATCCACCCGCCACTCCCCAGGCAGGGTAGGGCCCCCAACCAGGGCTCCACCAAGTCCACCAAATCTTCCTGTGCTGGGCCTAGGCCCCTCCCCATGTGTTCAGAGACAGAGCGAATCCCTTCAAGTGGGATGGGCTCTCGAAGTCCCTCCCACCCACCAGGGCAAAACGCCAGTCCACCTCCAGAGGCTCCCAGGAGTGCAGGGGCCTCCCCATTGGCATCCATGATCAGGGGGCTGGATTAGTCCTGTACTGTCCTCCCAAAGAGCATCTGGGGTCGATATGCTTTCCCTTTTTCAGGCCAACTGTTTCTGTGGGTTTCTCCAACCAGGTACAGACCCCTTCGTTCTTCATTCCTCCCTCTCTTCAACTGAGTTCCAGATTTCAGCTCAGTGTATTTCTGTGGATGTCTGTCTCTGCTCTCATCAGCCACTGGATGAGGACTCTAGAATAGCATAGAGAGTATTCATCAATCTCATTCTAGGGGAAGAGTTTCTAGGCCATCCTTTCCTCCACTGCCCAGACTGTCAGATCGTGTCATCCTTATAGGTCTCTGGAGATCTTCCTAGTTCCAGATCTCTTCTCAGACCTATAGTGGCTCCCTCTGATATGGTATCGCTCATCCTGCTCTCTCTCCTCTATTCTTCCCCCAACTCAATATATCTGCTCCTCCATTTCTTCTCCTCTACTCTTCATTTTGTGCTCTTATTGTGGCAGCACCCACTCCCCTACCCTCATGCTCTCAATTAGCTCGGGAGTTCATGCCACTTCTGTAGGGCAATTTTTAAAGTGAACTTCAGATATCATATGATTTAATCCACAAATGTTTAGTACTTACCATTAAACTAGAAGAGTACTTTGGAATCTATTTATGCAATGCCTTTGTTGTTATTTTTCTTTCCAAAGTTTTATCTAAAGCCAACTGTGGAATAGTTAACTGTGGCTTGACAAATGACATGGATCTGCTACCTCTTTTTGCAATGAAGGCATTGCTGTTAGATCTGGTGCTATCTGCCATTGAATTATTTATTGTTCTTCAACAAATTTTATCCACTGATTTGAAAACTCATCTTAAGATCTACTAGTTTCAATAGTACTGGCCATCATCTTAGATTTTTATATAGTTCCAAATATTGCTCAATATGATATTATTATAAAATTTAAACACTTTTTAGTAGTTAACTTTTTTCTGTCATAATCCAGGCATGGTCCTGAGTAGTACTTGATTAATAATTTCTCTTCTATTTCTATAATTTTGTTTTGAGTGGAAGAGCTTAATAATTATACACGTACATCAGGATACCATTTAATAAATTAAAACCAACATGGAAATTCCCCATATATTTTATAGACATTGTAGAAGAAAGTGTTAAAAGAGGTTTTTGAGCAGTTACTTGTGTAAAGAATGTGGTTAGCATCAGTTACCCCAGATCTGGAGTTAGACGTGTTTATGAGTCATCTTAAGTGGTTCTGAGAACTGAACTCAGGTTCTCTGCAAGAACATTAAATGTTCATAAGTTTGGACCATTTTCCATCCAGCCAATGTTTTCTTTTTTTAAATAGCACAATGCCATAGTCGTGTTTTCATTAAAGAAGGACATCTTATTTTCTATCACTTTATTTGAAGATTTTTTTTTATGGGAGATGGCTTGGTCATTTGTCCCATTATTGTGAGGGTCTATCCTGGCAAAGCTAAAGGTAAGCAGTTGGAAAGTGTGGAATGTGTGCAGCTGAGTCCAAGTCCCAGATGTGGAGAAAAGTGACTAGGGACCCAGAGAAGCCTTTGTAAGTTTAAGTGTGTCAAGTTAGAAGGCAGATTGTGGGCAGCTGGATTTTGAATCTGTAGTCCAGAAGAACTGTCAAGCCTATCTAACTTAAAGACAAAAATACGGACACAGCTAATGTTCTGATAGAACATAATGTAAGCCACCCAGGTAATCAAGATTGTTATTAGCTGCATATAAAAGAGACTGGGAAATTATTTAAAATGTTATATTTAATAAATATGTACCCAAATGGCAAAATTTTAACACAACTGGCATAAAAAATCATATAATGTATACTTATATGACTATATTTTTGAAACAGGATCTACTATGTAGCTGAGAGTGACCTGGAATTCATTGCATAGCCCAGGCTGGCTTTGAACATGTGACCTTACTGCTTTAGTCCAAGTGCTGAGATTACAGGAGTACACTACAGTGCCTAGCACCTATCTCTCTCTCTCTCACACCCCCTTTTACAATACATTTTTCTTTTTTACACTTGGTCTGTCCTTGCTTTTCATTGCTATGATCCAACACACTAATCAAAACCAAGCAAGGAGAAAAGGATTTATTTAACCTATAGTTTACAGTCCATTATTGAAGGAAGTCAAGGCAGAAACTCAGGGTAGGAACTTGAAGCAGAAATGGGCCCTGGAGGAATGTTGCTTACTGGTTTGCTCTCTATGGCTTGTTCAGTACCTTTCTTATACTTACTTGCCTGGGAATGGCACCTCCCACAGTTGACTGGGTCTTCCTATACCAATTAGCAATTAAAAATGTGTCTCACAGATGGGATTGCAAGTCAACCTAATGGAGCGATTCCTCAATTGAGATTCCCTCTTCCCAAAAGTAGGTAGGTGTGTGTCAAATTGACAAAAACTATGACACAGTCCTACTGCAACTAACCACTAGAGAACACATTGCAATATAAAAAAAAAAACTGAACAAAAGAAACTCAGATTGTTGCTTTAATGACGTGTAGAAAATTGATGAGCTGAGACTAGTTACTGTTTGCTTTTGAATCCCTCTGCAGTGTTGATGAGGCTGGTTTCATCAACCTTTCTGATAGCATTCAGGCAATTTTAAAATGGAGGCCTAGTGAAAGGTATGTTAGGGACAATGTTATATCCTATTCTGAAGGGAGAAGGACTTAGAGCCAAGTTCTTCACCACTTTGAAGTGATATTGTTGTCTTCGAAGAGTAACATTGGGTTTCCTTTACCACGTACAGTGGCAATCAGAAGAATTGAGACTTTTGACTGTAGGATTAAAAAAAACACTATATAGCAACACAACCATAGCACAACTTCTGTCTAGTTCTCACCCATTATCCCAACAAAAGTCCTCATCTGAGGAGCTTTCATGAAAGCATCTAAAAACTCCACCAGACTCTCCAACTATCTCTAAAGACAAGAGTAAAAACAAGTCCCTGTGACACAGGAAACTTGTAGTGATACCCTCACAGGTAGCATTGAATTTCTTCTTGATGCTATCAAAGGAATCTGCTCTCATGGAACCATCATGGCCTGTTACCACTGAGCTGTCTTTTCTTCTGACAATACTGAATGCCATGATGTAGCTGGGACCTCCACAAGAGACAGGCTCTTCAAGTGAATTCTACAGCTGGATATTGGCAGGTCTTTGACAGACTAAAGTCTGGATCAGTGGAAATATTGCTGTTAAAGATGTTTCATACAGGTGCAGACTGGTGAGTCATGATGACATCCTAGGATTCTTTCTATCTGAAGATTACAAGTCTAACTACATGGCATGTTCATGTTCCACATTTATTTAGAAGAAAGAAGAAAGAAGAAAGACGGAGGAGGAGGAGGAGGGGGAGAAGTGAAGGGAAAGTAAGTAGAACTAGAAGGGAAGGGACAAGAAGTATGAAAACGTGGGGAAAATTTTGAAGATCATATTTATATATTGATAGAATGGAAACAAAATCGTTGTTGATGGTGCAATAGAAAAGAATTCCCAAGGTAATGTTTCTAAAAAGGTGGGAAGAGGGAGGGCAGGGGTTTTGTGGTAACAAGAAAGAGAATGAGTGACATGCAGGGAGAGTGGACAGCTGCTTGATACAGTGGTGGTGGAGAGTGGGTTGCCACAGTGGTTGAGAGGTGGACCTAAGCACAACAATAGATCACAAAGGCTGTGGAAGAAGTGTGGAGATAGACGAATTGGGATTCAGTGTGTTGCTGATAGTTTGCATTTCCTCTCCTCACTGGCAATTCCATGCATATTCTAGAGCCATTAATAATTAAAGTATAATTTTTAACTAACTGGCTGAGCTCTCATTAAATTTGAACATGATTTATTTCAATGTGTGACCTATAACTATGCCAATAAATTGTCTTCTAGTTCTCATGCATGAAAATGTTTCCTAGTTTCCAAAAATACTTTTATTTTTATTTTATTTTCACGATTCTTTTGCCTGAAGGTTTGTGTTGTGTACCATAGACATGCCTGGTGTTGTAAAAGGCCAGTGGAGGGCATCAGATCCTCAGACCTGGCATGGTAGTGCGTCATCAAATGTGGCTTCTGGTCCCTTAACCCCGATCTTCTGCAAGAGCAGCAAGTTCTCTTAACTGCTGGGCCATCTCTTGAGTCCATCATTTTTGTTTTAGGTTTACATTTTATTTTATTGAACTCAATGAGTAATTTGGCACAATAACATTTATAGCATATCTTTTTTGTTTTGCTCTTTGTTGTAGAATATCATTTTAAGATGTCTTACATTTGTTTATGCTGTAGAACATTTGTTTTAATGATGTAAAGATGTGTTACATTCTTTTATGTTGCATTTGTTTAACTCTGCGAAGCTGTGTTACTTTGACTGTCTAAAACACCTGATTGGTCTAGTAAAGAGCTGAATGGTCAATATCTAGGAAAGAGAAAGAATAGGCAGGACTGGCTGGCAGAGAGAATAAACAGAAGGAGAAATCTTGAAAGAAAGGAGATCTAGGAGCGAGAGGAAGACTTTAGGAACCAGCCACTCAGCCTGCCACGGAGTAAGAGTGAAAGCAAGATGTACAGAAATAAGAAAAGGAAAAAGCCCAGAGGCAATGTAGCCAAAATAATTTAGTTAAGAAAAGCTGGCTAGAAATAAGCCAATCTAAGACTGATCATTCTTAAGAAAGAATAAACCTCCAAGTGTGATTTGTTTGGGAGCTGGGTGAGGGGCCCCTCAGAGAACAAAGTGTAAAGAGTAAAAACAACCAACTACAGTTCTTATTTTAGCAGAAATGTCTTTAGTATTTCATACTGAAATGGGAGTTTTTGTTTGTTTGTTTTTTTGTTTGTTTGTTTGTTTTTTTGAGACATGGTTTCTCAGTGTAGCCTTGGCTCTTTTGGAACTCACCCTGTAGCCCAGCCTGGCCTGGAACTCTCAGAGATCAACCTGCCTCTGCCTCCCAAGTGCTGGGATTTAATCATGTGTTACCACCACTGGGCTGGAATGTTTTTGTGATGATTGAATAATGATCAAAATCTTCAACTTCCAGTTTCACAACCTAAAAAAGGATACTATTAAGTTCTTTCCTCATCTGTTATCTATTCTCTGATTTTCTCCTTAATGAATCTAACAGTTCTGTGAATTCTGAAGATCAATGTCTCTCGGTTGATTTTTAACATAACCTTAAATTTAGTTTCCCAGCAATTTATTTAAGGTTTGGGGGGATATATCAAAAAGGAAATGGTTTTCCTCTTTTAGTGCCAGAGTGATTTAGATTTATAAAATAAATTATGTATCTACCCATATCGTTCTGATCTTTGGAGAAATTTATGTAGCATTAACTCTCCTTAACATTTGTAAACTCTTCCCATCTGGCCTTCCAGCCAGTGTTGTTTTGCAGTTTTCTTGGTGAATTGTTTTGACTCTGGCTTCTTACTGAGTCAATTTTAGTAACTTACATTTTTAAAGAGGAGTTTACATCTCATCAAAATATTTTTAGGATTAAGACTGAACAGTACAACTCATCATTGCCATCTGAAAGTGCTGTTGGTTGGTAGGCCTTTTCCATCATCTTTGTTGGCTGGCTCTGTTGGCACCCTGTTGAAGGTTTGATTTTGAATCTATTGCCTCAAGGTTGAAACCATTGCTTCAAGGTTTGCTTAACAAACAAATACTCAACAGCTACTGTTGTTTTGATTAACTTATTTCTCAAGAGGTCACTTGGAGATATTTGTGTATGATATTATCCAAAGTTTTAAGCTTTTATTGTTTTGTTAGCTTTTGTTGTTAATTTATTATTTCAATATATTCGGTAGATACACAATGTGTCTAGCTTAGTTTCTTTTCTTGGAACTGTGAAAAACTTGAGTAATAGAATGAAGAAACTTACAGAGCCTCAGCAGTGTCAAAATGTATAATGATGCTATGTTGGAAGTGCTCAGACACATGCTATACTATACAGATATAGTATATTTACTATGAGTTTTACCCTTTACCCACATGAATTATTTTTCTTGTTTTGAATTACTTTGCATTACCGTTGTGACTGATTTTTGCTTATTCAATATGAATAATCTGCCTTTTTCATCTTAACGTCTTTGTAGCACACAGTCTCTGGCCCTTTAAACATTACTTTCTTTTAGGTGTATATTTTATAAGTGGGTGGAATTGATTACTCCCTCTCTGTATATTAGGACAGATAGGTACAGTCACATCTAACTAACAGGGTTGGTCTTTTAAGGACTTTTTCTGCTATTATCCCATAAAATTGTGTCTACTAGGACATGATTTAGAAGGCCAGTTTCTTAGTTTTTTTTTCTAGTTTTATTGGTAGTGTCTTTTTTTCCTCTCTCTAGTTTTTTTCAAGCTGTTTTTTCCCCTATCCAGACCTAAACAGGAGACAGATGCTTGCTCTGGGGCCTGCCTGTGGAGCTGTGAGATGTGTAGCTGGTGGTGGTCTGGCCAAGTCCTGTTCTAGCTTCACCCTTGCCCTGGGGCGAGTGCCTACCAGCTGTGGTGCAGGGGCTGCTGTACCTCCTGTGCTTGGCTGCTCTTCTGACTTGTGAGAAACCTTGTCCCTCACTGCTGGCCCTGGTGGTAGCTGTTTCTGGCCTGTTCTATTTCTGATCCAGCTGCAACTCTTACTTTCTATTCTGCTGTTTTCTAGGATTTGAGACACTGAACTTTTGGTGTGTGTTGTGACCTCTTCAATAGGAGTGGACTGCTCAGCTTGTCAGTTGCTAAAATTCTAATTCTGAGTCAGAAACAATTAGCTGGGAGGAGATAACGGATCTTTTGCATTCTTTCCAGTATTGTTTTTTTTCTGTTTCTGGCAATGTGACATGCTCTAAACAGCAATTATTTTGTTCAATTCTCATTCACATGACTTATCGTTAATTGGTGTATTATTTTGTTGCACGTGATAGATTATTTGTCTATTTGAGTTTTTAAAATTGAATATGAAGTTTTTGTCTTCTTCTGCTTTAGAGATATTTTTGTCACAGGTGAAGAGATGCCAGAAGCCACAGCAACATTTAAGAGAAAAACAAATGATGGTATGGTAACAGTGGTCATTTATTTAGCATGTTTTATATTTTAGGTAAAGTATCTTATCAGTAAATACAAATGCTGCTTGATTGTTCCCCCTTCATTTAAGGGACCATTGAACATGTTTTTGCCTCATCCTCATCTAAGGAATTGGTTTGTCTTCTGTTGTATACACTAAATTGATGTTATCAAGCTTCATTCTTATTCTGTGCTGGAGAGCCAGGAGTTTGCCCACAGCCAAGTGAACAGTATGGAGTAGAAAGACATGAAACCACACTTTTTGTTAGATCACACTAAGTTTTGTCCTCTATAGAACTCTGAAAGTGGTGATGCTTGAATTCACTCTATGTATCTCTTTTGGTGCTGAGTGTCCCACTGGGTGTCATGGCACAGCTGAAAGTGGACACTGCAAACCTCTGCCTCTAGAGAGCCTTCCCTTCTCTGGATCTCACAGGCCATGTGTGGGAAGAACATGAGATGGTGTGAGCCAAGCAGTCCTGCTAGGTCTATCCTTGGCTCTATTGGCATCTCAACATGGGGTTAGTACCTGAACCAGCTGAGTCTAGTTTCCTACCCCTCTAATAGTCATATGTACCAGAGAGTCTGTTGTGCTATGTGAATTTGAACACACAAAAATCATTCACATTCCTGGAGTATACTAGGTTCTCAATAAAATGTAAAGAGTCATTGTTTGAGTGGAATCAGTTCCCTCTAATGTCTGGCTGGGTGAGGGAAGGTGATCCAGAACATCCCTTGCCACTTTCTATCCCAGTCTGCACTTCCTGGACACTGGACCTGCAGCCTGACCTTCCCCCCTCTTTGAAATACTCTTCCTTCTTCACATTCCCTTAGAATCAGTTTCTGTTGAGTTAACATGAGTCTATTAGGAACAAACGGAGTTATTGTTTGAATTAGCATTTTCACTTCACAGGAATTGTGGGTGAAAACATGTTGGACACAGAAATGCAAGGCATGTTTGGGATTCAGGGGAATAGGGCCAATGTTTTGGTCAGAAAATAATGTTTAAAGGTGCAAGATTTTTCAAGACTTTATGAGATCAAGATTAGGAACCAGATGATAGACACCATAACATTTTCTATAATATACTTACAAGTTTGGTATAACCAAGAGTCTTAATCATGTAAAGAATAGCCTCCCAGATCCTGGGGGAAGTGAGACAAGTTAACCCTTTGGGAAGCCAAATGAGTTCTAGCTGTAGATACACAAATTAAGAATGCCTTTAATGACTGATGTTCTAAACCCAATGGAGAGTGATTCAAACCTAGTCATACAGGATTTGATGTGGGCCATCTCATTGTATAGATGAAATTAAATATACCCTAAATCAAGCCTGCTGAGCTCATACCATTTCATAGGAGGCACAGTGAGAGGCTGGCCCAGTACATTTGTTCAAGCTATGGCTAATGAGGCAGAGAGGTGTTGCATGGAGCTCCCTGAAGATCCCTGTAGTGAAAATTCACTGTAGCTCCTGGCCTCTGAGCCCAGATAACACAAACAGCATGCATACTTCCTCTGGGGACACTCTAAAAGTACACAAGCACATTTGCTGTTTAGATTCTCTCTAAAATGTAAGTATTTCACCAGTAACTTATAATAATGTGGCACATTACAGGATTCTACAGGAAAACTGCACTATGAATATATGGTTGAATCTTAATCCCCATGTGGAAGAGCCCCACAGTATTGTCCTTGAGAGAGGAAAGGGAGACTTAGCCCCCTAGTCTAAATTCATAGTTTGATTTGCATACGATAGCAGAGCTATGTTTAGATTCTATTTGAAACTATCTAGCTCTTGTCTACATCCACACCACCCTGCATGTGTCTGAGCACGAAGTTAACTGTTCCTTCCATGCTTTGAACTCTATAGGCCTTTGTGGCATATAGTAGTTCAGAGTGAAGATGCTTTGATGCATTGTATGGGTAGAGGGAGAGCGTGCTAATGGACCCTCCTGGGAGCACTCTCTAAAGTCCCCACACATTGTTTGATGCCAACAAAACCCACACTGGTGTGAAGTGAGGCTCAACTTGTCTACAAACTTTTTAAACATGCACATACTCCCCCTCCCCCCCCAAAAAAGCCGGTATCTGGTAATATTTGAGGTGCAAGAAAAGCTGTATTCTTAAACTACTAATGAAGACATTTCTCAGCCTGCATCAGCATGCTGTAAGTCAGATGGTGATACACATTTGGGGGAAAAAGAGAAGCAGAGAAGTGAGCAAGGACCACAGAGGGCTTGAAGGGAAGGCAGTTTGAAAGGAGGATACAGCTCCCTGGTCACAAGGGAACTTTTGAACCAAGGGCATTTGAATGCCAAATCTCATTAGTGTTCATAGGCGAATAAAGAAATAGTTATTTGTAATCACAGCAGATACTCAAGTTTTGGAAAACAGTCTGAAAAACAAGCCGTTTCTGATACACCTGACAAAGAACTGAGACAGGCCAGCACTTTCACTCTATGATGGGTGTGGCCAGTCTACCTGTGCTTACAAAAAGTGCCTGCTAATTCAGGCCTTTGTACCTCCTGGAAATTATACTTTATCATATGTTCTCTGAGTACACACACACACACACACACACACACACACACACACACACACACGTGCACACACACATGTGCACACACACACACGTGCACTCGTGCGCACCCCCCCACACACACACATACACGTGGAGAGAGAGAATCAAAAGCCCTTGTTAATTATACCTGCTCTTCCTGGTCTAATGTCATTCTTTTCCTGATGTCCTCCCTGCCACACCTAGCTTAGAATCCAGGAACATGGAGTACAGATGCCCAAGAACTTAGACATCTGAGTATGAAAGGTGATATGCTTTCTTAGGAGGTGGATTCTGATCCACTCCACATCAAACAAGGACATGTTTAGAAGCCAGCCATGTCCCTGCTCTCCCAATAGAGGCTTCTGTGTAGTCTCCCACTATCATTAGCCAAGGACAGTTCCTAGACTGCAGAGCAATGGGCACTCATGTGCTTGAAGAAAAACACACCATGCTTCAAGGCCAAATATAAATGTAAACATTAGACATTTAGAGAATAGCCAGAGAACAACAGTCTTGAAGAATTCTCATAAATAGCCTAGCCACATCTGTAACTGTCACCTAATGATGTTAAACTTGTGTTTGAGGCCCCGTGGACTGGCCTTTCCCTCAGATAAGGCACACCAGGAGTAAAATAGACAATGAGTGACATCTGTGAGAAGAAGGGGCTGCTAGTGTTGAGTGGTAGGTAATTGGAGGGCTGGTAACAATCCCACGCTTGCTAAATTATACAGTACTCAGTAATATTTTGACTCTCGAAGAGGCATATTTAAAGGGAAGGTTTAAGAGATGTGCAGAGTTTGAGGCAATAAATGTGGAATGGTATACTTTAAGGCTAATACAGGACGAATTTGCCATGTGGTCATCTAAAGTATGTGTGTAAACCCAGCACCAATGTCATCATCTTGGCATCAAATGCTAAAATATTTGGCCTTGCCCTTCAGCACCCAGGAGGAATCTCTCTCTCTCAGGATAACTCAACCTCTCTGGGAGAAGTAGGGAAGGAAACTAACTTCTCTCTGGACCCAGTCACTTTCTCACTTCCACCTAGAGACTAGCAAGGGAGCACAGGGCTGGGGATAGCTAAACCTGATGCCTTCCAAGGGCATCAGGACTCCTGAATCCCAGCCCCAGTATTGGGTATTCCAGTGGCTTCTATTACACATTAAATATGAAAGGGAAATGGCTTCAGTCCAGTCCACACTGATTATCTGTGGCCCTTTGCCTCTGTGCACAATGTCAGGAATTTTGAGGTCCTCAAACTATACTCTGCTGAAATAAAAAGAAAAATTCAGCAAGGAAGATAATAGCATTTGTCAGTTTCATTTACAGCTCGTTTAGGTTGGCTGAATTAACGAGTGCCTATAAAGCTGCCTTGCAAGGATCTCTTGCACAGCCTTAAAGTCTACCATACAATTAAATATCTCTGGCAGAATCATAAATAGCAGAAGTATAAAAGTTACTCAGTTGGCATTTTTAGAGTACTATATTTTTCTAGTTGAGAACAGTCTTGGTATGGGCTAAAGAATAGACATCTATGGGACCTTTATGTCCATTATTGTCCGAGCACTTGGAGCTCCTCTGGGAGACTCATTCTTCTGATGACCACAGTCTCTCACAGCATTTGTCTGTAGTTCTCCTGCCTGCTTTGGTGATAGTTTAGAGCCAGGTCTAACCCTTCCTTCGATTACAAGCATTAGTCATCAGGCCCTATGTTTTACAGCTTTGTATTCCCTACAGGGCTTGGTTTAGTGTTTTATACACTTAAGGTAGTCAGTAAACGGTTCTGAATTAATCAACATGAAGGAAAAAGAAAGAGAATACTGCTTCTAAAAGCTTAAAGAAGCCAAATCATCATCATCATTTATATTCTTTTAAAGGGCACTTTCTATGTGAGCCTGGTACACTTTATATCATTTAATCACATTCCTGTAGTCAGAGGACAAGACTTGGCCACATAAGTAATTATTAGCTTGGTATCACACAGTTCAGTTGCAGGTTTGGGTGTAGAGTCTGTCATCCTAACTTTTATGTTATATGGTTCTGCAGTTTATATGGTTATAAAGTGACTGTATTATTATCACCATGCTAACTACTATGCCAAAATTAGCTGCAATTTCAAAGCTGAGTGCTCCAGAGACAAAGATTAGACATGAGCTGACATAGACAAAAAGGATGTGAAATTGGCTTTCCATTCCCTACTCGAGTGAACTGACGTATTTCAAGATCATTGTTAATTCAAGATAGATTTAGATGAAGTAAAATGCTGGCCTACCTTCTTTTTCCCAGATACAGGTATGCTTGGCAGAGGAACAGAATTTTGTGACATAAGATACTAATCAAGAAAGTATCCTAGCTGGGCAGTGGTGGCACACACCTTAAATCCCAGCACTCAAGAAGCAGAGACAGGCAGATCTCCATGATTTCAAGCCCAGCCTGGTCTACAGAGTTAGTCAGAGCTGTTACACAGAGAAACCCTGTCTCCGAAAGAAAGAAAAGAAAGGAAGGAAGGAAGGAAGGATGGGTTATATAGACATAACTGGAACAGCTGGCATATTGTTACATAGAGAATATTTGAGATATTGCTGAGTTTCAACTCTGCTATTGTGTATGTGAAGGTTCAGAAGTATGTATAAAAGCTTGGGGTATAAGATAGAATAAAGTGTGTGCCTGCCTTAGATAGCTGTTCTAGGACAAATGGTAATGAATCTTTGATTAAGTGTAACATCAGTTTATAGCTGTGTGGTAGAGGAAGGCATAAGAAAAATTCTGAGTAATAGCCAAGAAAAAGCATTCACATAGTCTTCAGGTACATGCTTTGCTGGTACTGGGGTAGGATTCAGTGGTTCTCAACCTTCCTAAGGCCATGGCCCTACTCTACAGTTCCTCATGATGTGGTGATCCCCAATCATAAAGTTATTTCATTGCTACTTTGCAACTACAATTTTGCTACTGTTATGAATCATAATGCAAATATCTGATATGCTGAATGTCTGATATGGGACACCCCCAAAGGGGTCTTGACCCATAGGTGATGGGGAATATACTGTGTATGTTTATCTTATTGATTGTTAAATAAAATACTGTTTGGCCAATGAGACAGCAAGTTAGACAGGACTAGAAGTTAAAGAGGATTCTGAGAAATGTAGTAGAGAAGTGATGATCCAGGCAGGAAGTGACATAGCAAGGAGACTCATATTTAAGCGAAGGAGAAACAGGAAGGGCCCCTTTTTTCCCTGTTCACCTCCTCCAGCGGCAGGATGTGAGCCACCGGCAAGGAGGGACGCCAATAAGGAGTCCGATAAGCTAAGTCTTATAAAATATTTAGATTCATGATAATTAAGACTGAGCTAACAGATGAGGAATCCTAGTCATTGTCCAAGCAGCTTTGAACCTAATACAAGTTTCTGTGTATTCATTTGGGCCTAACTCGGGCGGGCGGCTGGCATAAAGCTCACATGTGGCAGTGGAACTCAGGCTGCTTTTTGGCGGAAAGATTTATCGTAACACATAGGCTGAGAACCACTGGGCTAGGTGGTAGGTGAGACACTGATGGGGAGGACTTGCTTCTGGGGTCTAGATGTACCTATCAGAGAAGACGGAGCCCCTGAAGAGGCTCAGAAAATGGATAGCAGGACACAGTTAGCTGATACCAAGAGTGTCCTGGCAGATTAGACGAGCTCAAGAAGGAAGTCTTATGTGTAAATTGGATGTGGACAATTGTCACCAACATCTTTAGCATAAGGAACTGGGATCAGATGCTAACACCATGCTTAGGTACAAGGTTCTGTATCTAAAACCTTCAGGAGCATGGAACTCACCTTAGTCTAGGCATAAGAAACCAGACAAGAGCCAGAATGGTCTGGAGGCTTAACTGGGAGCCTTGATGTTTCTAGTGAGATTTCTTAGATCCCTACAACCAGAGCAAGGGCAGAGTTGGTTCTCGAGTCTGAGTAGGGGCTTAGGCTGAGGCAGCTATTGCAAAAGGAAAGAAATCCTGGCAAGGAAGATTCGAACAAAATGGGCACTGAGCCTCCGTACCTCACACAATCCGCCAGGCTCATCCTTATCATCGTAGAACACCAGCCACTGAAGGTTTGCTTCATGTTTGATTCGGAGTAATGACATGGGCAGAATGACGACTTCACTGGAAAGTCCCTGGCAGTCTTTTCTTTTGCTATTGAAATGTTGCAAAGGCTGCATTTTTAGAAAAAAAAGAAATCTCTGTAGTTTCTAATTATGGTAACTGATTCCAGCACCTGGAAAATAGCACTGTACTATTTAATTAATGCATATTTTTAGATAATTTGACAGAGGCCAGCCTGGAATTTATCTTTGATGGATTTGCATTAACTATAATTTACCAAGCTAATTAAGTTGGGCAAGGTTGCCAAAAGAACGCTTAACTTTTGAAACCGGTTTTCAAATATTCTTAAATACTTTAAAAAGGCACCGAATGCATGCTATTATTTAGTTGAATATGGTGATAATCATCATTGCTTATTTAAAGAAAACAGTTTCTCTAGTGATATTTATGTGATACTTCACAGATAATCCTTTCTGAGTCACTAGGGGTGTTTATGATAGCAGACATTTGCCTTTAAGTGGCAGAAAGCCAGCATAAACAGATAGGCAAAGAGAATGGCCCTTGTCACTTTCTCAGATGCTGGAAAGCAAGTGTCTTGACTTGTCTGAACTGCTGTTGCAAAAATACCATAAACTTGGTAGATTATAAACAACATGAATTTGATTCCTAGAGTTCTGGAGGTTTTTCCTAATTAAGGTATTGCACATTTAGTCTGTGAGGCCCTGAGTGCTGGTTTACATATGATGGAAAGGATAAGGCCACTTTGCCTTTTATAGTCATTAATTCTATTCATGAGAGTTCTACTCTGATAACCCAATCACTATCCAAAAGCTCAACTTGCTAATATCTAGAGGGCTAGGATTTCAACATAGGAATACAGATGAGGCACAAATAAGAGCAAGAAATGGCCTCAGTCCAGAAACTGGAACTAGGAATCCACAGATCTTTAGAAGTCACTCCTTCAGGGCATCTATCTATGACTGCCTTCGAGGCAGAGACAGGAGGATGGTGAGTTTGTATCAGTCTGGGATGCATACATGAGGCCCTGTCTTCAGCAAGCAATTAACTAACATAAATTAATATGGCATAATGAAAAATCGGTCAGGTTGATATGTCACAAGTCTTAATATACGTGCATGGGTTACTAGCATTTCAAAATAGAAATAACTAAAATTGACATAAAAGAGAAATGATTTCATGATTCAGTTTCTAAGTTCAAATACCTTTTTCTCAGTAAATAATGTGACTGAGACACACAGAAATAGACAGAAGTAAATAATCAGTGATGGCTATCCAAGACTGAATTCTATTATCAAACCATGGGAACCAACTGACGTGTAATAGACCACTCAACAATAACAAGCAAAGCATCTTGTGGAGGAGTCAGGGACCACTCGCTAGGACTTAAAAACTGGTATCGTAAAGAGAGAGAGAGAACTCTGCAAATATTTGGATCAAGAAAAATACACATAAATAATCCTAAGGTCAAAGAGAGTTTTTAAGGGGAACCAGGAAACATTTGAGTGAACAAAAGTGAAAATGCAGTCAGGGTAAGCTGCCACTGAGTGTGGAGTCTGTAGAGGAAATGCTTCCAACAGCAGAGACACTGGTCTCAAACAAGCTGAGTTTGTCTTGATAAGAACCAATACACTGCAGAAAGAAAGATACTTGGAGAGAAAAGAAGACAGCAAAATATTAGAAACAGAAAATAGGGAAACCCAATGAAATGAAAACATGGCCCTGTGGGAAAAAAGTCCATAATACTGATACATGATACTGATACTGATACATAATACTGATACAATGACAAAAAAGGAAAAATCCAATTTATTAATACCAGGAATGAAAGGAGGCAATGCTGATATCCTAGCTGTTAAAAGATTATGAACAAATAGTGTCAACAACTATGCAACCATAAGCTTGACAGCTTGTGTTTCAAAAATTACCCAAACATACTCAAGAAGAAATAGATAATCTATCAAGTCCTATAACTAGAAAAATAATTGAATCTGTAATTTAAAACTATCTGAAAAATCTCCATGAATAGGTGGCTTCACTGGAAATTTCTACCAAACAATAACACTAATTCGATATAGAAGAGAGAAGACTTTGGGACTTATTTAAGAGATCAGCATTATTTGTTACTAAGCTAAGCAGATATTTCAAAACCAAGAAAACTACAGGCTGATACCTTTGTGAACATAGGTCAGGAATTGTCACCAGGTAAGATGGTTCATCAATATATAGGAGGTATGTCTGTCAACACAAGACATATTCAATATTTGAAGGACTCAAACAATCCAGACATTATCAACCAGTGATAAAAGACTTACTATATTCTTTTAACAGTTCCCTCAAATAGAACGCTTAAGTATGAATCTAACAAACATGCATAGGCTCTCCACAGTGAAAACTGCAGAAGGCTGGTGAATGAAATAGAAAATAAAGACTGACAGATGGTGAGCCATGCTGCGTTCATGTCTGAAGGCTCTACAGAGTGAGGACACTGCCCTCCTCAGATTCGTCTAGAGCAGTGTTTCTGTGTGTGGAAAATATCCATATGTAAAGTCAAGGATTTGGAGTAATCAAGTACTTTAGAAAACAAATAAACTTTGGGAAAACACAGCCCCTGACTTTAAGATTTGCTACAAAGCTATATAGAGAGTAGTGAGGTGCTGTCAGAACTCATCTTGTAGATTAGTAAGCCAGAGAGTCCACAGTCAGGGCCATGGAGTTATGAGCAGCTGGTGACTGCTGAGGAGGCAGAGTCGGTTTTCTTCAGGGCCCTGGGTGGACTGCCCACGCTCCAGTGGAGGATCTTCTACCCACACTCATACTGGCAGCACGAGCTGGACTCGGTGGGTTATAAAAAGAGCACATGAAGTTGAGAGAAGGACATGGTAGAGTGGACTAGTTGGAGGGAGGGAGCGGGGCTGGATTTGATTAAAAGCACATTGTATACATATATGAAAATCTCCAGGGATAAATAAAAATTTATTAAAAAGAGAAAAAAAACACCTCAAGAAGGAATCTTTCTAACTCTCCAAACTTAAATCAGAAGTTAAATGATTTAATAGTAAAGATAAAATCACAAAGCCTCAGTAGAAGCTGTAAAAGTCTTCATCAACAGAGGTTAAACTGAGAATTTCCACAAATAACAAAAGCATGATTTGTGATACAAAAAGTGGATAGATTAGGTCTTAACAAATTAAAACATTCTATTTATGCCCATTAAAAAAACTTCTTAATAAATGCATCTAATCACTCTACCCATAGCCATTCAAAACTCACAAAAGCCAAAGTGGTCTTCAATTGCCATACAGTGAGGTGCCAGTCAGCAGTGAAAAGATGAAGAATGACCATGATGTCGGAAGCCTCCTTGTCTCAAAGCACCACGCCTGGTGGAGAAGATGATGCACCCGGAGTTCATTTTCAGTTGTGTCCTATGTAGCATTTCGGTGGTGGGCCACATTACAAGGATGCACTCAGATTACGTCAGGCTATTAGTTATAGTACACTCAAGTACTGTGATGGAACTGCCTCGAATCATTAGGGATATAACCCTGGCATTAAGTGCTGTGTGGCTGCAAATGAAAAAGGCAAAGCTATAGTGATGAGGAACCAGACAGGGAACCCCAGGGGTTCAGTGAAAGGGTTTGTTCTAGGATTGGTCTACATGGGGTGCTGGGGATGACAGAGCTAGCTGTTTTTCATAGTTAAATGTGTCAAAGTTCACATTAAATGGCCACTTCCACACTGCACAACTTTAAGAATTGAAATAAAGTCCAAGCATGATGGCATGTGCCTATAGTCTCAGCACTCAAGGATCACAAGTTTAAGACCATTCTGGGCTACACAAGAGCTTGTTATAAAAAACTCATAACAATAACATTAGAAGACTTTAATTCACCATTTACATGTTTTCATGCTCTAAGATAGAAAGAACAAAAGAAGCACTGATTTGACTTTACAGATCTAATGACTTCTACAAGCCCATAAAATATAACAAACAAGATTGAAACACAAGTGACAGCCTGGGAGAAAATGTTTGCTACATGCTTAATGGTTAATGTACATGTCATATAAAAATCTCAGAGGCATACATAAAAAACTTACATCAGAGACAAACAAACCAAGTGTTTGTGTGTGTATGTGGGGGGGGGGGGCAGGGGAAATCAGTGGTACAATAGATTGAGCAAAAATGGGCAATTCGTAGAAGAAAAACCCCAAATGGCACAAACAAAAACCACTTGGAAAAAATGCTGAGTCACAGAGATCCCACATCAAAGGCAGAGAGCTCTTTCTCACGAGTAGAACAGTAACTTGGAAATGATGGACATTGTAAGCAAATGTGAAGAAATGGCCCTTTCTTCCAGTGTTGGGAGGAGAACTGGGTGACACACCTTCAGGAGAGAGTTGCACAGTTTCAATCAAAATCAGAAAGCAGCACCCTTCCTCTCAATAATTCCACTTGTATGAACTTTGCCATAAAATTTTTAGTGTCCCAGAAACATTTATATGTAAGTAAAAGGATGCATGTGTGAGAATACTGTGGTATTGGTTGTGCTAATGAAAACATATAAAGAAGCTAAAAGTTTTGCTATTGAATTATGGCAGTCTGATAAAGGAAAATTATGCAGCCACTAAAAATCAATATTCATTGACAGGGAAATAACTCCTAACAAATCATGGGGTGAAAGGGCCAGTAACAGGACAGTATGTATGGCATAATGATTATTGGAGACAAAAAACTTGTAGGTGTATACTTACTTGCATATGACCATTTGTGTTAAGCACATACATGTGTGATGTGTCAATGTAGGGATACTGTCTCTCCAGTTGATGTCTATAGTTACTCTTGTGGTGTGTGGCTGAAGGCAGCAGTATCAGCTTTCTAAAAAGAAATTAATTACATTAGTTAGATGTCCTTAAGTTAGTATCATCCAAGGATGGCTTAATAATTTACAAAGCTGTGGGAAAGCTGTGTGGAAATGGAGAGTGCAGGGGCCTGCAAGGTCGTTCATAGCCACAGATCTAAAAGTGAGTGGCATGGTAAGGGCTTGAGAGGATTTGTGGCCTTCAGCCAAGGGACACATCAGGTTACAAAATATCATTTTCCTTCCTTCCTCCTATCCTTCTGGGTTCCTCACTGTCTGACCCTGCTGGCCATCCTCAGGGCAGGAGGCCTTAGCAGCCACTGATCAGGGTCTGAGCAGAGGTTGGGTGGGGAAAGGCAGAGAGGTATCCAAGGGGCAAGTGAGACATGTTGTATGGATGTTTTTATGCCTTGTTCTTCTATCCTCTGTAAATTACTACTAATAAGCTCTGTTATGTTTGTTATTTTTATATGTAAAAATAATCCAGGTTTTAATCTTATTTTCGGAGCAGGAGCACTAATTGCATCCTCTGGCCAAGGCAAAAGAAAGTTGGGTTCTGTCTCTCACAAGTACTGAGGCTGAGTAGGGTGTCATCCAGAATTGAGTTCCCCTTTCTTTTCTAAGAGCCTTTGGTTTTGGGGGGTCTCCTTTAATCTCCCCCACTTCAGGGCCAGGTTGGTCTTAAGTGTGATGATTCCAATATCCTTCCCAGTGACCGGCAGCATGAATGCCCATGTCTATCCAGTGAGACAGAGAGATGCCTTGCTTCAGACAGCTTCAGCTACTTTTCTGAAGGCTGGGACAAAAATACCCTGTGTTAACAACATAAGGGAGGCAAAGTTGATTTTGACTCAGTTTCAGTCCATCAAAATTCAGAACATAAGGTGGTTGGTCACTGCACAGCTATAAACAAGCAGCAGAGAACACCACACAAAAGAGTCCAGATAATATACCCTGCTGTTCTGTTCCTGCTTCCTCCATCTATGGTCTCCTAGAGATGCCACAAACTCTGGCACCAGCAGAGAGCCATGTGGTCCATCCAGGACATGAACCTGTGGGGGTATTTCAGACTCAAAACATAACAGAGGCCCCTGAGAAGAGCCACAGGATCATACCCAGGTTGTGTGCCAACACGGCTTCTGAAGTTGCTGCCGTTGGGTCCCTTTTCTCACAGAGGAAGCCTAAGCTCTGGAGTGGGAGGACTCTGGATTTTTGACTGATTCAAGCAGTCATGTGGGTCCTGCAATTCTGCACTTGTTTCCATAAAGACTTTTTCTTAGAGAACAGACAGAATTGACTTGAGTGCCCCGTGGCATCTCCCTGGCCCAGAGCTGGTGTCTTTCAGTGACAATGTCTGCAAGACTTATCCATAAAATATGCCACACCTGCTGGCCTCCCTTGACCTACTGTGCACATCTCATGTCTACTGCTTTATAGATGCTCTTTCATGGGGCCTGGTGCTCCACAAGCTTTAGAAGCATTGCGTTCCATCACAGCATGTCACAGGATACCTTGAACTCCCATTGTGCTGCTCATTCAGCATGCAACACTCTCTCTGTGTTTCTCCTTCTTTTCCTTGCTCTCCTATTCCTTCTTTCTCCTTTCATGATTCTTTCATAACAGAAGGAAATGGAAGTCAAAGGAAGGAGAGAGACTGGTAATTTAGTATGCTGGCACTGAATCTGAATGCTCCTAAATTTGAATAGTAAGTTGAAATTACTGCTCAGAGTGAAGAACCCAAGACACAACACCTCCTTTCTGTAGGTGGTACTATCTTGGCCTTTCCTCCATGTCCAATAGGCAAGACCTGGAGGCATGTTCTTGAACCTCGGAGCCCTAACTTTCATGTCAAGGCTCATCTCAGTGTCCATGTCAGTGCGGGAAGATGGGCTTGCTAGGAAGTGTGGCTTAGCATTCCTGCAAGTAGGAGCAGGCTCAAGTCGACTTCAAGCATATTTCTATTGCAGCGGTTTGCTGTGACAATCATCAGCCATGGTCTCGTCTTCAGTAGCCACCAGAGACTTCAAACTCCTTCAGTCCCTCCGCATCTGGATTACATTATTCTGTCAGTGACGGGTGGTCAGCCTGTCCTCTGTACAGCTTTTCCTCCTACCACTCACTGGCCAGCAGACCTCCCCATTGTGATGCCTTCTTGCTATAACAGTCAGGGAATAAAGCTGCCTCCAGTCCTTTTCCAGGAGCAAGGTGTCTCAGAAATGGTCTTTGGCTTCCTTGTTGAGTAGTGACACAGATGACAGGCAGTTCCAGCATAAGGACATTCCAGAACAAGCATGTTAAAGAACCTTGATTCCAGAGTGCCTTCCTTGGACACTCCCAGTGACACCTGGTTCCATCGTTCCTCCCCTGGAACTTCCCCAGTTGTATCTCAGTTTTTATTTCCTATGTTACTTATTTCTGCTTCATTTATCACTTGGAAAGGGCATTTTTTTTGGTACTCTCTGAATCTCCGAATGTATCCTAAGTACTATGGAAATAGATAGCCTGCTAGCATCGAATAAACTCAGCTTCCAACCTTCTGCTATCCACCTTAGAACTGGCTTCCATCTTGTATGGAATTAAATTACTTTCTGACTGAAGGAAGAATTCATTATATCCATCTAGAAAAGTGGTCCACCCTTCCTGAATGACAGCATAACCCAGTACTTCTCATTTATTTTCAGTTTAGACAAACATGAGTATTTCTTTTGTTTTTTCGAGAGATCATGGCCTTGCATTTGTAATAAAAATGAAACACATGTGTTACAACATGAGTCAAAAAGTCAAAGCTGAACATACTTCTCTGCTTGGCAACATTCCCTTTCACTGCATACACAAGCATATATTTTAACAATCCAACAGTACAGCCATCTGACTCAAAAAATTAATAAAACTAGAAAATTATCTTTTTTTCTAAAGAAATATCCTCTTTTCACTCACAGTTATAAGGAAGACAATTAGATTATTTCTAAGCATCCCACACCACTGAGCATGTCCCTGTAGAGAGATCTCAGTGCTACCAGGGCGGATGGATGCTGTTACATGTTACTGTGAGCTAAGGCAAGCAGGTATGAGCATAAAACTCCACAAGTCGTGTCTCTAGTAGTCTATTCCCAATGTGATTTTCCTTTGCTTGAATCTTTGAGTTGTTTAACCAAAGCCCATAGTGATATTTTCCCTGTGTCTAAGGCTTAATGGGTAGAGAGATAAAGGGAAAACTATAATTCTTGGCCTTGGGACTGTAAGGAAAATGTATTAGTCATCTCAGGCTCACACATGGATGCTTACTTTGCTATGCTTGTTTCAAACACATTTTAACTCTGGTTTCTGAGTTGGTCTGGTGTTGGAGGTTTATAAGTGACCGGAAAGGATGACTAACTTCACTTCATATCAAAATGGCCATCTGTAGTAGAAAACTTAAGGATTTAAGCAAAGGAATCTGGAAATAAACTACTAGAGAGTTTATTTACTTATTTATTTGGGTTTTTTGAGACAGGGTTTCCTGTGGCTTTGGAGGTTGTCCTGGAACTAGCTCTTGTAGACCAGGCTGGTCTCGAACTCACAGAGATCTGCCTGCCTCTGCCGCCCTAGTGCTGGCACTAAAGGAATGTGCCACCACTTCCCAGCTTACTAGAGAGTTTATTGTGATACCTACTTACCTTCGCTTGACAGGGACATTATGAGGTCCAAAGGACAAGAACAGTTTTCCTTCCTACCATCGTGTACTTGTCCTTGGGACCCCTTAATGTTGCCTTCCTTCTTTTAAGCTCTAGGGGTGACTTGTCTTTCAGTAAAAGTAGGTGCATTTCAGCTTCCAGATGTGAATTGCATCACTTTTGTAATAGGAATCAAGAAGAGGCATTAAATATTGTTGTAGACCATCCCCAGTCCCAAACCTGGAGGAATGCCCAGCATTCTCAGTGGGAGTGACTGCAACTAAAGAAAGGGGTCACCTTTTCAATTTCTCAGGGTCAGTACCAATGGAGCAACCTCCCTCAACACTGACATTCTCTTTACCCTCCAAAAAAGGAGCAGTGAGTAGCCTGGAGCAGAGATGCTGTGGAGAAGTTTGGTGAGGCAGTACTATCATTCATCTTGATTAGCAGTGAAAGCAAGTCTCCAGAAGGGAAGGCAGAGTCATGTAATGGTTCTCTGGGAGACATGAAATTGAGTACCACTGCAATGGTCACTCCTGATCATTAGGCTCAGAGGGGGCCAGCTCTATTCTGAGGAGATTTAGAACCTGTCATTGGAGAAGGGAGCTTCATTTCAGGACAATGGGCTTTCTCATTTTCAGAGACAGATGATTATTCTTATCTAAGAACAGATGAAAAACTAGCTGATACCTATAACCAACTTAGTATCAGAGGTTGAATGTGTCCTTCCAAAATGTCTTAATCCCAGCTATACAGGATATGACTTTTTCTTTTGTTAAAAACTAAGGCCTTTTCAGAGTCAATCTTAATTCAGTATGATTTGTGTATTGTTAAAAGGGGAAATTTGAACACAGGCATGGAGGGAAATCTATGTGAAGAGATATAAGAAGTCTCCATGAGGTTCAAAGTGGAGATTGAAGTAAAGCATTTTCCCAGCCAAGGATTAGCAGAGTGGTCCAGCAGACCACCAAAAGTGAACCTGAGAATAGACCCTCCCTGGCCTTTGAATAAACCAAGGTGACACCATCATCTCAGACCACAGCCTCCAGAGCGCAGAGACAATACAGTCCTTCGCAGTAGTCTCAGACATTACTACCAGTGGTAAAGTAACTTAAAGAAACAGTTCAACACCGAATAACATGCTTCTGTTGTGTGGACTCGTGCTGTTGAGGGGTGGAGTAGAAAGGCTGTACTGGAAGCCATTGTTAAGGTCATAATCATGGTGACTGCTTGCCATGGAATCGTAGCCTGTGAGTGTAGGTGTCTTGAGGTGTGACCACAGCATGAAGGGTTTCATCATGGAAGCCTCAGTGTTGGCTGTGTGACTCTCTCGCTTTGTCCTTTTCCACACCATGTGGCTTCTCTCTTTCCAAACGTTACACCTGCTTCACAGCTCCCAGGGGTTTCTCAGCTGCCCTTTCAGTCAGAAATTATTGTAGTTTTCAGTCTCAAGCTAGCTAAATCCTTGATATTGTTATAACATTGGCCAAGAGCTTTCTTGTGGTTCGGGAAATTTTCACCATCAGAGAATAGCTACAGTTGCCTCCTCATTCCCATTGTCAGTTTTATTTATTTCTATTTATTTATTTATTTATTTATTTTGAATGTTCCACTTCTACAGAGCTGTGGATCATTAGAATAGACGAGGAGTACTATGGTGTTTGCGTTTAGTGGATCTGTTTTGAGGTAATCTATTTTCATCGCACCAAGAGCTAGGCCAGCAAGTTAGCAGGAAGAAAAAATATTAAGGGCAATGCATTTTCATTTACGTAAGGCACGGGCTATCCCACGTGCTGGTTTTTATTTATTTATTTATTTAAATGGGAAAGTGAAAGCTGTGACTGAAGCTTTGCTGAAGAAGACATGGGAAGGAAACTAATGTAAAAACAAACAGATGCTGGTGAAATGATCTCTGGGAGGCTGGGAAGCTGGTCCACTTTACTCTCATCTTTTTCACCTTCTAGTGAAGTGCCACCCACTTTTTTTTTCATTTCATTTCAGACTGTCTTCCAATACACCATCTGTCTGCTTCATCTGAAAGAGCTCACAGACAGAGTAGAAAATAGGGTAAGATAAAGGAGGCCAAATTGTGCTAGAGGGATTTAATGGAGGTCAGCTGTCCCCTGCCCTGCTGCTTTTCCCACTGCTTCAAATTGATGCCCATGCTGCCCAAGTAGCCTTCTAGAAACAATCTCCACAGTTCTGAGGACACAGGCTTCAGGTTAGGATCCCCTCCTAATATGGCTGAAGTTTCTCAGTGTTGAAGAAAGCAAAAAGGCCTGTGCACACACAGGTGAGAAAATGGTGGGCTTGAAAAGCAGCTTAGGCTCAAGTGAGGGAGTGGAGCTGGCAGCCTGTGACGTTCCCGAAAATGTGGCTGTTCTACAGGAATGGCCATCCGTGGATCTGACTCCTGTACCACAGTGATCTTAGTACCTTCTTCATTTCACCTGTGCTAGTTTCTATAGCTATTCATTCACTGTCTCTAAACATAACCACTCAGGGTTTTATGTCATCTCATTGTGGTGAATTAAGCATCCTCATCTGGAAAGTTGTTTTCGTGTACTGGCTCCATTGAAGGATTCACCCTGTTTGTTCTTTATCCTCCATGGATCTCACCAGTTACATCAGCCTCTAGAACATCATCTGTCTGTGGATACAGCCATAAATAAGTAAAGACTCTCTTCTTAAATGTCTGATGCCTGGAGTTATGCCTCTTAGAGCTGCATTTACATTTCCAATCAGGACATCACATTGAATATTCATCGTGAGCTTTTCATCAGCTATCAATATAGTCTTTTGATGCACTGCTGGGGCCAGCCCCTAGTTTCTTCCACCCAGCAGTGATTGGGACTTTCATGTTCTCCTTAAATTGCTATACTCACTTTTACAAATTGCATTATTTTTCTTTTATGTCTAACCTCTAATTTATGCTGGTCCAATTGCCTTGTCACAAATACCCTTTAAAGATATTACCTATCTACTGTTTTTTGTTATTGTTATACTTACCACATTCAATCAATGCTTTTTTAAAAAAATTCCTTTCTTTCTTCCTTTTTTTTTTCTTTTTTAGATTCATCAGCCACAGAGATGAAGGAACTTCTCAATCTCCATGATTTATTTGAAATGTCCAGAGTAGAGGAATCTATAATGATACTGAAATGCAGATTGAAGTAAAGATCAGAGGGAGACACTTAGCAAACAATAGTGACAATTACAGAAACAAAGAGAGAGGCAGGGAAAGGCATCCCTGCAGGCTGAGAATTAATTGAACAGGGAAAGCCACAGATGGACAGGTGAGCATTTTCCACTCCCCAGATGCCATCAGGTCCACAGCTAGCCCTGCTTCCTGACTTTAAAGTGAGGCTTGGAAAGACAAAAAAGGAAGAAAAGAAAAGGGAAGGAAGGGAGGGAGGAAAGGGAGGGGTGGGGAAAAGCCATCTATTAACACATTTGTTGTTTCTCATTCCTAAGGAAAGTGCTTGCATAACATTTAGGTATCTTTTGAAATCTGCACACGCACTTCCTACCTGCTGTGCTCACTCTCAGAACCCAGAGCTGTTGTCATTAAGGAAAAATAGCAACCTTTGTTCTCTCCCCCAGGCACAATATACTGTGCCAGCTTGGTTTTTGTTTCCAAGAAGAAAACAAACTCTCTCTCTCTCTCTCTCTCTCTCTCTCTCTCTCTCTCTCTCTCTCTCTCTCTCTCTCTGTCTGTCTGTCTCTCCCTCTCCTCCCTCCCTCTCTCTCCTCCTCCCTCTCCCTCTCTCTCTCTCTCTCTCTCTCTCTCTCTCTCTCTCTCTCTCTCTCTCTCTCTCTCTCTCTCTCTCTCCAAGCCTCCCATGTCCTTTCTCTCTTTCCTTTTGTGCACTTTCGAAAGACACACTATTACTGTGGCTCACGAGACAAGATTTCCTTTCCTGTATTTTCAAGTTCTTCATGATGACATGAAGCCACTTTCTGTAATGGATGGTTTTCATGCTTGATGTGACAGAGGCATCTTTGAAGCAGACATTTCCATCAGAGACAGGGAAGAAGTGTGGCCAACCTTTGGGCACATAGGCAAGTCTGAAAGGACTAGTCAAGTCTCTGGGCTTTTAAAAACCAGATTGGAAATCAGAATTATCGATTTTATACTTTTCGACTTAGAGTGAATTTTATATTCTCAAACTTTATATCATTAAATATATCATACAGGCTAGAGTTATGACAAAAGTATGTTCAGATAGGATGTAGAAAGCTGTCAATGTTTATGGAAATGTAGTATTTCAGTTGCAGAATATTAACATTCAGTTCTTTTTGTGGTTGCTGCTCAATTTGAGAGCTGTCTTTAGCCGCAGGGATAATCTCTGAACATCCTAGGTGTATAGGAAATGATATTGGGTAGTTAGGCAGAGATTAGTAGCCTTGGAGTCCACTGAGGATAGACCCTCCTTAATGGACAGCTTTAGACCAAACCTCCCATTTCCTTGTTAACATTAGAAAGAGGAACATCACAACTGCACCACTTAGGCTTCCCAGTCAAAATAATGGACACTTCTGGCCTTGAATGGAGATGTAACTTTCTGATCTGCTCCAAAGATTAGAACATTATATTCTATTGTCTCCTCCTTTTAGAGTTAATTCACCTGGGTCTGTCAATCACCTGGCCAGGAGACTGCCCCACATGAAAACAATTCATGTGAAGAAGTGCTAGGGAAATTGAGAAACAATTATCCTTTTAGTGAGGTAATTTACTTATCCTTACCAGAAACCCTTCCTTTAGTGTTACCATTTACAGACCTTCCACACGGCAGCAGTGCTATCCCCATCCACCTTTTGAGTTCTAACAATAACAACTACAAAAACAGCATATCTTTTCCTTGTCATTTTTCTCGCTTTCTCTTTCAGATACTGTCCAAATGTTTAAGCATTCTTCCTGTGACTCTGGGCTTTCTCACTCTTTCTCTAAAGCTCCCCTCCCCTTGGCCATACAGCTGCTTGCAGAACCCCATTGCTAACATGGCAGCTTTCTCTTACCCTAATTCAAAAGGACATGCGTTTTTCTTCTTTATCCCATCTCTGTCCTCCTAGAAGTTGCTGAGATTACAGCTTGCCTACCTTGTTGTTTTTCTCTCAAAACTCCAGTAAAATTATCCACGAGCCTCCTATTTAGTCCATTTAAAATTTATTTTGAAGACTAAGAACACAAAAGGGAGCCACAATTTCTAAGGTAGCAGTAACACAGATTCCCTGTGTGACTCTAAATCCTAAGATGAGTGGTCACAAAGGGCTTCACAACCTGATCTGCAAACATAGCTGCAGATGGCTTGCCTTCCTTGATCTCTCCTTTTCCTGTGGCTGTATTAGCTTTCACCCTATGTCCTAAGCTCTGTCACCTTCTTAAAGGCCTTGCATTTGTATAGACCAAGCGTGCTCACCACAGTCCTATTTCCTTTTCTACCTACTACTCATTCTTTCACTTTCTTTTATAGCCAGATGTTCTATCCACACCGCCCATCTAGCTTGCTTCCCTCCCCTGGTATATTGTATCTTTTACCAATGTAAGATTTCTTTATTCTTTGATTTATATTATTGTTCTATTTTGCTATACTAAAGTCACTATCTTTCATAGTTACTGTGTGAAATATCTTTCCAAGAGACATGTTTTCCTTCTGGCTTGCAGCAGGCTTCAAGTTTTTCCTTCTTTCAGCATGAGATTCCTGAAGAAAATCCAATGTCTGATAGCTAAAGGGAAGGACCACTGCAAAACATGGACAGCATGAAAGAAAAAAACAAAACAAAACAACCAAAAGACAAAAAACAAGTCACACCAAACCAACCAACCAACCAACCAACCAACCAACCAACCAACCACAAAACAAAACAAAAAACCCAGAATACAATGTGCCTGGAACTTATTTTCTTTATCATTAAGGGTATGTTTCTGCCTCAGGTGTACATTTCCTTCATAAAACTGTTCTGTTCTAGGTATCTTTTGGACTGGAGCCATGTCTTATATAATTTATGTTTCCCCTCTGTTGTGATCATAACATTTGTTCTTTATCATTAGAGATCATTGCCTCATCAGGAACACAAAGGTAGGTGCATCATAAGTACTTAGAAAACACGTGAAAAGTAAAGGCTGGTGAAGGCCACTGGAAAGATGGGCCTGCTCAGGTGAGGCTTTGCTGCTGACCTAGTCTAAGTCATAACTGCTGGCACTACTAGGCAGAGGAGGAAATGGAAGTCCTGTTAAGATTTCTATGGCCAGAGAAGATGCTAATTTATCACTCTTGTACTGCTTTCTAATAGTAAGAAAATAAATACAATAGGCATCCGTATTTCACATGTGCTTTTCTTTCTGCTCTCTCAGACTCTAATGATGTCACACACTTAAGATTCCAAGTCTTCACGATGGCTCATTCTTCCACCCTATGCGATGCTCTTTCTCATCCTTACTAGTTTCCTTTATTCTGAAGTCTCCTCCATCTTATGTTAACATAGCCACTTCTGATTTTTAATACTATGGTTTGCATGAACACTCTTCTGTATCGTATTCATTTTCTCCTGCTTCTTAGCTGTCAGATCTCTTGAATAAAAATGATTGCTTTCCCAGAATGCCATTTTCTCTTCTTGCCTACATTTTGGATGAGTGATTTTTATGTTTTGTTTTTTATCATGGCTTATTGTTGCTGTTTGATTTATAATTTTATTATTCATGTTCTACTGAATAAAAATTTTAAATATTCAAGGGAAAAAGTAACCCTGTTATGCCAAGGCCATGTAAGTCCCCTCCTCCTACTAGGATGGGGAGACAGACATCTGACTTTTCTTTTACTGTGCCTCTGTAAGCAGCATGGTGTTACTGCTAAGTGCTCATTAGAAGTTGCAACTTTTCCTTTAAAACTGTATACTTCTTGAAATTTATAGTTGCCTTAGAAATCTGTTTCTGAATACAAGGATATTGTCTACAGAATCGGAAAAACTCCTTTCAGACCAGACTTCTGTCTGTAACCCTGCCTGGGAAAGGCCCTTTAATGAGGACACAAAAAGGGAAGGAAGGTGGACCCAGCTCACTTGGAAGAGCACATGCTGTGAAAAAGCATGAGGACCCGAGTTCAGTTCCCACTGCCCTTGTAAAAAGCTAAACACACAGCGTACATCTAGTCAGAGAAAGGCAAATCCTAGAGCCCATTGGCCAGCCAGCTTAGACAAATTGTTGAGTTCTAGACTCAGTGGGAGACTCTGTCTCAAAGAATAAGTTGCTGAGGAATTGAGGAAGATCCACTGTTGATTTCTGGACCACACACACACACACACACACACACACACACACACACACACACACACACACGCTTGTGCCCCTGCACTCACTGGTTCGTACACTACACTCACACGAACAGATACACTCACATACACCACAAACACACATATACACAAAGGAGGTGGGGGCTGGAGAGATGGCTCAGTCAGAAAACTGAGTGGCTTACAAACCTGAGGAGCTGAGTTTGATGTCCAGAACCCCAATAACAAACAAGCAAACAACAACAGAACCCCCCCCCGCCCCCGCAAAAAAAAAAACTGGTTGTAGTGGTATACACTTAAAATCCTGTCATAAGGGAAGACTAAGTAGGCTGACCTCTGTGGCTTCTTGGCCTGCAGCCTGGCTTACTTGGAATGTGCCAAGCTGGTGAGAGACCCTGTCTCAAAAAGTAAAGGTGGACAGCTTCTGAGAAATGACATTCTAAATTGTCTTTTGCTCTTTACAGGCTCAAACACACACGTGTGTGTGTGTGTGTGTGTGTGTGTGTGTGTGTGTGTGTGTGTGTGTGTGTGTGAGAGAGAGAGAGAGAGAGAGAGAGAGGGAGAGAGAGAGAGAGAGAAAAAAATACACAAAGTCAAGTTTTCTATTGTGCCATTTTACTTTGCTCAAAAATCGTGGGGTTCAATTTTGTAATGTATGCATAAATAAATGGCTTAAATGTGAGTGAAGACCAGAAACCTAGACAGGAGACTGAGAGAGTAAACGGAGGTGCTAACAGAAGGATCAGGCAATAGACACATGTACCATTAGGGGCAGAAAGGTGACTAGGGGCAGATAAGGGCAGTGGGGTGGGGGGATGGGGGGAGAATCTACTAAAGAATACTGTTTAAAACTGTGCTGCTCGGTTTCTGTCAACTTGATCCAAATCTAGATACACTAAAGAAGAGGGAACTTCAACTAAGGGATTGCCTCCATCAGGTTGGTTTGTGGACATGTCTGTGGGCATTTTCTTGATTGCTAATTAATGCAGAAGGGACCAGCTCATTGTAGGCAGTGCCATCCCTGGACAGGTGGGTCTAGACTACATAAGAAAGGTAGCTGGGCTAGCCAGAAGTAAGCCAGTAAACAGCTTTCCTTCAAGGTCTCTACTTTAGTTCCTACTTCCAGGTTCCTGTCTTGTCTTCCTTCATTAATGGGATGTAACCTGTAAGGTGAAATGAACCATTTCCTTCCCGAGTTGTTCTGGGTAGTGTGTTATCCCCCCATCAAGAAGCAAGGAGTCAAGACTGTGCTGGAGAAACCACAGAATCAGGTGACCTGACCAAGTGAGAGCATATGGATCCCAGTCATAAAGTTGGGGAACAAGCACTGGGCCGAAGCAAGGCTTCTGAAGAATGTGGATGTCAGTTAGGAAGCCTGAGAAGTCTATGGGGCCTGGCAGTGGAACCAGTATTTATCCCTAGTGCACAAACAGATTTGGGAGCCCATTCCTGATGGAGGGATATTCTCTCAGCCCAGATACATGGAGGAGGGCCTAGGCCCTTCCCCAAATGATATGACAGACTTTGATGAACCCTCATGGAAGGCCTCACCCTCCCTGGGGAGTGGATGGCAGGTAAGATGGGGGGGGGTTCAGTGGGGGGTATGAGAAGATGGGAGAGAGATGGAACTGGGATTGATATGGAAAATAAGATTGTTTCTAAATTAAATAAATAAATAAAAATTTAAAAAACAAAATTTTAAAGAAGGCACAAAAAAGAGAAGCAAACAGGAACAAACATGCTGTATGTCGATTTTAAAAATGCACACAAACAACAAAAGTGGATTGAACTCAGCTGGTTGTATTTGGGTATTTGTGCACACACGTATGCACAAATGTATTTAATAATAATAGCCGGAGAAGAAGAGACTATCAATCTGAGAGTGGAAGGGACATGGAAAAAGTTGGAGATAGGGAACTTAGGAGGGACTTGGGGAAGAAAAGAGAAGGGGGAAGTGATATAATTATACTTTAATTAAAATGTATAAAAGTTAATACATAAAAATTAATACATAAAGGAAAAACCAAAACTAAAACAGACCTGGATGAGAATAAAAAAATAAAGAGAACTTATGAGGAAAAACCTAGCCAAAGATTAACAGGAAACAAAACAAAAGGGCAAACCCACCACACTCCTCCCTCAGGGACACATTGATCAGTTTGTATGTTGTTGTTTTAATGCTAAAGCCACCACAAGCTATTATTCTCATTGTAATCAGGAATTTGTCATGTAACATTTTTTCTGTACTTCCTTTGAAACTTATCTTCTTAATTATAATAATACAATTGCTATACAATTGAATACAAAAGGTCTTATATTTTAATTTCTAAATGAAGTGTAAAAGGGACAAGGAGGGATTTATATAGAAATTTGTTATTAGCAATTATACGTTTTGAATTATGGCCATAAAATTGGCATTCATTTATATTTTAAATAAGGGCAGATTTTGTGCTTATGGATATTTATACAAGTATTTAGAACACTATATAATTCACATGTTCAGTGACTTTTTTTGTTTGTTTTTAATAAGAAAAACCACGGACAACCTCAGCTTCTTTGACATGGGATCGCCTTGTACTTGGACATTTCTGTAACAGGCAGAATGTATCTAGTCCTTCTATCTGCAAAATCACAAACCAACAAATCTCTTGCAGTCAGTGGCCCTGGGTGCAACCCCAGGCTACATTTGCTGACAAAAATCAGGTTTGTACAGATATTTCTCACCCCCCCCCATTGTTGCTGTTGGTTTTTTTCAAGATGGGGTTTCTCTGAGCAACTGTCCTGGAACTAGCTCTGTAGACCAGGCTGGTCTTAAACTCACAGAAATCCACCTGTTTCTGCCTCCCGAGGGCTGAGATAAAAGGTGTGTTCCACCACCCAGCTGGGATTTATCATTTCTATAAAAATATAAATCACTGATAATAGTAAAGGGAGAGAAGGATGGGCATTTAGTTTCTAAGAAAAGAATAATTTGAAGAGAGGTGATAGACTTATAAAATTGTTGACCCTAGGAAACAAATACTGGATTTCCAGAGAACAGGAGGAAATTTATCATTTAAACCACGACAGTCAAGTATTTTGTCGAAGAAACAAGAGATTAACTAATGCAGGTGGCATACCTTCTTAATGAGTGGCATCTCTCTTGCATGTGTAGGGTGTCCCCCCCCCCCTTAGCAGCTAATGGGCTAGAGGATACATGGTAATACCTGGAAGCACATAAAGGGTGGGATTATAAGCAAGGCATGGTGGCTAGTGAATGGTTTCAATATGGCCAATCAGACTTGCGGCTGAAGCTCAGTTGTCTCCACAGAAATAACTTGGCCACATAAGGGACGAATTAAACTGGGAAAGATGTGTGGCCTAGGGTTGACTGCTAATTTGGATGGAGAAGTAGAAAAGGGGCAGGAGGAGACGTCTGAGGTGGACCAAGCAGTACAAACCAGCCCTATTGTAAGCATCAACAATGGGATGATACACAGTGGTGCAACAGCGTCGACCCAGGATGAGTTGACTGGAAGGCCCATGAAGAGTAACTGTGGATTGTGGGCTAGATGGGGTAGTATCCTCCATATATGACACTGTGCCTAACACTGCTTTTGACAAAATAATTGATACAAGTGGTAGGATCTCTTTTAGTGCTATATTGGACCTTGATAACATTTCATTTTTTAGTATCTCCTTGGCAATGGAAAACCAATTTTATTTGCTTAAAGAGCAGTGAATCCTCTAAGATCTTTCCCACCCACTCTAAAAAGCTTTTTCATGTTTTTTTTTTTTTTTCCAGATTTGTGAAAGGATCTAGAAGAATAGTAAAATTAGCAGCTAGGGAGTTTGAATGACGGTTCCTTGTGTGAGTGGAAAGGGTACTCACAGGAGCTGTAAGGTTGTTGGATGAAAATACCAGAACCACGTTTAGGCTGCTTCCAAGATCCCAAGGTTCCTCAATGCACAAAATCTATTATCACTACTGATGGTTCCATGCCAGAACTAGATTGTAACTCCTTATTGCTAAAGGCACTACACAGTTTGGCTAGACAACAGGGAGAAATCAGCTGAGGTGTGATCTCAAAGTTTTGCTCTGAAGATTTACTGCAAAGTGCCTGAAGGTGGGTTCCTGGGGATAATTGGCACTAACAATCCTTCCTTATCATAGACTCTGCATACTATAGTGCTGACATACCAGGTAGCATGTGTCAACAGATATAATAATGCCATGAAAGTAATGGGTACAACCAATTGCTTTCCAGTTGTATTTAAGGTTCACTCCACAGGAATGGATATATGTCAAGTACTTTCAGTTAGGGCAAAAGCCCATGACTTAAGGAGGTCATAGGACCCAGCAACTACTATTGTTTTGTTGAGTGATTGTGATGTGCCCATCAAATTGCCTTCTAGACATTTCTATTATTCCCATAGATTATGCTATTGTCAGTCTTGGTTAGTCATGGAGGGATTTTTTTTTTTTTTTTTTTTTTTTTTTTTTTTTGTGCAATGAGGAACTTCTCGAGTTCCCAAGAAGAATTGATATTTGCTGTGGCATAATGATCCAATACTCAGTCACAAACGGAGGAAAAGGGTGGAAGAAAGGCAGAGCTGGACAGAGGGGTTGAGAGCTGAGAAGTTATTTCCTCTGAAATGAAACATTCTCCGAGGAGGAGAGGAGACTCATAAGACTCAGAAAACTCATGAAACTTCAAATCCCAGGAAGTTCACAAAACTTATAAGGCTCAGAAGCTAAGAACTTACAAAATCCACAAGGCTACTCTGCAAGATGATAAAAAAAAAAAAAAAGTAGACAGTGTTGGGGAGAGTAGACTCTTAGCCAGTCGAGCTGCCTGAAAGTTGTGCTGGGAGCTTCAGATATGCCCTTTTCTGAGTCATCACCTATGTGAGGGTGGGCGTTTCATTATGAAGCTATCTTTGGATCACCAGTGTTTCTATAACAGCCACTCACCTACCTTCCAGGAAGTAATCCCAAAAAACTCACAAATTCACTAAGCTAGACTTGGGTGCAATTATTTTTTGTTTGCGTGTCATTAATGCCATACCTGGGGTGAATAGACATTTGTTCATTTATACCTAAGGACACACACACACACACACACACACACACACACACACACACACACACAGACACACACACACACACACACACACACACACACACACACACACACACACACACACACACTGTTGTATACTAAAGTGTCCTTTAAGCAATGGCATTGTGAGAATCTAGTAGTATGCTTTTTTCTTCTTAATTTTCTGCAGTCTTTAATTTTCTTTCTTTGTTTCTTTCCCTCCTTCCCTCCCTCCCTCCCTTTTTGTTTGGGGGGATTGAATTTTCTGTCTTTCTTACGCTTATGTTCCTTCTTCTCTGGTGCTTAGAACTGTGTCTAGCACTTAACGAGTGATTTGTGAGTATGTATGGAATGAACATGTCTTTAGCACATGATGAGTGATTTGTAAGTGTGTGTGGAATGGACATTTCTGTCTCCTGTGCAGTGCATGATCTCTACAGTCTGGTTGAGCAGGGTGCAGAGGGAGAGGGGGGCTAGGCTCTAGTTTCTCACCTTTGCCACCAGCCTCTCCTTTGCATGGAGCCAATCCTTGCCTGTTCCATGGCTGTTTCCGTTCCCTAAGAAGTTATGATTAGAAACCACCAACAGAAAGTGTTTGTGGGGTTAGCTGACTTTAATGATGATTTTATGGAGAAAGCATAGAGGAAAAGAAAATAACTTTAGAGCAAGCAGTAGTCCCATCATTCTTAAGACTGGATTTCTTTGTTTCCAGGAAAACTCATGCTCCCTGGTTCTCTCTTCTACCTCTCTCCTTTCTATGCTCCTGTCTGATGCTTTCTTTTTTCTATTTTGAGAAGTTAAATTTTCTTCTCTTGCCTCAGGGAGAATGTTGCCTTTCCTTCAAAGCAGTGGTTCTGCCAACACCTGGCTCTGGGATGAAGAGTGGAACAACCACAGTCACAAACACTTCTGCGACACCATTTCCCCCTGATAATCCTGGAACCAGTTGCTAATATTTTCCACACACCATTACCTCTATTATTCTGTATTCACTATTAGAGAAGAAAATTAAGGTCAAGGAAATTACTCTGTCAAGTAAAAGAAAGTCTGACAGGCTTCAGATCTGTCTTCCATGAAAATTAATACTCATGGTACAAGAAAAGACTATTTCTTTCCACCAAATTCAATGTTTTTCATTTTCTTTATAAAATTTATCTTATTTACTTATTTATTTTGGTGTGTGTGTGTGTGTGTGTGTGTGTGTGTGTGTGTGTGTGTGTGTGTGCGAGCACCATATGTATCCAGGTACCCATGAAGGCCAGAAAAGGTATTAAGTCCCCTGTAGCCAGAGTTGCATGTGGTTATGAGCTACCTAATGTGGGTGCTGAGAACTGAACTCAGGTTGTCTGCAAGAGCTGTAAGCACTCTTAACCACTGAGCCATCTCTATAGCACACTTCTTTTCATGTTCTGACTATTCCAAGGTATGTGGTATCTTTTTCTTAAAGTAGGTTATTATTTATCTATGTTTACTTTATTACCATTTCCAGTTACTTAATTCTTTCCCCTTGCAAATACACGGAAACATTACCTGCCCTCGCCCTCTCCAGCTCTAGTCGTTTTATGAGTAGTTGAGCTATGAGTTCTAGGATACACATTTTCACTCTTGACAATTTACAGTTGATGGTATCTAACTGGCACTACACATGTTGAGTTTGCTATTTACAGTGAATTTTTAAAGTGTGTGGAAAATGTGACATTGAAACAAAAAGATCTTGTGCGCAAGGATGTGACTGGGAAGGAAGGAACAGACAGCAGGGCAGACACTTGGTGCTGATGAAGCAGATGCTCACTGGCGGGGAAACAACCACAATTATATGATACTTTTCTGGTGCTGAGACAAAATATCATGACCAAAAGCAACTCATAGAAAGAGAGGTTTATTTATGGTTCCAGAGAGAGAGGGAGGAAGGGAGGGAGGGAGAGAATCTATAATGGGGGGGGGGGGATGGCAGCAAGTGGCCTGAATGGGAAGCTGGTGGGTCAATCTCAACCATATAAGGGAAACAAAGAGGGCAAACAGGAAGTGGGGCCATGCTATGAACCTCAGAGGCTGCCCCCAGTGAGGTGTTGCCTTCAGCAAGGCCCCCTTAAGGGTTCCATATTCTTCCCAAACTGTTTGTGTGTGTGTGTGTGTGTGTGTGTGTGTGTGTGTGTGTGTGTGTGTGTGTGTAGGGGGGAACCAAGTGTTTAAGTACATGAGTTCATAGGGGCCATTTCTCACTCAAATCAAAACATTCTGGCCCTAATCTCATAGGCTCATGACCATAATAAAAAAGAAAAAAAAATGCATTTAGCCAAACATTAAAAATCCCCACAGTATTTAAAAATTTATAAATTATTTTTGTTTTGTTTGTATGGGTGTTTTGCCTGATATATGTCTGTGCACCATATGTGTGCAGTGTCCACAGAGGCCATATGAGGACATCAGATACCCTGGTGCAGGAGTTAAAAACTGTTGTGAGCCACCATGTTGGTGGATCAAACCTGAATCCTATGGAAGAGAATTTCATGCTCTCAGCTGCTGAGCCATCACTCAAGCCCCCAAAGTCCCCATAGTCCTAATAGTCTCTGCACTGATCGAAAGTCTCCTTGGATGACATTTTGCAGCAGCTATTGTTTTCTAGGAGCAGGAAACCCTTTGGGCTGTCTTTTACAAGTAGAAGGCTTAGTGGGTGGAGCCTGCCAGGAGAACAGGAACCTTTGTTCAATGGAGCTAATTTCCATAATAATTACAGCCTCCTCTTGAGCAAAGGGCTTTGGTTGCAGGATTAACTTCCTGTGCTCTTTTCCTTTCCAAATTGTGTTATCATCGATTAAGTATTCATTGCCCCACTTGTTGCTTCAGTGGAGACATGTATAAGAGTAATCATTAATAACCATGCCATAGACTTAATGTTATGCTGGCTTGACTTTTCCTCCATGAAAGAGATTAGTTCATCACTTTCAAATTTAGCTTCAGGCAAGTTCTTAGGACAGAGGTAGAAAGCAGACAGATTCTATGCCAAAATATCAGAAGAATGGCCTCTAGTCCAGTTGCTAGAAAAGTCCTTGCTTCCATCTGAAGCCTCATGATGTGGAATTTCATTGTTTTCTTTACTCACTGCTGTCTTCCAGACTCCTGCTAGAAAAGCTCAGCTTACAGCAAAGAAGCAGCCAAGTGTTCTATGGAAGTTAAGGAAGGCCCAGCCAGAGGTGAGGTTCAACTATGTGTCTTCCACCACTTCAAGATACAGTGGTCTATCACACGTGTGCCAGTCGTTGTGAGAGAAGGAGCTATTGCTGAATCAATCCCTTGAAACAGATGGAGTTTAAAATAATCTCAAGGTCAGAACATGGCAGTTGTACAATATAAACACAATTTAATTGAAACAATTTTTTCTTTTTAATTTTTTATTTTAGAGGCACTCATTTACATATCTATCCCCCTATTCCCTCACCCTCCCATCTTCCCATGTTACCCCCAAGTCTCCCAAACCCCCAACCCCCTACTCCTCCCCAGGGATAGTGAGGCCCTCCATGGGGGACTGTCAATGTCCATCATACCATTTGGGGGAGGGCCTCCTTGCTGTATCTGAGCTGCAATAGTATTCCTCCAAAGGGAATGGGCTCCCAAAGTCCATGTGTGCTCTAGGGATAAACACTGATTTCACTGTTAAACTGTCTTGGCCTCCTAGCTGGCACCCACACTCAGAGGGCTTACATTGTGTAAATGTACCACATTTTCTCTATCCATTCTTCAGTTGAGGGGCATCTAGATTGCTTCCAGGTTGTGGCTATTACAAATAATGCTGCTATGAACATAGTTGAACAGATGTCCTTATTGTATGAATGTGCATTCTTTGGGTATATGCCCAAGAGAGAAATTGCTGAATCTTGAGGTAGACTGATTCCCATTTTTCTGAGAAACTGCCATACTGATTTCCAAAGTAGTTGTACAAGTTTGCACTCTCACAAGCAATGGAGGAGTGGTCCTCTTTCTCCACATTCTCTCCAGCATAGACTGTCATTGGTGTTATTGATTTTAGCCATTCTGATAGGAGTAAGATGATATCTCAAAGTTGTTTTGATTTGTATTGCACTGATGGCTAAGGATGTTGAGCACTTTCTTAAGTGAGAATTCTCTATTTAGTTCTGCACTTCACTTTTTAATTGCATTGTTTGGTGCTTTGGTGTCGAGCTTCTTGAGTTTATTGTATATTTTGGTAACCATCCCTCTGTCAGATGTGGGGTTCTCTATTTAGTACTGTACCTCACTTTTTAATTGGATTAGTTGGTGTTTTGGTGACTAGCTTCTTGAGTTCTTTGTATATTTTGGTAATCAGCCCTCTGTCAGATGTGGGGTTGGTGAAGATCTCTCCCCATTCTGTGGGCTCCCATTTCGTCTTGCTGTGTCCTTTGCCTTACAGAAGCTTCTCAGTTTCAGGAGGTCCCATTTATTAATTGTTGATCTCAATGTCTGTGCTACTGGTGTTATGTTCAGGAATCGGTCTCCTGTACCAATTCATTCGAGGGTACCACCTACCTTCTCTTCTAGGAGGTTCAGTGTGGCTGAATTTATGTTGTGGTCTTTGATCCATTTGGACTTAAGTTTTGTGCATGGCAATAGATATGGATCTATCTGCAATCTTCTACATGTCTGAATCCAGTTTATGACAGCACCATTTGTTGAAGATGCTTTCTTTTTTCCATTGTATAACTTTAGCTTCTTTGTCAAAAATCAGGTGTTTGTAGGTGTTTTCAATTCGATCCCTTTGGTCAACCTGTCTACTTTTGTGCCAATACCAAGTTGTTTTTAGGATTATGGCTCTATAATAGAGCTTGAAGTCAGGGATGGTGATGCTTCTGGAAATTTGTTTATTATACAGGATTGTTTTGGCTATCCTGGGTTTTTTTGTTTTTCCATATGAAGTTGAGTACTGTTCTTCCAAGGTCTGTGAAGAATTGTGTTGGGATTTTGATGGGAATTGCATTGAATCTGTAGATTGCTTTTGGCAAGATTGCCATTTTTACTATGTGATCCTACCTATCCAAGAGTATGGGAAATCATTCCATTTTCTGGTATCTTCTTTAATTTCTTTCTTTAAAGACTCAAAGTTCTTACTAGACAGGTCTTTCACATGTTTGGTTAGTGTTACCCCAAGATATTTTATGTTGTTTGTGGATATTGTGAAGAGTGATGTTTCTTTCATTTCTTTCTCATTGTGTTTGTCATCTGTATATAGTAGGGCTACTGATTTTTTTTTTAGTTGATCTTGTATCCTGCCACTTTGATGAAGGTGTTTATCAGCTGTAGGAGTTTCAATGCAGAATCTACCAGAAATTCAAAGAAGAGCTAATACCATTACTCCTCAAATTGTTCCACACCATAGCAGCAGAAGGGACATTGCCAAACTCTTTATATGATGCTACAATTTCGTTGGTACCCAAGCCACACAAAGACACATCTAAAAAAGAGAATTACAGACCAATATCCCTCATGAACATCGATGCAAAAATATTCAACAAAATACCGGCAAATCGAATCCAAGAACACATCAGAGAAATCATCCACCATGATCAAGTAGGCTTCATCGCAGGAATGCATGAATGGTTCAACATACGAAACAAATTTTTTTCTTTCTGTGTGCCTTGCATTTGGTAGAATCTTAGATTTGAAGAAACCATTATTGCTAGTGTTATTAGTCAGTAAAAGTGATATAGTTTCTTCATATAGTATCTTACTTGGTTCTCTAACAAATCTCTATGGTACTTGCTTGTTTATTTTTGACTTTTCATCTTCTAATACTTTTCATGACTCTGGGAAGCCAGGATTTCCACTTGGTTAACACTGGGTTCTGTGAGAGACCCTATCTCAAAAGATAAAGAGTGACTGAGAAAGATACCTGGTGTCAATCTTTAGCCTTTAGATGCATATACACACACACTTACATGTGCACATATCTACCCCACGTACTTACAATATAATATGATCCATGGTTAGGTAATATATAACCATATGTAAATTATAATGATATTCGCCATCTATGTTGCAACTGAAAAAAACTGAAGCTCAGAGACTTTAAGTGTGTTGAACAAGTACATGGACTGTAAGTAACAGAGTTGAGTCTTGAGTCTTATCTTAGAAAAATGTGAGGACTCCATCTATCTATGAAAATCATGACGAATCTTATTTAACACATGATCTCTCTGAATAAGTACCCTAAGTGTACCTAGGCATTTTACCAGACTCATTCTGCTTCTCTCTGGCCCAGTGTAGAAAACAGTCATTTAGTTAGATGCTTTGGGTTGAAAGAAAGCACCCAATAGGCCCCAGCAGTGAAGCAGATGCAAGCCAGGTTTCAGATGAAGGGGTTTAGCTACTCAGTGAAATCTTAGGCCCAGGTTCCTTTTGTGTCTTAATCATGCTATCCTTAGTATGAACTTCATTCATTTTAAATGACAGTGAGCCAGTTACAGCTATCACGTGCCAAAAATCCAATGGTGAGCAGAGAAAAAAATCCTTCCCAGAAGTCCTATTGCAAAAGCTTCTGTGTATCTGTTTATCTTGTTAGCATCAGGCTGCAAGCTCATTCTTGAGATTCCATTCTAGGCAAATACAACCTTTGGACAGTGCAAAATAGTGTTACTTGTCATTTGCAAAGTTTGTACCTGAGAACTGTTTACAGTAGGGTCTCTCTCTCTCTCTCTCTCTCTCTCTCTCTCTCTCTCTCTCTCTCTCTCTCTCACACACACACACACACACACAATCTCATAGTGTTGTAAGTATGTTTATGATTTTGTGTTGAGCTACATTCATAGTGGGCTGCAGAGTAGACATACTTGCAAGTGAAGTGATGTATATAATGGGAGTTTAAGTTTAGGTCATCTCCCAAGTCACAATCTACCTCTGTAAGCCAAGAAAATAAATTGTTCAGAGATTCTATCTACATTAAACACACTTTCCTCAAGGTATGCTATTGGGAATGTACTTATTTTTTAGTTAGTATCTACACAATTGTTCACTGTGATATTTTCTTCTAACCAGATACACCTTACCATCCCTGCAACTAAACAGAACTTCTGAAGTTGCATTGTGTCTCCACCTACAATTTACTTTGCAACATTGCATCAATTACCGCTAGATGCCCCAAACTCCAATCACTGAGCTCTCCACAATCCCAACAGAAACATTAGAGGAAAACAAAAATTCAGGTGTATTCAACAAGAGATAAAGTCAAGAAGACTTTGGCTGTTTGATAGCTGAGTGACAGGATTTTATGTGGCAGCTGTACTACTTGATCTGAAGTGAGATCATGAGTGGGTTACAGGCAAGACCTTGTGTTCTTTCAGAAGCCATTTAGCAAGAAGCAGAGAGGAATGGAGTTGGACTATGACAAGATAATAGATTTCTCTGTCAGAAAAAAAAAAAAGCATATGCACTCATTATTTCAAGGAACAAAGAATGAAAAGAAGACCTTTGTTCTGGAAAGCATTTGTGAGAATTGCATTGATCCTTAAGCAAGAGCCATGTGTGAGACTATCTGAAACATGTCTCTGACTCCAGCACTAAAGGTGTTAGAGTAACTTTGCTACTATGGGATACATATGTGATCTTCTACTCCCACAGTTCACACTAACTGCTAGAAATGGGTCATTTGGAAAACAGCAAATTTGTATTTTAGAGTAAATAAAGTACTCAACAAGAAGAGTACTTACAAAGTGCTATAAGCATGAACCTCACAGAGACATCTTTGTTTTGAAAAAACAGACCAGTAGAAAGAGGGCAAAGAAGGTAGTAGACTGTTCCCAGGAGACAATGTGCACCTAACTGCATTTATATCCAACCCTGGGGATCACAGATGCAAAAGAAGCAACTCTTACTTCCAAGACACCCTGCTGTAACAGGAAGGCAGCAGCCCCTGGGACAGTGGCTGTAAGTGTGACTGGTCTGTTTTGTGGGATAGTTTGTTAATGTGGCACTTGAGAACTCCTGGCAGGCCCTTGGTGCTAGTGGATACTCTGTGTCCATTAGGATGGGTCACCAAAGAGAAGTGAGGACACCCCTGGAGGACAGGGCTCCTGCTTCTTAGTTTGTAGGTCTTTCCATTGAATGGTGACAGGTTAGAGTGGTTAGCTTATAGCCCAAGCTGATACTGTGTAAGCACTTGAATTGATCCCTGCGGGAAGTAGAATTCCATCATCTTCTTAAAAAGCACCTGTCTCTAGGGGCAAATTGAAGGAGCCAATCTTGGGAGAAAAAAAACAGGTAAGAGAAAAAATGGAGGTGGAGTGTGATGCTATTTCATAAGTCACCACTTCTGTGAGCCCCACCATCAGGGTACACATAGCATTTAATTTTGCAGAGATAACTATTACAACATGTAGTAATTATTATACAAGTGTTGAAAGATGTCAGATATCTTCATGTGGTTCTAAAATTTCATTTCTGCTATCTGGCTTGAAATAGCTATTACACTCAGCAGAACAGACCAACATAAGTTGTGCCTTAATGTTCAAGTGCACATGATTCAGGAAGATTGCTGCCAGTTCTCTCTGATCATTTTTCTTTGATTTGATAACCTTTCTTGATGCATTTTTTCTTATATATCCCCCTTTGGGTGCCGTCTTTCTAAATATCCGTGTTCTAATCGCCGCCAGAGCCCACTGATTGTGCATGACATAAAGGACCTTAAAGGAGATTATGCATAGCTCTGATCTAGCCCAGGGCTCACAAATCAAAGTTTCCCCTGTAGACAAGACACAGTGAAATTGAAAGTAACTACACTTTATATGGAAATTAACTGCTGCTAGAATGCACAACAGCTAAGCATATATCAAACCAAAGACAATGAACATATGAAATACATTCCCACATTTAGGCTGTTCCACTCCCTCTTGCTTATTTTTAAAGCATTATCTTGTGTATAATCGGTATAAAAGAACTCAGAAATTTTCCTTTTTAAAATATTTCATTGAGACATTAAAAATAATTACAGCCCAAAGCACTGACTTGAACACATTTTGTTTTGAATGCTTTTTGCTGAAGTAATCCTTTTTTTCAATATTTTATTTTAATTTTTTTGAGATATGCTGTCACTCTGGGGCCCAAGTTGGTCTCCATTTCATTCCTGCCTCAGCCTCTCACTGTTGGGATTACAGGCCTGCACCACCATGCCCAATCCTTTTCAATCTCCGTGGCTGTCTTCTATCTTTGCATAGGTTTAAGACTTCTGTCATTTACTCTGCAATTACAGGGCCGTGGATCCCTTGGTCTGTACCCTGATTTTAATCCCTTCCTTAGATGGGTCTCCCAGACTGTGCCCATGTTTGTGGACATCTTCATTTTGGTTTTGAGAGCATCAATAGAGAATGACTCAAAGTGCCTGAGGGGTCAGCACCTACAATATGCTTGGGCTTTAAGGAGGGGAGATGGAGAGCGAGGTTCTGTTTGAGGTCAAGAGCTGGCTAGTTTGCTTAGGTCCATCCTAATGTCTCAACAGAAGTTTGACTTGAGCTTACCTCTGTCCAGTTCATTAGATGGGAGATGTCTGCCTTTGTTTTCATTGCTTGAGAAAGAATACGAATCTTTAAATTCATATATTTTACCTCCTTTTCATTGACTATGAATTTAGACACACCACTTGTTTCTCTCTCTCTCTCTCTCTCTCTCTCTCTCTCTCTTTCTCTCTCTCATCCCGTTCTTACTCTTTTCCCTTTTCATTTCCACCTACAGCACAGACCTTATCATGTGTGCTCAGATGGCATCAGTGTGAAGTATACATCACCGCTTTAGGTAGTTCTCCCTGTATGCTCTGGATTAGTTATTCTCTAACTCTTTTTCTTTTCCTGCTCAATGCTGCTTTAAACTTCGTATCTCTTTGCTCACACTTAGTTCTGCTTGCTGCAAGCCTCCTTCACATTCACTCACTTAAGGGTTTCCCACAGTGAGAGTTGGCTGCCTCCAACTTCCTGTTTTTAAAAAACAGTGCTCCAGTGAGCAACTTCCCATACGTTCATTTATTGGCCAGTGGCTTTCACCTCTTGTTTCACATGCATAGGAATGAGTCTGCTAACTTTCTAAATATTACCAAATTTCTAAAGTGGCTTACAAATGCATATTTCTAACTATATTACTGGGGGTTTCCATTTCTCTACATTTCTATCAATACTGGAAACTTTGCCACATAGACTGTCAGTATAGATGCTGGTTGTTAAGTCCTTTTGTGCAGGTCAAGTTAGATTAGGTGCTTTTGTCTAGTAGTGGTGGTAATAGTGGGCAGTGCCACCTGGATTATAATGTTCTTTCCTCTTGCTTTCAGTAGGGGTAGTTTCCCTTCAATAGGGTTTGTGGATAGAGTTGAGACTAACATTTTTAATTTTCCCTTTTAAGTCTTCTTCTTTGTGATTGATTGATGCTTGTTCTGTTTTATTGTCTTTCTTTTGTTTTGCTAAAGTGATGATATAAATCTTTTGTACTGGGCCATGGACTCATAGAGTAAAAGCTCTGGCTTAAGTCCATGTCAAACACATTAATGTACTGACCTTCAGATCCCTAACTTCTCAGTCTACTTGGGGACCCTGTGGTTTCACCATTGGGCAAGATGATTTAAATTTGTCTGCCTCCCTTGATTGCTTCTGGTAGAGAATTCCTCTTGCATTGTCCAGCTTACTCCCTGTGAAACCCCTTGCTGTCTAAAGCTTTGACCTTGTAGAAGTCATTATAGGCCAGGCCAATGAACACATCCCTTGTAGGTGCTCTATCTCTCTTTCCTTTTCCTGGACTTGGTCAGAGTTGTGTCACCTCCTACATGGCTGTCTCTCATTAATGAAATGAAACCATATCATCTGGCATTTTATTCCCAGAGTCTTTGACAGCACCTCAAATTAGTGAATACTTGGCAAACAGCTTCCAAATGAATGATTTAAAAAAGCTCTTTATTTTGCAGAGTAACAAACAAGGGCCCAGAGAGATTGATGTCATTTTCTAGAATGTGGTGTTAGATGAAGCCATGTGCCTTGCTTTCTACTGCTTCCATGCACACCAGGAAAAATCTCCTCTTGTTATTCTAATTGCTCCCTTTCTTCAGCATAAAAAAGAATGGAGAAACCGAGAAAGGCATCTTCCTAATGCCGGTAAACATTGTACCACTCAGAGCTATATATGTGGGGTCTAAAGCTTTACTTGGTTCATCTGATCCCTAAAATTCTGACTATATGGAGGGAGACTGTGAGTACTGTGGAGTATAAATTATATGAAGAAAGCCATTATGGATCCTCAGTCTAGAAACCAATGTTTCCTAAATGGAAGGTTGTATGTACTGATTTTCTAAAGCCAACAGAAATGACTATCTTTTTATTTTACATTTTTACCTTCCATTTCTTGAGTATCAGAGATGCAACAATGAAGTCATCCTTTCTGTCAAGAACCTTTGCCAATCTACAATACTGAACATGCTGTTATAAAAGTATGTCCTTCTCAGTTTCAACAGACCCTGAAGTGTTTTGCAGAAATTCTCTACCTACTTCAGTTTTCTCCTTGACCTTGGGAGAGTATCACAGAGTTCTTACTACTGCTGAAGAGGAGAGAAACCATTTCTTTACTTTTCTACCCACTCCCAGAGTAGTTCTGCTGTAGCTGATGATTATATGGTCATTAGCTCCAGGCACTTTCCTTGACACTTTGTAACTAGGACAGACACATTTCAGGGTGTGTGTGGACATGTACCAGGCTTCAGTAGCCAAATGCAGGGACTGTTCTGTTATTTGCTGTTGGTACCTTCTCAGTTTACACAGATCTATGCAAGGGCTATAGCTCCCACGGGCCCAAGAATAGAGTTCAGTATACTGGCAAGGATAGTTGTTATCTATGGAAATTGAGGGAACTCATATGCAGGCTGTCTGCCTGACTGTGCAAATCTGGCAATACAAGTGGAGACTTATGATCTTCAGTGAGTGTCATGTCCCTAGGAACACAACTTCCCACCAGTCAAGAGTGACACACAGCCTGGGAGCATTACTATTTACAGAGAATCATAATGTTTGTTCACTTTGGAAGCAGACTAGGAGATTATTTGTGATATAATTCATGTGTATCTGTTTAAAACAAAGCAATGATCTTTCTAGCAATGGTTTGGAAGCAATGGTGAGAAGGGCCCAAAGCTTAGGAAGCATGAAGTATGGGTGGTAGTAGTGGGGTGCACAGCCCATTGTTTTGTTTCTAACTGTTCTAATTAGTTTCATGTCAACATGACACAAGCTAGAATCATTTTGGAAAAGGGACTCTTCATTGAGAAAATATCCCAACCACACTGGCCTGTAAACAGGACTGTGAGCATTTTCTTTGTTGATGATTGATGTGGGAGGGTGCAGCAGCCCATTGTAGTAGGTGCAAGCCCTGGGCAGGTTGTCCTAGGTCCTATGAGAAAGGTTAAGCTATGGGAAGCAAGTCAGTAAGTAGCATCCCTCCGCGGTCTCTGCATTAGCTAATGCCTCCAGGTTCTTGCACTGACCGTCTTCAATGATGGACTGTGGTATAGAACAATACGCTTGAAATAAACCCTTTCCTCCCCAAGTTGCTTTTGGTCATGATGTTTTATCAAAGAAATAGAAACCCTAAATAATACTGAACTTGGTACCAGAAGTGGTGTATTGTGTCCTGACCGAGCTTTGGGGAGGATGATGGAAGGACTTTATAATTTTTGGATCCATGGAGAAGCCATTGAGTGTTCAGAGCTTCATGAGTTGTGGGAACTTAGATGATAATGCTGAGAGCAGTGCAAATGATGGAGGCCTGGCTCGAGAAGTTTCAAAGGGAAGTCTGAGAGTCCTTTAAGGACACTATTGGGGATGTCAATATTTTGAAGAGCCTGGCAGTGGTGTCACATACCTTTAGCCCCAGCATTTAGGAAGGCAGAGCCAGGTGGATCTCTCTAAGTGTCAGGGCAGCCTGGTCTACAGAGTTCCAGGACAGCTAGGGTTACACAGAGAAACCCTGTCTCAAAATAAATAAATAAATAAATAAATAAATAAATAAATCCCAAACCAAACCAAACCAAACAAACAAACAAACAAACAAACAAAAAAAAACAAACCACAAAAACAAAACCTCTGTTTTACTAGGACAGTCAGTACCAGACATCTGGGGCTGAAGAATCAGCTCCGATTAATGAGAGACCAGCATCATTCAGACAGATTTTTCTTCTGGAAGTGTTTTCCAGGGTCAGCATCCAGAAGCTGTAGGCCAGATAGGGCCAAGTGTGTCTCATGCTGTCAGGTGAACTTGGTAATATTCGAGAGTCTCCCTGGTGGTATTTGTTTTAAAGACATGAAGGGTTGAAGGAGAGCAGCCAAAGAGACTTGGCACAGGAGAGGCCATTAGAGAAGGTGCAGCCTTTGTTGCAGTGGAAACCCCAGTATTGAAGGAGACATGGAGATAGGAATCCTGGCACCATGTTAGAGTTCAAGGTTAGAGTTCTTGAAGAGAGCCCAAGAGAGGCTACTGGTGAAGGTGTAGCCTAGTTGCAGTAGAGACCCCAGCATTTTGGAGATGCCAGGATCATAGGACAATTACCAAGGACAGCAGCAGGTGTGAAATGGAGCAGGCCTAAGCCTATAAGCTATGTGTACGGTGAATAGCAGAGACAGGAAAGTAGGACTGTCCAAGCCTTTTGAAGCCCAGAAGACCATGAGTGAATCTCAGACATTGGATATTGGGTTATTTACATACTTGGAGTCTGGTATCTTGGTTCAGATCATGACTATGCCCTGGTTTATCCTTACTGGAGTAATAAAGTATTTAATTTAGTTTTGATTTTACAGGAATCCACAGTTAAGAGACTTTGGAACTGTACAGGTACTTTGGATAATTTCAGAGAAAACTGGGATTTTTATTTTACTTTTAATTAAAATAGAATTACATCACGTCCCCTTTCCTTTCCTGCCATCAGCCCCTCCCAACTACTCTGTCTCAAACACTTCCCATGCCTTATACTCTCAAGTTGATAGCCTCTTTTTATCCCCCCTCCCAATCTCTCTCTCACACACACCTCTACCTAGCAAGTCCATTTTCTGCTGTTGTGTATATATATATATATATATATATTATATATATATATATATATATATACTGACCAATCTTCACTGGACAGCCAATAAGTGGGTTTATCCCCAGGGGAAGTTAATTATCATAGTTGTTAATTATCATAGTCGTCTGTGGTCCTTTAAGTAGGGAAGGGTATTACGGTGAATAACTAATACGTAGCCCATAAAGGTCAGGATGTCTTTAATAAGTAAATGCCAACTGATAGGAAGCTAGAGTGAGCTGTAGCAGCAGAGAAAAGAGAGCTACCATGTGCCTTGGCTATCCCTTTAAACCGTTCCCACATCACCCTGACATCACCTTGACCACATGGGTGTGGTCAGGCACACCTGTAGCCAGCCCTTAGGAGGCATGGTTATGGTGTCTCCCTAAAGATGGGTCTTGAAATTCTCCCCTTCCATGTTAACATGTCCATAAATATTGCTTCCCCCCTCCCTGCTCTTGATGATTCATCTATTTCTAGGAGGGACTGTTTGATAGAAGATGACCTTGTATTCTGGTGCTTACAATATTTCCATGCCTTCTTTAATAGTTTAAATGTTTTAGAAAGGCTTTAGACTTTGAAGCAGATTTTGGATATTTTAAAGAGCCTGAACTTCTAAAATATTGAAAATTTGAAGACTGTGGTACTTTTAAAGTTATATTATGTTTATATTACAATATTAATACTAGATTTTAGGGATGAACAAAATAGTAAACAAAAAAGAGGTCTGTGTCCTGGCTAGTTTATGCCAATTTGGCACAAGCTTGAGTCATTTTAGAAGAGGGACTCTCAATTGAGAAATTGCTCCCATCAGACTGGCCTATGGGAGATTTGATGTGGGAGGGCCCAGCTCAATGTGGGCAATGCCATCCCTGGGTTGGTGGTCCTGGGTGCTATAAGAAAGCAGGCTGAGCAAGCCATGGGGAGCAAGTCAGTAAGCAGCCTCCTCCAGGGCCTCTGCATCAGCTCCTGCCTCCAGATTCCAGCCTTGAGTTCCTACATTGACTTGCTTTGATAATGGACTGTGATGTGGAACAGTAAGCTTGAAATAAACTCTTTTTTACCCAAATAGCTTGCTTTTGGTCATGGTGTTTTCTTACAGCGATAGAAATCTAAACTAAGACACTAACTCCTGGTAAAACAGGATAAAATAAGCCATCTGAAAGGGATTATATTAGAAGCAAGGCACTTCTAGCAGCAAGGTACTGTGTTATTTCATTGTGAAGCAACAAGCATGGCTATCTTCAGATGGGAAGACTTGGTCTGGAATCATAATCTGTAGACATATTAGTATATTATGTTATTTAAATAGTTATATCGTTTATAGATAGTATGTCTATGAACTAATGTTTATGAGTTAACTAGATGGTTAGAACTATGGAAATCACATATTTTAAAGAAATCTTTACTCTTAATTATGCATATAGCATAATTTGAGGAATCTGGTAAGGTTCATTTGTGGAAAAGTACTATTTGTAAATTTTTAGGCTTATTTAGGGGAGAAATTAGCTCTATCTAAAAAATATTAAGGGCTATTCAAAACTAACAAAATATTTTCTCAATTTTATAAAAAAGCTGCTTTGTTCATGGAAATATGTGATAGTCATTTACCTAGCACAATCAACATAATTATTCATTTATTTTATAAAAATTCTTTTCTCTCATTCAGAATCTGTGTCTTATGAAGTAAGGAAATTTGGGAAAAAATAATTATCTAGCCAGGTATTTGTTTCTTCTGTTTAGTTGTAGTTTGTGCCAATAAATCTAATATTTGACCTTAATTTTGGTCTGAATATAGCTAATTTGTATGAAAATAAATGATACATTAATGCTTATAAATGTTTACACCAGAAATAGATATTAGATATAGATATATACCAGAAACTTTAAGACAGATTTAAAGAGAACTACTTATTTCAAGTTCATTTATTTTTAATTCTTGGATCTAGATCACATGAAAGTAAAAAATGATATCTTAGGTTATTTAATGATATTGGCATTGTAAAATGGCTTTTCTAAATTGAAACACATTTTAAAAGAGGAAGTTTATTTTCCCTTTCTTGGCTGAGGAAAAAGATGCAGATCTCTGGTGTCTCAATCACAGATTTTTCCTCAGATGGGACAGGTTTCAAAAGGACATCTTGTGCAAAGGTTCATATATTGTGGACAGCATATCACTGAAACCAGCATCATGTCTCAACTCTCTTTTTCAGTCCTTAAAACTTGCTAAAGAAGGAAGAACCTCAGGGTTCTCTTGGTGATTTCTCCCTAGAGAAGAGACAGTCAAAAAGAAAGTAGCTTATCAGAAAATAGCTGTGCCATGTCAGCCAGCACACTGAGGGCTGCTAGGTTTTGGTCTTCTTCAGGACAGACTTAGCAGGTAGAGTCCAACAAAGCTTGCTTCCTCATATCTCCTTACAGGGAACTGAGGAGGCCACCTTTCAGCCTCCAGTTTTACCATGAGCCATTTGGAATCTTCGAGTCTGAAGTCTGCCACAATGTTCTACTTTTTATTTCTCCTCCTCCTTGGATGATTGCTGTGGGCCCCAGGTGCCAGGCTGTGGAACATAATTGTCTAGTGATGGTGACATCTGGTTCGTTGGCAAGCATCTTCCAGAGTTTTTTCCCAGTGAATAAATGACAGCTTAGACCCTGGTGATAATAGAGCTTTGTCTCCTAACATGTTTTGCCAGGTTTATTTCAAATTCATAAGCTTATGCTAAGCATAAACCATGAACCAATGACTAACACTCTATCCTTCAGAAAATTTTGTTGCCATAATTAACCTGGATTTAATAGTGACACTAATGGGAAAAGCCCACAGCTTTCCCCTTCTTTTTCCAAGGATGCAAAAGTAAGGATGACTTTTAAAAATTCTTCAAAGTTAAAAAATATCAACACTTACAATAGTTGAGTGTAAATACAAAGTAAGAAGACGTTCATTTGTGAAATTTTCCCTAGAGAGAAAATTTACAACAGAATCATAAACTTGCATCTAGCTCAGCTCTCCTTTTACTTGGATATTATGCATTTCCTATCTAAAACATACCAACAACACATCTATTAATCATTGCCCATGTCTTGGCCTAAAACTACCAAAATCTGAAGAAAAGTAATGATTGGCTATAAAAGAGAAGAAGTAAACCAAGGTATTTAAAAATAAAATCCAAGGACTTCTTTAAGGGAGAGAAAGTTCAAAGTGACAATTATTCCAGTTGCAGAGGTTGACATAGTCTACCACAGTCCATGTATTGTTAAGGAAATAGAAGTCTGTATTACAAAGTTCAGAATTGACCAATATTCTCTCCTTGCTGAAATGGTATGCTCATTGTTTATTCTTTACTAAAGAATGGGTAAATTATACAAGATTCAATCATATTATGATGACACATAATTTGCCAACAAGTAACTTTTAAGAAATTAAATCCAGAGAGTTAAAAATATGTGATGTCACAAAACTTGCTACTAATTCATGCATATACATGCATTGATCTAAACCTTAGTAAATACATACTGCATTTGAAAGGACCATAGTTATCATTACTATTCTCAATCTTTTAGGCTAAGTTTAGCCTAAAAGGATCAAGAATAACTTTTGATATTAAAACCAAGCCCAGACCTAAACCAATGTATCGTTGTGAGTAGAATTTTCCTGGGGAGCTAAGTGGATTTTTCACAGGAAGTAGTATGGAGTGAAAGGAAAGATAAGATGGGAGATTTCGAGGGACGAAATAAGGATGCAGCACACAACCTTGATCATGAGACTGGGGAGGAAGAATGTAGCTGTACAATACTATAAGAAAAGAATGTCCAACCTGGCATTTCTCTGGAAACGAAGGAAAGGAGAGAAGAGAGAAATGTAAGGGTATTGCAAGAGGAAAATATATATGTATATGATGAGGGAAAAACACTTTTGAACAGTGGTGATGACTGAAGACTCTGGGGTAGCTTGGCCCAGATTCTCAGAACTGTAGTGACCTGAAGTCCTTTGCCCTGGTGGGTTTGGTTCTTTCTCTACATGTCCCCCTCTGTAGACTGCTGTGCAGAAGCACAGCAGACTTCTTTTTGGTAACTTTTTCTCTTGCATCCCTGTTGGCTATGGCTATCTAGTGTCTCCTAGGCATGGCTGCCTCCTTTGTTTAGACTCTGTGACTTCTCCTATCTCTCAATTATCCCTTGTCCTTCTGCTGAGGGACCACCTCCTCCTCTCCTCTCCTCGCCCCCTCCTTCTCTTCTCTTCTCTTCTCTTCTCTTCTCTTCTCTTCTCTTCTCTTCTCTTCTCTTCTCTTTCTTCTATTCTCTTCTCTCCATCTTCTTTTATTTAGCCACCTCACACAATCCTGAAATTGCACATGTCTTAGTGAAGACAGGTCCACAGTCCATTCTTACACTGGCCTGGTAGAACCCCTCAACTGGTGTCCCACTGGTGCTCAAGCTTCGCTTGACAAATAATTATCTCCCCATCACACCCTATTCTCATCTCACATTCCTTAACTCTTCCCTTAGTCTTATGCTGTCTTCCCTAGTACAGTCACCATACTCAAAATGATTGATTGTGTTGGATTTCTCCCAAATTTGTCAAATCAACTCTGCCTTTGCACTGACTATCATTGTCACCACTCTGTCAAAGATTTTGTGATTCTCTCCAAGAATGAATGATACAGGTCCTGACTGACTAAATGCTGAAATTCTTACTTATGAAGTCACATCAACTTCCACTTAATCAACAACTGTTTATCTGGTGCCTATTTTATGTATATTATGTATGCTTATAAATATATGTCGAAAATATTAAAAAGGATGATGTAGCAATGTTTTCAAAAGGTGGTCTTGACAATAAAATCAGCAGTAATAAAAGAAATGACAAAATAAAGCCTTTAAAGTTTGTTAAGGGATCTCTAAATTTTTCATAAATTTCTACAACATAACTCATTACTTTCTATGCCAAAATGAATTAACTAAAAGATATTTTGAAAACTTGTATTTTTCAGAGAAGGATTTGAATCTCAAACGTACTAATTTCATAGATACAAGACTGAGATGTAGTGTTGGCTTATAGAAAATAAATGTAGTAAGAAACAATTGTAGAAGAAAGTAGTAAAAGCATTAATGCTGACATTTGTTAAACAGTATGATATAATATGATATAACTGCTTATGCATTCTTCTTCCTTGAACATTTGTAAGAGTACAATTGTTTATTAATGAAATAAACATTAGATTCAGGACCCATCAAAGAGTGCTAGTAATGACTTTGTTCTCCTGACCTACTAAACTAGCCTGTACTGTTTCCTCTGGTTTTCACCCTGGGATCCACATCTGCCAAGATCTCTATGTAGTAGCTGGTAGCAAATGTTTCTATTTTCTTTGCTTATTGGTAACCAGAGAAGGATGTGGACAGTGCTCAAAGAGAAATAAATGGCTTTAAGATTCTGTTTTAAAGCCCTAAATTGTTGGTTCAAATGTTTTTTTTTGAATAGTTCATTATTGAGATTATACTTGTGCTTTCAGAAAATGCCCAAGCTCTACATCAAAGGCAAGCTGCTGACTGCACAAATGTAAGCCAAGTGTTGATCACAGGGAAAAGGGAAGGTTTCCAAGCTGGCTAAGCAAGCAGCCCGTTAGTAGCTTCCTACATAGAAAAAATGATTAAGAACTTGCCTTTCGTCAAACATGCTCTAACTCTCAGAAGTCTCTTGTGGAGAAAGCTTGCATGGGTTTGTCATCAGGCAGTGGCCGGCATCCAGTTCTACTCCTTTATTGGGTACATGACATTCAGCAAGTCAAACTTCTGAACCTCGGTTTCCTCATTTAAAAATAGAAATAATAACAGATTCCCAACTCTCACAGTTGTGAAAATTTCAGGTTATGACAGAGTACAACTAAAACGCTGTAAATTACTTATGTATTAACTAATAATATTTAGAAAGTTCACAGAATCAAAAATTAGAATTTTATTTTTCAAGATTTATTAGTTATTTTTATTTGTGCACGTGTGTGTGTGTGTGTGTGTGTGTGTGTGTGTGTGTGTATGTGTGTGTGTACATCACTTATGTACAAGCCTATGGAAGCCAGAATGGGGTGTTGGATTTCCTAGATTCTGGAAATCAAGTGCAAGAGCAAGTACACTTAACTGCTGAGTGATCTCACCAACCCTGAAGTTAGCATCTTCAGGCAAGCGTATGGCCAGAAACAACCCTGTAATTGTATCAAGCATTTGTTTAATTTCACCCTAAATGAAAATAGTTTTTAAAGTGAATTTTAACTTACATGTGCACTGTGCTTGAATTCCACTTGTAAACTAGTTTCAAAACACGGGCATATTTTCCATAGAAACAAGATGATTGGGTTGAAGGGATGGCTCAGATTTAAGAGTGGGTGCTGTTCTTGTTGAGGACCCATGTTTGATTCCCAGCAACCACACAGAATGGCTCACAACTGCCCTTAAGGACAGCTCCAGCCCTAAGCCCTCATACCACCTCTGCAGGTACCAGCACACATAACATGAGCTTTAAAAATAAAAATGAAAAACCATCTCATGTTCTCATTCCCTCTCCCCTCCACCTTACCACTACTCCTCCCTCTGCATTGGAAGAGCAACGAAAAAGATATCTTAATAGAGAGAGCCATTAAAGGCTGGTGCTAGGGTAACTCCCAAGAATCCACATGGAGGGCCCCAACTAAGGCTCCTAGCAATAGTAAGAAGATGCCTGAACTGGCCTACCCAACCTCAACTATCGCCATAGAGCCCTCATCCAGTAATTGATGGAATCAGATGCAGAGATCCATAAGAACCAGGCCTAGCTCCAGGAACCCAAGGGAAGAAAGGGAGGAGGGACATATGAGCAGAGGAGGTCAAGATCATGATGGAGAAATCTACAGACCAAACTCGTGGAAACTCATGAACCCTAGACCTACAACTGTGGAGACTTCAGGGAACCCAACTAGGCCTTCTGTATGTGGGAGACAGTTGTGAAGCTTGGACTATCAGAGGGACTGCTTGCAGTAGGACCATGATACAAACCTGGTACATGAACTAGCTTGTTGGAGCCCATTCCTTAGGGTGAGATGCCATGCTCAGGGGCAGTAGGACCACGATGTAATCCTGCTACATGAGCTAGCTTGTTGGAGACCATTCCCTATCGTGGAATGCCGTGCTCAGTCTTAATGCATGGGAGAGGGACCAGGGACCTAAGGAGCCAGTCTATGTTGACTCCTCGGGGGGGGGGGGCTTACCTGTGAGGAGGAGTGGACTGGGGGTGAGCTAGGGGGGAGGATAGGGGGTGAGAGGAGGCAAGGGGGGGTAGGAGGAGGGGTGTGAGGGAGAACTGTGGTTGCAATGTAAAATGAAATTTAAAAAATGGAAGAAAAAATGAAAAACCAATGCTATCAACAGTGGCTATTTCCCAACCTAACTGCAGAGCTGCTCAAAGGTAGCTAGGATGTTAAGCTTTGGAGTTGCTGGGAGGCTAACCACTCTATAGCATCTTGGTGCAGAGGACTGGGCATTGTGTGTGCCTCTGCTGCTGTTCTCTGCATTCTGGAAGGGAGAAACAGATGTCAGAAAACAGCTGCATTCTCTCCCTGTATCCAGTGCACGATCAGAAGGAACTGGTGGTGCTTGGGAATCTCTGCCCAGCCACCTACCTCTCTCCCAGCCTGTGTCAACACAGAGTTCAGAGCTCCTCCATCTGACCTGCCCACTCAGCTGTCGGTACCCAGGGGTTCTTCATCTGTACCCCCAAGTATAGGAAAATTATGTCTACATTAATATGGGCCGACTTTTTTTTTTTTTTTTTTTTTTGCTATTACTCACCAAACAATACAAAACAACTACTGCCATTGCATTAAGTGGTATAAGGAATCTCGAGATGATTTACTGCCCACGGGAGGCTGTGTGGTGAGGCTGTGTGGTGCATATGTAAATAGAGGGAGCTTTGGTTCTGCACTTTGGTGTTCTGGGACAGTTGTCTTGGACGTCTGCTGTAAGTACTGAGCAATGACTGGGCCTTCTGCTTGGGCTACAGTGAACTTCAAACATAGATCATTAGGAAAGGGAAAACTCACTGTGGGACCATCTCTTCCTGCTGTGCCTGTGGTCACTCTCTTGTTTCATAAGATGTAGCCATTTAGGGAATGTATTTCTGTTGTGCTTCCAAGAAACTCCAGGTCCTGTGGGAAAGGTACAATAGAAAGCCATGGGGGTTGGCTACTAGATATCCCTTCTCTTCATAAATAGGAGGAAAGAAAACCTTGCTGTAGTGTAGACTGGACAAACACATGAGTTGGAATTTCCGGGGGAAATGTATGACTTAGAAATGCCTATTTTAGGAGTCCTTCATTGCAAATTTAGGAATATTTTGACTTTTTGTTAGGACAACCAAATGAAGGCAAATTTGTTATTAGTTATTCTGGCTCAATTTAAAGGTAACATTTTGGTGGCTATAGTGGGATACAATGAAGTTCTGTGGTGTAATAAATGGATTTGTCTCTAAAGACAGCTGTGTGAATCTCGTGATCTCCAGTGAACAGATGCAGAGAAAGGGCTGTGAAGAATCTGTGTGGTTAGAAATGCCTGGACCAATATTTTGAGCTTGAATTATATTCTAGCATTAGGTAACCGAGACAATCTATGAATCTCCACATTCCAAAGTGTTCACTGGAATGACACCTGCAGTTGTGTAGTCTGTGTCCTGAGCAAAAGGCTCTCTACTGGTTGTTAGGGACATGGAAATACTGTAAGTACCTTTGCTAAAGGCTGGTTTAGGTGGGAGAGACACCTTCATATTTGTGTTAATGATCTGTGTATGCTAGCTACCTCCCTGTTATTACTAGGTACCATTCTTATCCACCACTAGAGAAAAAAATAATTGCAGGTGGGGAATTTCCTAAGGGAATTAGTAGAACTATTCCATTAGTCTGTTTGTCCTGCACAAAACTGAATTTTAATTTTTTTTTTACAGGAGAATGTGGAGAGTTAGTGCTTGTGGAATCTTAAAGACTGCTTAATCATCTTGATCAGACATAGTAACAGCAGTAGAAAGGGATCCAATCAGCTCTGAGCCCTCTGTAAGCATATCGCTTTTCACAGTCCAGCACATATTTCATCTTATTTAGCCTCGGAGCTCTGTGAGAGGATGGCTATTTCTACAACTGACACAGGGGGTACTGGGAGGGAGGGGACTAATAGCATTTACCAGGAAAGTTTCTGCTGGATTCCAGCCGTGCTTCTAGCCCTGTAAGTTCATGTTCTACATAACTACTTAAAAAAAAAAAAAAAAAAAAAAGAGCAAAGTCAATGGCAAGGAGGCGTCTCCGAAACTGGTGTGTAAACTTAGTTCACCAAAGACAGGCTTACTTCAACATACAACATTTTGAGTGGAATGTCTCTATGAGATTTCTCAAAAACCTGTTACTACCTTCGATTTTTCCACTTGCTCCTTCATCATGGCAATCTCTGCACTTTATCACTAAGTATTTGTCTCTGACGACTTAATTAGTGTTCCCCCCACCAGAACTAAACTATCCAGGCTAGGGATAATCCTGCATGTAGCCTGGCACAGAGTGGAGACCCAATGTTTGCTCAATAAAAACATCAAATAAAGAAGTTAATGGATCACTACACTAAAGAAATGAAGCTACTGGTTTAGAACTTTCCACAGAGACTTGTCAATGAGTTACATACATGTGACTAAAGGAAAATCAAGGAACAGGAAATAGAAATGTTGAATTTAAAAGAATTGCTATCAAAGTAGTGATTTGCCTTGGCTGAAGTAATCATCTATCAGGTGTTTTAGATTTAATTTACTTTTAAGTGTGTGTGTGTGTGTGTGTGTGTGTGTGTGTGTGTGTGTGTGTGTGTGTGTGTGTGGTGTGGGTACTTTCAGAGACTAGGAGGCAGCATTCATCTACTGGAGCTGGGGTTACAAACAGTTGTAAGCTGTTCAACATGGGAGCTGGGATCTGAACTTGGGTCTTCTGAAGGAGCAGCAAGCATTCTTAACCACTGAGCCATCTTTGCAGCCTTTGATTCATTCGATTTCATGACTATAAAACATGGTCTACTTAAGAACTGTATTTTCACATAACTGAATAAAAACATCTGCTTTGTAAATGGGAAAGGCTTCCCACTGCTGCTGTAGGTCAGCCCTGGCTTCTCATCATTCCAACCACCAATCTTTCTATCCATCACCTCCCTCTGCTCTATCCACCCCTCACTTCTCCCAAGTCTTTCCATCCATTGCATCTCTCTACTCTTTTTTTCTCCTCTTTTGCTTAGCCAGCCTTCTATCCTTCTAGTCATCTTCTTAGCTGTCTCTTCATCCAGCCATTCATCCTGCCTTCCTTGGCTTCATCCATCTACCTAATAACTCTGTCTTTCTCTGTAGTAAGGGCTAATTGATTGCCGATAAGCATCAGGTATGCATGGAACCGCCCAGGATATCAAACCTTCATTTAAAGGTATCATTTCAGGAAAGTTAGAAGATGATTGTGGCACTTATTATGAACCTAACAGCCTCCTAGTTAATTTATCACATTGCAGTTCAGAACCAGAAATAACAGCTGTAATAATTGAGCCTTATTTAATCACACTTTCTGTTTGCCCTTCGTACTGGTAGTATAAATTATGGAAACTGTCATTTCAGTTTCTGAAGGTACATGAAATCCACCTGGTCTTCCTGATGAAAGCCTTTTGTTATTAATTTTAGAGATCCTACCCACTGCTGCAATGTCCAAGAAATATGCTGATTTTCACTGCTAAGTTCATGGACAGAGGTAAAGCCTTCCTTTTGTATTATGCTTTATAGTTTCCTAGTCGCCTTTTAAAAGAAATCCACCACTCTTAGTTCTCAATGAAAAGCTATGCTTTGTATTTTGCATATGCTTTGCTGCAGTTCTTTTTAGACCCAGGTAAGCCTCCTCCCCTGGGACATGCCCTGGTGCTGTTTTCATTAGCTTCCCCTGGTGTTTGTTTGGATATTCAGATGATGATGAAGTGGATGCTGTTCTCATTATTCTTGCCTCGGGATGTGGTAGATCACCATCTGCAGACACCGTGTAAGTGATCATCTTGGCACTGACCCATGTACCACCTTTGTAGTCATGGGTATTCCATCTGAGAGGTGCCATCTGGTTTTCACGAAAGTCAGTGAAGAGGTGTGTGTGTGTGTGGGGGGGTGCTTCACTGCAGAGACACGTGTACACAGAAAACAAAAACCTAAGTGTTTTCTGTTCCCACTAGAGACAAGGCATCAGCTGTTGTATTCTTTATATCAAATTCTCTTGTAGTTCACCCCTTCACTGATACAGCTCTGTCTCACCAGACACATTATAGAGCCTTCTGTACACTACGATGGAGCCAAGCTAGGGCTGGGCATGAGAAAATTATGCTCTAACTGTAGAGCTACAATCTCATGTTATTTAGCCCGTGCCCTGATCACAAGCTTTTCTAAGTTACTGTCTATTTGTTGTAGGTTTTGATCCAGAAATCTTTTCAAAAACAATGGGAAGAACTTCACCACTACCTCCATCACTTTCAGTGTATCTGTTTTATATTTTTTCCCTTCTGAACAATTTGGGAGAGAGGTGGTTTTTCAAAATGTATCTTGTTTACCCATAAATGCAACAGTGTGTGTTTCCTAAGATTAAAGTGCTCCTTTGCAAGCAGAATTATCCAATTTAGGAGGCAAAACATTGATAAAATACTATCATTTTATATAATTTATGGTTTTGAAGCCGGTGGTTCTCAACCTGTGAGTCCTGATCCCTTTAGGGGTGTTGAACAACACTTCCACAGGAGTGGTCTAAGATCATAAAAAACAAACCAACAGACATTTACATTAAAATTCATAATAGTACCAAAATCACAGTTATGAAGTAGCAACAAAAGTAATTTTATGGTTGGGAGGGGTCACCACAACATGAGGAACTGTACTAAAGGGCCTTAAAGGGCCACAACATTAGCAAAGTTGAGAGGCACTGCTGAAAACAATCAGAGAAGAGTCTTTTTGCTGTAGATGACAATCAACGCAGAGACCCACAACTGGCCAAGCTCAGAGACCAGGAGACAGCAGGATGCTCAGCCTTAAGCAGGGCATGTATATCATGTTCCCCCCTGCCTTTCATCTAGAAAGAGGGGTGTTTCTGACTGTATCAGCCAGAAAAGGTGGTGGACCACTATGACAAAACTGTTTCTGGAGACAACAAACAGTCACACACAGGAACTCAGAGTGATTGTGACAGCATGCACAATACTTGTGTAAGCTCAAGCCAGACAAGATCGCATCATGCAGGAGGCAGGTGGGCATCAAGTTCCATCTCTGGATGAGGAGCTATTGGCAACTGGTAGCTGCAAGGAGAACGTCAGTTTCATGTCATGATGTAGTTCCTGGCAGGTCAAACATTCTCCAGAGAATGGCCATACAACAAAGAACCAAGAGTATATGGACAGTACAAAATAGACTTGATTTTGTTTTGTTGTTAAAAAAAGAGGACTCAGATTTGGGTGGGTAGAAAAAGGGTGTGTGGATCTAGGGGGAGCTAGAGGATGGGGGTGAGTAAGATCAAAACACTACATAATTCTCAAAATAATATAATAATAATAATAATAATAATAATAATAATAATAATAATAATATTTTTAAATGTTGCTGAAGCTATAAAACTTTGCCAGCCTGTTTTTGTCCTTAATTGGGATGATTAAAAAAAAAACAGCTTATTTTTTACATGGTCTACTCAGTGAAAACAATTTTTGAGTACACACTTTAGACCAGCTTGTAGCATAAAATGAGCAAAGAAGAAAGGGAAACACTAGGTGCTTGCTATGTCTTTGGCTCTTTTGTTTGTCCTACCTAATGCATCCCAGATTCGGACATATGCCCCATTCCATTCTCTTCTCTTGAACCCTAGGCATCTGGCACTGGATGGTAGCAGAAAGCAAACCCTCCTATTTTGTTTTTCTCTTACCTTGCTCTTCTATTTTTATTGCCAGCTACTATTTAAGCAAGATGGCTTTGTCTCCAAAATTGCTGCTGCTTCTTCTTCTTCTTCTTCTTCTTCTTCTTCTTCTTCTTCTTCTTCTTCTTCTTCTTCTTCTTCTTCTTCCTCTTCTTAAGAAATTTGCCACTCTTTCATTG